>NW_026988421.1:64903750-65569062 GCF_030222135.1 Aotus nancymaae | reverse complement strand
CCAGTGGATCACTTGAGGTCAGAGGTTTGAGACCAGCCTAACCAACATGGTGAAACTCTGTGTCTACTAAAAATACAAAAATTAGCCAGGCATGGTGGCAGGCACCTGTAATCCCAATTACTCAGGAGGCTGAGGCAGAATTGCTTGAACCCAGGGGGCGAAGTTTGCAGTAAGCCAAGATCACGCTACTGCACTCCAGCCTGGGTGACAGAGCAGGACTCCATCTCAAAAAAAAAAAAAAAAAAAAAAAACAACTTAGGGGTAAAATCTGACCTAAATTGATGTTGCGGCTTTTCAGATTTTTTACTTACCCTTCACACTTACTGCTTAGTGTGAAGATCCGTATGTTTTTCTGCAGAAGTATGTGTTTGATTACAGGGCCTTCCAGCTCTGCTAGATGCAGTGGAATAAATAACATAGTCATCATTTCCCTTATTGAAACCTGAAATATTCTGAAATCCAAATACATCTGGTTCCAAGGGTTTTGAGTACTGGATTATAAGATGTATGGACTTTTAATCTGTTCAAAGCATATTAAGCCTTGTTGTAGACAAGAAACTAACCTCACATAGCATTGTCCAAATTTATTTGGCTACAAACCCCTTCGTTCCACTTACTACCTATTAATATATAACAGAATTCCCACGTGGACCCTTGGGAAACATGGAATGTTTCAAAGAATTTAACTCTCTAACAGTGAGTTTTCAGATGTAGGGAAAGAGTAGATCTTCCAGAGCGCTCTTAGATCCCAGGCCCTAAGACTGGGTAAGATTAAAAGCTGATAGAGGGATGACTGAGGCAAAACTTTGATGGTTTACATGGGCCTGAGACAGGGTCATGACCTGCTGGAAAACCTAATTAAGACAGACACATATGTCAAACTAGAGAATCAAATCAGAAAGTCAAACAAAAATCAGAAGGGAATCAGTTAAAAGTTGAGCCAAAGATCAGAAACTAGAAGATCTTCAGGACTTAAAGCACTCAGGAATCTACGTCCCAACAGCAATGAATCTCTGAGAGTAAGCCAACGTTTGCCTCCTCCTGTGAGCTTTTATAAGCTTCCTGGAAAGATCTGCGCCCATTCTGTAGGTTTCAGGTAGAAAGACAAGCGAGAGCTCCTGGTTGGTGTGTTAAATCTGTGGAGAGGCAGCTGGGACCCACTTAATGTCCTCTCTTGATGCAAGCAAAGGTATTATATTCAGGCACAATATTGAGGGAATTGTGAGAAGAGCAGATTCAGGCAACGAGCATTTGGATCTATTCTTTGGATCTCTGGTTTCTCAGCTGCTAGTGTTACAATTATTTGAAATCATGCATTGACCAAACATATTGGGCTTGGGTCCCATGTCTCAGCATGATCAGAGCTGGGTGCCCTGGCCTGTCAGAATATGCTGGTGAGGAGTTGGCCATCTTGGCTGGTACTGCTTAACAGTCCTGGACCTGAGAGGTGGCAGGAAACCCTTCAGAATTAGCTCTGGGTAACTCTAGGGTAATTCATTAGCAGTTTCCTCTAAGTTCTTAAGGCTGGTGCTTGGAAGCAGCAGGAACAGGTCAGAAAAGGATGTGCTGTGTCCATGTCAGGCTTTGCTGGAGCCGACTCCTGTCTCTTGCTGCTGTAAGTACAGTATTTACCAGGCCTTTAAAAAATGTCTCTTCCTGGCTGGTGTGGTAGCTCATACCTGTAATCCCAGCATTTTGGGAGGCCCAGGAGAGTAGATCACTTGAGCCTAGGAGTTTGAGACCAGCCTGGGCAACATAGTGAGACCCTGTCTCTATCAAAAATATAAAAATTAATCAGGCATGGTGGTGCACACCTGTGGTCATAGCTACTCAAGAGGCTGACATGGGAGGATCACTTGAGCCCAGGAGATTGAGGCTGCAGTGAGCTATGATTGCACCACTGCACTCCAGCCTGGGTAACAAACAGGCAAGACTCCATCTCAAAAAAAAAAAAAGAAAAAAAAAGAAAGAAGTCCAGTCCAAAATTCTCACACTCACCCCTTAACTACCTCTCTTGTGCTTGCCCTCTACAACTTATTCCCTAGGATTTCTCAGCTATGACACTGTGGATATTTTGAGCATCTTACATTGTAGGATGTTAGTTACTTATGAGATGCCAGTAGCATTTTCCCAGTTGTTACAATCAAAAATGTTTCCAGACACTTTCAAATGTCTCCTGAGGGCAAAATCACCACCTTCATTGACAACAACCACTGCTCTATCTGAATGGGGAGGTCACATGGCAGACAGTGCATGTCTGGGTGAGATCCCTGCTCTCCCTGGGCTAGCTGTGTCCCTAGACATCTATATTATTCCATTTATGACTCTGTAAGATTTTTGGCTTAATTAAACCCCTTTGAGCCTCAGTTTCCTCACTTACAAAACATTAAATAGAAAAAATTTATAGTAAAAAAAAATCTCAGGCACTTTTTGGGAGGTATTTTTTTCTTTTTTGAGATGGAGTTTTGCTCTTGTTGCCCAGGCTGAAGTGCAATGGCACGATCTCAGCTCACTGCAAACTCTGCCTCCCAGGTTCAAGCAATTCTCCTGCCTCAGCCTCCTAAGTAGCTGAGATTACAGGCGTGCACCACCATGCCAGGCTAATTTTGTGGAGATGAGTTTTCTCCATGTTGGTCAGGCTGGTCTCGAACTCCCAACCTCAGGTGATCCACCCACCTCAGCCTCCCAAAGTGCTAGGATTATAAGTGTAAGCCACTGCACCCAGCCCTACTTTTTGGGAGTATTAAATGAGCTAATGCATAAAAAAGATTACAGTGCTTGGCACAACAGAGCATTCCAATACGAGTTGATTATTAATCCCTGTCCCACAGGGCTCCATACCTGTTCAAGGTGACCACTAACCGACCTTACACTAGCTTATAAAATACTCCATGATCCGACCTTACCTCTGTGGCTTCATTTTCCACACGCCCTCTCCAAACTTGACTGCTTGCAGTTCCAAGGAAGCAGTCAAGTTGATATGGCTCCGGCAGTCTCTGCATATGTTGTGCTATTCCCTCTGCCTGGAACTCTCTTCCCCTCCAACTAACTCCTGCACGCCCTCCAGGTCTCAGCTTGGACATCACTGGGTCCAGAAAGGTTTTGTCTCCCCAGGTCTGGACAGAGGAGCAATTCCCTTTGCAATTCCCTGGTGTCTGCACTTCTCATCATCACACTTCTGACACTGCATGGTCATTGCCTAGCTGTCTGTCTGAATTGCTCTCTCGACTGGGATCACTGTGAGGCAAGGGATGCTGTTTTGTGGACCCTGAGTCTCCAGAATCCAGCACAGTGCCTGACATCATCCTATAGGGATTCCATAATTCTTGTGCAGTTAATGACTAACTGTACAAAGTGCTTAGCATTAATGTGGAAAAAGGACTCTCTTTTTCTCTTCCTTCCCAGGTAACCATGTATTATTCTTTCCATTTGAGTAGGTAGTACTTGCAAATGGAACACAATTGAAAAGTGATCAGGCCAGGCGTGGTGGCTCATGCCTGTAATCCCAGCATTTTGGGAGGCCAAAGCAGGTGGATCAACTGAGGTCAGGAGTTCGAGACCAGCCTGACCAACATGGTGAAACCCCATCTCTACTAAAAATACAAAAATTAGCTGGGTTTGGTGGCAGGCACCTATAATCCCAGCTACTCAGGAGGTTGAGGCAGGAGAATGACTTGAACCTGGGAGAAGGAGGTTCCAGTGAGCTGAGATTGTGCCATTGTACTCCAGCCTGGGCGACAGAGCAAAACTCCATCTCAAAAAAACAAAAAAAGTGATCAAAGGATATGTGGAAAAGAATAGTAGCAATTTTACTTCCTGGAGGTCACTTCATTTCTGGTTCTTCCACAACCTTCCAGAGAGAGTCCAACTGTGCATTTTATTTTTATTTCTATTTACTTATTTGAGACGGAGTATTATTCTGTTACCTAGGCTGGAGTGCAGTGGCGCGATCTCAGCTCACTGCAACCTCCACCTCTTAATTTCAAGTGATTCTCATGCCTCAGCATCACGAGTAGCTGGGATTACAGGTGCGCCACCACACCTGGCTAATTTTTGTGTTTTTAGTAGAGACGGGGATTTTGCTAGGCTGGCCAGCGGGGGGTTGGCCAGGCTGGTCTCTAACTCCTGGCCTCAAGGGATCCACCGCCTTGGCCTCCCAGAATGCTAGGATTACAGGTGTGAGCTACCAGGCCCAGCCCCAACTGTGCATTTTAAATGGAGCTTTTGTGATCTATTGGCTGGACTCTCCTAAGCACTACCCTACTATTAGGTCTCCAGTCTGAGCAATCAGCAAAAGTCCTCCCTATTGCCCAAACACTACCTTCCCTAGTTTAAAAAAAAAAAAAAAAATTCACTGGGGCAAGAAATAAACTCTCAACTCTCCTTAAAGGGCAGCAGGATAAGAAGTGACAGGTGACAGAAGTGAAGGCAAGGCGGATGTCTGGTAGATCCCAGCATGCCCACCCTCAAGTATCCTAGACTGTCTACACACACACACACACACACACACACACACACACACACACAGAGAGAGAGAGAGAGAGAGAGAGTAAAAGCAGAAGCTATGGGAAGAAGAATGTTCTAGGGGACACCCCATGGAGCACTGTCACCTGTAAAGCTCCCCTTCCCCCTTCACTACCTTGAGAAATCAAAGGGGAGCATCTGGCCCAGCTACGGGCTTCCTGCTCCCTCCCCAGTGAGGGAAAGAGAACTTCAATGCTTAGTCATTTCCCATCGGGTTGGGCTTTACCTGGGAGTCTGAGTCAACCTGCAGGTGTTGGGGAGGGAGAGGTGCTGCCCAGCATGACACATCTGCCTGCTCAGGAAGGAGGTTAGCCACTGGGGGTAAGGCATTCCAGGGACCCCTCTAAGTCTGACCCTGGAGCTAAGAACCCCTGCTGCTCTGTGAAGGGTTTTGCAGTCCCAGGCCAGAACCAAGGCCTCAGAGGTGAGAATCAAAAGCTCAGGGTTCTTGTCTAACACCTCTTCCTTTCACCTCTTGCTTTCCCTTCCACAGCCTGCAGGCACCCAGCCATCCTGGGCTGCCTCTCCCAGCATCTCAGTTGGCAAAACCACAACCCTCCTGACAGGACTTGGATAAAGTCCCCACGGCTCCAGACACAATAACAACAATGTCATTTCCCTTCTCCCCTCTAGTTGAGAAGAAAATCCCAGACCTGAGGAGCACCCATAAGAGTCTCATCCCAAGGCAGCTTCAGGGGCTGCCCAAACCTTTCAGCCACCCCAAGGGCTTCTTGGAGCTGACCAGCCCAACCCCAGGAGGCTGGACTCTAGACAGGAGATCTCTATCTGACTTACTTTTTTTTAAGACAGGGTCTCTCTCTGTCGCCCAGGCTGAAGTGGTGCAGTGGCACAATCTCGGCTCACTGCAACCTCCGCCTCCTGTTTCAAGCGATTCTCCTTCCTCAGCCTCCCAAGTAGCTGGGACTACCGGCACCCACCACTACGCCAAGCAACTTTTTGTATTTTTAGTACAGAAGGGGTTTCACCATGTTGGCCAGGCTGATCTCAAATTCCTGACCTCAGATGATCTGCCCACCTCGGCCACCCAAAGTGCTGGGATTACAGGCATGAGCCACCTAGCCTTGTAGCTTTAAATTTAATTGACAGAAAAATAAAAATATATATATATATCATATTTTGATAATGCATATATTGTGGAATGATTATATCAGCCTAATCAGCATACTATTATCTCAAATATTTATTATTTCTTTGTGGTGACAATGTTTAAAATCTTCTGTTTTAGCTATTTTGAAATATACAACACCTTCTTATAAACTCTAGTCACTGTGTTATGTGTAGAATATGAGAGCTTTTCTTCCTAACTGTAACTTTGACCTGTTGACTGTCTCCCCTTTACCCTTCCACCCCTCCTGCTTGACTGTCATTGTCCCTCCAGCCACTGTTTCCACTCTCATTAGTTAAGCCATGCTAACTGTGGCAGGCTAAATAATATCCTCCCAAAGACGTCCACATCCTAATCCCTGGGGCTAATGATGCTGCTCCTTTACATGGCAAAGATGACTTTGTAGATGTGATTAAGATTTTTTTTTTTTTTTAGACAGAGTTTCTCTCTGTCACCCAGGCTGGACTGTAGTGGCATGATCTTGGCTCACTGCAACCTCCACCTCCCAGGTTCATGCAATTCTCCTGCCTCAGCCTCCAGATTAGCTGGGACTACAGACATGTGCCACCACACCCAGCTAATTTTTTTTGTATTTTTAGTAGAGATGAAGTTTCACCTTATTGTCCAGGCTGGTCTCAAACTCCTGACCTCAGGCCCACCTTGGCCTCCCAAAGTACTGGGATTACAGGCTTAAGCCCCCACACCTGGCCTAAATTAAGGATCTTGAGATGGGAAGATTATCCTGAGTGACCCAATGCAGTCCTTAGGGTCCTTCTAAGAGGGAAACAAAAGGGTCAGAGTGAGTGAAGCGGATGTCATGATGGAAGCAGAGGTCAGAGTGATGTGGGGTCACGAGCTAAGAAATGCAGCCAAGAAAAGGCAGGGAAATGGTTTCTTCCCTATAGCCTTCGGAAGGAACCCAGCCTTGCTGACCCATTTTGTATTTCTGACTCTGAGAATTGTAAAACAATACATATGTTGTTTTTAGCCATTAAGTTTGTTACAGTAGCAGCAGGAAATTAATACATTAACCTCTTTCTTTTTTTTTCTTTTTTTTACTTTGTTCTTCCCAGCAAATATATTCCATCATATACATTAACCTCTTTCTATAGTGAGCTTTACACCACCAAGCCAGCCTGCTCACTTTCCCACCTGAGACCCCTTCCACCTTCCCAATCAATCCTCCTGGCTTTCCAATATGGAAATCATAATTAGCCTTGCCCTCAGGCTTCCACCAAATTGTTCCCTTGGCATTCCTTCACCTTCTCCTGTTTCCTGACCTTTCTTAGATCTGCATCTCCCTTTAACCTGATAGGTTTTTTCGGTCTTTGTATTTTGTTTTGAGACAGAGTCTTGCTCTGTCACCCAGGCTGTAGTGCAGTGATGCGATTTCAGCTTACTACAACCTCCACCTCCCATGTTCAAGTGACTCTCGTGCCTAAACCTCCCGAGTAGCTACAGGTGTGCACCACCATACCCAGCTTATTTTTGCATTTTTAGTAGAGGTGGGGTTTTACCATGTTGGCCAGACTGGTCTCAAACTCCTGAACTCAAGTGATCTGCCTGCCTCAGCCTCCCAAAGTGCTAGGATTACAGGTGTGAACCACCATGCCCAGCCTAACCTGGTAAGTTTTTGTTTTGTTTTTGTTTTTTTAAGAGGCCAGGCTGAAGTGCAATGGTGTGGTCATAGCTCACTGCAACTTTGACCTCCTGGCCTCAAGCACTCCTCCTGCCTCAGCCTCCCAAGTAGCTGGGACTACTGGCTACACCACCATGGTCAGCTAATTTTTAAAACAATTTTATCTCGTAGAAATGGGGGTCTCATTCTGTTGCCCAGTCTGGTCTCGACCTCCTGGGCTCAGGTGATCCTCCCACCTCAGCTTCCCAAAGCCCAGGGATTGCAGGCATGAGCCCCACATCCATCCAAACCTGATAGTTTTTAGCTCTACCCATTAAAATAATCCAGTGTGAGACATTTAAAAAACATCGAGGCCCCAGCCCAGACCAATTAAGTCAGCCTCTGGAGGTGAAGCTCAGGTTATCACATAGTTTTATAAAGCTCCCCAGGTGATTCTAATGTGCATCCAGCATTGAGAACACCTGACAACTTGTTGCTCTGTGGTAATCACAATTTAGTATGCACAATAATCACCTGGAGAACTCCGAATGTAGATGCTAGGGCCCCACACCCAGCGAGTCCGGGGCAATACCTCTGATCCTGCTTTTCTGACAAGCTCTCCAAAGGTTCAGATGCAAGTAACATTTAGAATGTTGAGAGACACTTCCACAGCCCTTCTATCTGCCCCCTCACCTCGTAACTATTCAGCTAATTAGATGAATTCCTTAGATCAATGATCCTCAATCTTCAATGAATATCAGAATCATCTAGGGAGCTTACTAAAAATACAGTTGCCCAGACACCAGTCCAGTTTGTTTAACCGGATCCTATATAACCAGTTGCCCCGGGCCTTAGGATGCATCCTGAAGTCTGAGAATCAGTGCCTAGAACAGTGGTCCTAAACCTGAGTAGGCGACAGAATCCCCTGGGGAGCTTGTTAAAAACAGATTGCTGGGCCCCACCTCTAGGATTTCTGATTCAGTCTATCTGGGGTGGGGCCTGAGAATTTATACTCCTAACAAGTGCCAGGTGATACAAAATTGCTGCTTTGGGGACTGTAATTGCTTTAGATTGATGTTCTAGGCTGGGTACTGTGGCTCACATGTGTAATCCCAGCACTTTTGGAGGCCAAGGTAGCCACTCACTTAAGGTCAGGAGTTTGAGATCAGCATGGCCAACAGGGCGAAATGCCATCTATACTAAAAATACAAACAATTAACTGGACGTGGTGGTGCACACCTATAATCCCAGCTACTCAGGAGGCTGAGGCAGGAGAATCACTTGACCCGGGAGACAGAAGTTGCAGCGAACCAAGATCATGCCACTGTACTCCAACCTGGGTGACAGAGTGAGACTCTGTCTCAAAAAAAAAAAAGATTGATGTTCTAAGCAAAGTGTTTATCCCACTCTGTCTCCAGTTCATCATTTCTCCTTATTCCCTCAACCAGGACAGAGTTCAGTCCAGGAGACAGAAAGGGCAGAGGGAAGTATTCAAAGAGGTCTTGACTTGAGGGGACTTTCAGAGAAGGACTTCTGGTGAGCTCACCACTAGAAAAACTGGCAAAATTCCAGTAACTCTCTATGGTCAAGGATGGTGGTCAAATTCCAGTGGGGTATAGAAGTAACCTGATCAATAGCTATTAACTTCACAGATACGTCCAGTTCCAATAGGACTCAAGGGCTTAGAGATTACCTGGCAGAATCTCTCAGCCTGTGGTGGTGAGGAGTGTGTAGGTATAGTGAGGAATCAGAAAATTTGAAGCTGGAGCTGACACTTGTTACAGATATCTATCTATCTATATGCGTATATAGATATCTATATATACATGTAGATAGATATGTAGATAGATAGATATAGATATTTAGAAATAAATTCTCACTATGTTGCCAAGCTGGTCTTGAACTCCTGGCCTCAAGCAATCCTCATTCCTGAGCCTCCCATGTAGGTGGGATTACAGGTGTGCACCACATGGCTGGCTTCACCAAGACAATTAAAGGGAAAAGCCAAGCTGGAGCTACAGAGTCCTCCCTCCAAAGGCACTAAACCCAGCTTGTACAATGCTCTGGAGAGAGAGCTAAAAAGGCAATAGGGTGAGGATGGGAAGAGCCAGGTGAGGTAGAAAGTCATTTTCTTCCCTTTATATGAAGAGGGAATGAGAAATTAAGGGCAACTGGAGAACCACAGAAAAGAGGGAAGCAGAGACTGGGTTGGGAAGCCCACCAGCTGGAGTCCTTACAAAATCTGCTCCCTCCCTACACCCTCGTGCCAGAACTTGGTGATGTGCTAAGTGCATGTGATCTGTTGAAACACCAGAAGTCACATTTTTAGGAAGTCAGAAGGCAGACAGCTAGATCAAGCATCTGCTGACCTCCTTATAGTGGGCCTATCCACTAACTCACTGCCAGCGCATCATAGGACAGGAGGTTTGGGAGAAATTCCAAGTGTTAGAACCGTAGTCATGGAGCTGAGCAGGCTTGAGGTATTTAGGAAACAAGCATCAGCCGGTGGAGTCTTGGTTATTAGTACTGCGTGTTGACTATGGTGCTAGGAAAGTTCTCCTATTGGATGGACAGAGTCAGGGAGGTCATTAGCAGGGCTAGCTGCCCTGAGGTACGGATCCCCAAAGTTCTACAAGTGGTAACTGTAGCTTGGTCAGCTACATACTATAAATCACATAGAGTGGAGCCTCAGTTTCTCACCTGTAAAATTATACTGTTACCTTATCTGTCCGAAGTCAGGAGACTATACCAAGTGATAACTCCTTCTCTTCCCGCCCCCGGCCAGGCACCAAGTCTATTCTGTCTCCACCAACCTCCCACATCTGTATCCTCTGCTCATATCCCTCTGCCATAGCCCTGGCTCAGACACTCTTCAGCTCCTACCTCACTGATTACAATAGTCTCCAAACTTGCTTTTCCCTGCTGTAGTCTCACCCAGGCCCAAGAATCTTCCTTTGATCAATTTTTTACGGTGCTCCAAAATCTTTAACAATTCCACATTACAAGAAAGTTCAAAGTCCTTCATGTGGCAGGCAGAGTCCTCTAGGCCCAAAGGTGCCAGCTCTTGCCAATCCCTCCAGTCAAATCACTTCAATGCCAGCACCTACCCCAGCTGCTGGAACCACCTGCAGTTCCTCCGGTGCCCTGGGCTTCCTCCCTCCTCTTCACATTTTGCAGTTTCCTCTGCTCAGAGAAGCATTTCTTCTTCCTGTATTTGCCCTTCAAGATTTTCCCCAAGGTCACCTCCTCCACCTTGCTGTCTTAGCCCTCCCTCCCCATCTTGTACATCTTCCTCATCCTGTACTCTATACATTCGCAATATGTCTCTTTCCCAACTTGGCCCTTATCTCACTGGGGTTGAGACTGGGGCTCAACTTGGGGCAGGTTGACTTTGAGATGCCCTGTGAGTGACAACCAAAAGGGGGTGTCAAGTAGACAACAGAATATAAGAGTCTGGAGTGCAGAAGAGAGGTCTGACTGGAGATCAGCTTTGTGAGTCATCTGTTTATTGGTGATCACTTAAGCCTGGGTACTAACAAGATCCTGAGGGAGAAAGCTTAGGGTGGGAATAGGAGGTTTAGGATCAGGCTTTGGGAAACCTAACACTTAAGACCAAGTAAAAGAGGTTGAGATTACAAAGGAAACCCAAGAAGCCAGAGATGTTAACAATGGATGTGGAATGTTATGAAAGTATTTTACATTTGTAGCTACTTTTACAATTGAATAAAAATGTTTAGTTTAAAAGGCCAAACTTTTTATGGCTTCTAGAAATTAATTCACTTTCTGGACTTTGAAAAATAGTACCTGAGGGCAAGAGATGATATTCAAAATATTTATCTAGCAAGATACTCCAGTAGGACACTTTCATCTGAGCCAGCTGGAGGAGAGAGGGTCTCAGGGGCCTTTACTGTGCCACAGGCATTAATCCTGTGGTTGCTGGATCATGAAGAAGTGGAGAGAGGCTGATGACAGGGGCCACATGGAGAGGATCTTATCTGTTTAGTCATTGAGGAGAACCGGTGCCTGCTGCTAAGAATCAGTCCTGCCACAGGGTTCTCACCAGCTGGATCTCACCAGCTCCTTCCCCACCGTCTCCACCTGCTCATTGTCCCCAGACTTCTCCACCACAATGGACTACTCCTCATTTCCTGAGAACAACTTGCCTTTTCATGTCTCCAGGAGCTTTCCTATGCCTACAATGCCTTTCTCCTAGTTTGGAAAATTTCTGTGTATATTTGAAGGTCCAGGTAAAATATCACCTCTTCTGTAAAGTCATCATTGACTTCCCCAGGCACAATCAATTGCTTCTTCGTTATCGTTCCACACATTATATGCAGACTTAGTATAGCACTTTGCAAAGTCGTGAGCTCCTTGAGGACTAGGACTGTCTCATTTGTATCTAAAAGAATGTCCTATGTATGGGTACTTTAAAAAAATGACAAAGGGGGCCAAACGCCTGTAATCCCAGCACTTTGGGAGGCTGAGGGGGACGAATCAAGAGGTCAGGAGTTCAAGACCAGCCTGGCCAACATGGCGAAACCCCGTATCTACTAAAAATACAAAAAAATTAGCTGGGTATGGTGGCTGGCACCTATAATCCCAGCTACTCAGGAGGCTGAGGCAGGAGAATTGCTTGAACCTGGAAGGCAGAGGTTACAGTGAGCTGAGATGGCACCACTGCATTCCAGCCCAGAGGGCTGTGCAAGATGCTGTCTCAAAAAAAAAAAAAAAAAGACAAAGGTTGTTGAATGAATCTCAATGTGATTGCAAGCTCAAAAAGAGACCTAGAACATCTTTTTTTTTTTTTTTTTTTTTTTTGAGATTGGGCCTCTCTATGTTGCCCAGGCTGGTCTGGAACTCCTGAACTCAAGGGATCCTCCTGCTTTGGCCTCCCAAAGTACTGGAATTTATAGATGTGAGCCACTGCACCTTGTCTAGACCATCTTTTCCCTCAATTTGTTATTTAAAACTCAGCAATCTCACTGATACCTGCTATAACATGGATAAAACTTGAAAACGTCATTTTAAGTGAAAGAGGCCAGTCACAAAGAACCATATATTATAGAATTCTATTAATATAAAATGCCCAAATTTGGCAAACCTATAGAGACGACAGAAAGTAAATTAGTGATTGCCTAGGGCTGAGGGGTTGGAGAGAAAAAGGGAGTGACTGCAAGTGGGTACAGGATTTCTTTGTGAGGTGATGAAGTGTTCTAAAATTGATTGTGATGTTTCACAACTCTGAATGTACTAAAAACCATTGTGTTGTACACTTTAAATGGTGCCAGACGTGGTGGTGTGAGCCTATAATCCCAGTTACTCAGGAGGCTGAGGTGGGAGGATCACTCTGGCCTAGGAGTTTGAGATCAGCCTGGGCGACAGAGCAAGACCCTGTCTCTAGAAAAGAAAAAGAATAAATGGGTGAATTATATGATACATGAATTTACTTCAATATAACTGATTTTTTTTTTTTCTTTAGAGACAGGGTCTTGCTCTGTCGCTCAGGCTGGAGTGCAGTAGTGCAATCATAGCTCACTGCAGTCTCGAGCTCCTGGGCTCAAGCAATCCTCCCATCTAGGCCTCCCAAAGTATTAAGATTACAGATGTGAGCCATTGCACCTGGCCCAGAATTGATATTTAAAAAACACCTCAGGCTGGGTGCGGTGGCTCATGCCTGTAATCCCAACATTTTGGGAGGCTGAGGCAGGTGGATCACCTGAGATCAGGAGTTTGAGACCAGCCTGGCCAACATAGAAAACCCCGTCTCTACAAAAAATACAAAAATTAGCCAGGCATGGTGGCAGGCACCTGTAATCCCACCTACTCAGGAGGCTGAGGCAGAATTGCTTGACCTCTGAGAGGTGAAGTTTGCAGTGACCCAAGACCACGCCAGTGCACTCCAGCCTGGGTGACAGAGTGAGACTCCATCTCAAAAAACAAACAAATAAATAAAAAAAACACCTCAGCAACTCCTCTTACTCCATCTAATTGAAAGGGAAGGCTTAAATGTTTCCTGCTGGGGAGGAAGGTGGATGCAATGGGAGTGAGTATGGAGTATATGCAGGGGTGCAGCTGCTGCTGGCTGCTGGCTTGGGAAAGATAGGCCATACGTGGAAAGCAGACTGAGTTCTGTTAATATAATGGGCTGAGAATACTCAGAAAGAGGGGAGGGGTTCTGGTGAAAACAGAAACTACTTCAGTGAAACCAGATTTCAGCAGAAAGCCTGAGGTTTCCGTGAGAACAGTGAAGTTTGATTTTGAAACTGGTGACTGAGTGTGGTCTCCTCACCCGGCCTGGGAATCTTCTAGGAGGAAAAAAATGTTATCTAGGAGAGGGTTGAAATTCTGATAGATGTTGCCTAGAAACCCAGCATCCATGAAGTAGGAAGCTTGAAAGGGGGGCTGCTCTCCTTTTCCCCTATTTGGACCCTCCTGAGAGGTGATAGATCCCAGTGCTGCACATGAGGACTCTGGAGCCAGCTGCCTGGGTTCCAACCCTGACTCTGCATTTGGAGCTGCATTGCCTCATGCAAGTCACTCAATCTGTCTATGCCTTCATTTTCACTACTGTTAAATGGGGCTAATGATATTAACTTCCTCATAGGATTGTTGGGAGGATTAACTCAGACAACACATGAAGAATTTAACACAGTGTTGGTTGGGCGCAGTAGCTCACGCCTGTAATCCCAGGACTTTGGGAGGCTGAGGCAGCCGGATCACTTGAGGTTAGGAGTTCGAGACCAATCTGGCCAACATGTTGAAACCCTGTCTCTACTGAAAGTACAAAAATTAGCCGGGCATGGTGGCACATGCCTGTAATCCCAGCTACTCAGGAGACTTAGGCAGGAGAATTGCTAGAACCTGGGAGGCAGAGGTTGCACAGTGAGCCAAGGTCAAGCCACTACATTCCAGCCTGGGTGACAGAGCAAGAAAAAAAGAATCTAGAGCTATGAAACTGGTTTCTGGAGAAGTGGCTGATGCCTGCTAGCCTAGGGTGAGATCTAATATTAGGGAAAGAGACAGCAGCTGGCTGGGGGTCAGGATGTTGGCTGAGAAATGGCCTGAAGATTGTTAACAGCCTCATTGCCTAACTCTGCCAATGGGGCTCATATTTCCTGTTTTCAGTATCTCTGAGCCCTGATGCTGGCTGCTCAAGTTTGAACAAGATCTTTCTTAGCCCTTGAGGGGAATGCAGAAGCTGAGCAGCCACTCTGCCTGGGTGACTTCCTAGCAAGTTTCCAGTCCCACAAAACAGTGCAGTTCTGAGGTGGGAGAAGGGAGAGGGCTCCCATCTGATCTGATGCTACAAGAATTTACTTAGCTTTGTAATAATAACCACTGTTTTTATGCTTTTATTAGGTCCCAGTATTATGCTAACGGACTTATGAACTCAGGATTCCTTTTTTTTTTTTTTTTTTTGAGATGGAATCTTGCTCTGTTGCTCAGGCTGGAGTGCAGCAGTGTGATCTCGACTCACTGCACCTCCTGGGTACGAGCAATTCTCCTGCCTCAGTCTCCTGAGTAGCTTGGGATTACAGGAGCCTGCCACCATGCCCAGCTAATTTTTGAATTTTTTTTTTTTTTTTTAGTAGAGATGGGGTTTCACCTTGTTGGTCAGGCTGGTCTCAAACTCTTAACCTCAGGTGACCCACCCGCCTCAGCCTCCCAAAGTGCTGGGATTACAGGCATGAGCCACCACGTTGGGCCTTCATGAATCCCAAATCCTTATAACAACCCAGGGAGGTAGATTATGTCATTTCTTTTGTACAGATGAGGAAACTGAGGTGCAGAAAGGCTAATAATCTTTCCCAAGTCAACAGCTAGTGTTAGATTCTAGTTCAGGCCACCAGACTCCAAAATCTGTGCTCTAAACCGCTTGCATCACCCTGTGTAAAACAGCATGCTAAATTATGGGGATCAAAAGCCGAATACTAATCCCAGCACTTTTGGAGGCTGAGACAGGCAGATCACCTGAGGTCATGAGTTCAAGAGCAGCCTGGCTAACATGGTTAAACCCTGTCTTTACCAAAAACACAAAAATTAGGTGGGCTGTGGTGGTGTATTCTTATAATCCCAGCTACTTGGGAGGCTGAGGCAGGAGAATCGCTTGAACCCAGGAGGTGGAGGTTGCAGTGAGCCAAGATCGCACCACTGCACTCCAGCCTGGGCGACAGAGTGAGACCCAATCTCAAAAAAAGGAAAAAGCTGAATACTTGGAGTTCTTGCCCTCTAGGGAAACACGTTCCAGAAAGCCTCTAACCAGGAAATCCAGGAGACCTTGTGCCCCCAAACCCCACTCAGAAAACTGGCTGTTCATGCAGAGAACTCATGCTGACCATATCTTGAATTTTCTGGGCCCTTCATATATTCTGACCAATTGTCCCCAATCAGTGGTGCATGTCAGTAACACCCAGAGAGCTTTTCTAAACCCATGAGACCTGGTGCTAGCCCTGACCTGAATCATAATCTCTACAGGTGGAGTGTAGGTGTGCATATTTTAAAAGGTCCTCAGGTGACTTGATTAAAAAATACTGCCCAAACGCATTAACACAGCTTGGAAATTCTAATTCTTGACACCCAATTATCTCCCAACCTGCTTTCTACACCCTAGTTTTTCAAAGCTTGATGTTTGGTTCAAAATATATGGTCACCCACATTAGGACATCATCCAGCTTTGAGATTCTGGGCCCCTTAATCATAGGCATAGCAATGGCTGGTCACAAGCTCCCTTAACACACTGAGAAAATTCCAGCATCAGCCCCACACAGATGATGGGAAATTATGTTTCCTGAATGCCACAGACTCAAGCTGGCATTCTGGATAAGAAATTTTCTTTCTTTCTTTTCTATCTTTCTCTTTCTTTCTTTCTTCTTTCTCTTTCTTTTCTTTCTCTCTCTTTCTTTTTCCTTCCTTCCTTCCTTCTTTCTTTCCTTCCTTCTTTCTTTTTTTTTTGAGGCAACGTCTTGCTCTGTTGCCCAGGCTGGAGTGCAGTGGTGCTATCTCAGCTCACTGCAACCTCTTACTCCCAGGTTCAAACGATTCTCCTGTCAGCCTCCCGAGCAGCTGGGATTACAGGCACTCACCACTACACCTGGCTAATTTTTTTACATTTTTAATAGAGACGGAGTTTCACCACGTTGGCCAGGTTGATCTCGAACTCCTGACCTCAGTCTCTGTGCACCTCAGCCTCCAAAAGTGCTGGGATTCCAGGTGTGAGCCACCGCACCTGGCCAGCAATTTTTACTTACAAGTCATCTTTTTTTTTTTTTTTAAACAGAGTCTTGCTCTGTCACCTAGTCTGGAGTGTAGTGGCACAGTCATAGCTAACCATAACCTTGAACTCCTTGGCTCATGATCCTCCTGCTTCAGCCTCCCAAGTAGCTAGGACTACAGGCATATGCTACCACACTTGGTTAATTTTTTTTATTTTTTGCAGAGACAGGGTCTTACTAAGTTGCCCAGGCTGGTCTGAAACTCCTGGGCTCAAGCGATTCTCCCACCTTAGCCTCTCGAAATGTTAGGATTTACAGACATGAGCCACTGCACTTGGCCACAGGTATTCTTCTTGGTTGAGGTCAGCTCAAGGATCACTGGGGGCAGAGTGAAGAGAATGTTGTAGAGTTAATCCTAAAGAAGACCACCATGTACAGACGTACAAGATGTGTACTGAACAAAGGCATCAGGCTAAGGAGGCAATTGGGAGCTGACACTAAGCCTGCACACTACTTACACAGCCATGGGATTGTGGTTTGGGGCAACTTAGTATACCTTATGTGCTGTGGAGGCCCTGCCCTACAGCCCAACTAACCTCTACCTCCCAAAGCTCCATTAAGTCCAGAGATTTAGAGCCATAAGAGACTCTGGAGTGCAGTCCACCTTTGTTATTTTCTCCTTTTTATGCACTCCAACTCCCACCCATACAAGCACCAGAGAGAAGCCAAAGTCTTCAGAAAAATCACATTTTATTGATCACTTTTATTTAAAATTACAAAAATATAAATAAAAATAGTGAAATATAATTATAAATATTCAGTGTACAAGAATGGTCCTCACCCCACCCAGTGAGGATTGGATGAACTAGGCTAAAAGGAAAGAATAACTGGCCAAGAAAGGGGCATCTATGTGAAAATAAAACTGAGACAATTAGTACTGGTCACAGGTCATGCTGCAGAAAAATACATTCCCAGGCACTATTATGTGGGGGACCCAAGATGCTCCAGGAGTGACCTACAACCTTTCCAGGCAGACCACTCTGTATGGCATCACAGTCCACACAGTTTAAGGAAATATCTAGTCTTGCAATCAGACACCAGCTCTTACTCACACTTACACTCATAGCCCACACATGAGTGTGTAAACATACACACACATACATATTTCCTGATAACATTCATGGAATGTCAGAGCCCTGCCCTGAAGTCATTAGTATCTCTGCTCCCCAAACCTCTGCTCCCACATTGGCTAAGCTCCCTCAAGAGGCCTCAGCTGTTACACTTCCTAATTGAGAAATTACTCATTTCTCAACCATGGGCCTCATGAATGCCCACCATCAGGGGAGCCGGCTCCCCCTCCACCCATGCACAGGAGATGCCCTCTTTAACTCCTGCAGGCTTCAGTCCAGAAAAAGACAAGCTGCTGGTCAGTAACACCTTGATTCAGGACCACCCCTCCATCCTGGCCAGAGGGGTCTGGGCAACCAGCACCCAGGCCTGTGCCTGAGGGTAAAGCTATTGTGGCTCACGCTGGTGGGCGGCACAGGCAAATCCATCTGTGCAGAGCCTATCTTCCCAGTCTCTTCTTACAGCTGATGGAGATGATTCTACTGCAAAAATGATGGCCAGCAAGAAAGCGGGTGGTGCCCGTTTCCTCCCTGGGGACCCTCAGAGGGCTAGGCCATTCTCTTCCTTGGTATGCCTACGGATCCAGGGCAAGAAGCGTGAGACCCTCGTGTAGACACCTGGCTTGTCCTTCAGGGCACATCCACGGCCCCAGCTCACAATTCCAGTCAGAGTCATGTGGCCTTGGATGGAGCAGATAAGGGGTCCCCCTGAGTCTCCCTGTGAAGCCAAAGACACAAAAGATGAGCCCTGGAGAAGTGAGGAGGGGGTTTCTGATCCCACCACCCAACCATACCTGAGAGAGGGAAGAGTTTCCCAGACTCAAAGTCCTTAGTGACTTTTCATTTTCTTTCCTTTCTTTCTTTTGGACAGAGTCCCACTCTGTTGCCTAGGCTGGGGTGCAATGGCGCGATCTCAGCTCACTGCAACCTCTGCCTCCTGGGCTCATGTGATTCTCCTGTCTCAGCTCCTGAGTAGCTGGGATTCCAGGCATGCACCATCACACCCGGCTAATATATATATGTATATTTTTTGTATTTTTAGTAGAGACGGAGTTTCACCATATTGGCTAGGCTGGTCTCAAACTCCTGGCTTCAAGTAATCCACCCACCTCAGCCTCCCAAAATGCTGGAATTACAGGCATGAGCCCCTGTGCCCAGCCCAGCCCCATTTTCTACCACATTGAGTTTAAAATCCCCTGCTCGGCTTTTAAAATCCTGTGCTGCTATTCCATCCACACTCCCAGATCGTGCTTCTCCTTCCCACCCAGAATATGCCAGCCTCCTTCTCAGTTTTGTATCTTTAAACTGAAACAACTTCCTTTCTTCCCTCTGCATCTTCAAATGCCTATCAGGTCACATTTCCTTTAAAGCCTGTCCTCCCTGACCCTCAGGTTGACACTCACCTCCCTCTCCTGAACACCTGATCGTTTACAGTTCACAGCGCACCCTGGGCACTGCGTTACAAGTTTTTTTTACCATTTCCTCTTTCTAGGATCTCATGTTCCCTAGGCTGATGTGACTAGCGAAGAGCTGGGATTTATTTGGTAACGTTTGGTAAACACATGGCAATGTTTGGTAAACACATAAGGATTGGTTTAAAACCTCAAAGACCTGAGCTCCTGATTCTGGCTACTTAAGGCTTTGGCTAGAGAGAGATACCCCAACGCTGACTGGGACAAGCCCAGGAGCTCTTAGGAGATACAGAAGAGATGGAGAGAGAAGCTTGAAATTCTCACCTGGCAGGAATCTGTTTCCCACTGTGGGTCGGCAGCACATAGCATTTTGGTGGTGACTTCAGAGCCGTAGTAGTGGGGCTGCTGGCACTCCTGGTGGGAAACCAGCTTCACAACAGTCATTTTCAGCTGCTCCGGATAGAAATAGTCGGCTAGGTAGAGGAAACAGGGAGGCGATTGCATTAAGATGTATCTGTCCACTGGGAGTCTGCCAGGGAGGGGTACCAAAAAGTGTCTCTACCAGGGAAGGCCCTTATTCTTTTCCATGCAAATCTGAGCCTTTACTTCACCTATAACCCCCATCATCTGTTTACCTTTGCAGCTCATCACTCCCTAAGTAACACTCATCATCCATCCCTGGACCCATCTGCCACTTCCTAAATGCTCCCATCTCTAACTCTGCAGTCTTCCCTTGATCATGCTGGGCTCACTTTCAGGTCAAAACACTCCCCAGGACCTCCTAAGTCAGTCCCAAATGTTACTTACTAGTATTCTCTTTTCCAAAGCCAGTGATCTCACAGCTTGTGCCAAAACGGGCATCGTTATACATCGGGGGCAGGCAGATGGTCTGTATGGTGCGGGATGGCTGTGCACACTTGCCCTCCTTGGAATGGATCTTCAGCAAGGCTGGGGGAGGAGAGAGGGTCAGAGGAGAAAGATCAGTACTGGTTAGGCGGTCCCTATCTGTCCCCTCCAAATGCTGAGGAAGTAGCTATGTCCATCCCTAGTTCAATCATCCAGGGAAGTCTGCTGGTCGCTTGTCACCTGGAAACCTTCCCTGCCCCATGCACCAAGGGCTTTGTTGTACAGGTTGTTTCCTGCAAAAAGTCCCAGCTGAGGTAGGTAGGCTGAAATCCAGCCCAAGGCTCCATTCTCCAAGTTCTATATCCTAGCACAGACAGAGGCTGCATCCCACAAAGGAAGGGGCATCTTTTCTTAATTCACATAAACAGGGCATTACCAGCCCAAGCCATATACCCACAGGGCCGTTTCCACTCTCAAGAAGCTACTAGTTGGGGAAATTCAGGGTCTCTCCAGAGGAACACAGGGCCCCTCAGACTTCCTGGAACTCTTCCCCATCACTCCCTTTGTCATGTAAATCGGGGCTTCAGGGTCCCCCACAAGTTTCAACCTCAGCTCCAGTCTCTTTCTGTGTCCCATTCTCCCCAAGCCATCATGGCCACGGCAGCCACCTCACCAATGTCGTTGTGGTGAGCAAGCGTGTCAGCACTGTAGTCCTCATGTAAGATGAGGTTTTCCACCTCAAACTTCATCTCCCCTGGCGTGTTGGAGTTAAGGTTTGAGCGACCCAGGTAGACGATGTAGTCCTCCTTCACTGCGTGATTACTGTGGGAGAAGAAATCCATCAGACAGTCTCATCCCATGAAATCCTGCCGCTTCTTCCTTCCCTCCCTAGAGGCCTCAAAGCAAGACTTGTCCCCAAGGCCAAGGGCTGCATGGAGAGGGGCTGATGAAGGAGAATTGAGGGGGATCCCTTTGCTGGGAAGGAGAAAGGGATATGCTTGGGGTGGGGCAGAAGAGTCCGAGAGGAGAGACCCAGGGCCGTACATGAAGCAGTGTGTGGCGCTGACCACCCAGCAAGGGCTGATGAGGCTGCCTCCACACAGGTAGGTGACAGAGCCCCCCCGGTGCTTCCTGTAGATGGCTGCAAACCAGGGCTGGTTCTCGATGGTGGTGTATTCTCCGCCAATAATCTTAAAGCGGGGAGTCAGAGGCTTCTGGCCACACTGAAACTCTACTTCTGCTGGAGGAGAGGAGGGCTTTTTTCCTAGAGGACAAACAGAGAGATGTCTTCGGGAGGCAGGTAGGAGTAGGCATCCCTCTCAGGCGGCACCCCCTCCTTCGCCCTCCTGTGATGGAATAAGGGGACATGTGAGTTTGTCCCCTTCCACCCCACTGTCATCAGCAGGTAGTGACACTCACCATCTGCACAGTTGTGCACCATGCACTCTTGGACAAGCTGCTTTAGGCCGACCTGCACGTAGCACCAGGGCTGCCTCCGGTTGTCTGGGTTCCTGGCAACACAGAGAGAAAGGGGATGTCATTCCAACCCAGAGGACCTTCCCTGCCTCCTCCCCTCAGGGAAGACTCAACCAGAGGCTGCACTTCTTTCGCTACAGCCGGCTGTCTGGGAGAAAGGGATGGTAACAAGGGTTTCTGAGAAGCTGTGGGGAGGGCTCTTGGTCCTTGTGGCCCCCACCTCACCTGCAGTAATTGTGTTTCCCCAGGCCCAGCTGAAGAGCATCAGATCTGTGGGCATGGTATGTTTGCTGAAGAACAGCAGCAGAGTTCCAGGACAGGCAGGACCGGCCCATGATGTCGGTTTTGGCCTTTCCTCGGTAAAAGTGACCATTCCCCTCATAGCAGGTTTTTGACTTATCTACAAGAGAATGTGAGAATGAGTGAGGATGAGAGAATATGAAAAAGAGAAGGAAGTTCCAATTTTTTTTTTTTTTTTTTTTTTTTGAGACGGAGTCTTGCTCTGTTGCCCAGGCTGGAATGCTGTGGCATGATCTCGGCTCACTGCAACCTCTGCCTCCTGGATTCAAGCAATTCTCTTGCCTCAGCCTCCCAAGTAGCTGGGACTATAGGCATCTGGCACCACGCCCAGCTAATTTTTGTATTTTTAGTAGAGACAGGGTTTCACCATGTGGGCCAGGCTGGTCTTGAACTCCTAACCTCAAATGATCCACCCACCTTGGCCTCCCAAAGTGCTGGGATTACAGGCGTGAGCCACCATGCCCAGCCGCCAATGGACATTTTAAAGATGATGTGGTTTCAGACCTGCCAGAAGCCTGGACAGGGTATCCTTCCATCACCACCTTACATTTGTGCGGCCACTACTTCATGAGCATGTGTGTTTATCCTTGTCACATAGAGATGAAGATGTCACCCACCCCATCTGCAGCTCCTAACTCCTGCCTGCTCTTGCCTCCCACCCATCCCTCCGTGTCCCTAAATTTCTGGTGCCCCCTCCCTCCCAGTTGCAGTGGAGATCTCCATACCTATCTCACAGTGCAGCCCTCCGAATTTCTTTGGGCAGTTGCACCAGCGAATGTTAGAGAAGTACTTGTTGGACACACATGTTCCTCCGTTTAGACAGTCACAGTTCGCTGGAGAGAACGAAGGTGGAGTAAGAGAGGGGGAGTGGAGGTGATAAGGGTGGGGGTAGCCCTGCAGCAGGGGCAGGGAGGGGATGTCCCTGAAGCTTTCCCAAGATGTCTGTGCAGCCATCTGTTGTAGGGGTGGATACTCACATGGAACTTGATGTTCACGGCTGCCCTGAAAGAGATTGGGGAGGAGGCTTCACCAAAGGTCCCATGTTCCCGGGACTCCAGGGAGAGGATAAACCAGCCCCAATCCCAAAACCCACTCTTCCTTCCCTCTCCCTCTCGCCTCACCCTGTTCATATCTAGTTCTCAAATGGACGATCATGGGTTTCCAGCAAGGAAAAATGGATTGACCCAACTAAGCTTCATCTACCAGGTGCCTGCAGGCTGGGGCAGTCCTCGCGGCCTCTTCCTCCCTTTCCCGCCAGTGCGAACCCCCGTGGTACTCAAGCCTCCGCCGCCGCCACCCTGTCCCATTTCCTGGGGAAAGCCTGGCCCTGCTGTGGATGGAATCCGGAGGACCCTAGCTCCCGGAGCTGCCCCTCCTCTCCCCTCATGCTGATCAGAGGTCCTCAGGCAGCATCAGTCCAAGCAAGGGAGCACTCACTTTGGAGTCGCTCACGATCAGGACGCAGAGGAGCAGGCGCACCAGCAGGGCTTTCATGGTGGCGAGGTCGGGGCGCTAGACGGCGGCTCTGCAAGGGAAGGAGAAGTCAGGACAAGAGGCGGAGGAGCGGGAAGTCTGGCCGGGCGGGCGACTGCAGCGCAGGGGAGGTGCCCGTGGTGACCAGGCTCCCCAGCCCCGGCTGGCTCTCTCCTCTCTGGGCTCCGGGTTCCCGGGCAGCCTGGACCGGCACCCGTGGAAGACGCCCAGGACCGGGCGAGGTGACTCGATGCAGCCGCCAGGCTCCGGAGCTGGGGCTGCCGCGCATCCGGCCCGGGGCTCTCGGAATCGCGGCACTCACCGGTGGCTGCGGCGGGACGGTGAGGGCCGGTGCTGCGGGGACAGGTGGGCCCTGGGCCAGGCTCCGGGACTGCGGACTCCGCGCTGTTTTGCGGCTCGCGGCGCCTGCTCTATATCAGGGCCCGCCCTGGCCCCGCCCCGCCCGCTCCCGTCCTGCTCCCAGCCCTCACCCGCCCTTCAGCGTGCAGTGACCGGGGTGGGGGCGGGGGGGGGACCCTGCGTGCTTCCGAAACGCTCACAAAGATCTGGGAGCAGCGCGGTCTCCAGCGGAGAGGACCCAACAAAGTCTGGACTTAGGAATCGAGAGGCTCGTAAATTCTCCGTTCTTCCTCCCTTGCACCTGGCCCGGAGCCCGTGTCAGTGCAAGGGGTCCCCGAATTGCAGAGAGGGGAGAGGGCCACGGGAGACCCTCTCCCTCGCCTAGCTCTGAAGCCTCCTGGGGTCCCCTAATCAGTTCTCCAACCTCTCCCCGCTGGGCTCCAACTTGCCTAAGAGTGCTTCAGACCCCCTTGCCCGCAGCTGATGGAGCTGTGAAATCTTCATCAACGCGACAAACCTACGAGACATACTCTCCCAGAAACACAGACACAAAAACCCCTGGCCAGAGGGGCTGCCTCTGTGCCTTTGTCCAGCGGCAGTCCCCAGATATCACCTACACAACCAGTGGATGGAACAAAGCCGGGCTTATTGCTTTTCGCAGTAAGGGAGTTTTGATGGTGCTATCAAAGGGGGAAACGCAAGGCCAGATTCTACTGAAAATTTGCAATTTCGTTTAAAGACAGTTTTTGACAGTAAGGGCTTGATAAGGATTGGATTAAGTGTCATGATACGATGTTACAGGACTGTGGGAACAAAGTCCTAGAGAATAAACTGTTGGTGCTTCCTACTGAAGTGTTATTGGGTCTTTTGGGAAGTGGTTTTTTTTTTGTTTTTGTTTTTTTGTTTTATTTTGTTTTGTTTTGAGATGGAGTTTTCCTCTCGTTGCCCAGGCCAGAGCGCAATGGCATGATCCCCATCTCGGCTCACTGAAGCCTGCTTCTCCCGGGTTTAAGCAATTCTCCTGCCTCAGCCTCTGGAGTAGCTGGGATTACAGGCACGTGCCACCATCCCTGGATCATTTTGTATTGTTAGTAGAGACGGCGTTTCTCCATGTTGGTCAGGCTGGTTTCAAACTCCCAACCTCAGGTCATCCGCCTGCCTGGGCCTCCCAAAGTGCTGGGATTACAGGCGTGAGCCACTGTACCCGGCTGGGAAGTTTTAATAATGAACAGTTCATTTATTTGTGTGGGCAAGAATGAAAGTAAAGACAATAGAAACATGTAGACAGTAAACTGTGGAGGTTCTGGAGGGTGTGGAAGTTCTGCTCTCACCTCTGAGTAGAGGAATTGGGAGAATGGAGGACAAAATAAGAGGAAGGTTTATTTTTCACTGCATGTCCTTTTACACTGCTTACATTTTTAAAAACACATCCCTGTATAGCCCACTCCAAAAAGATAATTACACATGTTTAAATGCCTGTGTATTTAGTGTTTTACTTCGTCATAGAGCCTTGTTTATTCTATTCAGATAGTAACAATTATTTATCAAATAAAATTGGCCTCCAGAAAAAACAGATCATGTGTAAATGACTCCACCCACCCTTCCTGCCTGAGGATAAGCGCACATTTGTGTATACACACATGCACACACACGCACACACATCTCTGGGCACACTTGGAGGAACATTCTGTGGTTCTGTCACCCCCATCTCTTTCCCCTTGTGTCAGAAACCAAGGCTTGGGATTATTTTGAACCCAGTAGGATTCGCTCTCTTAGTGGAGGGAGAGGAGACTGAATCCCAGCAATCCACTAGAGGCCCACACTTTGGTCCCTTTCCCAGCCTAGGCCTGCTGCATTTTGTTGCCTTGCAAATCTGGACCTTGGGTCTGGGTCCACTTGAGAGTGACAGAAGAAAGGCAGGAATGGTAGGAAGGAGGAAGGCTCCTTTGCTCCACCCCGGCCAAGGGCTCAGGATGCCAGCTGCTGGCTGGGGAAAGTGCAAGTTAACCTTACAGCTTTTGGGAGGCAGGTGACCCACTGTCTTCAGGAGAGACTTCTGTGCCTGTGAACTGCCAACCTTCCAGGGGACAGACTGAGTCAGAGCTGCTGTAGGCCTCAGATCCAACCTTGCTACTTCCTCTAGAAGACTGTGGTCAGTTTTGTTTGGATTTGAGAACCCATTAATTGTAAATAAACGTGATCAAAATGTAAACAGAGATGTTGCAGCCTGAGGACTTACCCCGAAACTCCTAGGTTAGTTACCAGGAAATTCCCAGCAGCCCTCGTGATTCATGTTGCTCCCTTAGCAGCTCTCATGACTCCAGATTACTTGGCTGGAGGCTGTCATGCTGATTGTTGAGAGCAGATGACTTCATTTCCTCCTGGACAAAGAGGTTTGGAGACCGTTATGAAGCATGACACCCTTTCTCCCCCTCCTCCCCGCTGCTACCTCTTCACCTAGCGCCTCCAACTCTTCACAGAACTTCTTTATCCATGCGCTAATCTTTAGCACTCTCTGAAATCTTTGTGCATAGTGTGTTCAAGACTTTCAGTTCCTTTTTTTTTTTTTTTTTGTCCTTAGGGACAAGGTTTCACTGTGCTCCTGGGCTCAAGGGGTCCTCCTGCCTCATCTTTCCAAAGTGCTGGACTTACAGGCAGGAGCCACTGTGCCCGGTGACTTTCAGTCATTTGAGGGCAAAGATCACATCTTAAATATATTTTTCTCTCCCTCAGCACTTGGTACGTGCCTTATTCATGTAGGTGTTTATTGTGACTGAATTAATCAATGAGTAGGAACAAGAGCTTTGGGGCACCCTGGAAATTTTCCTCCTCTTTTTTCTTGTCATTTAAAAAATAGCACCAGCTTGTACTTTTTTTTTTTTTTTTTTTTGAGACAGAGTCTCACTCTATCACCCAAGCAAGAGTACAGTGACGTGATCATGGCTTACTGTAGCCTCCACTTCCCAGCTCAAGTGATCCTCCTGAGTAGCTGGGACTACGGGTATGTGTGAACACACCCAGCTAATTTTTTTTTTTTTTTTAAGATAGGGTCTCACTCTGATTACCCAGGCTGGAGTTCAGTGGCACAATTTTGGCTCACTGCAGCCTTGACCTCCCCAGGCTCAGGTGATCCTTCCACCTCAGCCTCCCAAGTAGCTGGGACTACAGGCATGTGCAACCATGCCCAGCTAATATTTTTGTATTTTTAGTAGAGACAAGGTTTTGCCATGTTTCCCAGGCTGGTCTTTAGCTCCTGGACTCAAGCAATCTACCTGCCTCAACCTCCCAAAGTGCTAGGATTATAGGCGTGAGCCACTTTGCCCAGCTAATTTTTGTATTTATTGTAGAGACAGGGTCTCACTATGCTGTTCATGTTGATCTCAAACTCCTGAGTTCAAGCAGTCCATCTACTTCTGCCTCCCAAAGTGTTGGGATTATAGGCATGAGCCACTACTGGCATGTACCTTTTGTTTTGTTTTGTTTTTTTGTTTTTTTGAGACAGAGTTTTGCTCTTGTCACCCAAGCTGGAGTGCAATGGTGCAATCTTGGCTCACTGTGACCTCCACCTCCCAAGTTCAAGCGATTCTCCTGCCTCAGCCTCCGGAGTAGCTGGGATTACAGGCACCCGCTACCACGCCCAGCTAATTTTTTTGTATTTTTAGTACAGACGGAGTTTAATTAAACCCCGAACTGGGCTGGTCTCGAACTCCTGACCTCAGCTGATCCACCTGCTCTGGCCTCCCAAAGTGCTGGGATTACAGGCGTGAGCCACTGCGCAGGGCCATGTTTTTTATATTGTATTTCCATCTTGTGCTTAAAGGCGCGTTAATGTAAACCATTTCTCTTTAAACTCATAACTGCCTTGTGATATAGACTGGTATTGTTGTTCCCATTTTGCAGATGTGGAAAATGAAGTTGAGAGAAGATATATAGTTGATGAGCAGCAAAGCCAGCACTAAAACCCAGGTTTTCTGATCCTTATTCCCATGTGCTATACCTCACTGTCTCTATGAAAGACAGAACACTGTGAAGGGAGAGGTCAGTGAGCAAAAATGATCCAGCTCAGGGGAACCATCCTCCTGACTTTGGAGACCTCCTTCCAGAAAGACTGCTCAGACTATGGACTCTGAGCTCTTAAGTTGCATCCACTGTAATACAAGTTAGTTGCTTGCCTGAATTCCAAGAACTGCCTCTGTGGTCTAGGCTGTCTGAAACTTCTATTGAGAGTAAGAGAATAAGGAACTGGATGTGTATGATTTCATTCTTTTCCTGACTCCTGTAGTGAAGCCACCAACCCCTGCCTCTGCGTCTCAAGGGAACGGAGCTCCTGAGTCAGATGCGGCAACAGAGACTGATGGAGAAGCCCTCTTTCCAGGAGATTCTCATAAAAGGGAAGGCAGATGCCAGATGTGCAGAGAGGGGCAGGGTATCCAAACCTGGCCCTGAGACTAAGTCCAGGAAACTGGGCCCCTAAGGACCACTTTCTGACCCAAAAGGAAGTTCCCATGGAGTCATAGGATGCAGTCCTGTGTTACATATGAAGAATGCTCAGCATGGCACTATAGAAAGACCACAGTGTCTAGCCTTGGGTCTGCTACACCCAAGTTGAATGATATTAGGCAAGTTGCTCAACTCTTTTTTTTTTTTTTTTTTTTTTTGAGATGGAGTTTCACTCTTGTTGCCCAGGCTGGAGTGCAATGACATGATCTTAGCTCACTGCACCCTCCACCTTCCAGGTTCAAGCAATTCTCCTCCCTCAACCTCCCAAGTAGCTGGGATTACAGCTTGAGGATTTACGCCGAAACAGGTGTCCGTTACCATGCCCAGATAATTTTGTATTTTTAGTAGAGATAGGGTTTCACCATGTTGGTCAGGCTGGTCTCGAACTCCTGACCTTAGGTAATCTGCCCACCTCAGCCTCCCAAAGTGCTGAGATTATGCTGAACTCTTTTATCTAGTTCTCCCATCTGCAAAATGAAGCAACACCTGTCCAGCCTGAGCCTCACTCTGCAGATTGGCTGAGATCATGCTTGCATGTGAAAGCATTCATTCCATATTTATTATGCATGTACAGTGTGCTGGGCACAGTTCTGGATGCTAGACATAGGAGGATGAATTGTGTAAACTATGATTCCTACCTTGAGTGTCTGCTTCCCCTTCTTGACTGTGGCTGGATTGGCTCAGAAAACCAAGTTGGGCTGGAGTCCATTCCAGGATTCCAGGCCAATGGGGATGCTGTCTCCTTGGCCAGCAGTTCCCAGCAACTAGGCAGCTGGGCCCACAGCTGCATGTGCTGTTCACCCCCACATTCCCTATGCTCACTCCTTCTCCCACTTCTCTGTGTCCCTGTGTGGCCTGAAGCGCCTCTTTCCCTCCTACACATGAGCCAGACAGACTCCTCAACAGTTCTGGGAAGGAGGCATGGAATGCTGGTCACATAGCTTCCTTGAGTCTGAGGACCCCTTTTCCTGAGTGTCTAGTGCTAAGGGTAAAGCTGGCCGGGCAACAGCAGGCACCGAAAGCCGCTTCTGGGCCTGTAACACGATAGGGAGGTTGCTGGAGCTGCAGGCCCCCAGCGGCCTGTGGAAGGGGTGGAGGGAGGCTGCATACTTGCTTCCTTACTCATGGAAAGCACAGAGCCCAGGGGCTGGACCCTGAGGTTAGACTGTCGTCAATAGCACCATGAAAGGGAACTAAGCTGGTCCCTTCGACATCAGGTTATGACACCCCTAAACTTCTTCACTCTGCTGCCTCACCAGCTCTGGCCTGCTTCTTGGGCCTACCCAGGCCAGTCAGCTCAGACCTCTGCATGAATGTCATGAGCCTTGGCCAAATTTTTCTTTGTCCCTGACCCAAACCCAGTTATTACCTAAGTCAGGAACTTATTACTTTAAAGTAGTTTGCCAGCTGTGGTGGCTGACGCCTGTAATCCCAGCACTTTGGGAGGCTGAGGCAGGTGGATCATTTGAGGTCAGGAATTCAAGACTAGCCTGGCCAACATGGTGAAACTCCGCTCTACTAAAAATACAAAAATTAGCTGGGAGTGGTGGTGCATGCCTGTAATCCCAGCTACTCGGGAGGCTGAGGCAGGAGAATTGCTTGAACCCGGGAGGCGGAGGCTGCAGTGAGCCGAGATGGGGCCATTGCACTCCAACCTGGGTGACAAAGCGAGACTCCATCAAAAAAAAAAAAAAAAGTAGTGTTGGTCACAACTTTCCAGACCTTCTGGATTCTGAGCCCCTCAACAGGATGAAAGTTAGGCCCTGATCCTAAAAATTCTCAGAGTTCAGGTTACCATGTTGGGTGGCAATCGACGCTTTACTAGAAGCGAAGGGACATGCTCAGGAACAAAAGACTGGGATGGCTAACCAGCAACTTGTGGGCTTGCTGAAGACTGCCAAAAAGTAAGATTTATGGATATATGTTCAGCCAGAAGCTGAAATACTGAAAAAATCCTATTTAGAAGGAAACTAACATAATATTCATAACCCATATGATTTCTAATTCCACAAGCTTATGGCTCTTCCAAACTGGATTCTATATGCTGGATTCTATATACATCTCTGTCTTCAAACCACGCACTTCCCCTTCCATTACACAGAGAGGAAAATAGAGGCTAATGAAGGGAAGTGAATCATCTGAGTTCATTCACTAAAAATGATGAGATTCAAGATTAGCAGATTTTGAGGAACTTCATGACACATTTCCACCCTCTCCCTTTTTTATTCTGAATCCTCAGCTCCTCCCTTTTCCCATCACCATCCATTCCCATTCTCAATCTTTTATATTGTATTTCCATCTTGTGCTTAAAGGCACAAATAAACTCAATCTGTCTTTCCTACCCTCCTGCAGAAGGTGCTTCTTTTTTCTGGTTTGCTGAGCCTCTGGGGAGGGTTTGGAGGCAGCCAAGTCCTGCAGAGGGGACAGTCTCCTTTGAGAAGGCCGTTAGAGGACTAAATGCATGAGTGTCTGTGGGAAGAGGGAGCAGGGATCCCTGGAGGCAGGTGTGTGTGCAGAGTGAGTGGTAGGAACAGTATGTGGGTAATCTCCTAGCAGGGCACTCCTTGTTTACTTTGGAGACAGTGATGGTGGGGAATGTGGCAGGGACCAAAGAAGAGGAAGAGTGCCAGACGCAGCAGCTCACACCTGTAATCCCAACATTTTAGGAGGCTGAGGCAGGAGGATCGCTTGAGCCCAGAAGTATCAGATCAGCCTGGGCCACATAGTGAGACCTCATCTCTATAAAATGCTTTTATTTTTTTTGAGACAGAGTCTCGCTCTATTGCCAGGCTGGAGTGCAGTGGCGCGATCCCAGCTCACTGCAATTTCCGTTTTTCGGTTTCAAGCAATGCTCCTGCCTCAGCCTCCCAAGTAGTTGGGACTACAGGCATGCACCACCATGCCGGCTAATTTTTTGTACTTTTTAGTAGAGACAGGGTTTCACCATGTTGGCCAGGATGGTCATGATCTCTTGACCTCGTGATCCACCCACCTCGGCCTCCCAAAGTGCTGGGATTACAGGCATGAGCCACCACACCCGGCCCGCTATAAAATGTTTTTTAAAAATTAGCCAGACGTAGTGGCAAACACCTGTGGCCCCAGCTACTCAGGAGGCTGAGGTGGGAGGATTGCTTAAGCATGGGAGGTCAAGGTGGTGATGAACCTTGTCATGCACTCCAGCCCGGGCAATGAGACCTTGTCTCAAAAAAAAAAAAAAGTTTGTTGTCTGCAAGGGGACAACCAATTTATCTATTGTTAAAGATAGATAACAATAATAACCAACTTTTATTTGCATTATGTTCATTTTCTTTTTACATCTTAACACCTTTAAGGAAGTTACTCTTAATGTTACCATTTTATGGATGAGAAAATGAAGGCTCGGCCGGGCGCAGTGGCTCACACCTATAATCCCAGCACTTTGGGAGGCCGAGGTGGGTGGATCACGAGGCCAAGAGATCGAGACCATCCTGGTCAACATGGTGAAACCCCGTCTCTACTAAAAATACAAAAATTAGCTGGGCATGGTGGCGCATGCCTGTAGTCCCAGCTACTCGGGAGGCTGAGGCAGGAGAATTGCCTGAACCCAGGAGGCGGAGGTTGCGGTGAGCTGAGATCGCACCACTGCACTCCAGCCTGGGTAACAAGAGCGAAACTCCGTCTCAAAAAAAAAAACAAAAAAGAAAATGAAGGTTCACTGCACTTAAGCAATTTCCGCAAGGTTAAACTCCAGGGAAATGGAAGCACTGAGACTCACACGCAGACCTGGTTGGCTCCAGGGTTTGGAGAACTATCTCTGAGGCAGTATCAAATTCAATCAGGAAAGTGGAAGTGCTTGTCCTTATAACTGGGAATCTTCCTACTTCTAACCCATGGTGACATCCTAGGGATAGCTCCAGCTGTCTGTCCAAGTCATGTCTGCCTTGGTTCCTGCCTGCCTACCTTGAACCAGACTTTGATTAAAGTGTTCTTCCTTTTGTTTAATGTAGCCAGCCACAGTTGTGTCTGCTGGGTGTAGTCAGAGAAGTGATCGCCGGGTCTTCTGGCTGTGCTTTTATATCTGTGTGGTGGACCCCTGGAACCACCCATGACCACTCTTCCTTGTCCACAATTATTCAACCATATTTATATGATGGGGATACTCTAGGATTCTTCTGTAGGGAAATAACAATCCCATTTATTTATTGGCCATGCTTTTATTTAGCAGGCACTGGGCTAACAGTTCTGTATGCATTATTTCATTTAATCCTCAGTGAATGAGATGCAATATCATCCCCACTTTATGGATAAGGAAACTGAAGCACTGAGAACTTAAATAACTTTTCAAAGATCACACAGCCAATCTGAGAGGTTAAATAACTTGTCCAAGATCACACAGTTCTGGGAAGTGTGTGACCACAACCCCAATACCTGGCAGGTCAAACCCAGGTTTGTTGCTCCAAACCCCGTGTTGATAATCATCACTAAGATGGTGTTGTCTCTTTACCCATTTTTAAAGGGGGGGAAGCCCTGTTGAGTTGATGCCCAGGTATGTGAAATAATAAATATTCAATAATGTTATGTTTGCCAAACTTGTCTCATGATAAGAGTCACCTGGCTTGAAGGTTGAAGAAGTACAGATTTTCAGGTTACCGCTTCTTAAATTCTGATTTTTTTTTTTCTTTTTTTGTGTGTGTCAAGTGTGGAACCAGGTGAAATTCTGATTCTTTAGATGGGGCTTAGAAATCTGATTTTTTTTTTTTTTTTTTTTTGAGACAAGGCGTCAGTCTGTCACCTAGGCTACAGTGCAGTGATGCAATCATGCACCTCACAGCAGCCTTAAACCCCTAGGCTCAAGCAATCCTCCTACCTCAGCATCCCTTGTAGCTGGGACCACAGGCACACGCCATTATTCCCTGTTAATTTTTTAATTTTTGTAGAGATGGTGTCTGTCTATGTTGTCCAGGCTGGTCTTGAACTCCTGGCCTCAAGTGAAAGAATCTGATAGGAGGGAATCTGAAGGGATCTTAATAGGTGCCCCAGAGGTTTCTTTTCACCAAACAAATTTGGGGAAATGTCAGCCAATGCATCATTTATCTAGGGAGTGTTGTTTTACTTTTTCACCCAACTAAACTACAAACTTTTTACCTACTGGGGCTTCTACTTCAACCCCATCCTTTGAGATGGGGGCTAAAGGAGAACACAGAGGTGGGTAAGCCCTGGGACTGCAAGGCAGGTCTTTGAGCAGCACTCCCCAGACAGGGATGAATCAAGGAAAGGGATGTATACCTGAGAGCCTTGTGCCAACCGAGCCACCCCGAGGTGACTTTTCTAAAGAATCTGTTCTCAGAAATTGTTTCAGCACTTAAATAGTTGTTCTTTTTTTAGATTCCTAGCAATAGTTTTATTTATTAAATGCCAAACGAATGGCCAAATTGAGGGACTTTTCCATATAGACTAAAAGAGCTTGGAGGCCAGGTGTGGTGGCTCACCTGTAATCCTAGCACTTTGGGAGGCCAAGGTGGGCTCACTGCCTGAGCTCAGGAGTTCAAGACCACCTGGGCAACATGGTGAAACTCTGTCTCTACTAAAATAAAATAAAAAATTAGCTGGGCATGGTGGTATGCATCTGTGGTCCCAGCTACTCAGGAGGCTGAGGCACGAGAACCCAGGAGGCAGAGGTTGCAGTGAGCTGAGAGCAGGCCACTGTACTCCAGCCTGGGCAACACAGTGAGGCTCTGTCTCCAAAAAAGAAAGAGCTTGGGGACTTAGAGGAACCCTCAAAGTCATAGCAGTGGATGAAAAACTGGCTCCCCAAGACCTCAGGAAAATTAAGTAGAAAATTAAGGGAAATTAAATTTGTTAGAACAAAGCGAAGTTGAGAATAGCTGTACCTACTGGTACCTGTCTATCTGTGATATTTCCGTGCAGTGCCTTTACTGGCCCTCCTCTGAGCTTCTTGAGGTCAGTTTTTGGTTTTACTTTTATTTCTAAGGTCTTATGGTTCTACCTGCATAGAATTGGGTTCCTAGAGCATTGCGCTTTGCAGGGAGAGTAGACCCAACACAATATTGCATCTTGAGTCAAAGAGGAAGCAACAGTGACATTGTCCCCATGCAGACTTTGCTCCACAGCGCAGCAGTGTCCTGAAGATTCATTCAGTCTGTATCATAGCAGTCAGCTTGTTCTGTTTGTAAAGAGAATTCTACCCTAAGTTCTCAAAAGGATTGAGCTCAACTCAAATTGTTCATTGGAGACACTAAAGATAGAGATTTGCTGGACCTGAACTAATCTTTTTCTTTCAGGGGGAGAGGGACAGGGTCTCACTCTGTCATCCATGTTGGAGTGCAATGGTGAGAGCTTGGCTCACTGCAACCTCTGCCTCCCAGGATCAAGCAATTCTCCTGCTCAACCTCCTGAGTAGCTGGGACTACAGGCGCCCACCACCACATCTGGCTAGTTTTTTATTTTTGGCAGAGACCAAGGGGTTTCACCATGCTGCCCAGGCTGGTCTTGAACTCCTGAGCTCAAGCAATCTGCCCACTTTGGTCTCTCAAAGTGTTGCGATTACAGGCATAAGCCACCAGGCCTGGCCTTCTGAACAAATCTTTTTGTTTTGTTTTGTTTTTTTAAGACAGAGTCTCACTCTGTCGCCCAGGCTGGAGTGCAATGGTGCGATCTCAGCTCACTGCAACCTCCGCCTCCTGGGTTCAAGTAATTCTCCTGCCTCAAACTCCTGAGTAACTGGGACTACAGTAGCTGCCACCACACTCACCTATAAACAAACCTTAAAAGATAGGTGAGGTGGCCAGATGCGGTGGCTTATGCCTGTAATCCCAGCACTTTGGGAGGCCAAAGTGGGTGGATCACCTGAGGTCAGGAGTTTGAGACCAGCCTGACTAATATGGTGAAACTCCGTCTCTACTAAAAAATACAAAAATTAGCTGGGCGTGGTGGCGGGCACCTGAAGTTCCAGCTTCTCAGAAGGCTGAGACAGGAGAATTGCTTGAACCCAGGAGGCAGAGGTTGCAGTAAGCCAAGATTGCTCCACTGCACTCCAGCCGAGGCAACAAAGAACGAAGCTCTGTCTAAATAAATAAATAGATTGGTGAGGTTGGGATTGGCAGAAGGCAGGAGAGGTTCCAGGTAAGACCCTTGGAAGAGACAGGAGCTAGGAATAAACATTTTACATGTTGTGGAGAATAAACCTGTATGTATTTAAGTCTCTCTCTCTCTCTCGTGTGTGTGTGTGTGTGTGTGTGTGTGTGTGTGTGTGTAGATGTTATGCATAAGCAGTGAGAAGTCTGACTTGATTAGGGAAGGTTTACATTGCATGACAGCTAAGTACAAATAGGTAGAGTAAGGTCAGATTATAAAAGGTCTTATTGCAGCTAGAAGTGTGCACTTGATTCCATAGACTCCAGGAAGGTACTACAGGTTCTTAAGCAAGGGTGTGCATAACTTTAGTAAAGCTGAAAATCCCATCAATCTCAGCTGAAGTATAGGAAGCAAAAGACAATGATTTGAAATTTGTCTGTGCTTGGGCTGTGTGGGGAGTAAACCCCGGAAGCTTGGTGCAGTAATGAGATTGAGAATTGAAAGGAGAGGACTCCAAGAGAGGAAGTGAGAGTGCAAGGGAAGGCATGAGGACTTGTACAGCTGTCATCTTTCCTATATTTAGGGGCTTTTGTTTTTCCAAACTTGGAAAGTCATGTGCTTTGCTTTAGAGTCTTAGAAGCCGGGCACTGTGGCTCATGCCTGTAATCTCAGCACTTTGGGAGGCTGAGGTGGGCAGATTACCTGAGGTCAGGAGTTTGAGACCAGCCTGACCAACATGGTGAAACCCCATCTCTACTAAAAATACAAAAAATTAGCCAGGCGTGGTAGCGAGTGCCTGTAGTCCCAGCTGCTCAGGAGGCTAAGGCAGGAGAACTGCTTGAACCTAGGAGGCAGAGTTGCAGTGAGCCGAGATGGCACCACTGCACTCCAGCACGGGCGACAGAGACTCTGTCTCAAAAAATAAAAAATAAAATAAAATAAAATAAAGAAAGAGTCTTAGAAAATTCCTTTAAAGGGCTGTACTATTGAAATTCATATTTGAAAGCCAGTAGTCTGCTGGATTGGAGTAGGAAGAACCAGGGGTAGAAAGCCCCATTGCCCAATGCCAGCAGCACCTGTCAAGTCCAAAGGCCATATCCTCTTGAAGAAAGGAGTGACTGCCATGGTGAAGGCTGTGGTTTCGGAGTCAGAGGATAGAGCTCCATTCCTGGCGTGGTGGCTGACTCCATCCATGAACCTGGCTGAGTCACTTCCCTCTACAGGCCTGTTGTCTCTTTTGTGGAATGCAGCAAAACGTTTTTCCCACCTGCTTTCACAGAAGACAGAAGCGGCTAAAGAAAAAGAGATTTTCATCAGGTACCTGTAAGCAAAGGGGTGAGGCTTGGGGTGAGGCTTGGACTGAAGCAAAGCCCAGGACATCTGCAGCCCATGGGGGCCAGGTTTGATGTGGACATGGGGCCCGGGTTTGACTTGACCTGCTCTTGACATCAGAAGGCCATGGAGAGGATGTAACTATTAAACAACATAAACAAACGTTACCCCAGAGAGCCTGGGTTCTGGGAATATGAACAGGGACTCCTGACCAAAATTCCAGGTCTCCAAGTTCCCCTCGAGGAGTCATGAGGATCAGACAGAGGGTGAATCACCACACCGTGTGTGTGTCTTGGAGACCTAAGCCCAGATATGAGCTTCAGCAAAGGAAGGGGCTGATTCAAATAGCATGGGGTTGTAGCCAGAGCAATATAAGATGTTCCCCTGGGTCCTGATGGGACCAAGAAACAGTTTTGCCCAAGACTTTGGATGCTGTTCTAGTTCTGAGGTCAGTGGCAGGTCAAAGCCACAGCTGGCCCCCATGGAGTCAGCATCGTTGCCTCTGGTCTGGAAGACTATGTGGAAAAAGAGGCTCAGAAGATTGTGGGTTCAGAAATAAAGTTAGTATTCTTCCTAGAGCCTATATTATTTCTCAGTCTATCTCTACATAAGATACATAGGCTGAAGTGTTTGGGGTGAAGTGTCCCAATGTCTTGCTTTCAAATTGTTAAGGAAAAAATAATCAAAACTAGGTGCATACACATGGCCATCCCTGCATGGAGGTGGGCAGCAGAGAGAGAATGCAATTATGAAAAAAGGTTGAAATTGTCAGCCATATCCCCAGCTGAACTCTATTTGGGTCAACTTCTCTTTCATCTCTGACACTCATACTTGGTCCTTGTCCCTTGCGGGCAGGTTTCTTTTTCTCTGTCCCAGGCCCCACCCTCATCTTAGTTCACATCTCTGAATGTCATTCTGGGATAATGAAAAAGTTCTGGAAATGTATAGCAGTGATTGTTACACAACAGTGTGAATATAATGTCACTGAACTATACATTTAAAAATAGTTAATGGCTCATGCCTGTAATCCCAGTACTTTGGGAGGCCGAGGTGGGTGGATCACTTGAGGTCAGGAGTTCAAGACCAGCCTGGTCAACATGGTGAAACCTTGTCTCAACTAAAAACACAAAAACTTAGCCAGGTGTGGTGGCATGTGCCTATAATCCCAGCAACTGGGGAGGCTAAGGCAAGAGAATGGCTTGAACTCGGGAGGTGGACACTAGACAAGGACACCCTCTCTCACCACTCCTATTCAATATAGTATTGGAAGTTCTAGCCAGAGCAATCAGGCAAGAAAAAGAAATAAAGAGTATTCAATTAGGAAAGAAGGAAGTCAAATTGTCTCTATTTGCAGACGACATGATTGTATATTTACAAGACCCCATCGTCTCAGCCCAAAATCTCCTGAAACTGATAAGCAACTTCAGCAAAGTCTCAGGATACAAAATCAATGTGCAAAAATCACAAGCATTCCTATATACCAATAACAGACTTAAAGAGAGCCAAATCAAGAACGAACTGCCATTCACAATTGCTACAAAGGGAATAAAATACTTAGGAATAAAACTAACAAGGAACGTAAAGGACCTCTTCAAGGAGAACTACAAACCACTGCTCAACAAAATAAGAGAGGACACAAACAGACGGAGAAACATTCCATGCTCATGGTTAGGAAGAATCAATATTGTGAAAATGGCCACACTGCCCAAAGTAATTTACAGATTCAATGCTATCCCCATCAAGCTACCAATGACCTTCTTCACAGAACTGGAAAAAAAACAGCTTAAACTTCATATGGAACCAAAAGAGAGCCCACATAGCCAAGTCAATTCTAAGCAAAAAGAACAAAGCTGGAGGCATCACACTACCATACTTGAAACTATGCTACAAGTCTACAGTAATCAAAACAGCATGGTACTGGTACCAAAACAGAGATATAGACCAATGGAACAGAACAGAGGCCTCGGAGGCAACGCCACACATCTACAACCATCTGATCTTTGACAAACCTGACAAAAACAAGCAATGGGGAAAGGATTCCCTGTTTAATAAATGGTGTTGGGAAAACTGGCTAGCCAGGTGCAGAAAACAGAAACTGGACCCCTTCCTGACACCTTACACTAAAATTAACTCCAGATGGATTAAAGACTTAAACATAAGACCCAACATCATAAAAACCCTAGAAGAAAATCTAGGCAAAACCATTCAGGACATAGGCATAGGCAAGGATTTCATGACCAAAACACCAAAAGCACTGGTGACAAAAGCCAAAATAGACAAATGGGACCTAATCAAACTCCACAGCTTCTGCACAACGAAAGAAACAGTCATTAGAGTGAAGCAGCAACCAACAGGATGGGAAAAAATTTTTGCAATTTACCCATCTGACAAAGGGCTGATATCCAGAATCCACAAAGAACTAAAACAGATTTACAAGAAAAAAAACAAACAAGCCCATTCAAAAGTGGGAGAAGGATATAAACAGAGACTTTACAAAAATAGACATACATGAGGCCAACAAACATATGAAAAAATGCTCATCATCACTGGTCATTAGAGAAATGCAAATCAAAACTACATTGAGATACCATCTCATGCCAGTTAGAATGGCGATCATTAAAAACTCTGAAGACAACAGATGCTGCAGAGGATGTGGAGAAATAGGAACACTTTTACACTGTTGGTGGAGTGTAAATTAGTTCAACCATTGTGGAAGACAGTGTGGCGATTCCTCAAGGACCTAGAGATAGAAATTCCATTTGATCCAGCAATCTCATTACTGGGTATATATCCAAAGGATTATAAATCGTTTCACTATAAGGACACATGCACACGAATGTTCATTGCAGCAGGGTTTACAATAGCAAAGACCTGGAACCAACCCAAATGCCCATCGATGATAGACTGGACATGGAAAATGTGGCACATATACACCATGGAATACTATGCAGCCATAAAAAATGATGAGTTTCATGTCCTTTGTAGGGACATGGATGAACCTGGAAACCATCATTCTTAGCAAACCGACACAAGAACAGAAAATCAAACACCATATGTTCTCACTCATAGGTAGGTGTTGAACAGTGAGAATACATGGACCCAGGGAGGGGAGCATCACACACTGGGGTCTGTTGAGGGGAAATAGGGGAGGGAGAGTGGGGGGTGGGGAGTTGGGGAGAGATAGCATGGGAGAAATGCCAGATATAGGTGATGGGGAGGAAGGCAGCAAATCACACTGCCATGTGTGTACCTATGCAACAACCTTGCATGTTCTTCACACGTACCCCAAAACCTAAAATGCAATTTTAAAAATAATAATAAAAAAGTAAGATTTCCATAAAAAAAAGAGCAAGGATTTTCTCGTAAATAACCACCATACCATCACACCTACAATTTAACATTGAGTATGAAGAAAGTAAATAACCACCACACTATTGCACTTACATTTAACACTGAGTATGGAGAAAGAAAGAAATGGGGACTGACAGGTCACATTTTAAAAATGAACCTTGAGTCTGAGTCTTTTTTCCCTTGGCAGGCATGTGGATGTCCATGTTTAGCGCCCACAGGGCTTGCGGTGGGATGCTTCTGGGACCTTCATCCACTGGCCACTGGTCAGTCCGCAGTTGCCCTTGAGGCTTCCTGCCTCCTTTTATAGCTGACAGACACCACAGTGAGTCAGTTCTACCAAGGCTTGACTCATTTTTAACCCAGTTTTGGTGATCAAACACAATGCCCTGGAATTTGGCACTACAGCTCAAAAGGTATGGTGGGCTCAGGGTTAGAAGACCAGGATCCAGCTGCTTCCTGTTGCCCCATCCCATTTCTTTATAAATATTGGCATGAACTGCAATTAAAGTCAGAGAGACTTGGGTTCAAGCTCTGGCTCAAACTCTTGCTAGCTGTGCTACCTTGGGCAAGTGATTTAACCTCCATAAGCCATGGTTTCCTCTGTGAGATGGGGCTACATAGCTCCATAGCATTGCTGTGGGGATTAGGTAGCTAGTGCATGAAGAGCTTGTCAGTACTCTTGCTTGTCACAAAGAAATTCCCCAGTAAGCTACGGTTATTGTTATCACCACTGCTATTAGGACCCTGAGATCCTTGGCTTTGCTCACTATGTTTCCCAGGCTGGTTTTGAACTCATGGCCTCACAAGGGCAACGGAGACCTATATGAGGAGCTTCAGCTGCCCCGGCTCCTGTAGTGCTGATTTAAAGCTGGAATACCTGAATCTGATCTAGGTTCCCCCATTTCTAGCCTTGGGCATTTTTCACAATGAGTCTCAGTTTTCTCATGCATAAAATGGGGATGATTATGTAAAGTTATAAATGTCAAATGAAATAATGTGTGCAAAAGCTTTATAAATAGCCAAAAAAATTAAAAAGGCACAGATGCACGGATGTACAATGTACTCAGGATCAGAAGCCAAGGTTAGGGTCAAGATGGGAATCAAAGCTGGGCATGGTGGCACATCTGTAGTCCCAGCTACTCGGGATGCTGAGGCAGGAGGATCACTTGAGGCCAGGAGTTTGAGACCTACCTGGGCAACATAGCAAGATCTTGTCTTTAAACATTTTTTAAAAATATGTATGTATGAGAATCAAGGTTGGGATTGCTGGGATTGGCACCAGGGCTGTAAAAGCAATTGTGATCAAGATCAGGGTTGGCACTGGGGTTAAACAAAGCTTTGGGCGAGGACAGGGAAAGTCTCAGGAGCAGGGTCACAGCAGGGGGTTGGGTGGGGTTTTTGGGTCAGGATAGGAATCCAAGGCGGGAGGTGCACACTGTCTGAGCCCTGAGGGAGTATGGCAGTGCTGTGCAGTGACTCAGAGGTGGCTACCCTGCCTTGTAAGCCGCTGATCTTAGTTTGGGGGAAAGTAGAGTGTGGGATTTAACAAATCCTTGGAGATCTGCAGAAGTACAGGCCTTTGGCAAGACAGTTCTATTGGAGTAGTGCAACCATCTCATCTCCTTCATCCTCCTTCCCCACCTCCAGTAGTTAAGTCAGATCAAGAATTAGCCTATCTCCAGGGACATCCTGCACGGTGCTGGTCCTCATGGCTCTGACCATCCCTCTCCCATCCATCATCCATCAGCCACCTAGCATCATTCATCCATCAACCCAAGATGTACTGAGTATTTACTATGTGTCCAGCACTGTGCTAGGCCCTGGGGATCCAGCAATGATAGAGGCAAGCCTGTAACCTGTCATCATGGAGCTTCAATCCAGAGGGGAGACAGATAATACAGTGGATTTCCACCTTCTGCATTTGTGGGAATAGTGACAGATTCTAAAATCAGTCTGGGATTTAAAGGTTGCCAACTTATTCTTGAAAATCGCTTACATTACCAGGACCTAGGCGTTCAGAAGCATAAAAGCAGAAAAATAACATCTATTTCTCTTTGTACTTTGGTTGTGACCCTGGGGCAGTAGCTGGCAAGATCTGGCTTTAATGGTGGCATGTGATTTCAAATAAAGGAATTTCTTTGTTTCAGGCTCTTTCAGCTGAGTGTGTGGTCGGGTTTGAGTAAGTGAACTGCATTATCAATGGAACCACAGTGTAAATACAAATTAAACCAATATGTAAGTAATTATTGTGAATATGTTAAGGAGGAATACAAGGCCCTGTGTGAATGTACAGCAGAGGGATATAACCTGGTGAGGGGCAGAGGAGCAGATGATGTGGAAGACTCCACTGAGGAGGTGACATTGACACTGAATCCTGAAGAATGGCCATGAGGGAGCCTGTCTAAAGGGGGAGAACTTCTCAGGCCAAGGAATTGACATGAGGCAGAAAGGAACACAGCATCGTAGGAACTGAAAGCCAGTCAGGTACAAGATATCAAACAGATAATGAAGGGGCTCCCCAAAGTGAGGATCTATTTCACATGCTCTGACACACTGCACTTAACTGCAGAGAGGGAAGGCGGTCTGAGACTCAGGGAGTTAAATAATTCAGTTGCAGATCTAGAGAAACAGAAATAATCAGTCAACTATTTTTTTTTTTTTTTTTTTTTTTCCTGAGACAAGGTCTTACTCTGTCACCCAGGCTAGAGTGCAATCTCAGCTCACTGCAGTCTCGACCTCCTGGGTGGGTGATCCTCCCACTTTAGCCTGCTGAATAGCTGGGACTACAAGAACGCACCACCAGGCCTGGCTAGTTTTGTGTTTTTTTACTTCTTCCTCTTTTTTTTTTTTGTAGAGATGGTTTCACCACATTGCCGAGGCTGGTCTTGAACTCCTCGACTCAAGCAATCCTCCAAATTAGCCTCCCAAAGTACTGGGATTAGAGGCATGAGCCACTGCGCCCAGCAAGTCAACATCTTTTGGAATCACTGGGCTAGCTGTCTCGTGGAATGCATAGAAGAATAGGAAACAGATTATTGGAAACAGAGACAGTGGGATTCACAGCTGTAGGGGAGTAGCCTACACACACATAAACCAGGATTTGTGAACGTGAGCACTCACGAAGCTACACGGGTAACATCAAGAGGAAAGCAGCTGAGTGCAGCTCTCGCCTTTTCTAAAGGGGCAACTGCTGATCAGCTCCCACTGATTATTGCCACATGGGAACTGAAGACCAGTTTTGCTAGATCTGTATTGTAGCGGATCCTGTCAGTGCCAGCTTCCTCTGGCCTCTGGAGCCTACTCTTCCCTTGTAAACAGCAGGCTGGAAGTTCCCCAGGAGTTACCACTGCCATTACTCTTCCTCCCCTACACCGCATCAGCGCCCAACCAGTGACTGACGAGTTTGGTGGATAAATACCCTAATGCCCTTGCCTCTCAGGTGAGAAAACTTTGAGATACATGTTGGACACTTTCCCAGAGTTCTCCAGGAGACTTAAACTCCAGCTACCCATATGGTACTTCCTCGCCCTTATTGACTGCCTCAATTCCTTTCTGTCCACCTTGGTCTCCCGAAATGCTGGGATTACAGGAGTGAGCCACTGCACTTGGCCTTTTTTTTTTTTTTTTTTTTTTTGAGACAGAGTCTCACTCTGTCACCCTGGAGTGCAATGGCGCCATCTCAGCTCACTGCAACCTCCGCCTCCTGGGTTCAAGCGATTCTCCTGCCTCAGCCTCCCAAGTAGCTGGGATTACAGGCACACGCCACCATGCCTGGCTAATTTTTTGAATCTTTAGTAGAGATGGGGTTTTGCCATGTTGGCCAGGCTGGTCTCAAACTCCTGACCTCATGATCTGCCCACCTTGGCCTCCCGAAGTGCTGGGATTATGGGCGTGAGCCACTGCACCTGGCCGGAATTTTTTTTTTTTTTTTAATTTAGACACAGTCTCATTCTGTTGCACAGGCTAGAGTGCAGTGGTACAATCACAGCTCCCAGGCTCAAGGAATCCCCCTACCTCAGCCTCCCAAGCAGCTGGAACTACAGGCATGTGCTACCACATCTAGCTAATTTTTAATTTTTTTGTAGAGACGGGGTCTCACTATGTTGCCCAGGCTGGTCTCAAACTCCTGGGCTCAGGTGATCCTCCTGCCTTGGCCTCTCAAAGTGCTGGGATTACAGGCATGAACCTCCACACTCGGCTCCTGCTTCCTTTCTCTGTCTCACTTCCCCATTCCCTTATTGCAGTTTCCTAGAATCAACTCCCAAATCAGCTACTTGGTACTGAAGCCTTGTAGCAGGGTCTGCTTTGGAGAAAAACCAAGCTCAGGATGCCAAATGTTAAGATATTTGAAATCTGGGTTTGTTTTGTTTTGATTTTGTTTTTGTTAGAGAGAGAGTCTCACTCTGTCACAAAGGCTGGAGTACAGTGGCTCGATCACTGCTCACTGCAGCCTTGACCTCCTGGCTCAAGGGATGCTCCTCCCTAGTAGCTAGGATTATAGGTATGCACTACTGCACTTGGCTAATTTTGATTTTTTGGTAGAGTTGGGATCTTGCTATGTCCCCCAGGCTAGTTTTGAACTCCTCATCTCAAGCAATCTTCCTGCTCGGCCTCCCAAAGTGCTGGAAGTGCGGGTATGAGCTGCCATGCCCAGCTGAAACCTGGATTTTTTTTCTTTTTTTTTTTTAATGAAAAAAAAAGGAAGAAAGAAAGAGAGAAAGAAAAAAGAATGAACAAGAGGAAGAAAAAGGAAGAGAAAGAGGGAGAGAGAATGGGAGTATTGCTTTATTGCCCAGGCTAGAATGCAGTCTAAAAATGGGAATTGAAAACCTCTTTTATGCCAATAATTGTGCTTAACAATGGAGACAGGAAGGAATAAGGGAAGAAAATATCAAACAAGCAGCCAACCAATATTTCATTTAAACTTATGAAATGCTATGCAATTATTGAGGAGTGATTTACTTCCAATTATGTAGTCACTTTTGGAATAGGTGCAATATGGTACTGATAAGAATGTATGTTTTGTGTATTTGAAGTGGAGAGTTCTATAAATGTTTATTAAGTTTACTTGTTCCGGGTCTGAGTTCAAGTCCTGGATTTCTTTGTTAATTTTCTATCTCGTTGATCAGTCTAATATTGACAATGTGATGTTACAGTCTCCCACTATTATTGTGTGGGAGGGTAAGTCTCTTTATAAGTCATTAAGAACTTGTCTTATGTATCTGGGTGCTCCTGTATTGGGTGCATGTATATTTAGGATTGTTAGCTCTTCTTGTTGCATTGATCCTTTTACCATTATGTAATGTCCTTCTTTGCCTCTTTTGATCTTTGTTGCTTTAAAGTCTATTTTATCAGAGGTGAGAATTGCAACTCCTGCTTTTTATTTATTTATTTATGTTTGCTCTCCATTTGGTTGGTAAATCTTCCTCTGTCCCTTTGTTTTGAGTCTTTGTGTATCGTTGCATGTGAGATGGGTCTGGATACAGCCTACCGATGGGTTTTGGCTTTTTATTCAGTTAATAATATATATGAGTTTAATACTGCCATTTGATGCTAGCTGGATATATTTTTGGAAAGGCTGATACTGGTTGCTCCTTTATATGTATAGGGCTTCTTTCAAAAGCTTCTGCAAAGCAGGCCTGGTGATGGCAAAATCTCTAAGTACTTGCTTGTTTGCAAAAGATTTGATTTTTCCTTCGCTTTTGAAGCTCAGTTTGGCTGGATATGAAATTCTGGGTTGAAAGTTCTTTTCTTTAAGGATGTTGAATATTGGCCCCCACTTTTTTCTGGCTTGTAGGGTTTCTGCTGAGAGATCTGCTGTAAGTCTGATAGACTTCCCTTTGTGGGTAACCTGACCTTTCTCTCTGGCTGCTCTTAGTATTTTCTCCTTCATTTCAACCCTGGCGAATCTGATGATTATGTGCCTTGGGGTTGGTCTTCTTGAGGAATATCTTTGTGGTGTTCTCTGTATTACCTGGAGTTGAATATTGTCCTGTCTTACTAGGTTGGGAAAGTTTTCCTGAATAATCTCCTGAAGAATATTTTCCAACTTGGATTCATTCTCTTCGTCACATTCAGGTACACCTATCAAACGTAGATTAGGTCTTTTCACATAGTCCCATATTTCTTGGAGACTTTGCTCATTCTTTTTTATCTTTTTTTCTCTAATCTTGACTTCTCGTTTTATTTCATTAAGTTGGTCTTCGAACTCTGATATCCTTTCTTCTGCTTGATCAATTTGACTGTTAAAACTTGTGCATACTTCGCGAAGTTCTCGTGTTGTTTTTCAGCTCCATTAATTCACCTATATTCCTCTCCAAGTTGTCTATTCTCGTTAGCATTTCGTCAAACCTTTTTTCAAAGTTCTTAGTTTCTTTGCATTGGGTTAGAACAAGTTCTTTTAATTCACTGAAGTTTCTTACCATCCACCTTCTGAAGCCTATTTCTGTTAATGGAATGCACTCGTTCTCCATCAGGGCTTGTTCCATTGCTGATGAGGAACTGTGATCCCCTGTAGAGGGAAAGGCATTCTGATTTTGGGTATTCTCAACCTTTTTACACTGGTTTCTTCCCATCATTGTAAATTTATCCACCTGTCATCTTTGTGATTTCCGACTTTCAAATTAGGTTTCTGAGTGGACGTCCAACTTGTTGATTCCCAGCGCCGAAATCTGAGCAATCCACTGCACCGGCCAAAACAGTGGTGTTAAGATTGATGGTGCTTTTCTGCCAGGGAATTGGCCAAAAGGGGACCCAGTCCCGCTCACTCTGCACCAAGAACTGCTGTGCTGAGGCGCCAGTAAAACCGCCGTGCTGGCCACAAGAGTCGCACTAGCGACCTGTAGGGCTCCTCCGCTGGGAATCTCCTGGTCCGTGAGCAACAAAAATTCGTCTGAAAGTGTGGCGTCCTCTCATTCTCTGTACTTTCACTGGGAGCTACAATCCCGAGCTGCTAGTGGTCAGCCATCTTGGATCTCTCTCCTCAAAACCTGGATTTTTTATTGTTAAATTTTCCCAAATAAAGTAATGCATGTTAACAAAATCAGGTCTGGGTGCAACATTGACCAACAGACCATCAGGATTCTGACGTAAAGTTTGGGATTCTGACGTAAACTGAGACTTTATCTGTCTTTCTTATAGCAGCCACCCAGCAAAGGAAAACACGTACTAAAGAAAATGTTTTAAAAAGAGCTGAATAAGGCCAGGTGCAATGGCTCACACCTGTAATCCCAGCACTTTGGAAGGCCGAGGCGGGCAGACCACCTGAGGTCAGGAGTTTAAGACCAGCCTGGCCAATATGGTGAAACCCTATCTCTACTAAAAATATAAAAATTAGCCAGGCATGGTGGTGGGCATCTGTAATCCCAGCCACTCAGGAGGCTGATGCAGGAGAATCACTTGAACCTGGGAAGCAGAGGTTGCAGTGAGCCAAGATCACGCCATTGCACTCCAGCAACAAGAGTGAAATTCCATCTAAAAAAATATAGACAAAAATTAGTTGGGTGTGGTGGCAGGTGCCTGTAGAACCAGCTACTCAAGAGACTGAGGCATGAGAATCGCTTGAGCTTGGGTGGCGGAGGTTGCAGTGAGCTGAGATCGCACCACTGCACTCCATCCTGGAGTGGAGTCTTGCTCTGAGCAACCCAGCAGGACTCTGTCTCAAAAAAAAAAAGAAAAGAAAAGAAAAAGAAGTAGAGCTGGGTGCAGTGGCTCATGCCTATAATCCCAGCATTTTGGGAGGCTGAGGCAGGCAGATCATTTGAGGTCAGGAGTTCAAGACCAAACTGGCCAACATGGTGAAACCCCGTCTCTACTAAAAATACAAAAAATTAGCCAGGCATGGTGGCGCGTGCCTGTAATCCCAGCTCCTCAGGAGGCTGAGGCAGGAGAATCACATGAGCCTGGGAGGAAGAGATTGCAGTAAGCTGAGATTGCACCGCTGCATTCCAGTCTGAATGACAGAGTGAGATAAGACCCTGTCTCAAAAAAAAAGAAGAAAAAGAAAGATAGATAGAGCTGGATGAGAAAGTTCTAAAAGTAGAGACTTGTGCCACATGGAAATGGCAGCTTAACATAGGGTCAATTAGAAAAGGGCTGGGTAATGATGAGTGTTCCTGCTACAATGGCGTTTCTTGTCCATGGCTCCCAGCTACAAGCTTCTTCATTTGAATCAGGCCTTGGCAGCCACCACTCCCACCAGGGTAAGTCATATGAAGGCCCCATGGGAAATCCCAGAGCTGAGCCAGGCCCAGTGGCCCACAGGCAAGCACTCCAGCAGCTGCACACCAAACTGGTTCTGTAGCTACAGTGACAAGCCAGGGCCTGCTGGCCACAGATAGGTTCCTCAGAATCAGGCTTTCCTGGTACCCAGTCCACAACTTTCCCTGGGGCCACAGCTGCAGCTACTGTTCCACATGATCTTAGCCCAGCTTACCTGACCTCTTGGCACAAGGAAAGGTCCCAAGAGCACAGGGGTGAGGACCCGGTCGGGGGTGCAGTAAGCTCCCTCCTCTGGCACCTCTAGGCAAGCCAGCTTCCTAAGTAGTCATCCACTTCAGCCACCCAAAGTGCTGACAGGAGGCACTGTCATCCTGGGGCTGCATAAAGAAAGACAGGCCAGACCCTGGAGGGTGGAGGGCTGCACCTGGCTGGGATGCCCAGACAGGCCCATGGGTGACAGACAGCACCCTATGCCCCAAGCCCAGTTTCTAGCAGTGTTTGCAGAGTCTGTGCTATTTTAGGTTTCTTTGTCATCACTGCAGGCAAACTGGGCTGGAGGAATCTGATTAGAAGAGAAAGAACCGGTTTAACAGAGCTAGGGTGATGGGGGTTGCTTCCCTGAGCTGGCACCATAGCACCAGGCAGAAGAGCCAGTGTCAATGCTTCCAAGGCTCAGGACTGGGTTTCAGAGCAACTTGTCAGAATAAAAGAGGCAAAGAGGAGGACTTTGAGCTTCAGGAGCCAGAGGCTACAATTTCTATCTCAGGAAAAATGATGACAACAATAATACTCTTATTATAAATGTGCTTTTTAATGTACAAGATAACTTCATAGACATTATCTCATTTGATCCTTACTCCAGCCCTATGAGGCACCCAGATATTATTCACCCCACCTTAAATATAAGGAATCTAAATCTCACCCAAGTAAGTGACTTGCCCAAGGTCACAGCCTTAAGAAAGTAGCAATGGCAGGACCTGCACTAATGTAGAAGGGGGTTTGAGGAATCTAGACCTGCACAACTAGAGGTCTTTGCAGGAAGAAGGGAACTCAGAGAATGAAGGGGGAGCCCTGGCTTTCTGCTGATGGCCCTGGGAAATATGGGGCTTCATGGCTCTGTGGCCTGAGGAGTGGCCCCATACACAGAGCCTGCTGGTGGTCTGGGTGTGCAGGGCCATCACAGCAGGCCCCCAGGCAGCTTTATCTCCCCTCTTGCTGGTGAGTGGGAAGGGTTTTTCTGTTCCCTTCACGCTGCCCCCTGAGTCAGCTCTCTGGCATTGCCCTGGCATGTCCTGGGCCCCACGCCCAGGCAGTGAGGAGGCGCTGGCAGATTGCCCAGGGAATGCTGCTGTCTTAACTTAAGCCAAATCCTAATTACGACCCCCTTCCCAGAGGCAATCCAACAATAGCTGCATTGGGGGCTGCAACTTGTAGGCACAGGGTGAGTCTCCTGTGCCCCTTGGGTTTTCTGGCACAAGTGTCACTGGGCACCCACCTTTACCTGATGGCTGCAGCCCTGGAGGGAATGCAGGGAACAAATCCATTTTAGAGACTTTGGCTGAGCCAGGCTCCCACCCCAGGGCCCTGCTTGTGTTTCTGGTCACATCCAAATAGCTACGGAGGGAGTTGCATTTGGACAGAATGGAGGAAAACAGAGCCAAGACTCCAGCCTGAAGCCGCCTCAGCTGTTTCTGGGGCTCTGACTCAGAAGCTGCTTCTCAGGAATGTGGAGCACTGGGGCCTCTGAGACCCTTGTCCAGGAACAGTGGAATGAAAAACTGCATGGCGGGGTGGGGAGGGGCGTGTTTCACCCTTCTCTTTCTCTGTCTTTTCTGAAAACACCTACACACAGCAACCCACCACTGGGCAGACTGAGCTCCTCCAGGAAGGAACCATTCCTAGACCCCCTCAGACCCCAGGGATCTATCCCTAGCAATGGCCATGGGCAGCCACAACTTGCACTTACAAAAATGCTGCACTGTGTGGGAGTCTGTCTCTATCCCTCTGTAACTTATTTCCCCTACTCTGTCGTGACTTCCTTGACCTCAAGCTTCCGGGTGAAAAAGAGTGCCCTAAATATCACATTCATTTGACAAACATGTTGACTGAAATAATCTGAGAAAAAGGAAGCAAGAAAGAAACAAAAAAGGCAAAGAGAAATCAGTGAGAAAGCAAGCAGGCGGGTCACAACCCAAAGTCTGGGGAATCTGCTTCCCTTCCCAAGCAAAGCTCCCAGGCCACTTGGAGAAGGAAGAGCAGGAAGGCTGTGTCCAGGTGGCCTGTACTTCCTTGTCCCCAGCACCCACTCCAACCCCAGATGCTTTCAGATCTACCAGAAGACACTGGAGATCCTTCTACCTCCAGAAAGGAGGGGTTCTGCAGTGATTCTCCAAATGTGGGCCATTTTCTTTTCTCTGCTTCTGGCCTGACTTCCTCGCCCTAAAGCAAGTAGGTGTCCCATGGGATAATTCACAGTGAAATGAGATGTAGAGAGAACTAACACTGGAACAGAAATCATGTCAGCAGTTTATCACATAATGCATTGATTTTAGGTTTGTGTACCTCATTAGATCATAAAAGCTGGGAGGGTAAGAAGGGAGGTCTTGTTCACTAAGCTAGTCCCAGAGTAGAGCATGCTGCATAATACACAGAAGGTGCTCAGTTGGGTGCCCCATATACATTTGTTGATTTGGCTCATTGAGGGGCACCTGAAGCCTGCCAGAACACTCCTGTTACCTAGCTGGCATCAGCAACTTTTATTCTGGAGCTCATTCCATGTCCAAGATCTAGTGATCTGTTGGAAGAAACCAAAGCTGGAAGCACCAATAGACTGTGGGGCCTTGGGTTCTTAGACAGACTTGGCGCTGAAAATGATTCCTGGGGTGGGGTGGGCTGAGTAGTCCGGTAGTGCTCTGGCTCTTTAAAACTGGGTTTAAGGCGGCCTCTAGTGGACAAGCATAATCACTGCCCGTTTGGGGTGGCGGCCCAGCCTCCTCACTTGTGGCCCGCACCGTCTCCAGGTTCTCCATCCTTGGGCCCAAAGTAGAAAGCATTCAACATGGCACCACCAGCAACATAAGTGGCCCATATTAGGACAACAGGATCCATCCAACGGACGGACCCATTCAAAAGCACTCACTACAGTACTTAGTGCTCGGCCACAAGCTATGAGGAGGGAGGAGAAGGAGATACAAGGAGGAGAAGACAAGGGCTCTGTCTTTAAGGAACCTATGATCTAAATGAGAAGTCAAAACCAAAATTTTAAGAAAGCAAACAGCAAGCCCATATTTAGGTGCCAACCATTTCAAGGGGTGAGTTCAGAGAATCAGTGCAATCTCTCTGCCTCAGTTTTCTCATCTGTAAAATAAGAATACTAAAACTTACCCTGTAGGGTTGTTGTGATGATTAAAAGGAGATGGTAGGGAGAAAATACGGCATTATTGTTATTGTTATTCAAGCAATCGATGTTCAACATAAGAAATTTATTTATTTTTGTTTTGTTTGTTGTTGTTGTTTGAAACAGAGTCTGGCTCTGTTGCCCAGGCTGGAGTGCAGTGGCACAATCTCAGCTCACTGCAGCTTCTGCCTCCCGGGTTCAAGCGATTCTCCTGCCTCAGCCTCCCAGGTAGCTGGGATTACAGGAGAGCGCCACCAAACCCAGCTAATTTTTGTATCTTTAGCAGAGATGGAGTTTCACCATATTGGCCAGGCTGGTCTCAAATTCCTGACCTCAAGTGCTGGGACCTCAAGCGCCTCCCAAAGTGCTGGGATTGCAGGCATGAGCCACTGTGCCTGGACTCAACATAAGAAATTTAGAGGGGCCAGGCGCGGTGGCTTACGCCTATAATCCCAGCACTTTGGCAGGCCGAGGCGGGTGGATCACGCGGTCAAGAGATCGAGACCATCCTGGTAAACAAGGTGAAATCCCATCTCTACTAAAAATACAAAAATTAGCTAGGCATGGTGGCACGCATCTGTAGTCCCAGCTACTCGGGAGGCTGAGGCAGGGGAATTGTTTGAACCCAGGAGGCGGAGGTTGCGGTGAGCCGAGATCACGCCATTGCACTCCAGCCTGGGTAACAAGAGCAAAACTCCGTCTCAAAAAAAAAAAAAAAAAAAAAGGAAATTTAGAAAGCACATTTAAGGAAGAAAAAAAGTCCACACTGATACCAGTCTCAGAGATAGGAACTATTAACCTACTGATGCACATCCTTCAGCATTGGAGCCTGTCTGAAAAGCAGGGCAGTGTGGGCGTAGAACAAAACCACAAGCCTAACTAGAACCACGCAGGTTCCAGAGACTTATACATGGGCATTCATACTTAATGCTGAAGGAAACAGCATTTTAGCAAAGAAATAGCCCATTGAAAGTGATCTTATTTTCTGCAGATCTCTGCCTATGTGTTCATCTTAGCAGAGGGACTTTCCCTGATCACCTTATATTAAATAGTACCCCTCTGCCACTCTCTATCCCCTTTCCCTCCTTTAATTTTTTTGTGAGACTTATCGCCACCTGATATATTAAATATTTATTCGTTCATTTGTTTATTGTTTATCCCTCTCACAAGAAGGTAGGCTTCCTGAAGGCAGGGAGATCACCTGTTTTGTTCACTACTTTTTTTAAAACTATATAATTATTTTTATTTTTAACGTCCAGAATGTAATATAAGGGTCAGAGCTTCCTCCTTCCTGGACTCAATTTTATAAATTCTCAATTGGTTCATGAGGCCAATAGGGATACTTTTTCTTGTCTAATTTGGTTTCTGGGAAAGCTTCGTTCAAGTTTCAATGGTCATCTGATCAACTGGAATTAAGTTCCTCATGTTCTCCATCTGTTTCTCATATTCTACAATCCTGGCCTTTTGAGAGAGACACCCACTCAGCACAAGATTTTACATCTTCTTTTTCTTCAGCATCCACCTGGACAGTACATTTATCCTCTGGTACAGGAACCTTCAGGGCATTAAACTTCTCAAAGTCATCCACCAAGCCTGCCTTGGCCACATTGGCCTTGTAGTAAGCCCAGTCGATAGCTGGTGGATTCCCAGGTAAAGTAGCCAACCTGGAGGTCAGGGTCTCATTCCAGGATTTCAGGGAATTAGCAATGGCCTTTTGGTTTCAGGGTATGATCTCTCCAAAAGCTACCCAGTCAATTTTCTTTTCTTTTTTTTTTTTTTTTGAGATGAAGTCTCACTCTTGTTGCCCAGGCTGGAGTGCAGTGGAGTGATCTTGGCTCACTGCAACCTCCAACTCGCTGGTTCAAGCAGTTCTGCCTCAGCCTCCCGAGAAGCTGGGACTACAGGCACGCACCACCATGCCCAGCTTTGTATTTTTAGTAGAGATAGGATTTCACCATGTTGTCCAGAATGGTCTCAACCTCTTGACCTCATGATCTGCCCCCCTCAGCCTCCCAAAGTGCTGGGATTACAGGCACGAGCCACTGTGCCTGGCCCAGTCAATGGTTTTCAGAGCAAGTTTTCACCCATCCATCTTGGGAGCCTTCACCAACCCATGCTGCCCATGGTCTTTTTTTTTTTTCTCTCTCTCTGAGACGGAGTCTCTCTCTCTCCCAGGCTGGAGTACACTGGCACAATCTTGGTTCACTGCAACCTCGCCTCCTGGGTTCAATCAATTCTTCTAGTCTCAGCCTCCTGAGTAGCTGGGACTGCAGGTGCACACCACCAAACCCAGCTAATTTTTGTATTTTTAGTAGAGATGCGGTTTCACCATATTGGTCAGGCTGGTCTCGAACACTTGACCTCAGGTGATCCACCCGCCTCGGCCTCCCAAAGTGCTAGGATTATAGGCATGAGCCACCACACCCGGCCTTGTTCACTACTGTATCCCCAGAACTGAGACAATGTCCTGAAAAGAGAAGGTGTTCTATTAATATTTCTTAGAGATGGAAGGAAGGAAGGAAGGGAGGGAGGGAGGGAGGGAGGGAGGAAGGAAGGAAGGAAGGAAGGAAGGAAGGAAGGAAGGAAGGAAGGAGAAAGGTAAAGAAAGAAAGAGGAAAATAAATAAAATGGGTCAGCAAAGTTAGAAGAAGGGCTACTACAGAAACTCCGGAGGCTGAGGACGGCCTAGTTCAGGATGCTGGATGGTGGGAGGGAAATAAAAAAGAAGAGATGGGGCCAGGCACGGTGGCTCACACCTATAATCCCAGCACTTTGGGAGGCCAAGGCAGTGGATCACGAGGTCAAGAGATCGAGACCATCCTGGTCAACATGGTGAAACCCTGTCTTTACTAAAAATACAAAAATTAGCTGGGCATGGTGGCACGCGCCTGTAGTCCCAGCTACTCAGGAGGCTGAGGCAGGAGAATTGCTTGAACCCAGGAGGCGGAGGTTGCGATGAGCCGAGATCATGCCATTGCACTCCAGCCTGGGTAACAAGAGTGAAACTCCGTCTCAAGAAACAAAAAAAAAAAGAAGTGATGGATACAAGGACATGTAAAGAGAGTAATATATGGGTGTCAGTTCCTAATCATATACAGGATGATAATAATAACAACTACCATTTATTTAGCATTAGGCCTCGAGCCATTCACCTACAAATACTATCATTAAATTATTATAACAACCCTATAGTGAAAGTTACAACATCTTTATTTTACCAATGAGGAACATGAAGCTTAGGGAGCTTAAGTACCTTGCCCAAGGTCGCACAAGTATTAACTGTAAGCAGCAGTCCCAGAATTCAAACCCAGGTTGGCTCCTTAGGGAGATAAGGGATGAGTCAAGATTGACTCCAAGATTCTGACCTAGGTCATTAGCAGACTAGTCATGTCACTGTCAGAGCCAAGGGATCCTGAGAAGAAAACCGGCCAAGGGTGGTGAAGGGAATAGTTCTAATGGTTTAATATTTATTGAGTCCTGACTATTCCAGGCACCATTTTACCCTTCACTTGTACTGATAATTTATTCCTCATAAAATCCTATCAATAGATAGGAGGAATAAGTTTATGAGATCTATTTATGTGCAAGATCTATCTAGCACAGTGATTGGCCAGGTGTGATGGCTCACGCCTATAACCCCAACACTTTGGGAGGCCAAGGTGGGTGGATCACTTGAGGTCAGGAGTTTGAGACCAGCCTGGCCAACATGGTACAACCCTGTCTCTACTAAAATTACAAAAAAAAAAAAAAAAACAGCTGGGTCCAGTGGCACATACATGTAATCTCAACTTGAACCCGGGAGGCGGAGGTTGCAATGAGCCAAGATCATGCCATTGCACCCCAGCCTGGGTGACAGAGCAAGACCTTGTCTCAAAAAAAAAAAAGGAGATATAGCATGGTGACTATAGTTACTAACAATGTACTGTATACTTGAAAATCACTAAGAAAGTTGATTTTAAAGTGTTTTCAACACAAAAACAGTATGTGAAGTAATGCATATGTTAATCAGCTCGATTTAGCCATAATGTATACATATTTCAAAATACGTTGTATATGATAAATATATATAATTTTTGCCAATGAAAATAAATAAGATGCTAATTTAAAAAAAAAAAAACAAGTCTATGAAATGAGTTCTATTATTATTCCTGTTTTGCCAGTGAGAAAACTGAGGCACAGACAAGTCATAAAACACAGGCCAGGTACGGTGGTTTATGCCTGTAATCCCAGCACTTTGGGAGGCCAAGGAGGGCAGATCACCTGAGGTCAGGAATTCGAGGCCAGCCTGGGCAACATGGTGAACACCCAGCTCTACAAAAAATACAAAAAAAAAAAAAAAAAAAATAGCTGGGCATAGTGGTGCACACCCATAGAATCAGCTACTGAGGAGGCCGAGGTTGGCAGATTGATTGAACTTGGGAAGTCTAGGCTGCAGTGAGCTGTGACTGCACCACTATACACCAGCCAGGGTGATAGAACGAGACCCTGTCTCAAAAACAAACAAACAAGAAAAACCGAAAGAAATGCTCACAGGCTTCCATGACTAGTGTATTCTTAACCATCATGTTATCCAGCCTCTCAATTTGGTTAATTTGGATGGGGATTGTGTTGAATTTGGGTGGACAGTGGGACATTCAAGTGGGAATGTCTGGTAGGTGATCATCTGTAGCTCAGGTCTGGGACCTAGCAGCCTCTGGGCCTTGCCTAGAGTCCAGAGTTGGACATGGGTGCATCCCTGTTTTCTTTTTTTTGAGACAGAGTCTCACTCTGTCACCCAGGCTGGAGGGCAGTGGCATGATTTTGGCCACTGCAACCTCCGCATCCCATGCTCAAGTGATTCTCCTGCCTCAGCCTCCCAAGTAGCTGGGATTACAGGCATGCACCACCACACCCAGCTAATTTTTGTATTTTTAGTAGAGACGGGGTTTTGCCATGGTGGCCAGGGTGGTCTCGAACTCCTGACCTCAGGTGATCGGCCCACCTTGGCCTCCCAAAGTGCTGGGATTACAGGCATGAGCCACCATGCCCAGCCTAACATAGGTACTTCTTGAGGTATGTCCCTGCCTGTCCTGTTGGCCCACCCACAGCCAGGCATGATTTCCACATGGCTGGTCCCAGCTTTATGGCCTGTTTCTCCCCTCTTCGCACCTTCCCCTCCATTTCTCCTGACCACCCTGTGTCCCAAACACCTGCCAAGCCCTCAGCACTTCAACACTGTGTTTTCCACTGGCAATGCCTCCTCAACTCCACCTCTACCCACCAACATCCTTCCTCTCCTTCCATCTTCTAAATTGCTTCTGATTGTTCCAAATGATTCCATTACTCCCACTTTAAGAGTCCCATCATGCTTTGCTTTCACTTTCCAAGCATTTATTGAGTACCTACTACAGCCAAGGCACTTTAGACCCTGGGGATGCCAGCATGAACATAAACAGGCATAGGCCCTACCCTCACAAAGCCTGTAGTCATAGAAACAACTGTATACACCTGGGACAAGTGCCTTGAAGAAGTGGTGGATGGTAATTTTGGGGCTGTCAAGACACAAATATGATCTGGTCAAGAGGCCAGGGAAAGCTACCCTGAGAAAATGCTGCTTGGGTAGAGAACTGGAGGACAGACAGGCAAAGAGGGGAGGGAAGAGTGAGTCAGACAGCCACTTGTGCAAAGACCCAGAGGCTGCCTGTGGTACTAATCTTTGGGCTTGTATCCTTGTTTTATTATCATGTTTATCTTCTTGTCCCCAGTGATTTAAGCTCTTTAAGGCAGGGCCTATTTCTGGCCTCTTGTTGTCCTCTGCAGGGGTTAGGACTAAAGCTCGCCCAGGGCAGGGAGACAGTTGTTTGAATGGACTAAGGGGACACTGCCTGTTTCTGCAGAAACCTCCCAGCAGAGTCCCTGGAGTGCAGAGGGATCATCCTGTGGCCATCTCTACCACCCTCCTTTGTGGTGGCCAAGGGCCAAGGAACAGCATCACTTCTAGCTCCAGATCCAGATTTATGTCTGTCCTTGATGAAGGTGTCTTCTTGCACTGAGCTGGGATTTCAGGTCTCCTTTGTTTTTGAGCATGGAGGTAGCCTGCCCTTGTGGGCTCCCTGCAAGTCATAGAGTTTGAGGCCACAGAAGGAAGACCATGGTTGTACCAGGATGGTGGGGTTTATTAGGGTCTCTGGGTCCTATTCTCCTACTGCTGTCCCCTGGCCCACTCTGGCCACACCAGCCTTCTTTCCACCCCTCAAATATGCCATTTTTTTTTTTGATACAGTGTCTCGCTTTGTCATCCAGGCTGGAGTGCAGTGCGACAATCATGGCTTACTGCAGCCTCTGCCTCCCAGGCTTAAGTGATCCTCCAGCCTCAGCCTCCCGAGTAGCTGGGATCATGACAGATTTTTATCTCAGGCCTTTGTCACCGCCCCTTCCACCAGGAATGCTCTTCTTTGGATCTTCAAACAACTACCTCCTTATCATCATTTCTAAATGTTATTCCTAAATGTCTTCCTTAAAAGTCACGCTCAGAGGGCACCCAGGTCTGAGCACCTCAGTTAAAGGCGCCCTCTATGCTCCCTACCCTGTCACTCTCTATCCCCATTACTTGATTTTACTTTCTCTGTAGTAGGACTTAACTCCAGTCCAAAACGACCTCTTTCCAGATACACTGCCCGCCTACAAGGATGTAAGCTCTACGAGGCAGAGTTTGGTGGATTCTTCTCTTCTGTTTCCTAAGTGACTAGAACAGAGGAGCTACTCAATCAAATGAATGAATAAATGAATAAATGTCCCCTGTGGGTAAATGCCTCGACTCAGGGGGCTGGGACTAGATCGAGATAAATCCACATTGAGTTTAAGATTTCAATCTAGATGGTATTGGTGGTGTGAGCCCATCTGAATTGCCCCCTATACAATTTACTGACCCCTCTATCTCTTTCTATTCACTACCCTTCAATCACATTCTCCCAGCTCCACCATAAACTGTGTTAGCTATTTGTCCTTGGGAGCGATATTTCACCTTTCTAAACTTTAGTTTTCTTTTCTGTAATTCCCACACAGGCAGGGTGACGGTGAGGGTTAAATGGAGCAGCTTCTGTAGAGTGCTTAGTGCACATGCCTTGTAAGTAGCAAGCTTCCTCTAGACGTTAGCTACTCCAGTGGGTTCTGTCATCCTCATCACACCTCCCTTTGTTATTTTGTTGACGCTCCCCTTCCCGGCCTCTCTCCAGCTCCCTGCGCACCTCCCATTTGCCCACCAGGGGGCCCCACACGCCGCTCTTCCTGCCCGGACTGTCCACACTGACACATGCAGACTGCCCATCATCACATCAGTACCTCCCTTGTACCTCTGATGACAGCTCTGTCACCGTCTCTGATGACAGATTTGTCCACTGGTCCTGCCTTTTCACTCCAAATATCTCAGCCTCTTGCACCCAATACTTCATTCATTCCACAAATGACTGAGCACCTACTATGTGCCAGGCTTCAATGGTAGGTGCTGGGGATACAAGGAAGATCAGGCATGCCCTGTCTTCAAGAAGCTCACAGTCTATAGGGAGATGGCAGAATGGTCAAGAGGGGGCCATGCCCTGGACTTGACAGGTGGGAAGGCCAGGATCACATTGCTCTTTGGAACCAGCCTACTGGCTGGAAAATGGCAGGAAGTTCCTTCCTATCAGGCCTTTAGTTCCTCAAGTCACATATTTCTTTTCTTTTTTTTTTTTTTTTTGAGATGGAATTAATGCTCTTGTTGCCCAGGCTGGAGTGCAATGGCGCAATCTCAGTTCACTGCAACCTCTGCCTCCTGGGTTCCAGTGGTTCTTCTGCCTCAGCCTCCTGAGTAGCTGGGACTACAGGTATGCACCATCATGCCCAGCTAATTTTGTACTTTTAGCAGAGACGGGGTTTCTCTGTGTTGGTCAGGTTGGTTTCGAACTTCCGGCCTCAGGTGATCCGCCCACCTTGGCCTCCCAAAGTGCTAGGATTACAGGTGTGAGCCACTGCGCCTGGCCATGTGGCCATGTGGCCACATTACATATTTCTAAACTTACCTGAATTTCTCAGCTCAGCTCTTCATCCCCAGTGCCTCAAACTCTATTCCAGACACCTCAGTTCCTTACACCAGATGCTGCAGCCCTCACCCCAAACACCTCAGCCTCTCATTCCAAAATCTTCTGTGTCCCAAACTTCAGGAGCTCAGCTTCTCACCTCAAATATCTCAGCCCCTCCTCTAAGAAATACCACAGTCAGGCTAGGTGTGGTGGCTCATGTCTGTAACTCCAGCACTTAGGGAGGCTGAGACAGGAGGATTGCTTGAGTTCAAGAGTTCAAGAGCAGCCCAGGCAACACAGCAAGACCTCGTCTCTACTAAAAATAAAAAAATTTAGCCGGACATAGTGGCTCGTGCCTGTAGTCCCAGCTACTCAGGAGGCTGAGGTGGGAGGCTTGCTTGAGCCCCAGAGATAGAAGCTGCTCAGTCTGGGCGACACAGTGAGACTCTATCTCAAAAAAGAAAAAAAGCTGGGCACGGTGGCTCACCCCTGTAATCCCAGCACTTAGAAAGGCTGAGGCCGGCGGATCACAAAGTCAGGAGATCAAGACCATCCTGGCTAACATGGTGAAACTCCGTCTCTACTAAAAATATAAAAAATTAGCCTGGCATGGTGGCACATGCTTGTAGTCCCAGCTGTTTGGGAGGCTGAGGCAGGAGAATGGCTTGAACCTGGGAGGCGGAGGTTGCAGTGGGCCGAGATCACGCCACTGCACTCCAGCCTGGGCAACAGAGAAAGACTCTGCCTCAAAAAAAAAGAAAAGAAAAAAATGCTGCAGTCATTGACATAATCTGCAGTTCTGTCTTCTTCTTTTTTTTTTTTTTTTTTTTTTTTTCAGCTTTTAGACTCAGGAGAAATGGGAAAATGTAGTGATTTGGAAAAACCCACTGGTAGGCTTTTTCTGATGTGTCTTCCAGGGCAGAGAGGGGCATCCTTCACTCCTTCTCAGTGTAAGGATTGTTTATTTAAATATTGTGTTTGCAGTGGCTCATACCTGTAATCACAGCACTTTGAGAGGCCAAAGCAGGAGGACAGCCTGAGGCCAGGAGTTCAAGATCAGCCTGGCAACATAGCAAGACCCTCATTTCTACCAAAAAAAAAAAAAAAAAAAAAAAATTAAGCTAGGTATAGTGGCATGGACCTGTAGTCCCAGCCATTCAGGAGGCTGAGGCAGGAGAATGGCTTCAGCCCAGGAGTTTGAGGCTGGAGTGAGTTAGGATCACACCACTACACTCCAGCCTGGGTGACAGAGTTAGATACTGTCTCAAAATGAAACAAAACAAATGTTGTATTTGCATTCTTGCTCTTTCCTCTCTCCATGATCATATCTTCTCTCTAGTTTTAAATGCCTCACCATTAATTCTCTCAGAGTTCCTTGGAGAGAGGTCATGATCTCATCACTCTGAATTCTCCAAAACTAATCATAGAATCTTAGAGTTGGAAGGGACCCAGAAGTCCAATGGGTTCCAAACTTTTTAGTCAGGGACTCTTATCTGCAACCAAATCTCATGTGGAACATCAATATATATGTTAACTAGCTGTTGGGGCCTGGCCATGTAATCCCACAGATTCTGCAGAATATGGATGGAAAATCCCTCATGGACACAAGACTTCAGCAGCTTCAAAGAGAAAGATCTGAATGATGGAGGGTCCCACCCAGTGGGGTGCCTCGGGTGATTATCAAGGCATTGATATCTTTGCCATTCCCTGTTTTCCAAGCTCTGGACACAATCTGAGTGCTGGTGCTACCCAGGGGACAGGCTGCAACCACAGCAGCCCTGCCCACAGACCCCAGGAGGTTGCCATAGATACTGAAGTGGAGGGAGCTGATGAGCCTGTTATTATTTGTGTGTATCTTCCCTCTAATTGCTGTGGGGTAGATGGAGGTTGTGTGGGCACAACAGCAGTACGGATAGAGGAGGGTGTGTGTGCGAGGGTGTGTATTTGTGTGTGCACACAGATCTGTCTATAGGCTCCAAACTACACCGTGGATGCGTCAGAGGCTGTGCTGTAGAGAGAAGTAGTGAGGGAGGAAGGGAGAAATGAGGTAGAGATAGAAAGGAAAAAGGAGGCTGGACAAAGTGGCTTATGCCTGTAATCCCAGCACTTTGGGAGGTCAAGACAGGATGATTGCTTAAGTCTAGGAGTTTGAGACCAACCTGGTCAAAATTGTGAGACCTCATATCTACAGAAAATTTTAAAACTAGCTGAGTGTGGTGGCACATTCCTGTAGTCATAGCTACTCGGGAGACAGGCTGCAGTGAGCCGTGATAGTACCACTGCACTCCAATCTAGGTGACAGAGTGAGAGCCTGTCTCAGGGGGAAAAAAAAAGACAATGGATCAAGTTGTCTTCTAATTGTGTAAATTCTAATTTTCTACTTTATTTGGATGTTTCACAAAGTAAAAGGCAGTGCCTAGCCTGTGGTAGGCAGTGATATTTGTTGAAAGGCAGCTAGCTTCACTTACATAGTACTGTGAGTCACCCCCGAGGCTTCACCCCAATATTTGTCTCATCACTCTTCTTTTTACCTAGAGACACAATACAAAGTGCTTTATATGGTTACCCCGAAACACCCAGTGTTGAACCTTCCCCTCAGCCAGGATGCTGTTGCTCTCACAGCAGGCATGTGAGACTGGTCAGGGTTGCAGTCCTGTCTTACATTTGCCCTGGGATATTCCTAGGGGACTCCATGGCAGCCCTCTTCTGTGCTTATTCTGATCTCTCCCCATCTCCTCATTCCACCTTCCATTCATGAATAGAAAGTTTCAAATATCAGCCTGGAGGTCAGGAACCAAGTTGCCTCAAGCACTTGGGAAGGGCACATTGATAATCAACTGATATTCGAGGTTGCTTCTGCCTTGAAGATGGATGACAGAAACTCAGCACTTACTGGCATCCCCATGTAGGTAATCTCATTGCTTTACCGGACACTAGTACTTGGGACCTGGCTCTCACCCAGGTACTTTGAGATAGGAAGTGGCCTTACTCTCCATTTTACTTCCTGTTGCCCTGGGGAAGAGTGGGGCATGGTTTGGCACCTTATCCTTTCCCTTGGCCCTCTCCGCCCTCCTCCCAAGAGAACTGCTAATGCTTTTCCTTTAGGGCTTCACCACCTCCCATTCCCTAATCACCCCTACTGGGCAGTCTGGTTCCCAAAGCAGCTCACAGGGCTCTTGGGTCAGGACAGGAGGGGAGCCCTCCCAGAGAGCTCTGCCTCTCCCACCCCTCAGGAAGGCAGCTTTGGAGGCTGGGACACCTCTCAGCCCCCTCCTTTGGCAGCGTCCTGCTGTAATCAAGACTGAGCCGCAGCCTCTGGCTGAGCTCCTCCCTGCCCAGCTGGGGCTGGCCCAGGCCTCAGGGGACAGCTGCCCAGGCAGGTTAGGAAACTGCCCAGCCTGTCTGTCGCCCATTGAAACAGTTATGTGCCTCTGTCCCACCAACTTATGATGTGGGGATAGAAGAAGGGGTGATATCTCCCTCTGCCATCCCACAAACACTTACTGAGGGTCTGGGGCTGAGTGTACAATGGTGAACAAAAGGCACAGAGGCCCCACCTTATTGGAGCCTACGATTCAGTGGGAGGGCAAATATGAAACAAATAATAACAGCAAACGTAGTTCTAATTAGGTACCAGGTACTATTCTAAGTGCTTAGCCCATTTAATGCTCACAGGCCTACAAGATAGATAATATTATTATTCCCGGCCTGGCGCGATGTCTCACGCCTATAATCCCAGCACTTTGGGAGGCCAAGGCGGGCAAATCAGCTGAGGTCAGGAGTTTGAGACCAGCCTGACTAACATGGTGAAACCCTGTTTCTACTAAAAATACAAAAAATTAGTGGGGTGTGGTGGCACACCTGTAATCCCAGCTACTTGGGAGGCTGGGCAGGAGAATCGCTTGAACCTGGGAGGTGGAGGTTGCAGTGAGCTGAGATCGCGCCATTGCACTCCAGCTTAGGCAACAACAGTGAAACTCCATCTCAAAATAATAATAATAATAATAATATTAAGTGACTTACCCAGGGTCACAGAGCTGGTCAGTGAGTTGCCCAGAAATCCAAGCCAGGCAGTTTGATGCAAGTCACTCTTAGACAGCTATGCAATAGCTCTACTGCCCCTCATACCAGTCACTGCATCACTACAAAATGTGGTAAGTGTCAGAAAATAAAAGCACGAGGGTGCCCTGCAAGAAAATGGGGATTTCCTCTTCCTTCCACTTTCTCTTCTAGCTCCCACTACACAAAGCCTTTTTAAGTCTTCCCACTTCATCCCTTTCATTGCTGGCCGGATAGAGAACACTCTTTCATCTCTGCAGTTGTGGTGCAGGAAGGCAGAGTCCTACCTGCATCCTTGCCCCTGGCCTGGTCTCCCTGATCAAACCGCGCCTGAAGGGTTTCTTTCTAATAATGGCCCTGGTGCTTGCGCAAGTCTAGACTGTCAGCTGCCGGAGGGAAGGCGGCTGGAAGCTGGCTCAGCGCAGGCTGGGGGCGCCTCCGGGCGTGCAGCCTCGCACAGGCTCCTTGACCTTGGATCTCGCCACACATGCTAGGGACAGGGTTGGGAGCTCGGGACCCTCGTGTGGGGCCCCTCCAGAGAGCTCGGTGGTCCAGACCTCTACACGCCTAACGCACCCTCGCACGCACGTTCCAGAGCCCGCGCGCGTCCGCCCCGAGATGAGCCCATAGGTCGCGAACCTTCTAGTTCCGTCCGCCCGGCGGGTGGCCCGGAGCGAGGGCCCCCCCCTCGGCTGCCCGGCGCGCCAGGCCCAGCGCGGGCGGCTCTGGCGAGGGGCGGGACCCGCGACGGGAGGCCCCTCCCCGGGGGCGGGCCGGGGGCCGGGCGGGGGGGGTGGAGGCCGGCGGGGCTGGGGGCGGGGCGGGCGGGCGGCGCGGGGGTGTCCCTCCCTCCCTCTCTCTCCCCGGTAAAGTCTCGCGGTGCTGCCGGGCTCAGCCCCGTCTCCTCCTCTTGCTCCCTCGGCCGGGCGGCGGTGACTGTGCACCGACGTCGGCGCGGGCTGCACCGCCGAGTCCGCCCGCCCGCCAGCATGGCCACCACCGCCACCTGCACCCGCTTCACCGACGACTACCAGCTCTTCGAGGAGCTCGGCAAGTACGGCCCGCCCGCCGCCCGCCGCGGTCCCCCGCCTGCCCTGCCGCCCGGGCGCTATGCGGCTCCTCGCCCCGCCCCCCGGCCCTGCACCGGCCGCTGCGGCGCCCCCTCGGCCGCCCCACCCCCGCCGTTCCCGCCAGCCGCCTCCGGGACCCGCGCCCCTCGCGCCTTGCCCCGCAGCCCCTCCGCACCCTGCAGCAGCTGGGTGCCCGCGCGCCGCCGCGGGCACTGCAGCCCCCGGACCGCTCCCGGGCGCCCTCCAGCCCCGCCCCTCCGCACCATTCAGGCGCCCCCTCCTGACCACCTCCCCACGCTGCCCCGGAGCTCACTCCGCACCCTGAACCCAGGTCCCACGCGCCTCGCACTCAGGACCCTCCCCGGCCCTGCAGCCCCAGCGCCGCTGCGGAGCCCGGGCGTTGGGGGGGCTGTTTGGCACCGGCCCCGCCCCCCGCGAGTGCCGCTCCAGGCTCCCAGCCCAGCGTCTGGGCAGTGCTGCGGCACCCCCGTCCCCTCCCCCCACCCCTGCAGTGGTCCCAGGAGCCGCGCCGCAGCCGCAGCATCCCCCTCCCCTCCGCACTGAGCTGGCCGCTGCAGCAGCCCCGGCCCCCCACCCCCACCCGCGGCGCCGAGCCTGGCCACTGCAGCCCCTGCCCCGCCCGCCCCCCTAGACGATTCCAGAGCCAAGAGTGCGAGCTCCCATTTTGGGGGGACGTCAATGAAAATAACATGGGAAGGGGAGCTCTTGATGTCAGACTGTGTCCTCTCTTCCCTTGCTGTCAGTTGAGCGGGATGCAGTGAGATGAAGCCAGTTGTGGGGGGTTTGAACCTCACTTTGCCCCATGGTTGAGGGAGATTACTCTTTCAGGGGGTGATACCTCTTGTTAATCTCTCCTTCCCCTACCGTCAGCTGTTCCTGCCTAGAGAAGGGCAGGGTCTCTCTGGTCCCTTCTGCCCTGGTTCTCTTGGCTGGGACCGCAGGGCTGTCTGAGATAGAGATGCAGCAGGTGTGTGTTTTCAGCGTCGCCCACCCGCTCCTGATGTGCAGCCTGAGGTGGAAGCTGTTGTCTTGCCCAGGGACTGGATGAGGGAGTGGGAGGGCGGCAGGCCACCAACATCTGTTCAGTGTCCTGCGGTGGCCACGTCCTTCTGCCTCAGGTTGGATGGTGGTGGTCGCAGCACCAGGGTGTGTGCGTGTATGTGAGTGTAACTAGAGGTCTGGTGATGGGAGCATCATCGTCCCCAGACCTGAAGTGTGTCTGTGTCACTGCCCTGCTCCGTGTCCCAGTTCTTTCCCCCTTCTCCCTCCAGGGGTGCTTTCTCTGTGGTCCGCAGGTGTGTGAAGAAAACCTCCACGCAGGAGTATGCAGCAAAAATTATCAATACCAAGAAGTTGTCTGCCCGGGGTGAGTGTTCCTGTCTTGGCCTCTTCCTGAGGGTGCCTCCAAGAGCCATGGCTTCATCTGAACAAGCCACAGGAATTGGGGGTTGTGCCTTTTAGCACTTGGAGAGGACTTGGAATTTCAGACTGGTTGGACTTTGAAGCCAGAAAAGGAGTTGCGGCGGGGTGGGGGGACTGGAAGTGCTCAGGTAGCAAAGAATGAAGTAAGAAATGCAGGTAGCTACAGTGGCCCCTAAAGGCTCAAGGGAGTTGTCTTCAGGGAGGTGGAGGATATGGGGGTAGTGGGTGGCACGGAAGGGAGAACTCTTAATTTGGGGCATTTGGAGCCTCTCCCTTTGGGGCAGTGGTGGCCACGACAGGCATTTCCTGGTCCCTTTGCCCCCCGTGGTGACTTAGGATGGAAATGCAGTAAGTGAGCAGCTCTGACAAAGCCAGCCTCCCCTGCCCACCAGGCGGCAGAACAGACTCCCAAGGGAAGGGAATCTGTAAACACCAGGGGAGGCTGCTATGGCGAGGGCTTCTCAGGAACAAATTCTGCCAGATGAACTTGATTGCTTTTTTGATCAAATTACAAAGTTGGTGGTGCAGCAGCAGATGTAGTCTGTCCTGGGTGGAGGGTGATGCCTCATGGTCTAGAAATCCCAATGGCCCAGTTTGGGCAGGAACTGCACTGCCTCGGAGTCTGAGGAACATAAAGGCCCAGGCCTTGGGGCCTCATTTGCGAGATCCTCCCAAGTACCTGAGGCTGAGGGTGGTCAGGGCCTGTCTTTCACACCTTGAACCTACACTCTCTGAACCTCCTATTGGGTGCTTGCCAAACTCGCCTCATCTGATAGGTGTAGATCCAGCAATGTGTGAAGTGCTCTGTGAACATGTCTGGTGAGTATAGAGGTCAGATCTTGGAGGGCTGCAGGGTGCAGCTGGGGGACAAAAGTTATGAGATGCAGAGAAAGGAATTAGGGCTGGACAGTAGGACGCCATAAATACATTAGGAGCCAGGACACATGCCCTGGGGAAGACATGGGCTTTGGCCAATAATGACACGGGCTTCTCTGGGATAAGAGACATAGTAGATGTCCCAAAGGCTCAGAGAAGCTCTATAATTCCATGGAGACAGTGGACTTCTGTCATGTTGGCAGTTGTTCTGGGACCTGTTTAGCAGGGCCATCTCCACCCCCTGGCTGGGGACTCTCTCTCCATCCCCCTAGTAGGGCACAAATTGCTGACTCCCATCCAGCTCCATCTCTTGCTGTTCGTGTGCATTGCCTATAAAGTTGGACTTGTTTGTTTTCTTTCTCTCTGGGTACCTTGAGTCTGAGGATGGTTGCCATAGAGATATGTGGGCAGTCAAATGCCCTCCTCCCCTGGGGAGGATGGGGCGTGGACAACAGGGGCTGGGCTCTCTGGCAGACATTCTCTGGCCAAGGATGGAAGGTGCAGGCAGGAACCATGGCTTCAGGCTGAATACCTCTCATGCCCACACAGCAGAGCGCTGGTGCATCAGAAACAGGGCTGGTGTCTGGTGTCTCCAGTTGATGACGCAATGCTTTGCTCTCCTCATCTCACCAGTGTTCTCTGACCCCGGGGTATGTGAAGGAGAGACAGCTGGGAGCCAAATTCTGGGATGTGAGGATAGGTGATGTGGTGACTTCCTGCAGCTCCTGACTGGGGCTCTCATTTCCTACTCTTTCCCTACCCGCCTGAACTTCCATGACCTGTGTCATAGCATCCCTTTCCCTTCCTCACCTCCTTTCAACCTTGTCCCATCTTTCCCAGTGGATATCTTTCTTTCCCTGGCCAAACTGGATGATGTTTGATTTCTCTTTGATTTTTTTTTCCCTCAAGAAGAGGATTCTTGTGTAAAAGTATATGCTTCAAACAGAACTCCCCCTCTCCCTAGATGGTTATGCTAAGACTGGGCTCTGTTGTGTGGCCTCGTGTGCCAGGTTGACTTTGGGACAGAGGCACAGATGATAGGCGCAGATGCCAGCCAGAGGGGTCAGAATGTGTAAGTGCCAGCCAGTCCTGTGTGGAGGTGGGAGAGTGGGAAGGGGCTGTCTTGGAGATGGAGGGAACAGGGTGGGCTGGGCACAGGGGATGTGAGCTCCTGGAGAGAGCTGGGCCAGGGTAACCATGGGCCGGTGCCTGTGGGGTTAGGGAGTGAGGGCCCATGGCTTCCCTGAAGCCTCTCAGTTTACACTATATATTTTATAAAGGTGCAGCCACTGGGGCTGAGTTTCACTCGTTGCTGTCTGTCTGTCTAGGGCTCCGCAGGTGTTGGATTTCTGTGTCTGGGAATGTCGTGGGCCCACCAGGGTCATCTGTGAAGGTCTGAAGGGGCTTGCTGTGTTTGCTGGGTCTTCCTACCTGCTGTCTTTCTTGTGATTCTCTGGGCTACAAACTGAAAAGAAAGAAAGAGGGTATAAAGCTGTTTATCCTTGGCATCCTTGGTGAGGTGGCCCAGGAGGCAGAGAGAGATCACCTGGTCTTCTAGGGGGTCCGATCTAGATGGGAAGCCTTCTTTTGGACTGTTGTGTCTTGTCACTGTGGCCTCAGAGGCCCACATTGGCAGTTGAGTTGCGAGGTGGGGAGTTCATGCAGATGTGCATTGAGTACTATCTTTGTCTGCCGGCCTGTCTACATAAAGTCACTGAAAGTCACATAACGTCACTCCATTTGCTTCAGAGCCACGATACGAGTGGAGCTGGGCTCCTAAGGGAGCCCGTGCTTCCAAGCTTAGCTCCGCTAGGCCGAAGGAGGCATTTAAAATAGGCTTGGATGCAGGAGCTAGTGGGCCAGGTGATGGCAATGATAAGTCGTTATTTTAAGATTTAAGAGCACCCCCCTCAAGGAGCCTGAGCCCTTATGTCTTTTTTTATTTTTAAATCTTCATATTCCCTTCTTATCTTTATTCATATGCATACAGATTTTCACCTCGCGGAGCATAACATTTTATATCCTGCTCCCTTTGCTTATATCCAAAGCATTTCCCCCATATTGCTACAGTTGAAGGGCAAATGGTCTTTTCTTCTACATGGTTTAGGATTTATCCCTAAAACTATCAGCATCACAAGAAACTTCTGTATTTGTACAATTTATCTGGATTCTAGTTGCTTTCTGGAATCCAGATGGATTTATCCGAGATGGTTACTGGGGTAATGCCCTTGGCCTTACTGAGAGATACTACCGGAAGCAGTGTTATGAAATCCGTTATAACACTTTAGTGTATTTAATCTGTACACCCTATTTGAAGAAACTTATTTTGAAGCTAAATGTGAGCAAAAGCTTTCCTCTTTGTGAGGACCTGGGAGGTGAGGGAAGGGTCCTTATGTGCTTCTTCACTTCTGCATGGGTAGGCCCTAGTGAAGTGCCTGACGTATGCTGACCACATATGCATTAAATGAATGGGTCAAGAGGACTGTGTAACCAATCGTGGTTGCCTTTTGGCTTTGGCTCCCAGGAAACTCAGAGTCAAGTTGCCAGAGCCCTTGTTCCCTGCTACTGGCTTGGGTCCCCCTTTCTGATCCAGGGAGCCAGGTTGCAGACCTGATACGGCTGCTGAAAGAGAGGACAGATGAGGATAAAGACCTGTGCTTGGGGCATAAGGCAGAGTGGGAGATATAGGCAGACAGTTAGCTGATGATTCCTCCTTCCTTGTCACTAATGGCACCATAGGGCCACTGTTGGGATCTCTTCCAAGCAGTGATTTTCAATTTTAGTGTGCATAAGGATCACCCTGAGAACTGGTTTTAAAAAAATGCAGATTTCTGGGCTTTATCTACAGATTCTGCTTCAGGAAGTCTAGGGCGGGGCCACAGAATCTGCATTTTTAACACATGCTCCAGTGAATTTCATGCAGGTGAGGCATGAGCCACTCTTTAACAGATGCCACCTAAAATCTGCAACAACAGTGACAGTTGCTCTTGCCATGCCCTCTGGAATTCAATAGACACACCTTGGCCCAGCCTTCTCCAGATTGTGCCTCTGCTGCTGTGTGGCCATCTGTGCACATGGGCTGTTCTGTGATTAGGGGCCTCATTCTGGGCCTCCGAATTGGGGTGTCTGTGTCTGAGGCTGAGGTAGGCTGAGTGGCTGGGGTAGTGGCATGTTGGCCACCAGAAGGGTAAAGGTTGTCCCTTTCTGGGTCCAGCTGGCCCTGGGGACTGAAATGGGATCCCTCTGGATGGTGCCAGCTGAGAGTCCCCACCCCCCTAGTGTTGGCCTGAGTAGCCCCCATGACATTTGTGTCCCCTGTGGTATCTCCAAGTGAGACTTTCCTGTTAAGGACCTGGGTGAAGTGAGGAAAAGAGAAGGGAGGGGGAAGCAGCAATGCAGGGAGTGGGAGAAGGAAGAGAAATCCACGCAGCTTCCTCGAGGAAGCATTTAGGGAGGCTGTTTGCAAAACCATGCTTTCCTCCTAAAGATAAAACAGGCCAATTTCTGTAAAACAGAGAAATGGGCATCCTGCATATCAGTGATAGAACTCCTCTACCTCTCTCCTGAAGGGATGGAAGCCGACTGCAGGTCCCTCCTCTGTGCAAAGGCTTCTGCTGGGTGGCTTTTGTCATACGGTCAAATTGAGCTGTGGGCCTTAGTGCACACAACACTAGCCTGTCCCCCTCCCCCTCACCTGCCTTCCCAGAGTGACTTGGGGTGCCATATCAGGCGGTGGGGACAGAGGTGGGAAGGTGGCCCTGTTCAGTCAGGGAGGCCCCAGCCGCCTTCTTGCTGCTACCTCTGGTCACTTCGCATCATACCATTGTCAGAAGCTGTGCTGAAACCCTAGAGGTGAGTGGCTGACCCCATTCTCTGCCGAGGCTGGAGACATAGAAGGAGAGGCTGGGTATGATCGTTCCTGCCCCCATCTCTGTGCTTGCTGCTCTCTGAACAGCTTTGGCAGACCAACAAGGGCCTGATCCCATGGATGCCGAAAGGATGGTGACAGGGGGAGATGGGCACTTTGCACCTCCTGAATGCCTCTCTGCGGAGGCCCTTTGTCATCTTGCCCATGGCCAGACAGATCTGCCCCAGGACCAGTGGGGAAACCAAGGCACAAAGCTTTGTCTGGGGTCTTTTTTTTTTTTTTGGTTTTGAGCTGCAGGTGCCTGTGACTTTGCCAGGGCTCAGACCCAGCATCCTCAGGCTTTGTGGCCTCCACCCACTCCTTGGCGCCTTTCTTTAAAACACAGGTTCTGGATACTTTGTTCCTGTGATGAATCTTGGCGCATCACCCCACACCTCTCCATCTAGGCCCTGAGCTCCAAGCCTGGTGGAGCAAATCCCTCCTCGCTGCTGGCTGAGGCCCCATTCCTGTCTGTACCCACCTCTCTGGGCTGTGTGGTGGGGAGATTTCCAGCCACTCCTCCCCAACACCATCTCCGCTTCCTGGGCCCTATCAGCAGCAGCCGCAGCTTCCCATCTGCTCCCCTCTTTTCTCCTCCCTTTCTTTCCCCTCCCCCCTGCTTGCTGCTGCCCTGGGAGGAGCTATTTTTAGGGGCTGCTTCCTGGGATGTTTTACTTGGGGCTGGTTACCATGAAGGAAATGTCACCAAAACAGTGGGCAAAGGCTGCAGGCACCGGGAGCCTTGCCGGGGGCATGGAGAACACGATGGCTGATCCTCTTCTGGCCCTTGAGAGTGGCCAGAGTGTCCCAGGCAGAGCCTTGCCTTCTTGGGGCTTGCTAGTGACCCCATGGGGATTTTCACCGTCAAAGCTGATTTAGGGCCGTTTTGCTGTGGGGCATTTCTTGGAGCCTCTTTCCCTGTTTAGTTAGAGCTTCCCTTGCCTTGAGATCTAGGGGCCAAAGTGGGGCTCAGCTCTTTGTGTCACCATGTTAAAACTGCTTGAGTGAGGGTTGAAGAGAAGGGGAGGATGCTGGATACTGCACAGAGCCTTGGGGGTTCACGTGGGCATGTTTCAGGCCCCGTCCCTCTGTATTCACAGCCCCTAGCTAGTCACCGGGTGTACGGGTATGAGGGAATTAGAAACCATGGTCCTGCTCTTACATGGTGGATGGACTTTGCTTTTAATTAGAGACTCTTTGCACCTTTAGAGTGAGATTCAAAGAGGAAGGGATGTGTCATCACAGTGTCAGGGTGAGGTCAGTGGGATTGTGGCTTGGGATTCCCACTGGTTGGTGCCCCAGGCCCGGGGCTGTGCATAAGCAGCTGGGGAAGGTGGATTATGATACCAAATCCCTGTGCTGTCCTTATTTCTGCTCCTCAGAGTGGTGCCCAGGGGACCGGACGGGGACCTCTGCTGCTTGGGAAGGAGATGAGGGGCACTCAGGAGGGCAGCAAGTAAGGCTGCCTCTCATCGAGCCCTGAAATCAGTGGGGCTGCAGGAAGCATCTCACATCCATGTTTGGGGTCTCAGGCACAGACCTGCAAAATACTCTTTGCAAAGTTAAGAATGTCTTTGAGATTGGAACTTGGGATTGTCCTCAGCCAGCGTAGAAATGTGCATCCTTTCCCTCATACAGAAGGTTATATGTTTAGGTGGCAGTAGGATCTTATTTGAAGCTAGTGCTGGCATTTGTGGTTTTTTTTTTAGGAAAATGTCACTAAGTCAGCAGGCCCATCCCTGACAGGGCCATGGAGAGTCTGTGGCCAGCCCTCCCTGGCCCCCTAACCTGGTGGAGGAAGGAAAGGGCATTGGAGTAGGCTTCTATCTTCAGGCCAGAGGGGAAGGTGGTTCAAGGGCAGGCTCAGTGCACCCCTTGGCTGCACTCTTATCACCTCCTATCTGCTTCCTCTTCTGCCTCCCTGGGTGCATCTGGTCACTTCTTGCTGCCCTTCCTGTGAAATCGCAGTGCCTTGGACCAAGTCCTGAAGCACTTGGGCAGAAGGCAGGAGAGGCTGGGCTTCCAGGATCCTTGTTTCCCAGGGCCAGGCTCTGGCCTGGGTAGGCTGCTGGGGAAGGGCTGGAGCCGCTTCTGCTTTTTGCTCCTGTTGCCACCTCTGCTCATGATGGGGAAAACCTGCAGAGGGCTGTGGTTGGAGCTGGGCTCAAGGCCGGCAGGGGTGGGTCTCTCCATGGCAGTAGCACACAGGCGGGCAGGAAGTGGCCCTGTGCAAAAGCGGGAAGTGGCTGTTGTCAAACAGGAAGGGGGGGCTGGGCTGTGGGAGGGGTGGGGATGAGCCTGGTAGAAAGCTGGCTGGAGGAGGGTCCACCTCGAAAGGTCCCAGCTGCTCCCTAGTGGTCACTGGAAGGAGGGGGCATCTCAAGGGAGGCAGCTACCTTTGTGGCACCTTGGGATGGCAAGCCAGGGCCCTCCCACTATGGACCAAGTCCATTCAGTTGGCTTCGCCCTTTTTGGGGTTGGGGATGCTGCATCCAGGTGGGATGCTCTTGCAGTTAGGAAAGATGCTCTAAAAACTACTACTCCATCCTGGAACCCCTCCGCTGCTGCTGCCACTGGAGTGGACCCTCAGCTTTTTCCCAGCTGTGGTCCAGCCCTGGAAGTGACTACAGGACAGGAAGTGTGGGGGAAAGAGACAGGAGACAACAGCTGGAGAGGCTGGGTGGTGGCCGGGTGGTGCATGGCGGCGGGGAGAAACCACTCTGCTCATTGAGGAAAGCTTGGGGATGGCAGGATGCCACGGCTGCGAGGAAGAGGAGGGAAGCGGGCAGTAACGCTTCCTGTGGTGATCGCCATTCTCTGAGGAACCCCTGTTGCTGCCCATCACCTGCAGACTATAGACATGGGTGGGCCCCACCAAAACTGAGAGGGATACCCCACCCTGAGGACTGCAACGAGGACCATGTGGGGAGTCCGGAAGCCAGGCAGGAGGGCTCAGTTACTGTGTTGCAGATCCTGAATCTGCCTGGGCACAGGGGACTGTGGGTTCCATTCACAGTGTCTCTGGTGATATCTGTGGACACAAGCCCAGCCCAGGAGACCCTATCCACCTTCTCACTGGGCCCTTGGAAAGGAACTATATGCCAGGCCTTATGCAAAACTCTTAACCTGTACCACCTCAGTTAAACCTCAGATCTTGCTATCTCCATTTTAGAAGTGAGGAACCTCTTTCCCAAGATAATGTGCCTCACTCACTGTCTCACCTCCTTTGGGTCCTAATCAAATGTCACCTCCTTACTGAGGCTTTCCTGGACCGCCCTACATAAATCTACACCTCCCCTTTCTCTGCTTTTTCTACGCAGTACTCGCCATGACATCTAATGTGCCATTGAGTTTTTTTATTGTCTGTGCTTCCCCCACACACAGCCCACTAGAGTGTCAGCTCCATGAGGGCAGGGATTTTTGTCTGTTTTATTCACCTCTGTCTTCATAGCATCTTGAGTAGTGCCTGTCACATAGTAGGCCTCAGTAAATATTTCTTTTTTTTTTGAGACATAGTCTCGCCCTATCACCCAGGCTGGAGTGCAGTGGCCTGATCTTGGCTCACTACAGCTTCCACCTCCTGGGTTCAAGCACATCTGCCTAATTTTTGTATTTTTTTTTTTTCTTTTTTTTTTTTTTTTGAGACGGAGTTTCGCTCTTGTTACCCAGGCTGGAGTGCAATGGCGCGATCTCGGCTCACCGCAACCTCCGCCTCCTGGGTTCAGGCAATTCTCCTGCCTCAGCCTCCTGAGTAGCTGGGATTACAGGCACGCGCCACCGTGCCCAGCTAATTTTTTGTATTTTAGTAGAGACGGGGTTTCACCATGTTGACCATGATGGTCTTGATCTCTCGACCTCGTGATCCACCCGCCTCGGCCTCCCAAAGTGCTGGGATTTCAGGTGTGAGCCACCATGCCCAGCCACGGTAAATATTTCTTGGAGGAATGAATGAAGCTCAGGTGGGTTTAATAGCTTGCCGGATGTGGCAGTGTTGGGCTCAATCTAGGGCTGTCTGACTCCAAAACCGATGAGTTGTTAATTGCCATACTCCACGGCTTAGAATCAGAATGAGGACCAAGGTGCAGTCCTGGGGTTCAGAGAAGACCTGGGCCTTGCTGGGAACATGGGGCTCAGCTCCTTGGAGTTAAGGCTGAAAAGAGGTTAATGAGGACCCTCTGGACGCTGGGCAGCTCCTTTGAGGAGCTGAGAGCCTGAGTCTGTCTCTCTCCTCTTCACTCAAAGTCACTGGTAAAGCCAGAGTGCCCTTATTTTTAGTGTGTTGCTGTTGTGGGACTGTAACCATTAGCTAGTAAGAGACTTAAGGAAGGAGATAAACATTAATCTTCTGGGCCTTCCCTCAGCTGCCACCTCCGCATTGCAAGATGCCGTTCTCCTGCACCTGTCCAGGCAACCAAGCCCGAGAGTTACAGGCTGGAGGGTGGAGAGGTGCATGCCTAGAGAGAGGGCCATGGGTCTGTTACTTTGGGGCTGGCTAGCTTGGTACCTCCATCTCAAGTCCAGGGATGGAAGGTGGGGTCATGTCAACATCCTGCCAGATCTGGAATAAGCAAGCCCCCCAGCCAGCAGGCAAGGCTTTTGAAGCCTCCTTGAGTGCCCCACTTCTGGAATTTGCTGGCCACATCCCTGTGCCTGGGACCAAGGGATGCCAGGTGATCTGGGAGTTGGGGGTTACCTGGGGTTCTCCTGGCTGCATCCTGGTCAGTAGTCATGCTGAACCCAGGGACAGGGAGGAAGGCCGGACCCAGATCTTTGGCAGCTGGGACGGATTAGCTGGGCAGCAGGAACTAATCTCTGTCTGTTCCCACCTCCTTCCACAAAGTAGAGCTGTTGCTAGAGGGAAAGTTTAGGACAAAGCTGGGTTTGGTTAGTGAAACAATAAATGTGAATTTCTTTCGTCCATGATCCCTACATTATCTCAAACTGACAGGCCTGGGTTTGAATCCTAGTTCTATCTCTTTCCTGCTGTGGGATCTTGGGCAAGTTACTTAACTTCCCTGGGCTTCCATTTCTTCCATCATCTAGAAATGTGGACAATCATAGCATTCACCTGATGAGATCATTGGGAGGGCCGCGGGAAGTTTTACAGAGGCTTTTTGCTGTTTAGGGTAGAGGCAGGGAGACAGGAAGAACTTGGCAGCTGTGGATATGAAGGCACCTGCACGGGCCTGGAGAATTCAGATGAACTGGACTCTCTTCCTTTTGGACCCCCTCCAAAGCCTGGAGTCTTGACTCAATTCTCACCATTCTGTTTTGTTTTGTTTTGTTTTGTTTGACACGGAGTCTTGCTCTTTCACCAAGCTGGAGGGCAGTGGCATGATCTCGGCTCACTGCAACCTCCATCTCCCGAATTCAAGTGATTCCCCTGCCTCAGCCTCCTGAGTAGCTGGGACTACAGGCATACACCACCATGCCCGGCTAATTTTTTGTATTTTAGTAGAGATAGGGTTTCACCATGGCCAGGATGGTCTCGATCTCCTGACCTCATGATCTGCCCACCTCAGCCTCCCAAAGTGCTGGGATTACAGGCATGAGCCACCACGCCTGGCCTTATTCTCATCATTCTTTATCCAGTCATCATAGCACAGGGGTGGAGAAAGAGGGCTCTAGGCTCAGACCACCTGCATCACTGCCTGTCCGTGTTACCTTAGGCAGGTTACTCTGTCTTTTTAAACCTCAGTTTCTTCATTTGTAATATAATGGAGCTAATCAGATACCTATTTCACAGAGTTTCTATAGGTATGAAATATGGTAATCCATGCCTCTGCCTGACATGTAGTCAATGCTTAGTAAACAATCATTATGACTACTTCTGTTGTTATTGGTAAACCCTTATTTAGTCCCTGTTTACAGAAAGAACTCTAGAAAGCACTACCCGGAAAGGTACCCCCACCCTTCGGAGAGCTTGCAACTGAAAGATAACTGATGTAATATATGATGTGAGAATCGTGAGAAGTGCATTGGGAAATTGTGGGGGTGGAGTAGGAGGGAGAAGTCACAGTCTACCGGGAGGAGCAGGGAAGACTTCATGAAGGAGGTGACTTTTGGCTGGATTTCAGCAAGTAGAAAGAGGGAAGGACAGTGGGGGAGGGCTGTGAGGCCTCCGTGCTGTGAGTAGCATCCTCTCTTCCCACATACTGGAGCTCTGCCTTCCTGTGGAAGGAATTGACCCACGCAGCTCACTTGGATCTGGGGACTCATGGATTTCTGATTATTCCACCAAAACTGAGTAATCCCAGGGTCTAAATGTGAATAGGTCAAAGCTCGCAGCAGTGGTGGCCAAGAAGACCCTGGGGAGAGGCAGGATTTGTGTCCTGGTTTCTCTTTCTATGAAATGGGCATCATAATAATGCCAACATCCTAGAGGTGTTATGAGGATAAATTAAAAGAGGCAGCTGCCTGGTGTAGAAGTAAGCTCTGGCCGGGCGCGGTGGCTCACGCCTGTAATCCTAGCACTTTTCGAGGCCAAGGTGGGTGGATCACCTGAGGTCAGGAGTTTAAGACCAGCCTGGCTATCAGGGTGAAACCCCATCTTAAAAAAAAAAAAAAAAAAAAGTAAGCTCTGAATAAATGTTAGCTATTATTTTTTTAAGTCATCATTATCTTGATCATCAGCATCTTTTTATCAGCATCATTATGTTTCAGGCTTGTCATCAGGACTATGTAGAGAATATATGCAAAACCCTTAGCCAGTGCCAAGTATGTATTAGGTGCTCAGTATAACTTAACTATTATTAGTATTCCTAACAAGAAAAAGATTCTGGGCCAGGTGCAGTGGCTCACGCTTGTAATCTCAGCATTTTGGGAGGCTGAGGTGGGTGGATTACCTGAGGTCAGGAGTTGGAGACCAACCTGGCCAACATGGTGAAATCCCATCTCTACTAAAAATACAGAAATTAGCCGGGGGTGATGGTGTGTACCTGTAATCCCAGCTACTCAGGAGGCTGAGGCAGGAGAATCACTTGAACCTGGGAGGCAGAGGTTGCATTAAGCTGAGATCACACTAATGCACTCCAGCCTGGGTGACAGAATGAGACTCCGTCTCAAAAAGAAAAAATACGAAAGAAACTGTAGACACTGGGCCACTGAAACCCTGTCGTAGTGGAAAGAGCACCAGAGTTTTAGTTGAAGACCTGAATTCAAATCCCAGCTCTCCTGCTCACTGACTTGAAATGTGCAGCCTCTTGAGTCATTTTCTCATCTGGAAAAGGTGGTCATGATAACGATCTGGCCCAGGCCTGGTGGCTGGTGCCTATGGTTCCAGCTATTCGGGAGGCTGAAGTGGGAGGATCACTTGAGCCCAGGAGTTTGAGGCTGTGATCATGCCACTGCACTCCTGCCTGAGGGACAGAGTGAGACCCTAAAATGAAAAGAAAACAGTCTCCAGGATTGCCATGACTTGCTGCATTACTTCAGCAAATCATCGCAAGTGCATAGTTGGTACCTAAGAACTGAAAGAATATGAATAACGAGGTGACCACAAGGAGCGTGGATGGTTAATGGCTTTTGTTTTTTCTCTTCTGCTTTTAGATCACCAGAAACTAGAACGTGAGGCTCGGATATGTCGACTTCTGAAACATCCAAACATCGGTGAGTGCCTGGGCACAGAGCATTTTGTGGGTATTTTGTAGAAGCAGGAAGAGCAGACATCCACTGCTTTTGTACGTGGGATCACCTCTGTCTGTGTCTTTACCTGGTGTCTGTTTTTGCATGAGCAGGATAGCAGCTGTGTCTCAGAATTCTGGGGCATTCTAGTTTAGAGACCTGAGTATCTGCATCACTGCGGCGCTTCTCAGGGCTGGGGTGTGAGGCATCAGAATAGGTTTCAGACGCTATTTCTTCCCTTTCTCCTTCTGTCTTTGGGCTGAGGTCCAGGGTCCTCAGCGTGTGAGGTTCCGGGCTCCTAGCCTGCCAGCATCCCTCACCAGGGGTCATCCACAGCCCTCATGAAAGGATCAGGATTTTGTTTGTGGACCTGAAAGAGTTTTGTTACTGCCACGGTGTCCTGCACACTCTAGGGGTTTCCATGGTGCTCCCATTTGTATTCCCCAGAGCCAAGAAAACAAGCTGCCCACGCCCCCCTCCCCCCCTCCCCGCCGCCTGGCTTCTCTGAAGAAGGGATGGCAGGAACCACTCAGATGGGGAAGGAGAAAAAAAAAGAATTTCTCCCTGCTCCCACCCTGACTGGGGGACAAGAGCACATTGTTGGTCGTGCTAAAGCCTGAGGAGCTTTGCCTGCCTCAGCCCACTCTGGCTCAGTTTTACTTTGTTCAGCTGAAATCGTCTTTGCCAAAAGCGTTGGCCCTGATTTGGTGCTCCTTGCAGAAGGGACAGAAACTGTGCTAGCTGCAGTGTCTGAGCAGAAGCCCCAGTGTTGACTTGAGGCAGAGCAGGGTGCATCTCCTAGGTTTTCCCTGAAAGCCCTGAGTCATCACAAAAGACAACACGTGTTCTGTGCTCCTCAGGCATGGCCTAAATATTGGGGCTCCCACCGTGTCCCAGAGGCCGCCTGCTCTGCTCTGTTGGCGGCCAGGGCTGTGAGGTGACTTGCTGAAGGCTGGTACCTCCTTCAGAGCTTCCCAGCCCCTGGCTTCCCAGGTCTTGGGCTAGAATGCTATAAGTGAACCCTGTCGTGGAAGGGCTGAGGTCCTGCTCTAGCCCACTGGGAGAGGAGCAGCTCTGAGTTAGTCAGAACGTCAGCCGTGCAGGGCTCTGTAGATGGCAGTCAGCAGCTTGGATTACACCCGAAGCAGATTGGCATGGCTGGTGGCGATCAACTCTGCCTGGTGCAGTGTGTTGTTCTGCAGAGCGAGCACCTCTCAGCTGGTGGGTTCCTGGCCTCAGAACTAGAGGAGCACCTAGGTGGTCTCTGAGGTTAGGCCTTCACCTGAAAACAGCACAGTGGGGACTGACATGTTGCCTTGGGTAGGAGAGGGCCCACAGAGAGAAACACCTAGAACAGCAGTCACAGATTCAGGCATGTTTTTGTTGGCTGGCTCAGTAGTCTAAAAATATTTTTATTATTTGCCAATATTTAAAAACGAGATTTCACATTTTGAAATAGAAAAAAAATCTATTGCTCCGCCTTTCCAATCAGAAGGCTCCGCTCTTGCATGTCTAGAAGGAGCTGTGGGGAATGGTGGCTGCCCCCTCAGCCCGCTGGCCACTGTCCTTGTGACCCACTATGAGCTCACGTTTGCATTGCCCACCTGGGCCCCGTAGGCCTTGCAAGCTTGTGATCTCTGACTTAGGAGTTCCAGAACAGACAGAAAAAGCATGTGCGTGACTAAAGCCACCCATAAGCACAGAAGCATTTTGATGCTACAGTCCTGGGTCTCAGTATCTGAGAAGGGTAACGTCCTTTCCTTTATGTTCCTTATGACCAACTGGTACAGCAATGATAAGTTGTCCTCATGTAGGCAGGAGAACAGTGGCCAGGGGTCGATGATGCAGGAGGCAGAACCATGTCCACATCATCCACCATGTGGGCGGGTTGACCACAGATGGGTCAGGGTATAATGAAGACAATTTAGAAATGAACAGGAAGGACAAAAATAGGATTCTATCTGAAAAAAGCTCTAGCCTTCTTTTTATGTATTTCTAGAATTAAATACATACTTTTTGACCTCTTAGACTTCACTTCGTTTGGTAGCCCTTTCCTTTCACCATCTGCCCTTGGCTCAGAATGGAGGCAGGCAGAGGGACTGTCCATCCTGGCTGTCTGCTCAGAGGCCAGGCAGGGCGCAGTCACTGTTGGCCTCTGATTTCCTAGACTGTGCTTCCATTTCATGACTGCTTCCGAGTCCTAGAGAGGTTGGTCCGAGGACCAATTCTGGGGTCAAGGGTGGGCAGAGGAAAGGGGGAGTCAGGACTGTGTCCCGGGAGCTCCAGCATCCTGTGGGAACCAGGGCTCTCAGAGATGTGGTGTAGCTGCAGGACCAGGAAGCTGAGGTTGCCATGGATCTGGACCTGGCTTTTGGCGGGAGAGGAGGCAGTTTTGTGCCCCTAATTCACTATTCCTCTCCTCTCTCCACTGCGCCGTCCTTCAGAACTGTGACCCTCTGGCTCTGGCCTCTTGAACTCCATCCCAAAGGGAAACAAACGGGCCAGCCCAAGAACAGTGTACAGTCGAGGAAGCTGAGAGTAGAGAGCATGTGGTCAGCCCCAGCTGTGGTCAGACTCGGAGTCATGGAATTCAGATGGGGCATTTGGTGCTAGGGGTCAGCCATGCCTAGTTTTCCCCTTAATAGCTAGATATTCTGTCCCAGGAGTTACAAGCCTGTTGGAAAAGTGAACTCTGATGTAAACTCTGGACTTTGGGTGATGATGATGAGTCAGTGTGGGTTCATAGATGGTAACGAATCTGCCACTCTGGTGGGAGATGTTGATGGTGGGGGAAGCTGTGTGTGTAGGGACTTGGGGTATGTGGGAATGCTCTCGGGTATTTGGGAACACTCTGTACTTTCCACTCAATTTTGCTGTGAACCTAAAACTGCTCTGAAAATAAAGTTTATTAATTAAAAACAAACAAACAAACAACAAAATGCCTGTTGGGTGTAAGGCACATTGCCGAACTCCAAACAGTGCTGGGAGTGTGGCCAGCAGTGGGGAGTTGAGCGGAGGAGATGCTGGTGTGAAGTCTGAGGTCTGAATGAAGTCCGTTCTACCTGTGATCTGCCTGCTCCCTGCTCTCAAGTCTTCCGATGAATAGACTCTGTCTTCCTTCGTGCTGAGCTGCCCCAGCAGTTTCTATCACAGTCTAGCATTGTGGTTTAGAGCAGCACTTCTCAAACTTTTATGTGCTTATGACTCACCCAGGGATCATGTTAAAATTCAGATTCCAATTCAGGAGGTCTGGAGTAGGACCTGGGTCTCCAGGTGATGCTCATTCTAGTGGTCTGCCTGCTGGTCTGTACTTGGAGAAGCCAAGATTTGCGGCTTTGGAGTCACATCCAGATTTGGGGTTTGAATCTGGGATTTGCTCATTATTAACTGTGACCTCTGGCAAGTTATTTAACTCTGTTGTGCCTGCCTCTGTTTTGTTACCTGGGTCCCTTTGTGGAGTTGTTATGAAAGGGTTCAGCCAGGAAAGGAGGCTAGAAGGGAGATGATGAAAATGGAGATTCCAGCTCCTAGAAGTAATATTTCCAAGACCCCCAGCCTTGACTCAGTTCACAAGTTATTCAAGCCTGGCCATTTACCCTTGAGCCCAGGGCCCATTCAGCTAACAGTGAGTGTAGCAAAGAAACAGTTACAAATAAAAAGAAAGAAACACTGAATCATGACTGAGCAGTTCCTACATCCCTGCCTCCAGGGTGGGGGTGGGGGGAGCCCTGCCACAGCAAGCTCTTGAGGGGCAGCTCAGTCCCCCACAAGCCCCCATGGCAACAGGACCTCCTTCCCACTTGTTATTGCTGCAGATATTTTTAACAGTGACACTTTTTCAGTGCTTTTTGGAGAAAGATTTGTTAGTTAAAATGTGGCATCTTGTTGGGTGGTTTTTAAAGAATTGGAAATAGCCACAACATTTGGGTTGTGGCTGTCTCAGTCCTTGAAGACATGAAATATCAAGTAAAGGTTTGTAGGTGTTTTGGCCTGTTCTGTCTTCCATGGTTTTTAAAGAACAGCAATTAGGTTTGTTGCTGAAATGCAGTGAATGCTTTATACTCCTTTCCCCAGATCTTCCTGTCTATGGATGTGGCCTGGCCGTCACTGGCCTTCATGCCCTGTCATTCCTCTGGAATGGGCTGGGTGTCAGATTATTTGATTGCACGCATCCATAGTCCCTCTGCTCCTGCCTCACAGCACGACACAGTTGTGCTTAGTTACACATTTGTGTAATTGCTGGTTTAAAGCCCGTCTTCCCTCTTTGCCTGGCAGCCCTGGGTGGTAGGGCTGGCTCCTCTTATTCATAGCATGTACAGCCTCACCTGCTTTGGGGTAGCTGCCCAGTGGACATTGTTGAGCCAGTCGGAATGGCCAGGGGTAGTGGGGACAAATTGGAGCTCCTTTGCCTGAGTTTGAGAAGGTGATTCCCCAGTGACTCTGTAATTTCAGGAATCTTGATGTTGGTTTGTCTTGGCTTCAAGTCCCGGTTCTGCCACTTAATGTTGTTTTGGGCAGGTTTCCTATGGAGCCTCAGTTTCCCCTCCTGTCAGATGGGGTTATTTATATGTAAGTAGCTGCCCTGCAGAGCTGGCGGCATGAGGGTTCAATACAGTAATGCACGTGGAGCCCGTGGAATGACATTGGCACACAGGGACAGCTCAACTAAGTGTTAGTTAGAATTATGATTGTTATTATCAGAATCTGACAGGGTATGGTAGCTCACAGCTGTAGTCCCAGCCACTCAGGAGGCTGAGGCAGGAGATCTCTCAAGCCCAGGATCTCCAGCCAACCCTGGGCCACATAGGAGACCCTGTCTCTTAAAAAAAAGAATCTGGTACTGCTAAGTAGGCACTTAGAATGACATAGTTGTTTCTCCTCTTGTCTTCAGCCTTTTAATTTCTTTACAAATTAAAAAAAAAAAAAAAACGTTGATAGCAGTCTTATTCAGATATGGCCCCCCTCCATCCCTCCTTGTCTTGGCGGGCACCTTGCTCTGGGGCACGCATCAAAGCTGTTCTCTCCGCTGGGTGGCCCAGAAGGATTAGTCTTCCTTTGCTGCTCCTCTTTTCTAATTCCCTTCCCTGGCTTCCTCCCACCTGGGCTCTGTGTGTGGCCTTCCTGGAGAAGGAGAGATGCCAATGACTCCATGTCTAGGCAGAGGCGTGGGTGCCTGCACCTTTTGCCCTTTTCTTGGCCTTGCTGTGCTGGGCAGGGTGGCATGGGGCATAGGGTGGTGTTGGGCATGGGGCGGGGGTCTGGCTGAGGCAGGGCTCAGGGCCAGGTCCAGGCAGGGCTGAGCAGCTCCACTTCTCTGGGGTGGTTGTTAGCATCGTACCTGCTGTCCCATTAGCTCCCCATGCTGCTGGTGTTAGTCACCTCTCTAATGGAGCTGGTCTTTAGCTTCTGGGACAGCTGATTTCCAGGGGATTATTTGTATTACACACTTTAATGCTTTTTAATAGCAAATTTTTAATTAAATGGAAAGTCCTTTTGGAAGCAAGGGAGCAGCAGCTGCAGCAAGACTCAGCGTGAGGCACTGTCTTAGACCAGAGGTGCACAAGTGAGGGGGCGGAGGCAGTGGCAGGACTTCGAGTGGACTTGATGAAGTGTATATGGAGTGTGCCCAGGCTATTTTGTGTGGGAGGAAGGCAGGGGCCTGGTGCTAGCTCCTTCCTCCTGTCCTAAAAGCCCCCTCTGTCATCTGGAGGCCTAGGGAAGCATCTTGTTTGCCTAGGAGAGAATGTTTTAAGGAGGTGGCATGTTTGAAGTATCACCTGCCTTTGATCCTGTTCGCAGAAATACTGAGATTGGGATGGGATTTTTGGGATTGAGTCACTAGATCAGATCAACTAGGGTAGGGAATGGGATTTGAAGACAGTCGTGAGGGCCTGGCTCTGGCCCTGGCCGGCACCTTGGGACTGTGCCGGCTGGGTTGTATATTTTGCTTTCTGAATGATCTTGCTTTGTGGGGAGGGGACATAGGAAGGCGCCTCAGCCCTGATGAAACGTGTGACACTGGAAACGGAAGCAGCCTGGGCCCACCCAGGAAGAGACATGGCGGTTTCTTTGTCTCCAAGCACTGAACCAGTTGGTTTGGTGTCAGGCCATTCCTGAAGTGCTCTGTGAGGTGTGCCTGTAACTGCCAAGGCTTAGAGCAAGGGTCAAACTGAGAGTGGCCTTTGGAACAGAGGTTCACCATCAAGAGAGTTCAGGTGAGGGGAGGGACAGGGACAGTCAGCCAAAGCGGAGTCGTATCTGCATTAGAATGATGCTTAGGGGTTGGCATTTAACCCAGAGGTGGCTTTGTGGGCAGAAGCTTGAAGAGGAGACCTCAGAAGACTTTAGGCTGGTTTTTTGCCCAAGAGCTTTGGAGGCGGAGAGCGGGGAGGGATTCCGCTTGCCAGCCTTTTCTCGCAGCTGGTGCATCGCCCGAGTCTTCTCCCTGCAGTACCCTCCCGAACCTGTACGCGATGCTGCTTTAGGGACATTTGTGAGCAGTCTTTCTTTTGGATGCCAGAGCTTTGTTGCCTGGATATGGGGGCTGTCCCACGTTTCTTATGGGAAGCAGTGGTGTAGACCACAGTCTTTGGAGTCAGGTAGCACTGGATTCACATCATGACCCACCACTTAGAAGCTCTTTGGCCTTTGTCAAGAGACTTTGTGTCCCTGAGCCTCTGGTGCCTTCATCTGTAAAATGGGAATAACATTCATCTCAGGTGGTCGAAAAGAGTCATAAACTCCTCAAAGGCAGGCACCGTGTCTGAATCCCTCTACCCAGCATGAGGTCCAGAAAACAGTAGGCGCTCAGTAAATGCTTGCAGAATCAGTAATGTATGCAAGAGCCTAGCACAAGGCCTGGCATAGTCAGCACTTAATACACTGTTACTGTCCTCATTGCCTGAATGTGCGCGTGGCCTTCCAGGCTCACCATCCATTATCCTGCACCGCGTGCCTTCCTGCTGAGCTCTGCCTTTCTACCTTCTTCCCCTCCCCTTAGTTCTGCTCCCATTTACTGCCCTGGAAGAGCTCTCCAGCTTTCCCATCTGGTCATTGTTGTCCCCTGCCGTCAACATTGCTAGGTGCTGCCCACGCCGCATCTCACCATCCTGCATCATAGCCCAGGACCACCTTCTCGGAGACCAGCCCTCTGGGAAGGTTTCGGCTTTTCTCCATCTTGACCTCTTGGCCATGAAGCTTTTCTCTTTGCCTGAGTCTGAGGTGGCAACCAGAGTGCTGGGCTCTGGCTCCCAGGCCGCATAGCTTTACACTGGGGGGGCGCTGGGCACGTCGCCACTTCCCCCGCACTGCTCCTTCTGGAGAGCCCTGTGAGCCTGACAGGATGGGGCAGGGGTGGGGCTGCTGAGAAGGAGAAGCCTAGGATTTCCGAGTTTTCTCTCTGTTAATCTCTGTCCCCATCTCCTCTCTTGCAGTGCGCCTCCATGACAGTATTTCTGAAGAAGGGTTTCACTACCTCGTGTTTGACCTGTAAGTGCCACTTTCTGAGGGTGTGGGGGCCTTTCCCTCCAGCTGGCTCGAGATGAAGGCTCAGGAAGAGGCCTAAACAGGCTCTCCAGCCTCTGCCCAGGGCCCTCTCCTTTGCCAAGGGAAAGGATTTGACTGGGGCAGATTGCTGCCTCCCCACAAGGGGTCTCCATGCTCCCCCAGCTTCCCCCCAGGGCTCTGAACCCCAGGACTGCGTTCCTCTCGTACTTCTGTTCAGCAGCACAACTTGCACAGATGCCTTTGTCTTATTTCTCAGTATGCTGTCCTTATTGGAGAAATAAACTACAGCTCTTTGCATGACCTTAAAAATCCTGAGAAATCGGAGGTAGCTTTCATTAGTCGTAAGCCAGGCTCCTTTGGATTGGGTCTCTCCTCCACGTTGGTTGTGGTTTAATGTCTTAAAAGCGGCTCTTCACCTCCTGGATACTCCTCTTCAGGATTCTCAGGGTTGGGTCTCTGTGTCATTGGTCTCATTACTACTCTTCAGCTTCAGTAGTAGCTCTGTCCTTCCTGGGCAGCAATATTTTAGTGTTCGTGTTGGTCTCAAAGCTGTGCTTTTTGGGGTAGGTTGACTGCTTTCTCTTAGATCCCTGTATCTTCATTTCTGCCTATTAGTGAATCTGTGGATTTTGGAAACAAATGTCCAGAAGGAAGGGAGGGCCCATGATACCTCAAGGAGAATCCGGGTGTCACCGAAGGATCAAGTGTGTTCTGGGCTCTCAGATGAAATGCATGGGGAGTTGGGATGTGATTTCTCTAAAAGCCGTTCTACAGGGTGACCCTGTTTCTTCTTGGACATTGGGGTTGGACAAGAAACGCTTTCTGCCTTTGACCCTCTGCTTCTGTTGGTTGCAGTGTTACCGGCGGGGAGCTGTTTGAAGACATTGTGGCCAGAGAGTACTACAGTGAAGCAGATGCCAGGTAAGGTGAGGGCCCAGAAATGCAAGTGTAGCTCTGGAGTTTAGGACTGAAGTAAGTTTTGGCCACCTTTGGGGGCCAGCATTGTGCCTGTTTGAATAGTCTTTGGGGAAGATCAGAAAGGGCTCTTGTCTAGAGAAAGATTCTGTTGAGCGGGGCTAGGGCTGCATACTGTGGGTGATATTAGAAGTTAAAAATCCATCACTTCCTGACCAGGCACGGTGGCTCATGCCTATAATCCCAGCACTTTGGGAGGCCGAGTTAGATGGATCACCTGAGGTCAGGAGTTCAAGACCAGCCCGGCCAACATGGTGAAACCCTGTCTCTACTAAAAATAAAAAAAAAATAGCCAGATGTGGTGACGCACGCCTGTAATCCTAACCACTTGGGAGGCTGAGGCAGGAGAATCACTTGAACCTGCAAGGCGAAGGTTGCAGTGAGCCAAGATCATGCCACTGCACTCCAGCCTGGGTAACAGAGTGAGACAATGTACCCCCACCAGGCCAAAAAATAAAAAATAAACCAGTACTTCCAGATGAATGTTTTACAAAGCTTTTCCAAGTCTCCTTTACCCTACAACCCCAGAAATACTTTTTTTTTGCACTCCTGTGTACTCATCAGCATGCCCAATGTCTCCCTCTGCCCTCGTCTTTCCTGTGACAAATCCTAGTGTGCTCAAGCCACTGCACTGAGGCCCTAGCATGATCCAGAGGTGCAGAAGACATGGTTTCTATCCTGAGGGAGTGGAGAGCTCTGGGCTAATAATCCAACCAAAGAGCCCTGGGAGCTTTCAGCCTCTGTTACCTTGTCCTTATACCACTGTGACCAGCCTTACCCTGGGGCTCTTCCAACTTGAGGACCATTCCCCAGCCACACACCTCAGCCTCTGCCCATCCTAGAATCCTGGTTCCTCCCTTACCCACACTCTCAGGTGCCTGTTCAGCCTGCCTTTCCTGCCTCGGCTCTTCCCCTAGCCTCGCTTTTCTCAGAGGGTGATGTCCCTACAACCTGGTTTTGATCATGCTGCCTGCAGCTTATCTGGCTTATGTGGCAGCTCTGGCTGTCTCTGGATAGTGGGGGAGTGCAGCTTCCTCACGAATTTCTCAACCCTGAGAGGCCAATGTTTGCTGATCAACTTCAGATGCTTCAGCCTTGGGAAGAATTCTCAAGTGGGGAGACGAATTCCAGTGCCAGCAGGGGAGGACCAGGCTCTGGGACGGAGGAGGGAGTGATGACTCAGGGAGCCTGCGGGGAGGAGGGAGAGCTGTAGGGAGGGGGCCCTGAGGGGGGTGACTGTACCAGTGGGCTTGGCCTGGCTCTGCTGGGACACTTCGCACTTTTGCCATTTTTGGCCAGAAGGCGCTCCCTGCTAGCCCGGCTCTGTTCTAATTATACATCTCTGTGGAGACTCGCCTCTATAGCTCAGTCTTAAAGTCTCTGTGGCCCACTCTTGGGCTGTGTCCTATGGGGAGGCCTGAGCTTCAGCCCCCAGGGGCCCAGAAGGACCCCTTGGCTCTCGCGGGAGCCCCAGCATCAGATTTTAGAGAAAGGAATAGTAAGTCCGGGCTACCCAGCCCAGCACACCAGGGCGCTCTACAGACGTGCTCAGCATACCAGGTAGTGCCTGATGACGGGTCTATGCTGTAGGCCAAGTTCCTCAGCCCTGGTGCTACTGACATTTTAGGCCAGATACTTCCTTGTGGTGAGGCCTCTCCTGTGCATTGTGGCAGACATTTAGAAGCATCCTTGGCCTCTGCCCACCAAATGCTGGGAGCATCGCTCCTCCAATTGTGACAACGAGAAATGTCTCCAGGTGTTGCCAAATGTCCCCTGGGGGGGCACATTCATTCCCAGTTGAGAACCACTGCTCTAGATTGCCCCCACTCCCTGCCAGGAGTTTGACAACGGGGATGGCAGGATGGTTTGCAGTGTGGACAGTCTGATTTACATGTGTGACTGTGGCTGGGCACAGTGGCTCACACCTGTAATTCTAACACTGAGAGACCAAGGTGGGCGGCTCACTTGAGCTCAGGAGTTTGAGACCAGCCTGGGCAACATGGTGAGAACTTGTCTGTACAAAAATAGAAAACTTAGCTGGTCATGGTGGGGCATGCCTGTGGTCCCAGCTACTGAGGAGGCTGAAATGGGAGGATTGCTTGAGCCCAGGAGGTCAAGGCTGCAGTGATCTATGTCCACAGCATTATACTCTAACACAGGCAACAGAGTGAGACCCTGTCTCAAAAATAAAAGCAATAGTAATAAATAAAATAATATAACTTTGGGTTTGTTTCTTTCTCTATGCAAAATCAACAGAAATATTCCTCAAGTTCTCTGTTTGGAAGCTCTTAAGTACGTTCTTTTATTTATTTAATTTTAATATTATTTTTTTCATTAAGTACATTGTTTCTGAAAGGTATCTGTGTACTTGTTTTAGCTGCCTTACTAGGTGCCAGGCTACAGGGCAGCTGCTGGGTCTTGTCCGTCTTCATATCCTAAGCACAGGGCCTGATAGACACTCGATAAACATTTAAGGAAATAAATGAGTGCACCCACCCCCACTGTAGCCGAGGTGCTTAGTTGGACTCTCCTTCCTAAGTTTCCAGCACAAGCCTCTTCTCCAAGAACAGTTACTATATGGAGAAAGGGAAAGAAGGCGGGTATTGGATGGTCTCATCTTCCTCAGGATTCTGGGCTGTCTCCTGATCTCTTGGAAATGTATTGATTGTATTAGACCTTTCCAGTCAAAAGGGGGTGAGATGAACCCCTGTTCTAGTTGATCCTAGAAAAACCATCGAATCTGCCTGGGCCTTGATTTCCTCTTCTTTAAATAGATTGAACAAGATGTTGTGCAGAGTCTAAGTTTCCAGCTGGCTGTTCAGTGATTCTCTAAATCCGTGGCCCCTTGTCACATGCCTTAGTCTGCAGCGTGTGCTTGTGGATATGGATGAGGTAGTTTAACCCTGCACTGACATTTCTTTTCCTTCTGCTTTTCTAGCCACTGTATTCATCAGATTCTGGAGAGTGTTAACCACATCCACCAGCATGACATCGTCCACCGGGACCTAAAGGTACTACCCAGTCTCCCCACTGGCCTCTGCTCATGAAGTGTTGGCGCCACCTGGTGCCAGATAGTGGTACTGCATAGGCCCAAACTAGGCTCCATCTGGGCTGCAGGGTGGGTACTCACAAGGTTCTCTCTGTTCCTTCTGCAGCCTGAGAACCTGCTGCTGGCGAGTAAATGCAAGGGTGCCGCTGTCAAGCTGGCTGATTTTGGCCTGGCCATCGAAGTGCAGGGAGAGCAGCAGGCTTGGTTTGGTAAGGGTGACCCTGTCTTCCCTTGCAGCCCCCGCCCTTCCTCCTCTTCCTGATCTGCCTTCCTCTGTTGTTTTTTTTTTTTTTTTGAAATGAAGTTTTGCTCTTGTTGGTTGCTTGGGCTGGAGTGTAATAGTGTGATCTTGGCTCACTGCAACTTCCGCCTCCTGGGTTCAGGTGATCTCCTGCCTCAGCCTCCTGAGTAGCTGAGTAGTTCCCACCACCATGCCCAGCTAGTTTTTGTATTTTAAGTACAGATGGGGTTTCACCATGTTGGTCAGGCTGGTCTAGAACTCCTGACCTTAGGCAATCCATCCACCTTGGCCTCCCAAGGTACTGGGATTACAGGTGTGAGCCACCATGCCCAGCCTCTGCCTTCCTTTTTTAGAACTGGAAACCAGACCCTTAATGGTCCTGGCCTCCTCAGAGACTGGTGGAGGGTGGGAGGGTGCAGAGATTCTCTTGGCCCTTCATGACTTAGTACAGTGAGTCTAGCTGTTGTCAGCACTGCTTTCTTGCTACCTCTGAGAAGGAGCTGGAGTTCCTGGTAGGCATATGGATTTGCCCTCTGATTCAAATTCCAGGTACTGCAAGAAGCCCAGCCTGTCAGCTCTTGCTGCCCTCATACTGAAAGCTTATATAGCAAAAGCAGCAGGAATGAGAAGGGACTTGGGGAAAATTGCTGGTGTGGATTTAATGAGAGAGAAAGCGGGTTCAGTGTGCCTCTGCCCTCTCTTCTGCTACAGGTTTTGCTGGCACCCCAGGTTACTTGTCCCCTGAGGTCTTGAGGAAAGATCCCTATGGAAAACCTGTGGATATCTGGGCCTGCGGTAAGCCCACTCCACACTCCCAGCTTTTCGCTGTTAAGGGCCCTCAACTTCCGATGATGGCAAGAAAGAGGCATCGCTATGCCTTGCGGGTCGCACACGTTCCTGGTGTTTGTGAAATTACGGTGTTTGCTCTAGTGCCCCTGGGATGGCTGTTCCCATCACACCCTCCTCCCTGAGTACTTCCGGGATTACATTGTATTCTTCTTGGAGAGGGATTTGCCCATGCCTTAGAGGATGGGTTGTGCCTAAAGAAATCCCTAATGTGACCTGGTGACGTGAGGAGTGAGGCATAGCAGGAGGGGCTGGTAGCACAGCATTATTGGCTGGCATCCACTTCTGACTCTGGTATGGCCCCTGCCTTTCTGGGTGGCTCTGAGCCCTGCATGGCTTTTCTTGGTTCCTCAGGGAAGTAGGCAACTGACCCCCGTGACCTGTGTGTTCTGTCTCGTAGGGGTCATCCTGTATATCCTCCTGGTGGGCTACCCTCCCTTCTGGGATGAGGATCAGCACAAGCTGTATCAGCAGATCAAGGCTGGAGCCTATGATGTAAGGACCGGAGAGCCGGGTAGCCAGTCCAGGAAGGGCAGATGTCCTGCTCCTCAGTCTCTGTCCAAGGGAGTGCGCTTGTTTAGTGTGTCACATGATACAGGGAGTGGCAGAGGACTTTGAGGACCCAGGGATGGGCATACAGGGCTCAATTCTTGCCACCCTATGTCCCAGGGAGCAACTTTCTTTTGCACAGCCTTCTTGGTAACTAAAATTGAGAAGCCTACTGAAGTCCTTTGATCTTTACTTGCAAAGAATGGAGTGGCCTCATTTGTGTGTAACACAGGGATGAGAGCCTGGAGACTCCTCCACAGCAGTGGCACCTTGGACACATTGCTGAGCCCCCGTTCTCTCCTAAGTAGAGAGCTGGACTACACCAGAGAATGTTAGAGTCCCCTTCCTGCTCTGATGTGATATTCTGGCATACTAACCACGACTATTCAGTCTTTCTTTCCCTGTCTTTAAGTTGACACAGGTTCTGGGATAGTCCCAGGGCTTCTCCAACTCTGCTGGTCACAGCTTTAGGTACCACAGACTATCCCAATTACAGGAGTTGGGTTGAAGACAGAGCCAATGTTTCAGGGTGCGAAGCTCACCAATATCATATTCCTCCTCTCCCTGTTCCTGCTCGTTAGTTCCCATCACCAGAATGGGACACGGTAACTCCTGAAGCCAAGAACTTGATCAACCAGATGCTGACCATAAACCCAGCGAAGCGCATCACGGCTGACCAGGCTCTCAAGCACCCATGGGTCTGCGTAAGTGTCTTTGCTGGTGGCCAAGGAGCTCAAGGGTGTCAGCCCTCCGTGTGCCCTTGGCACCACCCCCTCCTTCTTGCCAGCAGAGATTCATTCTGGGCCCTGAGCAAGAACTGAGCAGGCGGGCAGAGGACTGTTGAGGCCCAGGGTCAGTAAATGTCACCAGGGAGACTTGGGAGGCTGATGCGGCTGGTGGGCCACTACTCCTCTCTCCCCTACTCAGGCTGGGATTGGTTCTGTTTTTGGATGAGGGCTCAGGTTGACCCTTGCAGACTCCAGGTAGCTGGTGATCGAAAGCAGCTGGCAGAACCCAAAGTGAATCCCCAAGCTGGGGGTTCCTACTCAGATCTCAACTCCAACGGAATGGTGACCAAAGCCCAGTAAAGCAACAGAAGGGTCTCTGAATCATTAAAAGAATAAAAGCTCAGGCATAAAGCTTCTGCGCTGAAGTCCTAGGAGAGTCCCCTAGGCTATCAGTGTGGGTTAATGTACTCTGTTTTCATATACAATTCCATCAAGCTGAAATACCTACTTTCAGACAAAGAAGAGGAACTGGTAGCATTAGGTATCTTGACAACCACGAGGCATTATTTGTCTATTCTGTATTTATTGAATACCTCTTTGGTGCTGGTCACCGTCTGGGTGCTGGAGATACAAAGATGAATGAGGTATGGTCCCTGCCCCCAAAGATCATCTAGGGAGACAGGCACTCAAACAGGCAATGATGCTACCATGTGACAAGTACGTACAAGAATCTAATGAGAGTACAGGAGCTCCTGCTGTTCCTGGCAGGTAGTGGGGTTACTGAAGGCTGTCTGGAGGAGGTGACCTCTGCCCTTGTTCTTGGCAAATGACTAGGAGGTCCTCAGAACATTAACCTGAAGGCAGAGGTTAGCATGGTTAGAAGTAATGGGAAATTGTGGTGAGTTGAAGGAATGTTCAGTTGTTTGGTTGTCGATGATGCTGCAACTATCAGAATGCAAGAGAATGAGGCAAAAGATTCCCTGTCATACAAGTTTCTGCCTAAGGAGTTTGGATTTTATTCTGAAAACATAGGGAACCATTTAAGGGTTTTAAAGAAGGCATGAAATTTGCATTTGAGAAAGATCACTTTGGTAGTTGTATAGGAAATGAATTGCCAGACATGGGTGGCACACGCCTGTAGTCTCAGCTACTGAGCAGGCTGAGGCAGCAGGATCATAAGCCCAGGAATTTGAGGCTGTAGTGAGCTGTGATTGCACCTGTGAACAGTCACCATACTCTAGCCTGGGAAAGATGGTCAGACCCCACCTCTTAAAAAAAAAAAAGGGAATTGAAATTTTTTAAAAGAAAAGAACTGGAGACAGACAGCTCAGGAGGCTTTTGTAATAGTTGTAATAGTCTAAGCAAAACCAAGTGAGGCCTCAGGTGAGGGTAAGGATGGGGGAATGTGTAGTGTGTTGAGATTCAAGAGATATTTGAGAGAACCTAAAGGATTTAATTTTCTCCAGTTGGATATGAGGGAGTGAAGAAGAGAGAGAGGGATCTGTGGGAATGGCCAGGTTTCAAGTTGGTCCCTGAGCGAAGGGTTGTACCCTCACTGACCCAGAAGAAAACCAGAGGAGGAGCTTGTTTGTGAGACAAGATGATGGTTTTAATTTTGTGCCTGCTGAGTATGGTGTCTGGCAACCTCCAGCCAGACACATCCAGTGGGTGGTTAGAAATATGGTCCTAGAGATTAGAAAAGAAGCTAAAAATTGGAAATTCAGGTTGTAGTCATTTCTGTGTGGTTGGTAGTGAGGCTGTAGAAATAGATGGGGCTGTTTCTATGGTGGTTGAGTTCTTACGGTGAGCCTGTATTGCTGTAGTAGAGAAGAGATGGCCACTACACACCAGCATTTAATGACACTGAGAGTTGGGGAGCCAGCAAAGGGCACTGAGAGTGAGACCCTCCAGAAGACCCAGAAGCTAAGAAACGGGTCCTCAGTAAGGGAGCATCGGGAATCAGATGCAGAAGAGTCCCTGATTGAGCTGGGGAAGAATCCCCTGGCTCTGACTGTTAGATGCCATTGTTTCATCATTTCACTGAAACAGTGGAGTGAGAGAGATGGAAGCCTGTTTTCAGTGAGACAAAGAGGGAGTGAGGGCAAGGAGGGGAATGGGAAGCTAGGCAGTGAAGAGAGAAATAAATGGTGCTACTTAGAGAAAGATGGACCAGGGGAGCTTTTAATATAAGACTCACGCCTGTAATCCTAGCACTTTGGGAGGCCAAGGCAGGCAGATCACTTGAGGCCAGGAATTCGAGACCAGCCTAGTCAACATAGTGAAACCCCATCTCTACTAAAAATATAAAAAATTACCTGGATATGTTGGTGCACACCTATAATCCCAGCTACTTGGGAGGCTGAGGCATAAGAATCACTGGAACCCAGGAGGTAGAGGTTGCAGTGAGCCGAGATCATGACACTTCACTCCAGTCTGGGCGACAGAGGGAGACTCTGCCTCTAAAAAAGAAATTTTCTTTTTAAAGATTATGTTGGCTAGGAGTGGTGGCTCATACGTGTAGTCCCAGCACTTTGGGAAGCCAAGGAGGGTGGATCACTTGAGCCCAGGAGTTTGAGACCAACCTGGGCAACATGGCAAAACCCCATCTCTACAAAAAAAATTTTTTAATTAGCTGGGTGTGGTAGCATGTGCCTTAGCTACTTGGGAGGCTGAGATGAGAGTATCACCTGAGCCTAGTGAGGTGGAGGTTGCAGTGAGTTATGATTGTGCCACTGCACTCTAGCCTGGGCAACAGAGTGAGATGCTGTCTCAAAAAAAAATTTTTTTTGTTTAAGGAGAGGCTTAACTATAATGTATAAAGAAGAATCTAGTTCAGAGGAAGGAGTTGAAGATATTGGCTAATTGAGGAAGCAAAGGTTTGGATAGCAGAGAGAGGGGCTCCTGAGCCCAGGGCAAGGGGTCCATCCCAGGCATGAGGCCTGATCCCCCTGAGACTCCTGTTAGGGTGGAGGCAGGTGAAAATTGCCTCCTGGGTAGGAGTCTGAGCTGAAAGGGGTTCTTGCTGATGACCTCTCATTTTGCTTTTGGAGAAATTTACACTGAGGAGGAGGTGAAATGAGAGACTTGGGGAAGGTAGAGAAGGTGGGGAGAGTTGTTTCCAGACCTGGAAAGAGAGTAAGGGAAAGGATCACCAGGAGGCCCCATGGGGTTGGGGGCACCGGGCTGCAGGTGCCAGGATTGGTTTTTCTGTCAGGCTGATGAAGACAGCAACAGCAAGGGGAGAGGGTGAGCAATCTGAAATGGGCACCCAAGAATGGGGGAAATATTCTGCACTGGGGTCATTTTTGCAGGCCCTACCCTCTGCAGTCCTGTGTATCTCGAGCCCCTAAGGACATCACTGTATTCTGAAATGACTTAACAATTGATGCTTGTATGGACAACTGAGTCATCAAGGAAATGTAGACTGTATCCCATGGACTCTGTTTAAGGAGTCCAGGAAGTTAGCAGTAAATATATTGAAGACAAATTTCCATCAAAAAAAGCTTGGGCGCGGTGACTGACACCTGTAATCCCAGCACTATGGGAGGCTGAGGTGAGCAGATCACTTGAGGTCAGGAGTTTGAGTCCTGCCTGGCCAACATGGCCAACCCCATCTCTGCAAATACGAAAATTAGCTGGGCATGATGAGATGTGCCTGTAATCCCAGTACTCAGGAGGCCGAGGCAGGAGAACTTGGGAGGTGGAGGCTGCAGTGAGCCAAGATCATGCCACTGCACTCCAGCCTGGACGACAAGGCGAGACTCCATCACAATCAATCAATCAATCAATCAATCAATCCCATCCAAAATGAAAAGAATTGATGCTTCAAGGTGATGATCCTTAGCTTCTGGGATCATGGCTTCATTCAGGACTTTGCTGGGGGTGTGTTGAGAGGGGATCTTGGAAGGAAGGAATGTCCTCTGCAGAGAGCAGGAACCCTGCTCTCACTGCTGAGCATCTGGAACGCAGTAGGTGCTCAGTAAATAGTTGTCTAAGAAGTGATTGAATGAGGATTGCAGCCCCCAGGGTACTCTCCTGTTCCGTAGCCTCTGCTTCCTAAGGAAGAACAGAACGCTGTCAGCACCCCCACCTAGCATCAGTGATGGCTTTCTCACATTCATGTTGTCCTTACATAACCTTGAGTTTGGGGTAGTGCTTTTATTCTACAAGCATTTTCACATCTGTGACCTCATTTCATCTTCAGAGCAACTCTGGGGTAGCTGAGTGCATGACCCTGTCCTGGGCATGGTGTTGGTACCAGGACTGTGGCAGGTGCAGAGGATCTGGGCTGGGGCTCATGCCCTGTCTGTTTGGCTTCTAGCAACGATCCACGGTGGCATCCATGATGCATCGTCAGGAGACTGTGGAGTGTTTGCGCAAGTTCAATGCCCGGAGAAAACTGAAGGTGAGTGTCGCTCCTGGGCTGCCAGCCTCCTTGACATCATGCCTTGCACCAGTGTAGCTCCTGCCCCATCACAGAAGGAAGCTCCCCTCCTGGCTAGAGCTGGGCTCTGAAAGTCATACATATCTTAGTATCTCGGGGGCATGGTGGGCGGACCCAGAGGCCTGATGTCTTCTAGCTCTAGCCAGGACCTGCCTTTGCCTGAGACCAGCCTACCCTTTTCTGGGGTCCCAGTGAATTCACAAGACCTTCCTCTTTCCCCAGGGTGCCATCCTCACGACCATGCTCGTCTCCAGGAACTTCTCAGGTATGTTTTCCTGGCTGTGTACTTTGATTATGCCGAGGTGAGTGGGTCAGGAATAGGCTCTTGCCATCCTGGGCACTGCTGGGTGTCCTGGGCCACACCTTGACCAGATCGAGCGAGGATCCTGTTTTGAGGGGCTGCTGATGCTGAGTCCTGCTCCTGAGATTCAGGGGGCTGGGCTCACATTTGTGAATTCTGTCTCCTAGAACCCCCCCAGGGAGTACCCTGCCCAGCTTGCTGTGTACCTTGTTTCTCTGGATTCTTATTTAACTCTCTGAAGACTCTCAGCACTTTAAAGATTTTAGCCAGTTTAGGGTCTTGGAGAATGTGCTGGGGGAAGAAAAGAGAGGTGAGGGACAGCGAGTCTTCTCAGTTGCCAAATTGCCACCATTCACTTGCCTGCCGGGATGATCTCTTCATTTTGTCCAAGTGGAGATGACTAATAGAAATTATTCCAGATGTTTAAACCTTTTGCAGCGACTTGTGCTTAAAATATTCCCTATTACACTAGCTATAAAAGTGAAGAAATAAAGACCAGCAGGAGAGGGAAAGGAACTTGCTTAAATTTGCATAAAGAATTGGGAGAGGTGGAACCAGTAATTTGTAAATCACACTTGACATTTCTTTTTAAGATGCAAGACACTCCACTCTCCCCTTGCCCCCATCCTCACCCCAGCCCCTATTATTGTTTGCCTTCAGTTGGGAAGCACAGTGGCTTTTTTGTAAGGAAAAGATTAATGTCAAGACTGAAGACAGAGAGGGCTCTGCCCGGCTTGCCATCTCCCCCATCCCCCTCCCTCTAACCCTTTGCCTCACTGTTTTGGTTCAAGACCACCCTTCTTCCCATAACAAGACTCCCTCCCCTGCTTCCACTTGGCAGCATTATGGAAATGGGGTTGTGCGGGAACCCAAGCCACCACTTGGTGGGAGCTGCTTCCAAGCGCCCGTCCTGACGTGCTTCCCTGCTCTGGCTTCAGGTAACCCAATGGCCTTGGCTGTGAGGATGCTGCAGGCAGGGAGGCCTAGGGCTTCATGGTGTAGCCTGAGAGCCACGGAGGGCTGGATAGTGAGCCCAGGGCGGGCAGTGCCCTGCCTCAGTCCTTCTCCTCTGACCCTGCTTTGGGGCTTGCTCTTGTGTTGTGGGTACCCACCACAGGTAGACTGTGGTCCGGACCCACCTCTCGCAGATGGAAACAGGGAAGCATGGCTAGCTGCCTCTGGTGGCGTTGGAACTGTAGTCCCACACCGTGCTTCTTGTCCTCTGATGACGCAGCTTCTCCTTTCTGGGTCTGCAAGCCTTTCCAGAGGACACTGAAGGGCATTTCTATGCTGCCCCTAGAGCAAAGCTCTGTCCTCTCCCCGCTCTGAATTGAAGAAATGTGAAGACAGGCTGCTGCTGCTCTTTCAGCCCGGCCAGTCAATAGCAAGGGCCCTGTCTTGTGGCCCCTGGCCTCTGCATCAGCCTCCCGCTCCATTTCGGGAAACTGGTATCCTGGTTTCAGGAAGTCAGGCATTAGGACAAAGCATTTTATTCATCCCTATAGAGCGTTCTGTTCTTATTGGCCAGACCTTGACTGGCCTTTGAGCTCACTTTGCCTTGGGTCAGAGGAGGCAAACAATGCTGTGAGCATTCCAGGATGGCTTCTTCTGCCCTGACTCTGGGACAGGTGAGGACAGAATCTGTCCGGAAGCTTCTGCAGAAAGAGGTGTCTATGGATGTAGTCAAGAAGGAGGGGCACCTGTGTGTTTCCCTAGGGCTGTTTTTTGAGTTGACCCCAAATAAGGGATGTGGCTCAGCCTGGACTTCAGCAGTTTGGCCAACAGTGAATCGGGGCCTCCAGCGTGTATGGCTTCAGCAGCCTTTGTTTTCTTTCTTGGGGCTTATTTGTTTTCCCCTCAGCACACTGTGACACATAGGCTGAGAACGCTGCCTCTCCCAGCTACCTCCCTTAAGACAGGGACCTGTGTCTCTGAGGGGCTGGGGGCCATGGAGCTAGGGCCCATCAGTAAACTTAGCTGCACAAGGGCCACAGACCCTCCCCGGGCCCTGCGTGCCAGTCCCTCTAGTGTGTGGGATGTGGAGAGGAGAGAGCTGCTCTGCGCCCCCGGCTCTCTCACCATGGGCTCATTTAGCTTCTAGGGAAGGAAGGACGAGAAGGGAAGGTGTTTCCTCACAGCCTTAAGCTAGGGCTAGGCTACCCTAGAAGGGCAAGGCACTTCACCAGCTCAGGCACTTCGCCCGGACCCTCCCCAAAGGGGGTCATGGGACAGGCACTGCAGCCCTCTCCATCTGGTGGAGATGCGGTGTTCCCTATGCCCTGACCCAGCACAGTCCTCCCAGGCCCCCAGACTGCTGCAGGGCTGGCTGCGCCTGCCTCCTCGGCCTGCCCCCGGCGCTCCGCTCCCCCAGCTCGGCTGGCTTGGCCACGCCGCCTGGGCTGCGCCTCGCGCTGGGGCATGCTCGCTGCTGACGGCCCCGTGGCTTTGCGGGGCTCTGTGCACTGAGAGACTGTATCCCCTCAGTTGGCAGGCAGAGCTCCGCCCCCGCCTCGCCTGCCGCGAGCGCCGCCGGCCTGGCCGGGCAAGGTACGTGGCATGAGTCCTCCCCGACCGCCTGCCTCGGCCCCCTGCCACCCCACCAGGAGGGCCAGCATGCCAGGCCCACTCACCAGGGAGGCGAGTCCCATGCTTGCGGGCTGAGATGGGCATGCCGGACAGACTACCTAACTTGGCATCTGTGAGCGCATCGTTGTTATGGAGCCCCCTAACCAGCCATGCATGCTGGGCGCTTGCCAACTCTCAGGAGGCAATAGCCTGGGGGCGTGGAGCCGGGCAGCGGGAGCCTTGCCGAGAGGCTGACGCCCTGGGAGGGCTGCAGCCGACAGTGGCCCCTCAGAGACAGTGCTGGGCATTGCCCTGAGCTGCCCAGTGCTAGGACTAGCACTGTTTCAGATCCCACAGAGGAGCTGCGCCCCTCAAAATTGTGAAGTCTGGCGCTTGCAGGCCTCCAGGTCTGAAAGGCCCCAGAGTGCAGAAGCCTCAGAGCCAGTTGTTCCTGGGTTTGGATCCTAGCCCTGCCACACCCTGAGCGAGTCACTCCAGCTCTCCCATCCTTAGTGTCCTCACCTCTCCAGTGGGGATGATAAATAACATGGCAGTGTTTAAGATCACCCTGTCGAAGGCTCTCAGCCCTGCCTGTACAGTACAGCTGTTACCTGGGAGCTCGCAAGAAGTCCTAATGCCAGGACCCCACCCCAGACGATAAAATCAGACCTTTGGGGCTGGGGTAGGTATATGCTTTTTTTAAGCTCCCAGGCGATCCTAATGGGCACCCTGTGTTGAGAGCTGGCTGGTAAACGGAAAGCACTTAGTCAGTAGGAGGTCAGGCACAGGAGTCAACACATTTAAAAAGCAACTTTCAAACCCATCACCACAAGATAAGATCAAAGGCCTTTTTCTGGAGTCAGAATTCTTGTAATGGAATGACCCCTATTCTCACTGGAGAGAGATGGGACACAGCTTGGGGAGGAATGACTACCCAAAGGGCAGGAGGGTGGCAGCAATAGTGACAAATGGTAGACACTGAGTACTTGCTGTACGCTTTGCCAAGCACTCTGCTAAGTGCTTTTCATGCATAATCTCACTGGATCCCCACCACTCTTGTGATGTAGACCCTACTTTATCCCATTTTATAGATAAATTGAGGCTCAGAGAGGTTAAGTAACTCACTGAAGGTCACACAACTGGCAAGTGGTGGAACCAAGATACAAACCCAGGGTAGGCAGGCCAGGTGGATCCCTCTCCCTGTGCCTCCCAGACTCTCCTCCCCACTGTCTGCTGCCTTCCTGTGGCCTTTGTGACCAGCTGGTGTCACCAGCCTTCTGGCACAGAGCTCATCAGCCTGGAGCGTCACTCCATGCCTGGCTAGAATCTGTTTGATAGCTCATTATTCTGCCCAGTCCTTCCTGATCATGGGTCCAGAAAATGGACACTGGGGAAAGGGTGGCAGCTAGGACCCAGTGAACCTGGTGAGGACCTGCCCAGTGAAGGCTTCAACCCCCTGGCAAAACCCTCCTGTAGGTGGTCCTGGTTTCTGTGTCTGTGACTGTCTGTCTGTCCTCTGGTCTCCTGTGTGAACTGTGACACTCTGCTTCTTGAGAACACTCAGGAGATGTCTTGCATCCTTGCAGTTTGGCCATCCAGAGAACTTCCATGGCACCTAGGGGTGGAGCCCTCATCCTTTCACCCTGGCACTCTGCTTCCAGGCCTGGGTCGAAATTGTCAAAGGCAGAGTCCCCAGTGCCAGTGCCCCAGGCAGCTCTAGTACTGAGCCTGGTTTCTCCTCTAAGTGCTGCGCGTCCATGCCCTCTTCCATGCAGAGGAGATCCTGAGGTGCCACCCTGAGGGCTCTGTAGCCACTTGAGATGCCCTTCTTGCCGAGCGGCTACTAGGAAGTGCCTCTTTTGGGGGTTTTGGAGACCCTTGGCCCCCTTGTCAAACACAGCACTCTCTTCTGGATCTGGCTGCTGGACTTCAGGCTGGGGAGAGGGTACAATGCAGGAGACTTGATTTTCCTCTTTGTTTTCACAGCTGCCAAAAGCCTATTGAACAAGAAGTCAGATGGCGGTGTCAAGGTAAGTGTCTCCAGCCTCTGAACAGACTGGCCTCTCTCTCCCCACAGTCACTATGGGAATTCTTGGCACCTGGTTCCCCTTTTCCCAGGGAATCTTCCTATCCTTGCTAGTCCGCTTTAAACCAGATGCCTTTGTGCTCAGAACAGCAGGTTCCGCTGGCCTGAAAGGGAAGTAGGGAGGTATTTTTCCTGGCCCTAGCTGGATGGGAATGACTCAGGGGAAGTGATCCAAATCATAGTTTATACCAGAGCTGAATCCGGAACCTGACTTCCATACGAATGCTTCATCTCCAGGGCTTGACTCTGGGTTTTTTAGGTCATTTGGTTATCTTTTTTTTTTTTCCTTTTAAAAGCACAGACCCTTTTAATCAAATGAAAGCCAAGTTTGCCTGAGTGATTCAGGCAGGGTATGGGGCTTGGAACCTGAAACCACTCTCCTTTTGGTCTTTTTCCTTCTCTCTACAACACTTTCAGATCCCACTGAGTGCAAGAGTCTCGAGCTTTCTTGACGCATAGGCTCCTCAGAAAAAGACAAGGGCCATTGTGGATCACGGCTTGTTCCCACTGGGTGAGGGAGCTTTTCCCGTGGGACTGGGGCAAGAGGGACCTGGGACCCACCAGGAGCTCTGCTGGGAGTGGCTGCTTGGCCAAGGTAGAGGAGAGGTGGCTGGGGCTACCCACAGGGCCCGATACATAATGTAGATGCTTTGGGAGCAGAAAGGATCCTGGGGCTAGGGCCTGGGTAGGAACTCATGCTATCTTGAAGCCTCCCAACTTATACTCTAGAAATTTTCACTGGGCCTTTTCCCAGGATCTCGTGTCCACAGCTGAGATGTACACACATGCCCTGTTCCCTCCCCACTCCCTCCTCTTTCCCTCATTCTCTGCATGCCTGCTTCTGTGTCCTTTGCCCCTCACAGGGGAGCTTGGGCTCTGCGCACACCCTCTGACATGGAGCTGGGGGTATCATGCAGTCCCCAAGCTCTACCCCTGAGCTAGATGGATGGAACCAGGTGAGGAAAGGGGGCAAGTTTAGTTGGAGAGAGTGTTTAATAAATACCTGTCAATCAGAGGTCCATGCAGCATTCTGTTCTGAGGGGCACACAACAGAGGTGTAAGAGGGGGTGTGGCTTTCTGTCACCGTAGGAAGGGGACCATGCCTAAAGTCAGCTGAGCATGGCTAGTGGACCCATGTGGGATGGTTCAGTCCAGGAAACTCATAGGAGAGAGCTTACTGGAGAAAGCTGCAGGGACATAGGTGAGACTCACTTTGCAGTTTTACTTTCTACTACTACTATATGTTTTATTTAAATTGAGAATATGGACCAGGCTTGGTGGCTCACGCCTGTAATCCCAGCACTTTGGGAGTCCAAGATGGGTGGATGACCTGAGCTTAGGAATTCAAGACCAGCCTGGCCAACATGGTGAAACCTCGTCTCTACAAAAATACAAAAATTAGCCAGGCATAATGGTGGGTGCCTGTAATCCCAGCCACTCAGGAGGCTGAGCCAGGAGAATGGCTTGAACCCAGGAGGCAGAGGTTGCAGTGAGCCAAGATCATGCCATTGCACTCCAGCCTGGGCAACAGAGTGAGACTCTGTCTGAAAATAAATAAATAAATAAATAATAGGCTGGGCACAGTGGCTCATGCCTGTAATCCAAGCACTTTGGGAGGCCAAGGCGGGTGGATCACAAGGTCAAGAGATTGAAACCATCCTGGCCAACACTGTGAAACCCCATCTCTACTAAAAATACAAAAATTAGCTGGGTGTGGTGGTGTGCGCCTATAGTCCCAGCTACTCGGGAGGCTGAGGCAAGAGAATGGCTTAAACCTGGGAGGCGGAGGTTTCAGTGAGCCGAGATCGCACAATTGCACTCCAGCCTGGCAACAGAGCGAGACTGTGTCTCAAAATAAAATAAATAAATTGAGAATATCCCATTTCTTTAACTTAAAAATAACAAATTATATTTGTATGGGTTCTCATACGTATTGATGTTCTCTGCCCAATGAGAACACAGGGTATGTGATAGAGGAATGTCAAAAATATGGTTGGATCAGTCTTATCAGGCAGAATTGGAAGTTTCTGTGTCAGACCATGGGAAATACCATAGGCCACTAAGCAGGGAAGCTATGGTGAGAGTGCTGATAGAAATGATTTGGCAAGCCGGGTGCCGTGTCTCACTCCTGTAATCCCAGCATTTTGGGAGGCTAAGGCAAGAGGATTGCTTGAGTCCAGGAGTTTGAGACCAGCCTGGGCGACATAGCAAAACCTTGTCTCTGCAAAAAAAAAAAAAAAATACAAAAATTAGCTGGGCATGGTGGTTTACACCTGTAGTCTCAGCTACTTGGGAGGTTGAGGTGGGAGAATTGCCTAAGCCCAGGGTGTTCAAGCCTGCAGTGAGCCAAGATCGAGCCACTGTACTCTCCAGTCTGGGTAACAGAGCAAAACCCTGTCTCAAAAAAAAAAAAAAGATACCTGCTGTGTCCCCAAGAGTTGGGAAGGCAAAACTTAATCCACCCTTGAAGGTGTTCACAGTGGGAAAGACACAGGGCAGCTACTGGTTCTGTGCAGTCTGCTGAGGTCTCGGGGAGATGTGCACCGGGCAGGTACTGGACAAGCAGACAGATAAGCATCCAAACCAGAACAGAAATCTTTGGAAGGAGATGGCCCAGGAGTTGAGCTTGAGGGACTAGCTATATTTTGCTGGGTTAAGGAGAAGACAGGAGGGAAGGGATATTCCAGGCAGAAGGAAGAGCGCATGTGAAGATACACAAGGTTGAAACAGCTTGATGATTCTGGGAACTTCAGTATCTTCTTTATGGCTGAAGGGAAGAGCAGTTGCATAAAATGAGATCTGAAATAAAGCAGTGACTGCTGAGGTGGCGGGGAGAGGATGGATAAAGGCACCATTATGGAACAGGTTTTTTTTGGTTAGTTTTTTTTTTTTTTTTTTTTTTTTTTGAGATGGAGTCTTTCTCTGTCATCCAGGCTGGAGTGCAGTGGCATGATCTTGGCTCACTGTAACCTCTGCCTCCTGGGTTCATGTGATTCTCCTGCCTCGGCCTCCTGAGTAGGTGGGATTATAGGTGTGTGCCACCATGCTGGGCTTATTTTTTGTATTTTTAGTAGAGAGGGAGTTTCACCATGTTAGCCAGGATGGTCTTGATCTCCTGACCTCATGATCTGCCTGCCAAGGCCTCCCAAAGTGCTGGAATTACAGGCTTGAGCCACCATGCCTGGCCTCCCTTTTTTTTTTTTTTTTTTTTTTTTTTTATATGGAGTCTTGCTCTGTTGCCACGCTGGAGTGCAGTGGCACTATCTTGGCTCACTGCAACCTCCGCCTGCTGGGTTCAAGCAATTCTCCTGCCTCAGCCTCCTGAGTAGCTGGGACTACAGGTGTGCACCACCACACCCAGCTAATTTTTGTATTTTTCACAGAGACGGTTTCACCATGTTGGCCAGGATGATCTCGATCTCTTGACCTCGTGATCTGCCCGCCTCAGCCTCCCAAAGTGCTGGGATTACTGGCATGAGCCACTGTGCCTGGCTAAGAAACAGGTTTCTAGCTGAACTTTGTAGATACTACTGGTAAAGATGAAGATCACGTGCAGCCACATAAGATTAGCCCAAGGAGCCAGCTAAAACCATGCACATCCAGAGCCCAGCTTGGAATTCACATTCTGGAGACCTTGGCTAGGAGGCAGAATCTTAATTTCGTGAATCCAAAGGACATGAATGTTTAAGAGTCTGGTAAAGGCAAAATTTTGGGATTCTGTGTTAAGTAAAGGCTAGAAGAGTTAGCAAAGGAAATGGAGGAAGAACAGAGAGGTGGAGGAAGAATAGACATGTCCAGCAGCAGCACTTCCAGGAATGCTAAGGACCAGAGCTGGGCAGACAGATCATTAGGTAAGAGGCTCTAAATGAGGACGTGTGGGGAACCTAGCCCTGTGATGCATTATGTGCCTGACCCAGATATGTGCTCAGTAAATGAGTTTTATGCCACATTCTTTTGAGAAAAGAGCTTCAATATCATGGTGGGACCAGAGGCCAGTGACCACCCAAAATTAAAAGGCCAACCGCATATTCACAGCAATTGTGATGGGAGGGGTTAATATTTTTATTGAAAGAGTTTTTGTAACAAATAATCCCTCTTAAAACCCAGTAGAGGGCCGGGCACGGTGGCTCAAGCCTGTAATCCCAGCACTTTGGGAGGCCGAGGCAGGTGGATCACGAGGTCAAGAGATCAAGACCGATCACGAGGTCAAGAGATCGAGACCATCCTGGTCAACATGGTGGAACCCCGTCTCTACTAAAAATACAAAAAATTAGCTGGGCATGGTGGCACGTGCCTGTAATCCCAGCTACTCAGGAGGCTGAGGCAGGAGAATTGCCTGAACCCAGGAGGCGGAGGTTGCGGTGAGCCGAGATCGCACCATTGCACTCCAGCCTGGGTAACAAGAGCGAAACTCCGTCTCAAAAAAAAAAAAAAAAAAAAAAAAAAACCCAGTAGATAAGCCAGGTGCAGTGGTTCACGCCTGTAATCCCAGCACTTTGGGAGGCCGAGGCAGGCAGATCACTTGAGGCCAGGAGTTTGAGACCAGCCTGGCAAACATGGCGAAACCCTGTCTCTACTAAAAATACAAAAATTAACCGGGTGTGATGGTGCACGCCTGTAGTCTAAGCTACTCAGGAGGCTGAAGTAGGAGAATCACTTGAACCTGGGAGGCAGAGGTTGCTGTGAGCCAGGATTATGCCACTATACTCCAGCCTGGTGGGCAGAGCGACCCTCTGTCTCAAAAAAAAAAGAAAACAAAATCAGTAGTTAGGTGATCAAAGAAAATAAACTGACAACCTGAAAACAAGGAAGTAGAACTGGATAACAAATGTGGAAAAATTTCCAGCCTCACTATTATCAGAGAAATGTAAATTGAAGCAAAGTGCCATTTTGGGACTCCCTAGTCAGTGATACTAGTGAAACCAGAGCGGTCTTTTCTAAAATAGCCTGTGTGTCAGAACCATAAAAATTACTCTTTTACCCTGTAATTCTACTTCTGGGAGTTTTTCCTAAAGAAATAATTCAAAATAGGGAAAAGCTAAAAGCAGAAAAATGTTCAATATGACATTATTTATAACTGTGAAAAGATTGGAGTCTGGGTACAGTGGCTCATGCCTATAATCTTTGGAGGCCAAGGTGGGAGGATTGCTTGAACCCAGGAGCTTGAGACCAGCCTGGGAAACATAGTGAGACCCCATTTCTTAAAAAAAGAAAAAAAAAAATTAGCCAAGCATGGTGGAACATGCCTATAGTCCCAGCTACTTGGGAGGCTGAGGTGGGAGGATTGCTTGAGCCCAGGAGGTTGAGGTAACAGTGAGCCACGATCACACCACTGTACTCCAGCCTGGATGACAGAGTGAGGCTCTTTCAAAAACAAGATTAGAGACAATTTCAAAAGTCAGTAAGGAGCCAGGCACAGTGGTGCATGCCTGTAGTCCCAGCTACTCAGGAGACTGTGGCAGGAGAGGATTGCTTGAGCCCAGAAACTTGAGGCCAGCTAAGTGATATAGTGATAGCCTTCAGCTCTTAAAAATGTTTTTGAATTTAAAAATAAAAAGATTTTTATAAAGCAAATAAATGGGCCAGCTGCAGTGGCTCACACCTGTAATTCCAGCACTTTGGGAAGCCAACATGGATGGATCATCTCAGGTCAGGAGTTTGAGACCAGTCTGGCCAACATAGTGAAATCCCGTCTCTACTGAAAATAGAAAAATTAGCCAAGCGTGGTGGTGTGTACCTGTAATCCCAGCTTCTCGGGAGGCTGAGGCAGGAGAATCGATGGAACCTGGGAGATGGAGGCCGCAGTGAGCCAAGATCACGCCATTGCACTCCAGCCTGGGCAACAGAGCAAGAAAGACTCTGTCTTAAAAAAAAAAAAAGCCAATAAATGACTAAATAATTATGGGAAATACATTTAATAAACCATTAAAAAGTTAATTTTCGGCCAGGTGTGGTGGCTCACACCTGTAATCCCAGCACTTTGGGAGGCCGAGGTAGGTGGATCATGAGTTCAAAAGATTAAGACCATCCTGACCAATATGGTGAAATCCCATCTCTACTAAAGATACAAAAATTAGCTGGGCATGGTGGCACGCGCCTGTAATCCCAGCTACTCGGGAGGCTGAGGCAGGAGAATCAGTCGAACCAGGTTGCAGTGAGCCGAGATCGTGCCACTGCACTCCAGCCTAGTGACAGAGCAAAACTCTATCTCAAAAAAATAAAGGAGTACATAAACTATCATCTAAATTTGGTTTGAAGAAACGTGTTTGTAGATATTTATTCAGTATATAATATGTGGGGAGGAAAAGGACTAGAAGAAACCCACTGAAGTGTCAACAGTAACTTCACTGGGTAATGGGAATTTGAGAAACTTTTTTTCTTATACATTTTTCTGTATTCTACATTTTTCATCTAGATTGTGCACTACTGTTATCAGAATTTTTTTAAATACTATTTTTTTTAAGTAAGGCATAATGCCAGGCATGGCAGCTCATGCCTGTTAATCCCAGCTACTTGAGAGGCTGAGGTGGGAGGATCACTTGAGCCCAGGAGGTCCAGCCTGGGCAACATAAGCAAGATTCCATCTCAATTAAAAAAAAAAAAAAGAGGTAAGGCATATACTTGTATATTATATCTTACGATGATATCTTTTTTTTTTTTTTGAGACAGGGTCTCTCTGTCCCCCAGGCTGGAGTGCAGTGGTGCAATCTCGGCTCACTCCAACCTCTGCCTCCTGGGCTCAAGTGATTGTTCCACCTCAGCCGCCCGAGTAGCTGGGACTGTGGGCATGTGTCACCACGCCCAGCTGATTTTTGTAGTTTTAGTAGAGACAGGGTTTCGCCACTTGGTTTTGCCTGTTGCCCAGGCTGGTCTTGAACTCCTGAGCTCAGGTGATCCGCCTCCCTTGACCTCCCAAAGTGCTGGGGTTACAGGTATGAACCACCATGCCTGGGCAATAATGACATCTTAAAAGATTGAATTTTTAAAAAAGACTGGAAGATTGCTAGGAGTGTGAGTGGTTTTCCCATACCCCTTCTCTGTTTTCCAAATTGCTTGTATACTAGCTGAAGTCCTTTTATAATATGAAACAGGTAAATAACAACTAATATTGTGGCTGCACCAAAGGGGCAAGAAACAAAAAGGAGAGGACAAAGCAGGATGTGCGGAGTTCAACCTTTCCAGGCTCTCCTGAAAGTGAAGGTTTTGATCACTGTTAGGAGGGAGGCCTGAGGAGTTCTCATACAGTCTTGAGCTTTCACCGTCATGGATTCTTCTTTTGATCTGTCTTCCCTTCCCAACTCTGCTTTCCTCAATTCCTACGGCTTAAGCGTCCATAGGGCGATTTCTTTTTCACTGTTCAGAAGCTTTCTGCAAGATGTTCAAAATACTAGCTTTGGTTTGAGCAGCTAGTCTATCTTGTGCTCTTGATTTGGGGGACTTAGCTTCTATTTAGATTTCTTTGAAAGTGGATGCCAGTGACCCAGGGTCTGTGGAAGAGTAAGAGCCACTTGTGAGGACGAGACCGAAGGGACCACAAACTCAGATCCTGAGAGTGTAGGACAACTCGTGCCTTCTGCTAGTCCCAGGCCAGAATGGCCATCCTGTCTTTGAAAAAAAAAAAAAAAAAAAGTAAGAAAAAGGGAAAGGTTATAGTTATTTCCCTAAGTACTATATGAATTATTTCGTTTAGTTATGAGAAAGAGGTTTGAACTCTTTTCTAGCTTAACATTTTAAATAATACAGAGTTTTTAAAGTAAAAGTGAGATACAATTCTTGAGAACCCATCTGGCATTTAGCCAGGCATGGTGGTGTGCACCTGTAGTCCTATCTACTCAGGAGGCTGCAGTGGAAGGATCCCTTGAACCCAGGAGGTTGAGGCTGCAGTGAGCTGTGATCATGCCACTGTACTTCAGCCTAGGCAATAGAGCAATATCTTATCTTTAAAAAAATAATAATAAAAAGATCTCACATTTAGACAATGTGGTAGTGTGCTGGTTCTCAGGGAGCCCAGCTACGCGTGGCTAAGGGCAAATCCCTGAAAGAATGGAGAGGGAAATTGAAAAATGTTCACTAACCTGAGAAACAGTCTTTGGAAAAAGGTGATCTCAGGTTCTCATGCAAGACAATTTGGGAAAAAGAGAGGCAGGAGAAAGCTGAGAACTTACTCACCATTGGTCAAAAATCTGCTTTAGGTCAAGATTCTGCAATGGCCTTTGACAACATGCCCCTGAAAAATCACCAGAACCAAGACTGGGCCTGGTGAGTGAGTGCCTGTGCAGAGTTCTTGCTGCTATGATTCAGTGCAAGTTAGAAAGCTGTGCTCTTCTGTAGCCTGGGAAAAAACCAAAGTCAGAAAACCCGGCTCAACTCAGCAAACTTTCCTTGCCTGTATGCTAACTGTAAGGCATGCTGCTAGGTACTATGGAAATTCCAAAGATATATAAGATAAGAACCTTCCCTGAAAGCAGTAACTCTTTAGTTGGGTAAAGGGATAAGGAGGTACACACACACCTACCTTTATCATATATATATGAATGTAAGGAAACTCCCATTTTTTGATGGATAATTTTAGAAATAAAATATCATATTTGAGTATATTTAAAAGGCCAATTTAAGGCCGGGCACAGTGCCTCACGCTTATAATCCTAGCACTTTGGGAGGCCAAGGTGGGTGGATCACCTGAGGTCAGGAGTTCAAGACCAGCCTTGCCAACATGGCGAAACCCTGGCTCTACTAAAAATACAAAAAATTAGCCGGGTGTGGTGGTGGGTGCCTGTAATCTCAGCTACTCAGGAGGCTGAGGCAGAAGAATTGCTTGAACTTGGGAGGCAGAGGTTGCAGTGAGCCGAGATCGTGCCACTGCACTACAGCCTGGGCAACAAAACGAGACTTGGTCAAAAATAAATAAATAAATAGGCTGGGCGTGGTGGCTCATGCCTGTAATCCCAGCACTTTGGGAGGCTGAGGTGGGTGGATTGCCTGAGCTCAGGAGTTTGAGACCAGCCTGGGCAACACGGTGAAACCCCGTCTCTACTAAAATACAAAAAGTTAGCCGGGCATGGTGGCATCCGCCTGTAGTCCCAGCTACTCTGGAGGTTGAGGCAGGAGAATTGCAAGAACCCGGGAGGCAGAGGTTGCAGTGAGCGGAGATCGCGCCACTGCACTCCAGCCTGGGCAATAGCAAGACTCAATCTCAAAAATAAAAATAAAAAAATACATACATACATACATACATGCATACATAAAAGGCCAATGTAAAAGAGGCCTAACTATGTTTAGATTTTTCTTTTCCTTTAGATCTAATATTTGTAGCCTCTTTCTTTTGTTTATAATACATCCCTGAAAATGTTTTCTAAAGAATGCTGGGCCCTTGAGGGCAGGAACAGTTCATCAGCTCTGTCTACTGTGCCTGAAACAGCCCTCAGTGTTTGCTGGGCATTGTCCAATGAATGTGCAAAAGTTGAACAGACAGACATGTTCCAGGGGGACCTTACCCCCAGTGAGCTAATTATGAAATTCATAATTACTCTTCATCTTTTAGACGCAGTCTTCTGGGATATATTTTTAGTGTTCCACGTGGTCTTCATCCTGATGTGTCTGTTTCACATCTGAACATAAAGTTTGTGAGCATCTAGTTGAGGCTGAGGAATCACCGCTTTCAACATTCCCTGTGGCTTACATCCCTGCCTTTTTATGATCACTATAGTTTTAATCACTGGCACTCCTGTGTTTCCATTTCCCACGAATTGCAAATTGCAATTAAAAAATTCAAATATTTTAAACAAGTGTGGCTATACCGACAAAATAAAGGAGGCCAACATTTAACTGTAGGTTATTTTCAAAAGCTCAGCATCTTGATCTAAAAAGTTTAGGGGTGCAGCAAAGTCAGAAGTCAAATTTTATTAAAGCTGAGGACAGCCTATGGTAGCTTTTGCTTTTTCCCTGGTGGCTGCTCCCTTGAACTTCAGACAGTTCTGGTAATGAGAGAAAATAAATAACATTACAGGGTGAGCTAACTATGAACCCAGATCTGTAAATTTGTAGCAAAGTGTTACTTACCCTCACAGACTTGTGACTTAATCTCCTTAGGAGGCTTTTTCTGAGTGAGGCTGAGACATCTCTATAAGATACTAAATCTGTGTCTACAAACCTGACTGCAAAAGAGTTTTTCCCTCCTGGGGTCTGGAGGGTGTGAGTGCTGTCGGTCCACGTTCTGTTTAACCCTCTGGTGCTGGTCTCCGGGTTTCCCTCCACTCTTTTCTCCCTGATGCAGAGCCCACGCTGGTGCGCTAACCTGCAACGTCTCTGTGCTTCTCTTCTTACCTCCTCTCTCCCCTTCTCTTTCCCTCTTGCTATGGTGTGTCCAGAAAAGGAAGTCGAGTTCCAGCGTGCACCTAATGGTGAGCCTTGCCTGCCCACCCATCGCCCACTCCATGCTGCCTGCGCCCGCCTGCCAGCCACGCAAACCTGTTCTGCCATGTGCGTGTGCCTCACTCATCCTCACTGCATGTCTGTGCTGTGTGGGCAGGTGTGGCCTGTCCTGCCAGGCGGGGGCCATTACCCAAGGTCACCCAGTGGCCTAAAAAGTGGGCATTGGAAGGGGTGGTATGGCAGCCCCTGCTGTGGAGCTTCGACAGCCCCCAGCAGCCCAGGGTAGGACATGAAACTGGTAGGGACTTGGGGCCAGGTGGCAAGCAAGGGAGAGACCCTCACTCACTGTTGCTCAGAAGGAGAGGCCCTGCTTCCTAGGCATGAGCGGCTGCTTCTTACAGACTGGCAGCTGGAGGGCAACTGTGTGGTGGGCAGAGGGGCTGGTTGCAGGCTCCCACCTGTGAGTCTCGATCTCCTGGCTCTGCCCCCGTGCAAATCCCATTCTCCAGTTGTGCCCAGTGTTTCATCCTGCCCACCGAGCCCTCAGGGGGACAGCTAACTCATCTTTCTCACGGGACACAGGGCACCAAGGGGGTCTCAGGGCACCAAGGGGAACACAGCAGCCTGAGTCATTATAAAACCATCCATTAAAACCAGAGGTGGGGCCACTTGGGTGACATCCTAGCCCTCCGCAGGTTTTATGGGCACCCTGGAGTCTTTGCACCCTGTGAGGGTCTTAGCCTCAGCTGGGATTTACAGCCCTCTCTAACCAGCCCCAAACAGGTCAGCATCAGTCACTGAGCTAGGTGGGCTTTGCTTCTTCCTGCTGGGAATGGGAGACAGCAGAGCTCCTGTGAGTTTAGACCCACCGTCGCACTACTCCTGGGACTCCTCTTCTCTAGCCTGCCACGGTCTGTGGAGTCTTGTTCGGTGGAGTCACTTGGTGCCTGGCTTGAGGTTCCATGCCTAGACTGGGTTTGGGGATGTCTGAGCCATTGACAGCAAGCTGGCGGTGGATGGCTTCAGGTCTGGTCCAAGAGGCCTCCAGGCAAGTAGGATAGTCAGAATGCTTTCTGTGTATGTCTTAGGAGAGAAGACACACATTCTATCTGTTGATGTATCAGCTGTGCCCTGTGCAGGGACAGCAGCCACACATTTGTCTCACTGCCTGTTGAAGAATTCGAAGGCATCAGGTTGCGCCTCAGTGGCCCCCAACCCCATTGGACCTCAGTGAGATTGAGTACGCTGGCTAGGTAACTATCAGAGGCAGAGAACATCACATGGATATGGCTCCCTGCCCTGGAGATCGGCCTCCTTCCTTCCTTCCATCCTCCCTTTGCCCCTCCCTTGTTGTGCCCTCCGTGTAATGTTTTTGTTTGTTTGTTTTTGTTTCTTTGAGATGGAGTCTTGCTCTGTCACCCAGACTGGAGTGCAGTGGCACAATCTCGACTCACTGCAACCTCCGCCTCCTGGGTTCAAACAATTCTGCCTCAGCCTCCCGAGTAGCTGGGATTACAGACACCTGCCACCATGCCCAGCTAATTTTTGTATTTTTAGCAAAGATGGGATTTCACCATGTTGGCCAGGGTGGTCTTGAACTCCTGAACTTAGGTGATCTACCCACCTTGGCCTGCAAAAGTGCTGGGATTACAGGCGTGAGCCACTGCACCTGGCTACCACCATGTAGTTTTGAAAGGCAAGGATATATCCCTGGTGGTCATGGTGTTATTGGGAATGTTGGCCTGTGCATGGCCTACTCTGTCCTGGGTGCTGGATTCTGGGTCTACAGCCACAGCCCTGCTGGGTTTCACCTGCCCCTCCTCAGAACACTGCCCTTACTTCTAGCCGACCAGCTCTAAGATTTGTCAGGCAAAAAGGTGAACAGCCCAGCCCTGAATATGCTCCCTGGGGTCAGTGAATGCATTTTGTTTCTGAAATGGACTTCCACCCCCATCCTCTGGACACCATCTCTTAGGCCAGGTGTACTTTCTTTTCTCCTTCCTCTTCGTTTCAGGCTTCAAGCTGGTGTTGTAAGAAGGAAATACAGGTGCTGGGTTGAAAGGGCAGCAGGAGACTGCCCACCGATAGGGGACCAGAGTTTCTGAATTTTGTTCTTTCTTATAAACTACCCCCCACCTTTCCCCTGTACAGTGGGAGGAAGATCTTGAACTTCTTTGGGTCAGATGTGGATTGTGCAATGACATGGCACCTGGCGTAAGCAGAGATTTCTGGAAAGATGCTTTAAAACAAGTCTTTGGGCTGGTCCCACCTTGAGGGTGCCCCCAGAGCCAGGTCTCTGGGCCCCACAAATACTTCCTTCCTCTGATCATCTCTAGCCATCGCTCCCATCTGCACAGCGTTATGGAGGCCACCTCAGGCCTAGCTCCTCCAGGCCAGGCCAGGGGGCAAGGGAGGTCTGGGAGTTGAACCTGAGTGGCTTTGGGGACTCTGGAGGAACTAAACCATCTGTTTTCTTGTCTCAGCCACAGAGCAACAACAAAAACAGTCTCGTAAGCCCAGCCCAAGAGCCCGCGCCCTTGCAGACGGCCATGGTACCTCCTGTCTACGGCTTCTCCGCCTCTGCCCCCAGCTGCTTCCTGCCCCTTCCCTCTTTCTCCTCTGTGCCCCCTCCCTGGCCTCCTGGGCCTGTTCTTTTCTTGGTACCCATAGAGCAGGCCGCTTTGTGTACTGCCCTGCAGGCCCCTTCCCCTTCATTGTCCTGCCTGGCCGTGCTCCATCCCGCATGGCAGAACTGCTGCTCCTGCTCCTTTCGCTGGTCGGGGGAGGAGTGATCAGGGCTCTCTGCTGAACCTCCCAGGCCCGGGCCAGGACCCCCAGTGGGTCTGCTATGGGGGCTGGGAAGGTGAATTGCTTAGGAAAGGAGAGGGTAGGAGCTTTCTTGGAACCTGAACATCAGTTCTTGGAGGCCTCATTGTAAAACCTGCCTCCTCCTCTCCTTTGCAAAGCCAGGAACAGGAAAGAGGGCTGGGGTCCCCACCTCTGGATGTTGCTGAGGTCTCTGGGCTCCTGGAGCGCCTCGTGCTAGCTGAGTTCTCTCTGGGCTCCTCCAGGGGTTCTTTGTGCTCTTGGAGCTCCCTCTGCTAGTGATGGCTAACTAGAGAGTCAGCAGGGGGGTGACTGGGAAAGACGGAGGGGTGATGGTGCCTGCTACTCCCCTCCTTCCTGCAGACCCTTGTGCCGCCTGATGTGGTGATGGGGCCAGGAACTAGGGAAGGCAGAGGGTGGGCACAGTGAACAGCTCTCTGGGCTCAGCTTGCTGAGGGGGCCTCGTGTCCTGGCTCTTTCTGGGAGACCTCCTCATTCTTCTCCCCATATTCCTGCCTTGCACACTCCCCATGATGAACACTGAGCTGTGCCCTCAGTCCCACAGCTCCTCCAGTGTACCTGCCCCATGGGATCCCTATGTGAAAAGAGCCCTCAGAACCGACAGGAATCAGGGACAGAGGCCCTCGTCCTCTCAGCCTCCTGGCACCCACCTGCACCTGCCAGGCCTCTCTTTCTTACTAGCCAATGCTGCTGCCAAAATCCAGGGCTTTCCAAGCTGCCCAGGACCCCAGTTGAGCCAGGACGTTTTGTCTTCTGGAGATGGCTGGTGGGCAGGCCTCAGTGGTCATTATAGGGTCTGCAGGGGTCATGGGGTACAGGTGTGGCTCCTCAGGGAAGAGCCATAGTCTGTCCCCAAGTCGGAAGGGTAATTTTCATCTTCTCTCACAGGAGCCACAAACCACTGTGGTACACAACGCTACAGATGGGATCAAGGTGAGTGGCTCCCGAGCCTGTCTCCTGCTTTCCAGGTCATCAGGAGACAGGTCAGCTCGGTCCCAGGGGTCTACATGCTGCACCCTGAGGCTGAGATGTTTGCAAAGGCTTGGCTGAAGGTAGCCTGTGCCCATAGTTGCTCCTGAGGAAGGGCATTATACCTTACAGAGCCCAGGCTCTGCAGGCACACAGACTTGGTCTGAATCCTGGCCCTGCATATTATTATCCTTTATCTGCAAATTGGGGATGATAATAATAGAATCTTCCTCCATATGTTGTGAAGTTTAAATGAGAGTAAATGTTCACCAAAAAAAAACCAAAACAGGCAAGAGCATTACTAGTCCCTGGAGCGTTCTTCATGGCCTGGTCCCTTTGTACCCTTGGTGTTTTCACCAGCATTCCTAAACATCTCTTGAGCCCAGACACCATCCATGGCTCTGGTTTGCAGAGGTGACAAGACAAATTCCCTGTTCAAACGGTGGGTGCGAGGGGAGGCAGATAAAAAACCAGTAAGCAAATAGATAAGATTGGCCTGCTATGGCTCACACCTATAATCCTCACACTTTGGGAGGCCAAGGTGGGTGGATCGCCTGAGCTCAGGAGTTCCAGAACACCCTGGACAACATGGTGAAACCCCATCTCTACTAAAATACCAAAAATCAACCAGGTTGGTGGCACGTGCCTATAGTCCCAGCTACTTGGGAAGCTGAGGCATGATAATTGCTTGAGCCCGGGAGGCGAAGGTTGCAGTGAGCTAAGATCACACCACTGCGCTCCAACTTGGGCGAGACTTCATCTCAATAATAATAAGATAAAATCTAATGGCAATAGGTAATCTGAAGAAAATGGCACAAAGTAGAGAGAGGGCCAGGTGCAGTGACTCATGCCTATAATCCTAGCACTTTGGGAGGCTGAGGCGGGCAGATCACTTGAGGTCAGGAGTTCAAAACCAGCCGGGCCAACATGGCGAAACCCTGTCTCTACTAAAGATACAAAATTTAGTTGGGGATGATGGCACATGCCTATAATCCCAACTTGGGAGGCTGAGGCAGGAGAATCGCTTGAACATGGGAGGCAGAGGTTGCAGTGAGCTGAGATCATGCCGCCGTTCTCCTGCCTGGGCGACAGAGCGAGACTCTGTCTAAGAAATGAAAAACAGAAAAACCCCACCAAAGTAAAGAGAGAACAGGGCCTTGAATTAAGTAGTCAGGAGAGGGCTTCTTTCAGGAGGTGATATCTGAGCTAAAACTTGAATGGTGGGTGGGAAGGAGGTAGCTTGGCCAGCTCTGGGGGCCAAGTGCCCTAGGCAGAAGGAACTGAAGCTGTGGTATGGCCTATGTAATCAAGCAGCGGGAAGAGCTTGAGTGAGCTGGGGAGAACCGTAGGAGAGTGATGAGGTTGGAGGCCCTTGTAGCAGTTTGCATTTTCTTTCAACAGTAAGGAGAAGCTATTGGGAGTTCTTAGCAGGAGTAATAGAATCTAACTGACACTTTAGAACATCAGTCTGGCTGCATCATGATCAAGAACTCTAGGCAGGGCTGGATGCAGTGGCTCATACCTGTAATCCCTGCTCTTTGGGAGGCGGGTGGATCACCTGAGATCAGGAGTTCGAGACCATCCTGACCAAGATGATGAAACACCATCTCTACTAAAAATACAAAAATTAGCTGGGCATGGTGGCATGCGCCTGTAATCCCAGCTACTCAGGAGGCTGAGGCAGGAGAATCGCTTGAACCTGGGAGGCAGAGGTTGCAGTGAGCCGAGATCATGCCACTGCACTCCAGCCTGAGCAAAACTTCGTCTCAAAAAAAAAAAAAAAAGAACCCTGGGGAGGAGGCAAGCATGGAAGGTAGACTATGAAGCTGTTACATGGTTCAGGTGTGAGATGTTGCTGGCCTGGACTCAGGTTGTAGCTGTGCATTGCAAGTAAAGAGGTAAGACATGGATTTACTTTGGAGGCAGAACCCAAAGATTTTATTTTAGATTGGGTGATCTGAATATAAAGGGAAAAGAGAAAGAGAAGGATCGAGGATGATTCCAGGTTTTAACCTGAGTAACTGGGTAGATAGTGCCATTTACCTAGTTGGGGAAGACTAGAAAGAGGATTTGGGAAGAGTCAGATAGCCAGGGTGGAAGCAGAACCTTCCATTATTCTTCCTTGCACCTCTGTAGGAGCACAAACTCTGCTTTTGTTTTGCTTTGCTCCTCTGGCTTCCAAGGGATGGAGCATATAGAAACATGTTCTTTTTGGCCTACAGGGCTCCACAGAGAGCTGCAACACCACCACAGAAGATGAGGACCTCAAAGGTAGGTGCTGGCCCTTGGAGGGGGAAGGACTCCAGCAGTGACCCAGGTACCTGGGCTCCAATGGGGCACCTGCCTTTTCTGCCTCCAGAACTGGGAATGGTGGCTCCTGTACCCCTAGGAGAAGGCGTGGTATAAAAGCTACTTTCCAGGAGCCAAGATATGAGGCCCCTGTCTGGTGTTGCTGAGCTGGCCAAGAGGCTTCTCTTCTTTGACCCCAAGTCTAAAATAGCTAAGCTAGAGATTCTCCAGGGGCCAGGGCTCAGAAAACTGTTCCTGTTGCTGATAATGATGTGCCATCCCAGAACAAGGGTATCCCAAGTCCCTGTCAAAGTAGCCCACAAGTGTCATGAGTCATAAATAGAGTGACCAGTCGTTCTACTTTTCCCGGACCCAGAACTTTTGGTTTTAAGACTGCGATGGGCCAGGAGTGCTGGCTCACACCTGTCCAGACCTTTGGGAGGGCTGGGCAAGAGGATTACTTGAGGCCAGTAGTTTAAGACCAGCCTGGCAACATAGCAAGACCATGTCTGTATTAAAAAAAAAAAAATTTTAAGAACAAAAAAATAGGCAGGGCATGGTAGCTCACACCTGTAATCCCAGCACTTTGGGAGGCCAAGGCGGGCAGATCACTTGAGGTCAGGAGTTTGAAACCAGCCTGGCCAACATGGTGAAACCCCGTCTCTAGTAAAAAAAAAAAAAAATTAGGCCAGGCGCAGTGGCTCACGCCTGTAATCCCAGCACTTTGGGAGGGGGGTGGATCACAAGGTCAAGAGATCGAGACCATCCTGGTCAACATGGTGAAACCCCGTCTCTACTAAAAATACAAAAAATTAGCTGGGCATGGTGGCACGTGCCTGTAATCCCAGCTACTCAGGAGGCTGAGGCAGGCGAATTGCCTGAACCCAGGAGGCAGAGGTTGCGGTGAGCCGAGATCACGCCATTGCACTCCAGCCTGGGTAACAAGAGCGAAACTCCGTCTAAAAAATAATAATAATAATTAGCCAGGCGTGGTGGCGGGGGCCTGTAATCTCAGCTACTAGGCAGGCTGAGGCACGAGAATGGCTTGAACCCAAGAGGTGGAGGTTGCAATGAGCCGAGATTGCACCAGTGCACTTGGTGACAGAATAAGACTGTCTCAAAAAAAAAAAACAAATATATGAATAAATGTAAAACCCAGATAGTCCTGGGAACACTGAGATGAGTTGGTCACTCTAGTCCTAAGATCTTGGCCTGAATGATGGCGTTGGAATGAATCTGACAACTGTGAGGCCACACTTGGTCATGTCCTCATGACCCCGTAAGGACCACCAGCCTAAGCTTGGGCCTGGCTAGAGTGCTGGGGGGGCGGGGGAAGGGCATGGCAAGCCAGATCCTTGGGAATCACTGTCCTGCTCTTTGGTAGGACCTCCTGGAATTGCTCCCTTTGCCTAAATTTAGTAAGTGACCTTGGGCCAGGCCATCAGAAAAAACAGAGGAACACTATGGGACAGAGCTGGGAGAGCATGCCCGGGGTGGCAAGGGAACACCAAACCTTTTGGAACCAAAAAAATAGAAAACAGAAAGCTACGAGGAAGTGAACCATAGTAGCTCCAGGGCCCTGCGAGAGAGGTCAGATCGGTTTGATTCCGGCGCTGCTGGGTGCTCTGGACCCTGTGGCCTGGCACCCTGGAACATCTTTCCTGGGTGCAGGGGTCCTTGGACAGGCTATTGTGAGGCTTGTCTGGAAGCCACAGTCCAGATATGGGCACCTGCCTGGTGCCATCAGCTGGGAGGCCTCTCTGGCAGTGGTGGCGGCGTGGGATGTGGTCCAGTGTCCACAGCAGCCCGACGCGAGGCGTCCCCTTGCCCCGGCTGTGCAGCGCCATGGGCTCGGGTCCTGTCCGGCTTGCTCGCTCACCTGCCTTGTTCTGTTTGTTTTGGCTGCTCTGCCTTGCCCTGCCCTGCCCTGCCCTGCCCTGGCTGGCTAGCTGCCCCGCTCCGCACTGGGAATGGCAGCTCGGTGCCTGAAGGACGGAGCTCCCGGGACAGAACAGCCCCCTCTACAGGCATGCAGCCCCAGCCTTCTCTCTGCTCCTCAGCCAGTAAGTGTGAGGGAGGCATATTCTGGCTTCCGTCTCCCTGGCTCGTCCTGAAGCCCCTAAGGGACCCCCACCAGAGCTGTCAGCCCAGCCCAGCTGCCTGTGGTAGTAAGCTCCAGGAGCACAGTGTCTGCTAGGGGTGGGGGGACGATTAGAGGTGCTGTTGAGACCATGCCAGGGCCCCTGAGTCTGGGGCCCAAAGAAGGAAGAGTGGGTGGAAGAACACGGCCTGGGGGTTGGGGGTGTAGAAAGCCCCTGGGATATGCCATGGGCTTTGCCTCAGCGAGCCAGGAAGAAGGGCAGAGTCAGAAGTCAGGTCTGTGGGGGTGGGAGTGGGGTGATGGGGGAAATCATGCCAGCAAGGAACTGTGTTGGGGATGTAGTGCTTCCTGAGGCTCAGCATAACATATTAAGAACATGGGGTCAGAGGCAAGACAGATCTGAGTTTAAATCCCAGCTACACTGCCTTCAAGAGTGTGAAGTTTAACTTCCCAGAGCTGCAAGTTCCTTATCTGTAATGTGGAAATAAAATGGCACGCACTTCAGAGCCTTGTTAGAAAACAGATGAGGCAGTAGGAAGTCTTGATACAGTGCCTCGCTGGGTCATCAGTAGCTCATCCTTGTATTTCTAGTTATATCTGTGCTGGAGGATGGCTTTGTCTGCTGCCTTTCCTCCCACCATCTATCCTTGTAGAGTTTCTAAGCACAACCCTCTTCACCCGTGGGGCCCCAGTCAGGTCGTCTAGATGGGTCTAGGGGGTTTGGAGAGGGTGTGTGTGTTGTGGGTGCACACCTGCCTGCTGCTTTAGGAAGCTGATTGAGCTCCTTGCTTCCCCTAACCTAATGCTTGCTCACCTGGAGCTGAGGCCTAGCAGGGCTGATGGCTGTGGGGTTCCTCCTGGATGTGCCTTTGGCTGTGCTGCCCTGTCCCTGCTGTGCTGCTTGGCTGTGCTGGCCCAGCTGGGCCATGGTGGTGGTGGTCTAACGCTTGCAGTTGTGTTGCAGCCTTTTGCTCCTATAGGAAAGGCTTGTGGCCTGGGCCAGCCCAGGGCTCAGGTTAGGATGAGCCCAAGCTCAATCTGAGCCCTCTCTTACCCTGGCGGCAGTCCCTGCTGCTAGTGGTATTCCCTGTTAGGGAAGCCCTTGCCGGCAGGACCTGTCCCTTGGCTTGGGATGGGGTGGGGAGGAGGGTTCTGGGGGGCACCATCACTGCCTGCCTGTCAGTCTGAGCCCTTTCTGATTTTCCTGAGGAACACATCCTGGCATGAGAGCTGGTGTGAAATGTACAGCTTTCCCAAGCCTTGAGAGGTAAATGGAGCAGCCTCTCAGGTAGAGGCTTGTCACAAGTTTTTACAATTCCAGGATCATTCCTTCCAGAAAAGCCCTATGGAGTTGATGAGCAGTGGGAAGCATCCATCCTGGGGCTCTGCTGGTCCTTTGGCACCCCAGCCGTAGCTGGATTCTGCTGTCAGGCTGCCTGTCACCCAGGGCTGGGTCCTGGCCACTGAATGAGGGCTAAGAGTAGGGGTGGTGATTGAGACCTGACTGAGCCCCTTCAGGTGAAAGAAGTAAATTGGGGGTGGAAGCAGCCTTATTGAGAGATGCTTGTGAGAGAAGCTGCTCATACAGGGGAGGGCCTCACAGCATTCAGGATGTACCAGTCTCCTCACCTGTTGTGTTTTCCACAACCTGGTTGTTGATGGAGAGGGAGGCAAAGGCCAAAGATCCGTAACGAATGGCTGGGCTTCAGGAGGAGGTAGTTATTGTCTCTGCAGACTGCAGAGAGGGAGGTAGAAGGGAAGGTGGGCTCACTCTTCCTGCCAAGGGCCCTAGAGACCGAGAAGAGGGATGTCTTTGTCAAAGCGATCACAGGGACTCCCTGGGGACTGGGGAAGGCTCTCTGTCACTTGGGAGGTTCCCCAGTAAGTAAATTGATGGATTTTTCTCCCCCACAGTGCGAAAACAGGAGATCATTAAGATCACAGAACAGCTGATTGAAGCCATCAACAATGGGGACTTTGAGGCCTACACGTAAGTAGACACCCATCTAAGTCATCTCCCAAGGCCTTCCCTGCCTCCAGACAACAGTTAGGACCCTGAGGAAAGGGAAGTTGGACTTTGGGCAAAGTATCTGAATTAAGCTTTCCTAAATTGGGAGCTCTTCCAGGTAGATTCCCTGAGCTCACCCATGGTGTCCTGGCGGTGGGCCCAAAGCACAGGGCTGAGTGACTGAATAGGCAGGCCTGGAAGATCTTCGCTGACTTGTCTGGCATGGCCACAGCTAGCCTGCTGCTACTGGATAGACACCACTGATGGAGAAGGAAGACAAGTTACTCCATAGAAGCCTGACAGGCTGCCTTTTTTTTTTTTCCCCCGCTACAGGAAGATTTGTGATCCAGGCCTCACTTCCTTTGAGCCTGAGGCCCTTGGTAACCTCGTGGAGGGGATGGATTTCCATAAGTTTTACTTTGAGAATCGTGAGTGGGTTCGTGCTGCTGATATACTCCTGCCTGCCCCTTCACCCCTTTGCTTCTGTCTCCTGCTCACCTTCTCATCCCAGTTGCCCACTTTGCCCTTATTTGACCTTCATGCTGTACCTCTACTTTATATGCTTGCCTCCTTGTGCCCCGATGGTCATAAACAGGCACCTTTGAGGGCCCTGCTCCTGATCCCCAAGTGCCTATTCATGCTGCAGCTGCTTCGTGGCAATGCCAGTCACCATATTCAAGTTCATTTATTTCTTTAAGCCTCACCTCTTTCCAAGAAGGATTGGAAACCCTTTGAGATTAGGTTGAGATGATCTCAGCACATAAGAACTAAGCTCTGTGTCTGCAGGTTTCACAGTTAGAGGAAATTAAAATCAGGATAAGAATGTGCAAACCAGGGCACTGTTGGTGATTTGTGAGATCGGAAGTTGTGGCTAGAATCTTCCTGACAATGGAGGAAGGCAGGCGTCCTGTATGGAGGGGTGGGGTGTAAATTCTGGACAGTTTGTGGAAGATAAGGGGACAAGAAGCTGAATCATCACGCCCTCCCATCTTCCTCTCTACTCTATGAGACCCTCCACCTCCTTATTTTTATCTCTTCCCACTTTATGGGGGGCCTTCCCTATCCTGCCCTGAGTTGTAGTTAGTCACTAACTTCTCTGCTGACTCCCACCCTTATCACATCTCAGCTGCCTATGTAAGCTCTCAGCTATCTAAGTAATTCTATTAGCCAGAAGCAATTCCAGAGTTTATATTAGTTCTAGGAAGGTGGCATGTAGCCCCTGTCTGACATTTGAATTGAACTAAAATGTGAATCTCAATAAAAGCAACAGTTTTCACAGCATATGCTAATAATGGCAATCTACCTTATTTTGCCTTTTCCCCAGAGAACCTGGGAATATCCTGAGCTTGGTGCTTTGGTGATTCTATTTCAGCTTTGGTGCCTTTAAAAAAAAATTACAAATCAATTTTGAATGGTTTAAGTTCATGATTTTGCTCTGCAGCCCTAGCTAGGGGCAAGCCGAGCCTTATGAAATCTAAACTCAGCCTAACAGAATAGAAAATCTGTAGGCTTTAGTTAGAGTCACATGATCCTGAGTTTCAGGTGTGTGATTTGAGCAAATTATTCCTTGAACCTATTATCTTATAATGAAGAAAATATTATCCACCAAGAAATACAGCTTGGGCATGTAAAACCCCCGGCACAATGCCTGATTAAAAGAGCAGCTGCTACTATCATTGTTACCCACTTTCTGTTCCTTTTGGATAAGGGAGACTAATGTAATGTGGTATCTTGGCCTCTGGAGGGTGTTGGGGGGACTTGGTGCTGGGGAGATGGTAAGACTTGGAAGTACAGGCTGGGAGTAAAATGCAGGTGCCCAGGCCTGATGTCCTCTTACCTACCCCACCCTGCCCTGCAGTCCTGTCCAAGAACAGCAAGCCCATCCATACCACCATCCTAAACCCACATGTCCACGTGATTGGGGAGGACGCAGCATGCATCGCCTACATCCGCCTCACCCAGTACATCGACGGGCAGGGTCGGCCTCGTACCAGCCAGTCGGAAGAGACCCGGGTCTGGCACCGTCGGGATGGCAAGTGGCTCAATGTCCACTATCACTGCTCAGGGGCCCCTGCCGCACCGCTGCAGTGAGCTCAGCCACAGGTGCACCTGGTTGATGGGGGAGGGGGCTGGGATGGCCTGGGACAGACAGGTGGGGTCGGAGGAAGAAGAGAAGGCTGGGAGGTGGCCTGGGAGAGGAGCCTTACGAAATCTAAACTCAGCCTAACAGAATAGAAAATCTATAGGCTTTAGTTAGAGTCACATGGTCCTGAGTTCAGGTGTGTGATCCAGAGGACTGGCAAAGCCTGGGCAGAATGGTTTCAATAAGTTACGCTTGAAAATCAGATTGGGGTCTGGCTCCATGACTCCAAATTGGGTGACCTCAGACAGGTTACTTCCCCTCCCTAAACTGAGTTTCCTTAGCTGTCAAAAAAAGGCAGAGAGTGGTGCCTACCTTGTTTAATCATTGTGAGGATTAAGTAAGATACTGTAAGTAAAACACTTAGTTCTAAGTGCTCAGCAAATGGGAGGCAGTTTTGTATTTAAACATTAGCTTCACCCACTTTCCCCACCTTCTCAGGCAGACTTGGCAACGTCTATAGCATGCTGAAGTCACTGGAACTCATCCGTGTGCTCATTGTCCTCTGTTCTGTTACCACGTTCTGTCCTGTTTGACAGGGGCATTAGGAGATTCCAGCCAGAGGTCGAACCTTCGCAGCCAGTGGCTCTGGAGGGCCTGAGTGACAGCGGCAGTCCTGTTTGTTTGAGGTTTAAAACAATTCAATTACAAAAGCGGCAGCAGCCAATGCACGCCCCTGCATGCAGCCCTCCCGCCCGCCCTTCGTGTCTGTCTCTGCTGTACCAAGGTGTTTTTTATATTTAAGAAAAAAAAGAAAAAAAGATTGTTTAAAAAAAAAAAAAGGAATCCGTACCGTGATGCGTTTTAAAACCACCGACAGCCCTTGGGTTGGCAAGAAGGCAGGAGTTTGTATGAGGTCCATTCTGGCATGAGCAGCAGGCTCACCCACTGGCACTGGCCTTGAAGAGGTGAGCTTGGCCTCTGGTCCCCATGGACTCAAGGGGACCAGGCAAGAACTCTGACAGAGCTTTGGGAGCCGTGATGTGATTGCAGCTCCTGAGGTGGCCTGCTTACCCCAGGTCTAGGAATGGACTTCTTTGGAACTTGCATAGGTGCCTAGAATGAGGCTGATGAGAACATCGTGACCATCAGACCTACTTGGGAGAGAACACAAAGCTTCCAGCCTGCTGTGGAGGCAGCTGAGAAGTGGTGGCCTCAGGACTAAGGGCCCGGATGTTGCTGTACTGTCATTTAGTGTAGAAGGGAAGAGAATTGGTGCTGCAGAAGTGTGCCCGCCATGAAGCCGATGAGAAACCTCGTGTTAGTCTGACATGCACTCACTCACTCATCCATTTCTATAGGATGCACAATGCATGTGGGCCCTGATATTGAGGCCTTATGCCTGCAGCTAGGAGGGGGAGGGGTTGCTGCTGCTTTGCTTCGTGTTTTCTTCTAACTCAGCAAGGAGAGAGCCGGGCCCTGGTCAGGGCTCCCCGTGCCGCCTTTGGCAGTTCTGTTTCTGTGCTGATCTGGACCATCTTTGTCTTGCCTTTTCATGGTGGTGGTCCCCATGCTGACCCTCATTTGGGCCTGGGCACTCTGCCAAGTGCCACTGTGGAATGGGAGGAATGAGGCAGTGGGAGAAGAGGTGATGGTCGTTCCTATGCATTCAGGCTGCCCTTGGGGCTGCCTCCCTTCTTATTCTTCCTTGCTGCACGTCCATCTCTTTTCCTCTCTTTGAGATTGACCTGACTGCTCTGGCAAGAAGAAGACGTGTCCTTACAGAGTCCTCTTTATTGACCAACTGAAGTATAGACTTACTGCTGGACAATCTGCATGGGCATCACCTCTCCCCGCATGTAACCCAAAAGAGGTGTCCAGAGCCAAGGCTTCTACCTTCATTGTCCCTCTCTGTGCTCAAGGAGTTCCATTCCAGGAGGAAGAGATCTATACCCTAAGCAGATAGCAGAGAAGATAATGGAGGAGCAATTGGTTATGGCCTGGGTTTCCTTTAAAACAATGCTGCAGATTTATCTGCACAAACATCTGCACTTTTGGAGTAAAAGTGGGTAGATACCAGCTCTCTGGACTACCTTCAGGAGGCACAAGAGCTGGGAGAAGAGGCAAAGCTACAGGTTTACTTGGGAGACAGCCGAGAAGAAAGCAGACTCACAGGTGCTGGTGCTTGGATTTAGCCAGGCTCCTCCGAGCACCTCATGCATGTCCCAGCCCCTGGGCCCTAGCCCTTTCCTGCCCTGCAGTCTGCAGTGCCAGCACGCAGATCCCTTCACCACAGGGTTTCGTTTTGCTGGTTTGAAGACATATGGTCTTAGAATTTATTGAGACCCATAGCTTCATATGGCTGCTCCAGCCCTACTTCTTAGTATTCTTACTCCTCTTCTGGGGCTAATGTCAGCATCTATAGACAATAGACTGAAAAAAAATCACCTTTTAAACAAGAAATGGAAGGCATTTGATGCAGAATTTTTGCATGACATAGAAATAATTTAAAAATAGTGTTTGTTCTGAATGTTGGTAGACCCTTCATAGCTTTGTTACAATGAAACCTTGAACTGAAGATATTTAATAAAATAACCTTTGAACAGTCCATTGTGTTACTGCTGTTGGAGGCTTACAGCCAGAGGCATAGATTTTAGCAGCCTGGGCCCCGCGCGGGTGGCTCACGCCTGTAATCACAGCACTTTGGGAGGTTAAGGTGGGATCACAAGACCAAGAGATCGAGACCATCCCGGCCAACATGGTGAAACCCTGTCTCTACTAAAAATACAAAAATTAGCTAGGCGTGGTGGCGTGTGCCTGTAATGCCAGCTCCGCGAGAGGCTGAGGCAAGAGAATCACTTGAACCCGGGAGGGGGAGGTTGCAGTGAGTCGAGATTGCCCCACTGCACTCCAGCCTAGCGACAAAGCAAGACTCCATTCCCCCCCCCAAAAAAAAAAAAAATTTAGCATCCTGGGTTACCAGGTTGGAGAGAGGTACCTTCTCCTGCTCCCTTTGGGTCCTTTTGAGAATAAAACTTCCTCATGCCTGTAATCCCAGCACCTGGGAGGCCGAGGCGGGCGAATCACGAGGTCAGGAGTTGGAGACCAGCCTGGCCAACATGGTGAAACCCCGTCCCTATTAAAAATACAAAAAATTAGCTGGGCGTAGTGGCGGGCGCCTGTAATCCCAGCTACTCAGGAGGCTGAGGCAGGAGAATGGCTTGAACCCGTAAGGCGGAGGTTGCAGTGAGCCGAGATCGCGCCACTGCACTCCAGCCCTGGCGACAGAGTGAGACTCCCACTCAAAAAAAAAAAAACAAAAAAACTTCCTCATAAACTCCTCAGCCTCCAACCAGCGCTCGGTGCTGCGGAGGCGGGGCGAGGAGGGAGAGTGGGTGCCCTGGGAGCACCCCGCCCCTTGCCCCGCCCCTGGCTGGACCGCTCCGTTCCCTCCCCTCCCTGAGTGGGCCGGCCCGGCTCCCCCTCCGCGGGGCTCAGTGGATGAGCCCGGGCCTGAGCCCGCCCCTGTTCCGGAGCAGCTTTGCCCGACGCTCGGCGGGCGGTGCCATCGTGCGGGGAGGCGGGGGTGCGCTTTCGCGGGCGGGGCGCGGAGCCCGCGGTCTCGGAGGCTGCAGCTCGGCTAGGCACTGTGGAGGGCCTCTTGGTGTCCTGGCACCGAGGTCGCGCGGCTGCCCGGGTTGGAGCCGGTGGACCCGAGCGGGTGCCACGAGCGGCGGCGCGCCGCCTCCCCGGTGGGAGCGGTGGTTGGGCCAGGCTGCGGCAGAGCGTTCTCTCAGAGATGGCGGAGCAGCCGCGACGCGGCCAGTGGCCCCGAGAGCAGGGAAGCCGGGCAGCCCCGGGACGCGGCGAAGCCCGGGGACAGCGGGGACGCCGCCCAGTCCTCCGGGTGAGCCGCCTTTGAGGAGACCCCCCACCCGCCCACCGTCGCGTTCAGTCCGCCCCCCCATAGACTCCCTCCCACAGACTCCCTCGAGTGTTGCCACCTTCACCACCCGCAGGGTCGTCCCGGGCGGTCCAGCTCGCGCCGCGCCCCAGCTCGCGCCGCGCCCCGGGTTCCTTCCGCCGGCCTCCCTCAGAGCCGCCTAGCTCCCCTTAGAACCTCCCTCCTCCCCGCAGGGTTCTCCCAGCCCAGACCCTGTCTCGATGTCACTCTGGAGTCGCCTCCGCGCGCCCGTGGTTCCTTCCCCTTTGGTGTCCCATATCCGGGGCGCTCTTCGCATCCACCTGTGCCCGCGTCTCCCCTCGGTGGGGCCCCTCCACCCGCCAGCCCCCAGCCCCCTCGGCGCCCCCGCCCGCAGCCTCTGCGCCGCTACTCTGGCCGTCCCGGCCTCCCCCAGCCCAGGCCCGGCCCCCGTTTGGCTTCGCCCTTCTCTGAGACCTCCCGCCCGGCACACACCCACCTCGCCCAGCCCTGCTGGCCCTCAGTGTTCACTGGCCCCGGCCTGCGGTGCCCACGGTGCCCCTTCCCTAAACCTTGCTGCTGCTTCCAGGTATGAAGCTAAAATGCAGCGGCCAAGAACGCGGCTCTGGAGCTTGACAGGCCTGACGGCGAATCCCAGCCCTCCCACCGACTGAGCTGTGTGATTCTGGGCAAGTTTCTAAGCTTCTCTGGGCTTCAGGTTACTCATATGTGAAATGGGGATAATGGAGCATGTACCTCTTCCCTACCTCTTAGGGCTGGTGTGAGGATTAAATATATGTAAAGCTCTTAGAAGAATGGCTGGCAAGTTGTAAGTTCTCAAATTTGGGGTGATATACCCTGAGTACATACTTCCCGTCAGTGACCTCCTCGCTACGATGTTTTCTTTAAAGTTACATCAAATTCTTAGCATTCACCCCTTCCCGTCACCATTTTGATCCTCTCCCCCAGCTCTCATGTCGTTAGTTTTACCTAGGCCAAAGTCGAACTGTTTTTATTTATTTTATTTTTTTTGCCAGAGTCTCACTCTGTCACCCAGGCTGGAGTGTAGTGGTGCGATCTCAGCTCACCGCAATGTCCACCTCCCGGGTTCAGGTGATTCTCCAGCTTCAGCCTACCGAGTAGCTGGGACTACAGGCGCCCACCACCATGCCCAGCTAATTTTTGTATTTGCAGTAGAGATGGGGTTTCATCGTGTTGGCCAGGCTGGTCTCAAACTCGTGACCTCAGGTGATCGGCCTGCCTTGGCCTTCCACGGCACTAGGATTACAGGTGTGGGGCACCATGCCTGGCCTGAACTGTTTTTAAATCATCTCTGTCAATTCTGAAAGACCCCAGCTCTGCCTTATCACCCCTGAGATGTGTGTATATGGGGGTGAGTGGTAGAGACAGATTGCCAGCCTTATGAGGAGGCTGAGGTGAGGATAGTGACAATAAAACTTATAGAAGCAGTCGATTTAAGAAAAAGAACATAAGAGGCTGAGGCGGGAAGATTGCATGAGCCCAGGAGTTCAACAGCCTGGGCAACATAACAAGGCCCCATCTCTAAAAAATTAAAAATTAGTAGGGCGTGGTGGTGCACAGCTGTAGTCTCACCTACATGAGAGGCTGAGGTAGGAGGATCACTTGAGCCCAGGAGTTCAAGGCTGCAGTAGGCAATGATCACACCACCAATTCTGAGTGACAGAGCAAGACTCCATCTCAAAAATTATAAAAAAAGAGGTCCCCAAAATTAGGCTTCCTTAAAACTGTGTTTTCTGATCACACTGTGTTGACTCTTTCTTTCTGTCATTGGCCGGATATGACTTAAGTTCCTATTGTTCTCTGTCATCCAGTCCTTACTCAAGTTGTCCTATTTGTGTAACTGGCTTCAATACCTCATGTCTCTCCAGGCTAGTTCAGGGATTCTTCTGAGCTGTTCAAGAATAGAGTTGTAGAACCACTTTGGCTAAGTTAGGAAGGAGAACTAGAGTGGACTCAGCTGTCTGGCTTTTCTCAGCGCCCAGTATGTGGCCTGCTCTGGGGTTATATTTTTATCTCCTCTCCTGACTGGCATAGTTGAGGTGGAGGTCAGGGGCAGGTAATGTTTCACAAGCAACGGGTAAGGGAGTCCCTAAGTTCTGGGTTTGGAAACTGGTAGAATGATTAGCTATCATGAGGATCACTCTTTCCTTTTGAACTCCCTCACCATAGTGTCCGCCTGACTGCAAGTTCGTTAATGCTGTTGGCTGTGATGTTGGGTTTGATCGATGAGGAAGATTAACAGACTCATGCGTTCCTTCTTATCTGATATTTCGTTTGAGCATGGGACTTCTGGGGAATTCTGGGGCTTTCTGAAAAAAAGCCCCTGAAAGGGGCTTCCTCACGGAAAGATCAGAGCTGTTGCTCGCTGGCCAACTGCTCAGTCACGGGCTAGGAACTCCTTTCAGAGCAGGCCTGTTTTTAGCCTTCTAGGATGTTTAGCCTCTTGTTGATGGGAAATTTGTTCCCTTCTAGTATTTGCATATACTGCTCCATTCTGAGCTTTGCTTAGAGAGGAGAATTTGGACATTCATTTGGTTATCTAAGAAAGGGAAAGGGAACAAGCTGTGAAGCTAAGGTATAGGACTCAGCTTGTGTTCTCCTACAGGAGCTTTTTTTTTTTTTTTTTTTTTTGAGAACAGATTAGCCAGTAAGCAGGAGGTAAGAGAGATGGGATAGGGAGGAGAATGGATTAATGACAGTTTCAGAGGGAGGAGTAACCCACTGATTTCTCTCTTACAGGTAGGCGGGCCAGAGGTTGAACTTTACTGACCTTTGATGTGAGGCACTCAGCCAGGGCCAAGGGGAGAGCCTGGCAAGATTTGCAGCCTGAAGCCATGGGCCAGGGGGCCATGGTGACCTGAGACTAGTGGTCTCTGTATAGTGGCCCCCTGCTTCCCCCTCTACCTCCTTTACCCTATACTAAGGTGACTCATTGCCACCTCTTAAGGAAACAGCCCCTGAGGGAATCCCTTTCCCCTATTTTCCTATCCTTCTACCCTTCCAAGACAGTCCTAGCCTATAGAACTCCTACCTCCCATCCCCTAAGGGGGTCCCCATTCCCCCCTCTTTTCCTCCCCCCGCCATGCTCCAGTTGTGGAAGGTAGTACGCCCAGCTCGGCAGCTGGAACTGCACCGCCTCATACTGCTGCTGATCGCTTTCAGCCTGGGCTCCATGGGCTTCCTGGCTTACTATGTGTCCACCAGCCCTAAGGCCAAGGAACCCTTGCCCCTGCCTTTGGGAGACTGCAGCAGCAGTGGGGCAGCTGGTCCTGGCCCTGCACGGCCTCCAGTTCCACCTCGGCCTCCCAGGCCTCCAGAGACAGCTCGAACTGAACCAGTGGTCCTTGTGTTTGTGGAAAGTGCATACTCACAGCTGGGGCAGGAAATTGTGGCCATCCTGGAGTCTAGTCGTTTTCAGTATAGCACTGAGCTGGCACCTGGCCGAGGGGACATGCCCACATTGACTGATAATACCCATGGCCGCTATGTCTTGGTCATTTATGAGAACCTGCTCAAGTATGTCAACCTGGATGCCTGGAGTCGGGAACTGTTAGACCGGTACTGTGTGGAGTATGGTGTGGGCATCATTGGCTTTTTCCGAGCCCACGAACACAGCCTACTGAGTGCCCAGCTCAAGGGCTTTCCCCTTTTTTTACACTCAAACTTGGGGCTCCGGGACTACCAAGTGAATCCTTCTGCCCCCCTACTGCATCTCACACGCCCCAGCCGCCTAGAACCAGGCCCACTGCCTGGTGATGACTGGACCATCTTCCAATCCAATCATAGTACATACGAACCAGTGCTTCTTGCCAGCCTTCGGCCAGCTGAGCCCCTGGTGACAGGACCGGTTCCTCGTCGGTCCCGTCTTCCCACTGTGGTACAGGACCTGGGGCTTCATGATGGCATCCAGCGGGTGCTCTTTGGCCACGGCCTTTCCTTCTGGCTCCACAAACTGATCTTCGTCGATGCTGTTGCATACCTCACTGGCAAGCGCCTCTGCCTGGACCTTGACCGCTACATCTTGGTAGACATTGATGACATCTTTGTGGGCAAGGAAGGGACCCGCATGAAGGTGGCTGATGTTGAGGTCAGTCTTGTCACTTAAATTTCTTCTTAAAAGTTATTCACACTCTGGCCTGTCAGACTCCCTTGATTCTTAGCTTGTCATAGGTATACTCTCTGCCTTTCCAAGCAGGAAGAATACTACTTCTCGTGTTATTACCTGTTCAGTCGGCTCTCCTGATTTCTCATGTCCCTGCTACTCTTCCCAGGCTCTGTTGACCACCCAGAACAAACTCAGGACCTTAGTCCCCAACTTCACCTTCAACTTGGGCTTCTCGGGCAAGTTCTATCATACTGGTGAGCTTATTCTCCTGCTCCTTCAGCATATCATAGTTTGATCTGTCCCTTTACTGTCTACCTCCATGGACAGACAAGTTGGAGAAAAGGGTCAAGGTTTGGGGTCAGACTACCGTGAGGAGCCAGTGGGCATGAATTTAGGTTCACATGGGTGGCTGGAGGGCAAATTGGCAATGGGGCAAATAGAAAGTCTTAGTCAAGGATCAGTAGGGTTGTCCCAGGGATGGAAGTTGGTCAGTGTTGTTACAAAACAAAGGCAGGAACAGGGGCTGACTGGCTGTGGTCAGTGGTCAGCGTGTGGTCATAGGGACAGAGGAGGAGGATGCAGGGGACGACATGCTGCTGAAGCACCGCAGAGAGTTCTGGTGGTTCCCCCACATGTGGAGCCACATGCAGCCACACCTGTTCCACAATCGCTCCGTGCTGGCTGACCAGATGAGGCTCAACAAACAGTTTGCTCTGGTGAGACCCTTGGATCTCTTTCCCCATACTTTCTCCCAGCCATGCTTCCTTTTCAACCTTCCCCTAATGGGCTACCCTTTTCCTACCCTTTGCGTTTTTCTTTCTGTGGAGGCTTCCCCACCCTCTTTACCCACCACTCCCCAAACCTCACGAGGTCGGTGAGAGTCTATGCCATTCCCAGGAGCATGGGATTCCCACGGATCTGGGGTATGCTGTGGCCCCCCACCACTCGGGCGTGTACCCCATCCACACGCAGCTCTATGAGGCCTGGAAATCCGTGTGGGGCATCCAGGTGACCAGCACTGAGGAGTATCCCCATCTCCGCCCTGCCCGCTACCGCCGTGGCTTCATTCACAATGGCATTATGGTGAGGACTCTCAATACAAACTTGAATCAAACTCTCACATTTAAACAGCTTTCAACATGCATTGACCTATGTTCTGTCAATTGCCAGTCCAAGTATGGGAGTACATAAGAAGGGATAGAAGGATGAAAAAATTTAACACCATTAGTAAGAGCTTTATTGGTATAAGTTCAGACTGAGTCCTTTCTAAATCCCAGTGTCCTTCATCTACTTCTCATTCTATCTTTCAGATCTCATATTCTTTTCCTTCCAGGTGCTGCCCCGGCAGACATGTGGCCTCTTCACTCACACAATCTTCTATAATGAGTATCCTGGAGGCTCTCGTGAACTAGACCGAAGCATCCGAGGTGGCGAGCTCTTTCTGACAGTGCTGCTTAATCCGGTAAGGTGCCAAGAGGAAGGGCTAGAAGATTGTAGAGCCAAGGTGTTTGCAGGCTGGGACCTTTACTCACCAAGGCTATTTCAGAGGTGGGATAGGCTCTCCAAATCTGACATGCAGGCACCCCCTTGCAGATCAGCATCTTTATGACCCATTTGTCCAATTACGGAAATGACCGGCTGGGCCTATACACCTTTGAGAGCTTGGTGCGCTTCCTCCAGTGTTGGACACGGCTGCGCCTACAGACCCTTCCTCCTGTCCCACTTGCACAGAAGTACTTTGAACTTTTCCCTCAGGAGCAAAGTCCCCTTTGGCAGGTAAAGGTGGAGCTCAGGCTGACGAGAGACATGATAGGGGTGGGGTTTTCTTGTTTGTTTGTTTTTTTTTCAAGACAGATCACTGTGTCACCCAGGCTGGAGTGCACTGGCACAATCTCCACTTACTGCAACCTCCACCTCCCGGGTTCAAGTGATTCTCCTGCCGCAGCTTCCCCAGTAGCTAGGATTACAGGTGCCCACCACCACGCCTGGCTAATTTCTTGTTATTTTTAGTAGAAACGGGGTTTCGCCACGTTGGCCAGACTGGTCTCAAATTCCTGATGGCAGGTGATCTGCCCACCTCGGCCTCCCAAAGTGTTGGGATTACAGGCATGAGCCATCGCACCCAGTTGGGGGTAGGGGTTTAAGACCAGACTAGGCCAGCCAGGCGCAGTGCCTCACACCTGTAATTCCAGCACTTTGGGAGGCCAAGGCGGGCAGATCACAAGTTCAGGAGATCGAGACCATCCTGGCTAACACGGTGAAACTCCATCTCTACTAAAAATACAAAAAAATCAGCCGGGCGTCGTAGCATGCACCTGTAGTCCCAGCTGCTTGGGAGGCTGAGGCAGGAGAATCGCTTGAACCCAGGTTGCAGTGAGCCGAGATCACCCACTGTACTCCAGCCTGGGCAACAGAGTGACACTCCATCTCAAAAAAAAAAAAAGACCTTAACTGATTCTTGGCCCTGCCTTCAGAATCCCTGTGATGACAAGAGGCACAAAGATATCTGGTCCAAGGAGAAAACCTGTGATCGGCTCCCAAAGTTCCTCATTGTGGGACCCCAGAAAACAGGTGAAATATCATTAGCTAACTTCTCTTGCCTTGCCTTAAACCCAAAGAATCCTTTTGTCAAGGAACTCTCTTCTCTCTCCAGGTAATCACAGGGATGAAAAAAGTATTTTTATTTGTTTTTTTTCTTTTTTTTTTTGAGACGGAGTCTTGCTTCTTCGCCCAGGCTGGGGTGCAACAGCACCATCTCAGCTCACTGGAACCTCCACCTCCAGGGTTCAAGCAATTCTCCTGCCTCAGCCTTCGCAGTAGCTGGGATTACAGGCACATGCCACTACGCCTGGCTAATTTTTGTATTTTTAGTAGAGACGGGGTTTCACCATGTTGGCCAGGCTGGTCTTGAACTCCTGACCTCAAGTGAGCCACCTGCATTGGCCTCCCAAAGTGCTGGAATTACAGGTATAAGCCACCGTGCCCTAATTTGAATTTTTAAGAGAGAGAAAGAAAGGAACTCCCTTTATACCCACCCCTCATTGATCCAATCTCTTGAGGTGGTGATTCTTAATCCTGGTTGTGTATCAGAATCATCTGTGGAGTTTTTACAAGATCCACAAGTCATTCTAGTGCAGTCAAAGCTGAGAATTACTCTTTTAGCCCTTCCCTGGGCCTCCTATCATTGTAGTTTGGCCAAAGGGGATTTTCCTACCCCGAGTGGTTATTTTTTCACTTCCTTCAAGCTCATGCTGTTGAGCTGGCTTCCTTCCCATAGTGGCCTTTCTCTCCCATTTAGGGACTACGGCTATTCACTTCTTCCTGAGCCTGCACCCAGCTGTAACTAGCAGCTTCCCTAGCCCCAGTACATTTGAGGAGATTCAGTTCTTCAACGGCCCTAATTACCACAAGGGTATTGACTGGTGAGACTGGGCCCCATTTGAATGTTTCTCAGAGGAATGTTCCCTTCCCCCAAAATACCCCATTCCAGCTTCCCTCAACAGACTTCTGGCCACTTCACTCTGCATATTTTTCTGCTTCTCTCTCTTCTGTGCTACTTCCTAGGTACATGGATTTCTTCCCTGTTCCTTCCAATGCCAGCACTGATTTCCTATTTGAAAAAAGTGCCACCTATTTTGACTCAGAGGTTGTGCCACGGCGGGGGGCTGCCCTCCTGCCACGAGCCAAGATCATCACTGTGCTCACCAACCCTGCTGACAGGGCCTACTCCTGGTACCAGGTCTGCCTGAAGCTAGGGACACAATGGGGCTAAAGGTTGGGGGGTGGTGCAGTGACTGCTAGAGAGGGAGAAAGGAGTGAGGGTAGAGAAACTTAACTAGTGCTTTAGGGACACATGCCTATACTGTGCTGTCACCAGACCATGCATAAGGGCAGAATAATACTGTCAAATCACCAGTCCTTCATCTTCCTTCTCTTTGTCCTTCAGCATCAGCGAGCCCATGGAGACCCAGTTGCTCTGAACTATACCTTCTATCAGGTGATTTCAGCCTCCTCCCAGACCCCTCTGGCACTGCGCTCCCTACAGAACCGCTGTCTTGTCCCTGGCTACTATTCTACCCATCTACAGCGCTGGCTGACTTACTACCCCTCTGGACAGGTATAATCCCTCCAAGAGCCCTCAATGGCGTTCCCCTTCCCCTCTTCTTCCCTTCAGCCCAGAGGCTTCTTAGGAATATAGAGGGAACCACATCCCTGTCCCTTTAGTTGCTGATTGTGGATGGGCAAGAGCTGCGTACCAACCCAGCAGCCTCAATGGAGAGCATCCAGAAGTTCCTGGGTATCACACCCTTTCTGAACTACACACGGACCCTCAGGTGGGAGAGCATGACCCAGGGGAGGAGTACTCTGGGAAATGGGGAAGCAGGTTGACCATGTTTGTTAGAGACATGGATTTACTCTGTCTCAAAAGGAGAGACGTGTCCCTGTGGGTAGGGAGGGGTGTTGTGCATTTATGGAACTTGAGTTTCTCTTCTCCCTGCCACCTCATGGCCTCTTCCTGTTGAGCAGGTTTGATGACGATAAGGGATTTTGGTGCCAGGGACTTGAAGGTGGTAAGACTCGCTGTCTAGGCCGGAGCAAAGGCCGGAGGTACCCAGATATGGACGCTGAGGTAAGTAAAGCCAGGGGCAGGGGATCCCACTCCACTTCCAGGATCTGATTCTGTGTCCAAGTAGTGTCCCACTCCTTACCATTTCTGCCTTCATTTTTCTCCTGTCAGTCCCGTCTTTTCCTTACGGATTTTTTCCGGAACCATAATTTGGAGCTGTCGAAGCTGCTGAGCCGGCTTGGACAGCCAGTGCCCTCGTGGCTTCGGGAAGAACTGCAGCATTCCAGTCTGGGCTGATGTCCCAGCCTCCTGTACCAGCAAAATACCCCCTGCTTCCCTATGGGGCAAGCCCAGACCAGGGCCCACAAGGGGGATTAGAGTGGCCTGGCCCCTCCCTGTCTACCTCAGTAGCCCCCAGGCCTGAGATGGCTGAGAAGGGAAGGGTATCCTTTTCCCATAGTTCTTGGGCCTAATAAAGGGGCTTCCTTTGGTACCCCACATCATAGTACTAGGTACCTTTGACCTATCATCTTGGGAGGTGGGTAGGAGTAAAAGGGTCCAGGCAGGGTGTGGAGGAATGTATTAGTCCAATGAGATTTCCCTCTTCATCCACAGCAGTGTATCTATACCTGGCTATGGGAGGGACCCTTTGCTATGGCCCCTTTTGTCAGGCAGTGGGATCTACCTGTGGCCCGGCCTCCCTAATGTCATTCACATTGAATGGGGATGAGGTCGGAGAATGGCTCATAGAGCTAAGTGAGTCCTAGCTGTGGGCTAGAAAAGTCCTTAATAAACATCCTTATTTTTCTGTTTTGTCTGCCTCACTGGAGTGAGAAAAACCTAGACTAAAGCAAGTGTCAGACACATGGAGGGAAAGAAGGGAAAGGCCCAGGTCAACTAGAGTAAAAAAGGAGTTTATATATTTATAAATGCCAAATAAATACCAGAGGCCACCCAACGCCCCCTCCCAGACAGGGCTGTCTCCCCTAGCCCTAGGCTTCTAGGGTCTGAGACATCTTGGCCCACAGCTACAGCCCAACAGCAGCTGTCAGTCTGGGCTACCAGGGAACTGAGTGAGGATGATCTGTCCAGCCAAGATTCATTCCCTCTGTGTGAGGGGCCCCCATAGCCACAGGCCTGCGTCCCTGTATAGGACCCTAGGGGTAAAAGACTCAGGGGGAGAAGGTGGCCATCTCTAGTGAGACCCGCTGCCACAGCTCCTTGGTCTGTTTGCTGCGCTTGAGGTTCTGCAGGATGTCGTTGAACTGCATCATGCCCATGGGCGTCAGGCAGAAGGCGCTGCGGGCGCTCCGGATCGCATTCACAAAGTCGTCGTAGTCCGCAGGGGTCAGGTGAATCAAGCGGTGGTGGATGTACTGGAGGAGGATGTGCGCAGGATGAGCCTTAGTACAAAGCACAGAACCAGGTCCTGCCTCCCTTCCCTCTGGTCCTAGACCACCCAGGAAGTGCTCTACCCTGCTGTATACTCTGGGTTGTCACCTGCATGTATGCCTGCTGGCAGCGTTGCACCAGTTGGTGGAAGGCCGGGGCACGCAGGTGGTTGTGGGCATGAGCGGGACTCAGCCGCTGCAGCGTCTCCATGACGATCTCCTGCAGCACAAACGGGCTCAGCACCCCCTTGGCTGCCCCCACACAGAACTGGTGCACGTAGTTCACTCCTGGGGGGCAGGGGGAGGGGCATGAGACGGGGGTGGCCACCTCTGCCCTAGGGACCCGACTTACATATCTCAGCTCTGGCCTGGCAGAGAGCCTCCCTCCACCCCAGGAGCTGAGGTAACCCTCTGCCCCCCCCGCGCACGCACACATACCCGACCAAGGCCTCAACTCTGAGCAAGAGCTAGGAAGGAGGTCTGGGATAAGGAAGGTAGGGAGAGCAGGTGGGGGGCGGGCAATGGTCCTAGGGAGGGGAGGTGTTACCCAGCTTTGCTGCCAGCCCCAGCAACCATTTGACATCATCAGTGTAGGGGGGGGAGCGGGAGAAGTTGTTGGGGTGATCGTTGTGTGCCCGGCGACCCAGCATCTCCAGTGCCAGCATTCCTGGGAGATAAGGGTGGGCACATGGTAGGGTGTATTCTCTTCACCCTTTACCCCAACCTGGCACCTGACCCCACAGTAAACAAATTAAGAGCTAGAGGAGGGGTCCTCTGAAGAGCCACTGCCACAACTGCAGGTAAGAGCACAGAAAGAGACCTCCTCTCACCGACACGGTAGGCAGCGTGCAGGTGGTGCAGGCTGTGGGGACTGACTGGCTGACTGTGCGTCTCCTCCTCGGGCGGTGGAAAACCTCCGCTCACCAGAGGGCTGGGCTGTGTGGTCAGGGCAGGCAGCGACGCACCCTGGATGGCCGGAAACGTGGATGCTGGATGGACACTGCTCACTAAGAGTGGGATGAGAGCCATGTGAGGAACTCGGAGCCCAAAAAGAGGCAGAGAAGAGTCCCTCCCTACCTCCCCTGCCCAGTGTGCCTCCCCTCCATTCACCTGTTCCCTGGCCCCACAACTCACAGGCCACACTTGTGGGCAGTGGAAGCCCTGGCTCTGTGTGGTAGGGATGTACTGTGATGGGTGCCATGGAAGGGACGGGGAAAGACACAGCAGTAGCAGCAAGTGAGGGAGGAGTCACTGAATAAGGGTACTGAGCCCCCAGGAATGCAGGATGCACACCCTAGGGGCAGGGAGAAGAACAGAGGGAAGATGCCAAGTTCCATTAGGATGTAGCTCTCCTCCTTCACCCCCACAAGCTGCTATCCTGACATTTATTTTTATTTATTCATTTATTTTGAGATGAGGTCTCGAGTGCAGTGGCACGACCTCAGCTCACTGCAACCTCCACCTTCCAGGTTCAACCAGTTCTGTCTCAGCCTCCCGAGTAGCTGGATTACAGGCGTGCACCCAGCTAATTTTTGGTATAGACCGGGTTTCACCATGTTAGCCAGGCTGGTCTCGAACTCCTGACCTTTAGTGATCCACTCACCTCAGCCTCCTGAAGTGCTGGGATTATAAGCATGAGCCACCGTGCCCAACTGTCATTTCTAGTTGGGCTGGGTCCCCCAGGTTCCCACCACCTCACCAGGACTCTTGGACAGCCCAATTATACTCCCAGAGTGCCCCACTCCAACCCCCTATGAATTCCCAGTATTATTCCCACATATCTCACCCCAGAGCAGAACACTGGTCTCACCTGTGGGTATGCAGAGCTGGGCACAGGGAAGACGGCAGGCCGGGGCATGTGAGGCATGGGGTGGGCGGGGTGAGCTGGGTGAGTAAGGTACTGAGGGCTACAGGGCAGGTGGGGCTGTAGAGCAGTGTACGGGTGCAGGCCAGGGGAGTGGCCATGCCCCAGTCCTGGACCCGGGTATAAACTGGACCCAACCGAGATGACGGGCACCACTGTGGCTGCTGCTGTCACCGCTGCCGCCGCCACTGTAACTGGTTCAGTCCCTGGGCCCCCTCTACCTTCAGTCAGACCCCGCCCAGCCTCCCCAGATGCCCTGATCCCACTGGCACTACAGCTTGTAGCCCCTTCACGGGCTGTGGATGAGCCACCTGCAGTTTGCTCATATAGCCAGAACCACTGGTGAGCAACCTCAAACAACACTTCAGGGTACACGCCCCCACCCTTAGCCGCCTCTTCCACTGCCATGCAGGCCTTCTCCAACATCAGGTTGTCCTAGAAGAGAGGGGCACAGAGTGTTAAGGGGAAAAGGCCCTTACCACATGGATGGTATCAGATGACATTCCAGTGTCTCCCTCAGAGCTGTCTCATTCCCAGGGAGGCATCAGATGTCAGTGTCAATGCTTAGAGTCCGTATCAGAGCAATGAGTGTTTCACAGACACTGAATAAATTCTGACCAAAATGAGTCAAGACCCAGGTTATAGTCCCAGTTTCAAACTAATTTAACAGGCCCCTCCCATTCAAGTCCTATATGTATGAGGCCTTCCCTAAGTTTTCTATCCTGAGTGATCACCTTGGTCCCTAAACTGTAGACCTGCATTTCCTTATCTATAAAACAGAGAAACCTAACCTTTGAGTTGTGAGCTAAAGGAAAGATTGGTGTGAAAGCACACATTAACATGTAAAATGTCACCATGAGAGGACAAATGATCATCTGCAAACTCCAGGAAATGGGAATCAAGAGCTGGGCCCTTAGCTTTCCCATGCCCAACCTCCCTGCCCAGATGCCCCAGAGGAGGTTCCCAGATTGCCCATAGAAATACCTGCTCCTTGCACTGCACCAGGGCCCGCTGGATCTCATTAGGGTTCAATGCATGGGCATGGGGCAGGCAGCTCAGGGCCAGCTCTGCTGCTGCCCTCACCATATTGGAGTCTCTTGCCCGTGATGCCCTGTCAGCCAAGGATGCAACTTCAGGGGGCGTCAGGTGCCCATCCCAGCATTCTACCAGTATAGTCAGGGCTGCGCTGCCTATCTCCATGGCCTGGCCTTAGGGAAAAGGAGAGAAGGGCAGAGTGGGGTTAGCATGGGCACCACTGGGGTGTGAGAATGATGTCTCTTTTATCAGATCGGTAATCCCACAAAGATAAGGCTCTTATCCCCACCAATTAATCCCCCTCCCATACCCAAGTCAGGTCACATGGTTTACCTGTAATCCAGGAAACGTGGGAAGAATAAGTACGTGAGAGCCAGTTGGGAGAAACAAAGTTGTGCAGGCCAAGGGCATAAAGCCCAATCTCGAAGGCGCAAAGGTGCAGGTTGCGGTGAGGACCCTGGTGGCCCCCTGAGGAAGATGGATGTGTGAAAATGGAAGTGCTGCTGTTGCCCCCTGCCTTGATCAGCACTGTCTTCGCCAGCTCGAAGTAGAAGTGTGCAGCTGCCTCTGATGGCTGATTGGGTACATGGGGGGCATGACTCTCGGGGCGGCGGCCCTTGTACCTGAAGGGGCAATGGGGTAGGGACGGGGGTTGGGGTTTCTTTGAAATGGGTGTTCAGGTAGATTGGGAAGGACCAGGGAAAGTGAGGATGCTGGGGAACAATGGTTGGATTGCACTAGGGATGTGGCTCTGAGGGTAGGCCAGATCAGGGAAGATGGGAAGTTCTTCCCACTGACCTGCCAACTTCAACGGTCTTTGCCCGGGCTCCTCCACTGGCACTGGCCCGACGACTTCCACTGGAGGATGAGGAGCCCAGGGAGTCCGAAGAAGAGCTGCTAATGCTGTCACTGTCCTGTCCTCGACCCCAGGAGGTGGGGGCCCAGCCCCCTCGAAGTGGTCTCCGGCTTAAGGTTGGGGAGCTATCCGATGTTGTTTCAGGGGCACTGCTGTCAATGCTGGCCATGCCTAACCGCCCCCCGCAAGACAAATCAGTCTCAGAAGTCAGAGGTCCCAGGATTATCCTTCCCTCTATGCTAGCCCACAGGCTGTCCTACCTGTGTGCTTCTTCTTAGGCCGTCCTGGGGAGCCCCATCCCCGTCCATTATAGCCTCCACGACTGCCAAGTGCCAAGCGGCTTGGAACCTTCCCCTCTGGCCTTGGGGTCAAAGCTGCCTCAGATGGAAGACCCTCACAGGGGGAATGTGGGGAACTCTCTAGGTGAGGAAAACAGGACGTTGGGATGAGCCCAGGAAAGGAGACCCCAACATAGCTCCACACCATTCATCCCCCCTGCCCAGTGCCCCCACCTCACCAGGCACATTCTTCTCTGTGAAGCCCTCAGTGGGGTCTGGCCCAGCCCCTGCCACACTCCCTGGCTGAGCAGGCCCTGCAGAGCCTGAGGTCAGTGGCTGCAGGGCCCCTGGGGCAGATGGGCCCCCGTGCTTTGAAGGAGACCTCTGGCTGGCTGTGGCTGGGCGGCTAGATGAGTAGAAAGAACTCAGCGTCTGTGGCTTATGTGTCTGGCTCTCTCGGTCCAAGAGTTTGTCTAAGATCTGGAAGACAGAAGCAATGACCTCCAGAGAAGCAGTGACAGGATACCCTTTATCTCCTGACTTCTATTACCTTCCTTTCTCCTTGAAAGAGCCAATTGCTATGTCCTCAGGGAGCCTTCCCCAGTTACAACTACAGGATGACCTTCTGGCTTACATGTGTTTTGTTCGTAACTTATTCAACCCCAACATATCTCGGTATCCTCCATAACACCACAAGGCGGAATATTCTGATAGTCAATAAATACTGAAATAAGCAAATAAATGACTTTATGCTCTCTGCTTGTCTTCTTCCACCCCATGCCCAAACACTCCTATAAGAACCATTGGTCTTCTCTTATTCTTTATGAGATGTCCCCAAGATTTCCTACTTACCTCCTATGGCCAGAACAGCACTTTTCTTTTTTTCTTCTTCTTCTTTTTTTTTTTTTTAAGAGACAGGGTCTCGCTCTGTTGCCCAGGCTGGAGTGCAGTGGTATGATTATAGCTCACTGTAGCCTCAAACTCCTGGGCTCAAGCAATCCTCCCACCTCAGCCTCCCGAGTAGCTGGGACTACAGGCGAGCGCCACCATGCCCAGCTAATTTTCTAATTTTTTGTAGAGACAGGGTCTCACTATGTTGGCCAGGTTGGTCTCAAACGATCCTCCCGCCTCTGCTTCCCAAAGTGCTGAGATTACAGGCATGAGCCACTGCACCCAGCCCAAAATAGCACTTTTCTCATTGTACTGGAAACTCCCTGAGAAAGGTAGTAAAATATGCTCTCTTTCTCTGCCTGTCAAAGGCCCAGTACCTCAATCCCTTACTTTTTTTTTTGAGACGGGGTCTCGCTTAGTGGCCCAGGCTGGAGCACAGTGGCACGAACCCGGCTCATTGCAACCTCTGCCTATTAAGTTTAAGCAATCCTCCCACCTCAGCCTCCCAAGTAGCTGGGACTGCAGGCACGTACCACCACGCCCAGCTGCTAATTTTTGGTATCTTTTGGTAGAGACAGGGTTTCGCCATGTTGCCCAGGCTTGTCTCAAACTCCTGGGCTCAGGTGATCCACCCGCCTCGGCCTCCCAAAGTGCTGGGATTACAGATGTAAGCCACCGCGCCTGGCCCCAGTCTCTTACCTTCTTAAGCTTGGCCTGGTCGTCCTTGTAAGTGATCATTAGTGCTAATGCCAGATCACCCTTCTCCCGACGTGTGCCTTCACATAGGAGGGGATGTTCTGCCTCGCTCACTGTTGTTTTCATGCCTGTGAGTAAGAAGGCCTTATGGGGATTAAGAGTAGTCATAATTCCCAAGACAGCAAAGGCAAGAGGGCCAGGGTTCCCTAGCCATCAGCATATGAGGTAAGGGGTTCCCTTAGTCCAACCCACATCACCTATAGAAGTCCTCGTTGACTATTACATCCAGCCTAAGCTCTGGTGTACTTTTCAAAACCTTCATAACCGGGTCCAATCTGATTACCCAGCAGGTACTTACCACTTTAGGGAAGCTGGGCTCCTCACTCTCATGAAAATTTGATTGCATTGTGTGTTTACTCATGGTGTTCCCTGGTCTAGGACCTACTGGCCTTTTAACCCACAGTCCATATTCTACCACTTCCCTCTGCCCTTTCCCTAGATTTTTGTTTTGCTGCCCTGACAATACACAACACCCATAGCACACAATTTTTTTTTTTTTTTTTTGAGACAAGGTTTCACTCTTGCCTGGGCTGGAGGGCAATCACGGTTCATTGCAGCCTCAATCTCCAAGCTGAAGCAATCCTCCCACTTCAGCCTCCGGAGTAGCTGGCAGCACAGGCGTGTGCCTCCACACCTGGGTACTTATTTTATTTTTAGTAGAGATGAGGTCTTGCTATGTTGCCCAGGCTGGTCTTGATCTCCTGAGCTCAAATGATCCTCCTGCTTCAGCCTCCCAAAGTGCTAGGATTACAAGCATGAGCCACCATGCCCAGCCATATAGCACACATTTTTGCCCGGAATTCCTATCTTAGAGGCACTAGTTAGCTCACACATGTCATCTTGACTTTCCCATTACCATACAGCCCTTCAGAACAAGGGACAGGTTTCATGTCCTTCAAGACCTGAACCAGGCTTAGCTCATGGATGTGCTCAAGACATTGACAGACTCACCCAAGGCAGCAACTGCTGCTTCAAATCCCAGCTCCTCATCCCCAGGTGTCTCACTGTTCCAGTTGCGACTTGGGGGCCGGGAACCTGTAGGAGAAACCACTGTATAAAAGTTGGGGTAAGTCAGGCAGACAGAAGTATCACACATGGGAAAAAATGCAAGGGAACCCAAGACCCTCATCATCACAGACCTACCCATGAAGCTGCCTGATGGGTCCTGAAGGGATTCAGAACCTTGGGGCTCTTGGTTTTTCTTAAAGAAAGGTACCCCTACCCCAGTTCCCCACTTACTATAGGGTCAGGCACCATACCTGGAGCACAGAGAACGTCAAAGATGAAACTGGCCAACATGAGAGGCAACACAGGTCGATAGTCACAGAGTGTCCCCTCCCGAAGCTCCTCTGCCCGGCACCGCATGGTACTCATCTCGCTTGGACCCAGAGGGATCTTCTTGAGCAAGGCAGCCACCTCAGACTCCTGGTATGCCAGCTTCACCTGAGGGCACAGGAAGGAGCTCAGACCTCCAGTGCCTCAATAGAGATCAAGGTGCAAGCCTCTAAAGAGACTGAAGTATAATGCTGAGATGAAGCCTCTGACCTCCAAGGCCTTGGTAGAAGCTGGAGGCCTCTGTAGCTCCAAGGCAAACATGCCAACTCGGAAGGCCAGGTTGTGGTGCTCTGGACGCTCACTTAACACTGTCAACAGGAAGGCCGCCTTGCTCAGGGTGTTGGTAGCCACCCAGGTCTGACGGCTTGTGGACACCTTGTTCTTCTTGCCCTAGAGAGGGAAGAAGCATAGGAGACAGGCAGATGATTCTGACTTACTTTGGTGGAGGTAGAAGGAGGCTCTTACTTGGGGTGGGGCATGGGAGCAGGTTGGGGGTAAACAGGGGAGGGGAAGATAGAGGAAGGAGGTCTCTCTCACCTTGGCAGGGGGCGGCTCTACCTTGAGGTCGGGTGGGTTGGCTAGTAGATCCTGGGCAAGCTCCACAGTGAGGCGGGAGGCCTCACTGCTATAGCCATGTGCATGCAGGGCTTCAGCACAGGCAAACAGTACCTGGAGAGAGGACATGGGACGAGACAGGTTGAAGTCTCCAGGGGCAGGATATCATGCTCACTCATGCAGCCAACATTCCTTGAGCACTTGCTATATCCCAGGCCCTATGCTGCTCCACAAGAGCTCTGTTCGGTTAGAAACACAGACATATAAACACACATGCCACCATGATGCCAGCTATTATGGGGAAAGGTCAAGGGGAAGTGGGTGGGATATCTTGAGGCACAGGGACAGTATCAGAGACTCCCTAGAGGAAGTGATCTTTAAGATCCCTGAGACCTGAAGGAGGAACATGGGCTAACAGGGAAAAACATTCCAGGCAGAAAGGCTAAACTGTCCAAAATCCTGTAGGCGAGAGAGCATGGCAGATACAGGAGTGGTTCAGCTAATTGGAGTGCGAGGAACAGAGCAGCCAAGTGAGGCTGGTAAAGCAGGCAAAGACCAGATCAAGTGTAGCCTCATAGGTCATGCCAAGGACTTTCATTTTATCCTAAGGGCAATAGGAACCCACTGAAGGGTTTTAAGCAGCACAGTGACACCATCGCCTTTCAGGAAAATCATGTGGAAGCAGTTAAGAGAGTGGACTGAAAATAGGGAGGCCAATTGGGTACCTGCAACAGGATTCTCACAGTCCTGCTAATGGTCCCGACACTCCCAACTAGAGCTAGATGGCCCCTCCCAGCTGTGGCTAAGAAGCACCCAGCCTTCCCTCCTTCCATCCCCTCACCTCCATGCGGCTCTCCTGTTCCAGTGGCTTCAGCCCAGCAAACAGGTCGTGCTCCTCCCCAGCCCCGCCCTCGGCTTTCTCTTCCTCGCCCCCAGCCCCATCCTGGGCATTCAGATAGTATGCCTGGTAGTCATCATCCTCCTCTCCAACTGCAGGGGCTGCCTCTTTGGCTTTGGGGAGCCCACTGCCACTCTCATCTGTAGAAGGGAGGTCGTCCCGGGTACAGATTTCCCCAGGCAGTAGGCCAGGGGGGCCGGCAGAGACTGTGGGAGGCTCAGGCCCTTCTGAGAAGTACACACCACCATCTTCTTCGTAAGTATCTGGGGGCTCAGGAAGGAAAGTAGAAGGGCCTCGGGAGCCACCGTGGGGAGGACAGGGTGGGGGACTCTCAGGGAATCCCCCAAAGGTGCTGGCCTCTGCGCCCAGGGCCAGGCTGCTGTCATCCAGGCTCATCTCAGCCAGGTCTGGCTCCAGGGAGCTGTCTTCGCTGCTCAGCCGTCGCTTGCTCCCACCACCTGCTGAGCCCTTGCTCCCACTGCCAGCCCCACCCAGTGCTTTGGCTTTGCCCCCACCCGGACCCATCTTATGCAGAGCTTTATCTCCCCCTTCAGCTGAGAGGCGGCGGGGACCCCGCTGTGATGAGGGGACCCCATCACCCAAGCCCTTGCGCTTGGTCCCAGGCTCCTTGGGCCGCACAGCTGGCTCAGCAGGAAGGGGTCGGGGCCGGTCCCGGGATTCCTCCAGGCCCCCAGAGCGGGAGACACCTGGCCGAGAGGGCAGGGCCCGGGCCCAGCACAGTGCCAGCTTCCTGTCAGTGCCACTGTAGGTGACACCGGGAAGTGGGTAGGCCTCTTCCCAGTTGAAGTAGCAGGCCTCCACCGCTGGCCGGAAGCCAGGGAAGAGCCGCTCCAGCGTCTTCTTGTGTTGGCCCCGCTTGACATTCTCAATCACCTTCAGCTGCCACTGCCGCAGCTGCGCACATAGTTCCCGGCGCCTGTGGGAACAAAGGGCGGGAGGCTGCTGGGGGGTTAATGGGAAAGGATGGGCATGGGGTAGGCGTACACCCCAAAGAGGTGTACAAAGAAAGGACACGGGAAATTACTTCTTAAGCCAGCCCCATAGGTATCACTGAAACACCCGCCAGGGAATTTTGAAAACTGGGTGTTATTTAGGGAGGGAAGGATGAAAGCCTCTCAGAAAAGGACTCATAAATCACTGGTAACATTAGTACTCAGCACCTCCCGTTTCCCAAGGACTAAAATCATAGTACGTCCCTGCAAACAAGGAGATGAAGGTTCAGTCTGTCCTGAACTGGCCCAGGCTCAGTTCTGCGGTGAGGTTCAGGGGAGACTCACCGCTGAGGGCTGAGTGCAGGGTCCAGCACAGCCAGCCTCCACAGTGTGACCATCTCGTCACACATACTGGCACAGGCATGGGCTGCCACCTCTGACTGCCCGTTGCTACGACCCGTGTGCCCACTGGCACTGCTGTGTGAGGCTGAGGTGCGCACGCTATACCACCAACCTGTTATCTGGAGACAAAGAAGGCTGTGAGCTGCACCTGAGAGCTCAGAGAAAAATAGAGTATCCCTCCCAGAGTCCCTTTCAGCAAGAGAAGGATGAGGCGAGGGGAGGGAGAGAATGAGCCACTACAGGGCTCCCCAACACTGGGCAATTACCTGCTCATAGGTGAGGCACTGGTCAGTGAGAATTTCCAACAAGGGGGCAGCATTGCTGTCCCTTCGCTTGAACATCTCCCGAACGATGCTCAGCAGGTTCCAGACACCCTCTGGTTCACGGCCCCTCAGAGGGCGCAGCAGACATGCCCATTCAGCAGCGGCCGGCGGCTCCGTGGAAGACAGATACATGGAGTTCACATCACTGTAAAAGCAGGGGAACAGAAAACCATGATGCTAAGATGGGGCTGAATGAAAAGGGCTTCTAGCCCCAAAATACAGAAGATAGAGTGAAAAGGACATCTGTTACAAAAATTATATATATATTTTTTGAGACAGAGTCTCGCTCTGTCACCCAGGCTGGAGTGCAATGGCACAATCTCAGCTCACTGCAACCTCTGCCTTCCAGGTTCAAGCAATTCTCCTGCCTCAGCCTCCTGAGTAGCTGGGATTACAGACACGTGCTACCACGCCTGGCTAATTTTTTGTATTTTTAGTAGAGACAAGGTTTCACCATGTTGGCCAGGCTAGTCTCAAACTCCTGACCTCAGGTGACCCACCCGCCACAGCCTCCCAAAGTTCTGGGATTACAGGTGTGAGCCACTGCCCTCAGCTATAAAAATTCTTAATTTTTCTCTGCCTCCATTTTCTGATCTATAAAGGAAGAAAAAGAACTCTTGCTCTACCTAGGTAAGAGCAGACCACTCTGTGATTGTACAAGTTCATCATCACCCACTGATTCATTAGTGACAACTGTGTGCCAGGCACTATGCCAGTTCAGGGAATAAAAGGTGGGAGTCAAAGGCATGAATAGAAGAAAGGATCTGTCATCAGCCTGAGGGACGCTCCCCCTCCACCACAGACACAGGTATGCAGAAATCTGACGTACCTGAAGACCACAGGGGAAGGACCACAGAACTTGTGTAGGGTCTTCTTGATGTTGTCAGTGAGTGTCGATTCATCCAGATACCAAGTACTCTGGTCTGACGCCGAGGGCCCTGCTGTGGGGTCTGAGGATAACAGGCAGTCAGTCATCTAGAGATAGGGGCCTGGATTCGCCTGACAATAGCAAGCTTTGAGTAAGTGGCGCTCTGCACTACAAGCTTGCGTTCTTCCTACTGCCCATCTTTCTCACCGCACTCACCTGGAGCTCCACACACTGTATTGATGGCTGTTGACTGGGAAGACAGGAGTTCGTCCAGGAGACGCTGAGCTGTGGGGAGGATCTGAGGGAGAAAGAGACAAAGGCAAACAGAACACAGCATAGGTGAACCCATGGAGGCCTGGGCCTAACAGAAAGGCTGCTATGCAGCCTGGCCAAGAGCTAATTACAGGAGGGTGTGCCGACCTCACCCACCTGCTGAGGGAGTTCACTAATGAGGTACTGAGCAAACTTCTGCAGCTGGTCCCTCTGTAGCCGGGACAGGGACTCTGAGACTGGGGCTCGAAGGCAGACTGCAGAAGCCTGAAGGGGACACAGAGGAAAATGGAACAATCTTGAGAACAGGAGAGCTGGTGCTGGAGCTGGGGACAGAAAGGCAGAGTAGGGGAGGCGAGGGGGCTCACATTGTAGCCAGGCATGCAGCAGAGAAGGGGGGGATGGAGCGTAGGATAGGGCCGGGATAAATTGGGAGGGCCTCACGTTGTGGATGCGGAAGAGACAGAGTGCCACGACATGGGTGCACCATTTGGCCCCAGCCCCACAGGTACAGCTGCAGGAAGTGACCCGGCAGCGGTCAAACATCACAGCCACATTGTAAGCCCCTTTGGGAGGGACCATCTGAGGTGGCACCACTGTAGCACTCAGGTGGAATCCTGGGGAGAAACGGGGGCTTGGTCAGGGAGAGCTGTTGAGACCTGGGTCTCTGCCCTTGACCCTGGCCCTGCAGTTATTCAGACAACATGCTCCAGCTTCTTGCAGTGTGTCCTTAATTCACAACCCAGGGGATGAGAGGAGCAGGGTGTGCCACATGGCATGATGGGTCACTCACCTATCTGCAATGGGTCCTTCACAGCCCTCATGCGGAAGAGCTGATCCCCTCTCTGAAACTCATCCGCACTGCCATTGGCCAGGCATGAATACAGCCTGGGGGTGAATAAGAGGACATAGCCACAACTCAGCAAATAACCTTTGGCAGACCCTGTCGGAGACCACAATGCCCTGTGCACTCTCCCCAGCCTCACTCCTTCTCAGAGGGAAAATCCCAAGCAATCCCTCCCTTGTCTTCCTCTCACCACTGCCCCAAATACAATGTCTTCTTTGTTCTACGGGAAACCCAGCAGACAGTGTGGAGTATTAGGACCCCACTCCCCACCATCAGTTCTTTAGCCTCACCGAATGTCCTCTTCATTCTCAGGAAAGCTCCAAAAAGCAATTCGGAGCTGTAGCTGCTCAGGCACCGGTGGGTAAACTTTCTCCACCACTTCAAATGGGATGTGAAATGCCACCTGCTTTGCTGACAGCTCCACCAATGGGATCACCAGTCCATCTTTGCAAACAATGGTTGGGATCAAGGGAAAGAGAATAGGAAATGAAAAGGGCCATGGTTTCTTGGCACTCATGCCAGTGCCACATCCTGGGCCTCACCTTTACTATGCAAGAAAGAGGAGACCTGGATGAAGGTCCTAGGGACCCCCCTATCAGGATACACTAACCTCCATATGAGAAAGGGGAGCTGGACAATCCCCAGACCACAGCTGGCTACACCTAAGGTCTAGAACAGAAGCTACGAGAGATATCCTAAGAAACTCCTAGCCAGAGAGGTGCGTTCCAAGACCCTAGCAAGTAACCCTGTCCACATGGCTCAGCACCAAATTTTCCATATTCCACGAGCATTTTAAATTCAAATTACATGATTAATGTCTCTCCTCTGGCATTCTTGCTTCTGACTGCTTTTTTTTTTTAAATCCCTTTTACTCTGGATGACTCTAGGTCCCTAGCTAAGGAGGAAAGATAAGCCAGAGTCCAGAAGGAACCTGAAGAAACATGAGAAGCCAGACCCCTTTTGGCACACCTAAATGACGACTTTCCACACTGGAAACCATCATGGGGAGAGAGTTATCCCAGGGGACCTAGCTGCTGCTGCAACTGGAATCACTGGACTAAGATGGAATTACCAGTCAAGGTTTTCCACAGTGTTTTAATCAAAAAGCAGTGATAACATGACAAACTGTACATCTCACAAAATTGCCAGTCACAATAATAGATCATGAAATAATAGAATGAAAAAGAATTTTTTTTAAAAAAAGTTAATCCCTTTATTTTTAGATTTTTATTTTTTTATTTTGAGATGAAGTCTCACTCTGTCACTCAGGCTGGAGTACACTGGTGCCATCTCAGCTCACCACAACCTCCACCACCCGGGTTCAAGCTTTCCTCCCACCTCAGCTTCCCGAGTAGCTGAGATTACAAGCATGTGCCACCACACCCAGCGATTTTTTTTGTATTTTTAGTAGAGACAGGGTTTCACCATGTTGGCCAAGCTGGTCTCGAACTCCTGACCACAAGTGATCCACCTGTCTCAGCCTCACAAAGTACTGGGATTACAGGCGCAAGCCACTGTACCCAGCCCTTTATTTTATGAATGACTAAAGTGGGGGGTTTGGGGGAATACGGCATGTTTTCCCAGATTTTAACCTGACCAGGAAAATAATACCAATATATTAAAAATCCTCCTCACCATGACTTGTTACTTCCCTCAAAGTGTGGGGGCACTAAGCCTCAAGACTTATATATTCAAATATGAAAGAAGCCGAAAGGCCACATAAGACCCACAGTAAAACTGCCTATGATCTGTGTGTGTGTGTGTGTGTGTGTGTACACAGAACATACGTCCTCTTCAACTGAAGCTGAATGCCACCCCTCCACCACTTGTAAAAAGTGATACAAGTAAATTTCTCTCTGTCCCAAAGGAGTACCAGAAATCTCCGCAAGCCAGTTTGGAAAACAGGACTCTTGGAAAGGCCTGAGTAGAATCACACAATTTAAACTCCTCAACTGCTGAAAAAAGCCACCTTCCACTGAGGACCAGGACAAAAACTGTGCCATGAGGAAGGCACAGGCAAGTCCCAGCCTTGGCTTCTGACAGATGTTTGACATGGCCAGAAGCAAAGCCTAAACCTATGAACTATGGAATCTCTGGCAGGCAGGCCAGCTCACCTCTACTTTCCACTGGGTGGGATCCCATCTTAATGCTTCTGGGATCAGAGATCATCACCCCAAAGCAAGAAGCTCCCAATGCATTTTGCAATGCGGTGGCGCGCCACAAGTGGTCACTTATTCACAATCAGCCCCCTACCCACATTCTCTTCTATTTTCCGGTATGCCTCAGACTGAACTCAGTTAAGTATTCCCAAGTCAAAGATGGAATTCTCCCTTATCCCATCTCTAAGGCAAAGGAGCGACGGAAGATTTAGTTTCTGTCCAACACAGGATCTCCCTGCCACAGCGTGCGCGCGCTCGCACGCGCGCGCAAACATACACACACGTGTGGAGAAGCCAGCCCACCCCAAGAAGGCCGGAAAAGCGAGTCCTGAAGTCTGTTCTAAGCTTGGAACAGCTTCCAGTCGGGGACAGCTCCCGGCTGGGGACAGCTCCCCGCTCCTCCCCTGGTTGAAGACAGCTCTCGGTCGGGGACAGCTCCTGGTCCCGGACAGCTCCAGAGCGAGGCCCAAGCAGGGCCTGCTGCTCCTCTTCCCCCCATCTCACTCTCACCTCTCATTCTGGTACCGCCACTGCCACCTCCGCCACCGCCGCCAGTGGGGGAATTGGGCCCCGCTGACTGTTTGCGCCATCCCCGCCAGTTCTGGCAGAGGCTCTCGGCCTCGGAGATGAAGGAACAGAGCGAATCCTCCTCAAAACGGTCTGAATCCTCGAATGAGAAGCGCTCTCCGTCCTCCCACTCCGCGAACATCAGCTCCATGGGGCCCGCACCCCCCGGGGCCGGGTCCCCCCCCGCGGATCCGGGGCCTCGGCCGCCGGCCGGGGGTTGAGGGGAGGCCCGGGGCCTGAGGGGCGAGCCGGGGCTGGGGGTGGCCGGGGCGCTCAGGGCGGCCGTGCCGGGCGAAAATCTCAGGCCTGGAAAAGAGACGGGAACGAGCCTCGCCCAAAAGCGAGGTGCAAGCGGTGATCTTGGCCAGTCTCCGAGACTTACGGCCGGGACGAAGCGCTCGGTGGCTGGGGCCTCTAGGCGGCTGCGGAGCCGCCTCCCCCATCAGCTGATCTGGACTTCCGGCCGCGCGGGCCACCACCACTTCCGCCCTCGCGCGCTCGGGATCCGGATCGGGTACGGGCGGATGTAGGGGACATGGTTATTTAATTGCTGTATTTGTCTGTTTTTTTTCTCAGGCCCACCTTCAGATACCATAAGGGCAAGCCAACTCCCAATATTATACGAAACAACTACAGATCCCAGCAATAACTCGGAGTCCATAATGTCCCTTAGGAATAAACAGCCGCCATGCATGTTGGGAATTGTAGGCTGTCAGGACCGCACAGGAACTATTGGATGGAGTTATTGTCTTAACTCTGGATAGGCCCCAGGGCAGCACCACCTTCTGGGAATCGTAGTCCAGAAGTCTGCAATACAGCCGACCTTTTTTATAGGGTCTAATTGGGGAAACATCAGGAAATTCGCATTCGATTTCAGGAAATGGTTGTACTGTTTGTTCATACGGCCTTTGGGTCTAGGAATTCTTAACATTTTTTTTGTGCCATGGACCTTTTAGCAGTCTAGGTAGGTTTCTGGACTCTCAGATTGTTTACAAATGCACAAAATACCAAGAATTACAAAAAACCAGTTATGTTGAAATACAATTATCAAAATATTAATAAATCTATAATAATAATGCTCCTTCAGTTATACATTGAATGACAAAATTTAGGAGGAAGTGTAGTAACTATCATAATTTTGAAGCTAGTGATAAGTATAAATGATTTTTGAGATATTTATAACCAACTGTAATGATATGAAAATACCGTGATTTCATATAGGTTTTGGTAATGTTACTGTGGTTTGTTTCCCATAGCCCTGACTGAAACGCTAAATTTCTGTTGTAGTTAAAAATATAAATTTCCCCCCAAGTTCACAGACGTCTTAACTCGAGTCTACTGGCCTAGGTTAAGAACTCCTAAGCCTAGTCCAAAGTGCCTAGGCACTGAGCTTCTTCCTATAGCTTAAAGGCTCATCCTGTAGAACTGGGGAGTTGCCCCAGGATATGAACAGCGTGGGAAGAGACAGCTGTCAGTGGGTCAGGGAGGCAAGACCCCTTCCTACCTTAATAATTATCCCATTGGTGCATTAAAAGCACCAATGATGTTTGTCCCACATTTAACACTGTAAAGTACGTTAAAACACTAACTCAATTATTCCTGAAAGGACAGAGTATACATAAAATGCTATGCAATTTTTCCTAATATCAGGGGAATCACATAAGTGGATGCCTTCAGCAACCAAACAGATAACTTGAGAGAAATAAACAGGTTATAAACAAGGCAATTGTTAATTCTGTCTCACCATTTTGGAAAGTCCAGTGGTGAGGTCACTGGAGAATGCAAACAAATGATAATCAGCTCTACCTAACTGCCAGGTGGAAATAATAAGGCTGCAAGAGCTTTTAATTTTATTTAAAAACAAAAACAAAGACAAAACAAAAAAAAACAAGTGAGGCCAGTCATGGTGGCTCACACCTGTAATCCCATCACTTTAGGAGGCCAGGAGTTGGAGACCAGTCTGGCCAACATGGTGAAACCCCGTTTCTACTAAAAATACAAAAACCAGCCAGGTGTGGTGGCAGGCGCCTATAATCCCAGCTACTTGGGAGGCTGAGGCAGGGGAATCCTTGAACCTGGGAGGCAGAGGTTGCAGTAAGCCAAGATCCTGCCACTGTACTCCAATGCTCCAGCCTAGGCAACAGAGTGAGACTCTGTCTTCAAAAAAACAAAAACAAACAAACAAACAAAAACAAGTGGCTAGGCACAGTGGCGCATGCCTGTAATTCCAGCACTTTTGGGAGGCCAAGGCGGGCGGATCACTTGAGGTCAGGAGTTTGAGACCAGCCTGGCCAACGAAACCCCATCTCTACTAAAAATACAAAAATTAGCCAGGCATGATGGTGGGTGCCTGTAATCCCAGCTACTCAGAGGCTGAAGCAGAAGAATCACTTAAACCTGTGAGGCGGTTGCAGTTAGCTGAGACCTCGCCACTGCACTCCAGCCTGGGCAACAGAGCAAGACTCCGTCTTAAATAAATGAATAAAGCTAAAATGTGGAATTTTAATTACTTTTTTTCCTATTTTTAAACATGACCAGCTAATTTTAAAACTTTTTTTAACTGCATGGGTCAAATAAAGCACATCTGCAGAACCTCTAGGTCACCAGTTTGTTAACTTGATTATTCAGAGAGCACCTTGCAGGGGCTATGCACAAAATAGGCAATCACTAAGTATCTACAGATAGCAAACTTCAACTTCCTTATTGTATCCAAAGGCAAGGGCACTAAATGGTGTGTAAAAGACTTCAAATGCAGGGAAAGATAAGACAAAGGTAGGGCAAACCAGGAAGGAAAGAACTTCCCGGGTCTAGGAGAGGAAACGGTTCAAGCATGGAGGGAGTACCTAATTCAAGACAAAAGGCCAAGTTCTCTTCAGAGGATTTTATTTCACGATAAATCATAACTTCTACCCATACTATGATTCCAAAGGGTGAAAAAAGTGTTTTGCCTCTTCTACCCTTCAAAGACAGCATGGCAATGCCAACATCTCTAAAATGCCTCTGTTGTCAGAAGCTATAGTTCAGTCATTGAAAATGCTTCTCCGTTTTCAGCTGAGGTAAGGTTTGTTAGGAAACCTCTGCAACAACTTATTCAATTTCTTTGGAGGTAAACCCCCAGACTCTCCCAGGGTTTGCTGTATTGATCTCATCTTTCGGGCTTCCTGAAAACACAGAACAAATACAAGAATGACAGCTCTAAAGTTTGTCTAGTCCAGATTTTTAAGACCTGACCCCAGAAAAATCAGTCAATCAATCAAGTTTGTCCTGACCTAGGCCCATAGTTCTCACAATGCCCTAATGCACATGAAGATGTTAACTAGCCTGGATAAATCTATGTTAGCCGCTTTTCAACAAAAGGGCGTTGGGACCTACAAATGAGACTATGCTCAGAAGCTACTATCTCAGCTACCAATTCAGCCTAGGCTGGAAACCAAACAATTGTCATTATTTAGTTTTAGTCTCTTTAGTTCTATTTCAGACAATGTCTACTTGAGCAGCAATTTAAATTTTTCAAAATGGTTTTCCCATTCATTACTTCATCTGACACTCACAACATTCTCTAAGGTGGGTATTAGTATTAACCTCGTTTTACGTACAGAAACGTTAAAGTTCACAGCAATGAATAAATCCGTCTAGATCACACAGCCTTCAAAACTGTAACCTTTCCCACTTTGGCGTGATATATCTCCCAAATGAATGAAAGGGCCTTTCCTAGCAAAAGGCAGGGAGAATCATTATTTGTATCTCCCCAATTCTTTTCCTAAGAAAGCACCCCAGGAAACATCTGTCACCTGAGCCCTCGCGGCACAATCGAGGAAGCCCTGGATCTCTTTTCTGCACGCATCGTCGCGGAATTCATTCTGCTTCCAGCAAGCCATCATCACCGACATCTCCGTGATACAAGTCGCCTCTGGAGGGGCAGATCCGGGGGACCTTCAATCACAAGAAGTCCCTTACCTTCCTGCCCTCCTACCCACCCGCCCCTGCTCACGCTCCGGCTTCTGCTCCGCGGCCCTCCTGGCTCTGACTGCTCACCGCCCTTCTCCCGGCGCCGCTCCCCAACGCGGTTAGCTAGAATGAGGGGTTTATTGGGCTTCAGTACAGGCTTCCGCGAGTTCCAAGGCCGAGCCAGGCGGCCCCGCAGGCTGGGTGTAGCCATCGTGCACGGAGCTCCCGGCAGGCTTTGCGGTTCCGTGCGTGACCTCGCGTGACCCCTACGGGCTCGACGAATCGGCGCGGAGCTCGGGGAAGGCGCGGTGGCTTGCTGGCGGCCACCTCTTTCTTTTTCGTGGCCGGGGCTGCTGCGATGCTGGGTTCGAGCAGCGGCGGGTTCGTACTCGTCAGTAGGTTAGAAGGACACTCTTTGGGTTCGTACGCTGACTGAGGCTTCCCCATGATGGGCTCCGGGCCCTGAAGCCTGGAAGCAGTACCGGGCCAGGTATTTGCAGGAAAGGGCCCTGGTAAGTGGACACTCTTCTGGTGGTAGCCGACTTGGTCTAGGGATGATTGGCATAGGGCGGGGTTGCGGGGGGCGGCGAGGGGGCGAGTCCAAATTTGAGACTTTAAGATGTTAGGTTGGGAAAGATTTTTGTTTTAATAAACCTGCAAGAACTGCCGTTTTTCACTACCTTTAGGACCACTCCAAAGCCGCAAGGAAAAATTACTTATTTCATTTTATAAATGCTACTAATGCTATTAGATACGGTTTGCCCATTTGTAGCAATCTCAGTTGGTAGGATGAAGCTTAAACACTTTGGAATTCATCGTCTTTTTTAGTCCTCTTGCCGGTCTTACAGACTTGGACCTTCAGTTGTGCTGCTTCGCCAGACGTTTTTTTGAGACAGGGTCTCTCTTTGTTGCCCAGAATGGAGTGCAATTGGCACGTTCATAGCTCACTGCAGCTTCAAACTCCTGAACTCAAGCGATCCTCCCGCCTCTGCCGCCTGAGTAGCTGAGACCACAAGTGCAAGGCACGACGCCCAGGTACTTTCCTTATTTTTTTAGAGACGGGGTTTTGCCATGTTGCCCAGGCTGGTCTCGAACTCCTGGGCTCAAGCGGTCCACTTGCCTTGCCCTCCCAAAGTGCTTTACATTCATGAGCCTCTGCACCTGGCCAGACGTGTTTCTCAGACGTGGTTCTCAAGTGACTTCTGGCTATTTACAAAACTCATTACAAAGATGTGCAGCATATTCTCAAAGCATTTCCAAATAAGTTCCAAGAAATGTTTTTGGTAATGTAAGCATAAACAAGCCTACAGCTAATAAGATGACTACTTTGGAGGAGCAACATTTATTTGGATTTGTAAATTCAGTGTTAAAAATCACTTATTACAGATGTTTGGAATCTTCCCACTGATATCTGCATGGCTGGTTATTTTTCTTTCCTTAAGTCTCAGGTCATGTCACAGAGGGCTTCCCTGACTTCTCACACCCTACCACCATCAACTTGTTTTCTTCATGGCACCTATCACAGTCTGAATTGTCTTACTGTTTATGGCCTTACCTATCCCTAAAACCCATTTAAAAATGTAAGCATGAAAGAAGGAACCTTGTCTATCTTGTTCATTGCTGAATCCACAGTGCCTAGAATAGTGCCAATAAATATTTGTTAAATGAACAAGTGTTTTTTATTTATTTATTTATTTTTGGAGATGGGGTCTTGCTGTCACCCAGGTTGGAGTGATTAGCTCACTGCAGCCTTGGCCTTGCTCTGCTGATCCTCCTGCTTCAGCTGCTGGAGTAGCTGTTAGCACAGGCTCACACCACCAAACCCAGCTAAGTTTTTCTTTTCTTTTCTTTTCTTTTTTTGTGGAAATGGAGTCTCTGTATGTTGCCCAGGCTGCTCTTGAACTTCTGGGCTCAAATGAGCTTCCTATTTTGGCTTCCCAAAGTGCTGGGATTTATAGGCGTGCGCCACCACACCCGACCTGAAACTTTTTCACAAATCTCCAACTTTATTACACTCACTCCCAAGAAAATAACCAAGAAGAAGACATTTAACAAGAAGCAGTTTATTATACAAAACGAAACCTGAGATAATAGAAAGTAACAACACTTGCAGTAATAAAGGAATCAGCCTTGTACTCCACCTCCACACTCCAGCAGTATAATTAAAATAGATTCCTATCAGACACTTCTAACACCAATAACGCAACCTGCAGTGAGGATACCCCAAATCAGAAAATTCATGTTGCTTGCTTTCTCCATAGGGAAAGTGAAGCTTTCAGTTAATAAGTATCACGGCTATTCCTGGTTCTACTTTCTTTTGTGGAAATGTAACACCTCGTTTACACTGCTCTTTTGTGAGTACTTATATGGTGATAGGAATAAAGGAGAAAGTCTGGGAAGCACAAAGCAGGCCTGAGTCTCCAGCAATAGTTATTCAAAAACACCTGCCACTTTATATGTAAAAGTACCAAAGGAATGCCAATGTAAGCTTGTGTAATTAGACAGGAGAGGTAATGATAATTCTACACCTTGCTTAACCATCACTTAACCTTTTTATTGCACAAAATGAAATTTAAGTCCTAACCTAGGTCTATACTTGTGTAATACATATTATGCACTGTAAATCAGCATCTGCATTTAGATAGATTGCAAGCTTAGAAATCAGTTCTGCATTTGACTTGTCAGTGCCTATTATATCAAATTTTAACTTTTTTTTTAAGACAGGCATCTCACTACATTGCCCAGTGGCTACTCACAGGCACACTCACAGCATACTACAGCCTCAAACTTTCGGGCTCAAGCAATCTTCCTGCCTCAGCCTTCTGAAAATATATTTTTGAAGGCGTTTTGTTTTGTTTTGTTTTGTTTGAGACAGGGTCTCACTCTGTCACCCAGGCTGCAGTGCAGTGGCAATCCTCCCACTTCAGCCTTCCAATTACCTGGATCTACAGGCACACACACCATGCCCAGCTAATTTTTTTTGTTGTAGAGATGCGGTTTTGCCATGTTGCCCAAGCTGGGCTCAAGTGCTCCTCCCACCTTGGCCTCCTTAAATCCCTGGGATCAAGTGATCCTCCCACCTTGGCCTCCCAAAATGCTGGGATTGCAGGCATGAACCACTGCACCTAGCCTGAAGGTCTGTCTTCCCTCTTGTTCTTTTCTGCAAAAGGTCAAACAGGATAAGCAAACTTTCCATAATTTATGAAGATCATCTTTTATTAAAGGATTAAATGATCCAGTCTAGTGCCTTTGGTGATAAAAGAAAAAAAAAAGGATTCAATGAAAAAAGAACAACTTGGTAATGAAATTCAGCCTAATTACAACTTTTCTTGGCCACATCCTTAGATGTCAGTATATTAAGTGTGGACCCTAGTTGTTGAAGCATCTAATGTAATATCTATCTATATAGATAGATATGTAGATGTAGGTATAGATATATATTGATAAGCTATGGAACTTCTCTTGTGATAACTCATTATTAATACATTACAACTAGAGTAGCTGTAAGGTCCAAGGTATTCTTTCCTGTTCCACTGCCCCAGAAAGAACTAATGGTCTCCCTGCTCATTAGACTGTATGTTCAAACCACAGCAATAGAAGGATTTGACTAAATCCCCAAATCTGACTAAGATTTTTATTTAGTCAGCCACTTGTGGCTTAAATCTCTTGCCTTGCCTCTTCATTCCCTTGAGTGGGCTCCATCAAAAAGTAGTCTCAGGCTGCCCTTCTACTACCTTCATCGAAGCTGCTTTCTCTCTCCTGGATTACACCCTTCTGGATTCTCTCAGTCAGTGTGAGAGGAGCTTTCCTTCCCTAATTTTCCCCCTCTGGGAACCCTTTTCACTCAGTGTGAAATTGGCTTTTCTTTCTCCTTACTCACTGTGAGAGCTAGCTGTTTCCCCTTCTTTTTTCTTTCTCTGCCTAAATAAATCACTTTCTGAAAAAAAAAAAAAAAAAAAGTAGTCTCAGGCTAGGCACGGTGGCTCGCACCTGTAATCCCAGCACTCTGGGAGGCCGAGGTGAGTGGATCACTTTAGGTCAGGAGTTTGAGACCAGCCTGGCCAATATGGCAAAACCCCATCTCTACTAAAAAAAAAAAAAAAAAAAGTACAAAAAAATTAGCCAGGCCTTGGTGGCATGCACCTGTAAAGCCACTCTGGGGGCTGAAACACGAGAATCGCTTGAACTGTGGAGGCAGAGGCTGCAGCAAGCCCAGATCGCACCACTGCACTCCAGCATGGGTGACAGAGTGAGGCTCTGACTCAAAAAAGGGGAGGGGGGCAGGGGCCGGGTGCAGTGGCTCATGCCTATAATCCCAGCACTCTGGGAGGCCGAGGCAGGTGGATCACCTGAGGTCAGGAGTTTGAGACCAGCTTGGCCAACATGGTGAAATCTCTATTAAAAATATAAAAACTAGCTAGGTATGGTGGCGGGTGCCTGTAATCCCAGCCACTCAGGAGGCTGAGGCAGGAGAATTGCTTGAACCTGGGAGGCAGAGGTCACAGTGAGCCAAGATCACGCCATTGCACTCCAGCCTGGGCGACAAGAGTGAAACTCCGTCTCAAAAAATAAAAAAGGGTTGGGTGTGGTGGCTGACGCCTTTAATCCCAGCACTTTGGGAGGCCAAGGCAAGTGGATCACGAGGTCAGGAGATCGAGACCATCCTGGCTAACGCGGTGAACCCCATCTCTACTAAAATTACAAAAAATTAGCCAGGCACAGCTACTCAGGAGGCTGAGGCAGGAGAATCGCTTGAACCCGAAAGGCAGAGGTTGCAGTAAGCCGAGATTGCACCACTGCACTCCAGCCTGCCAGCATGGGCAACAGCGAGACTCTGTCTCAAAAAAAAACATCATATGGAAGTGCATCAGTAATACACTTTATGCACTGTATGCACTGTTTTATGCACTGTGAATGAATCTGGACTATTCTTGCACTTAAAGTGAAAAGTGCTACAGATTATGAGATAATCACTAAAACATATTGCTACACTGTTTCTGTAACTGCAGAAGATGGGACTTTGTAGCATATAAAAACAATAAAATAGAGGGAACAGTTCATTAGACAAACAGAAAAGAATTAGAACCCACAAAAACTGGTACTTTTTTTCCTGGATTTTTTTTTTTTTTGGTCAACCTACTCACTGAAAAATTTGCACTTTGACTCATAGTAGCCTATTTTAACATTTCATAGTCACTTAAAGAAAAATATGACTTTTTCTGCCATAATTCCCGGTCTTTGTCTCCATCTTTGGTCAAAAAAGGGGACAGGGCAATACATTAAATTGACAAGGCATATAATAGCCACTGAATGTTTCTGTTCATGAGAAGGAATTCCATATATACCATAAATAGGATGCAAACCAGCAGTAAGAATGATGGCAAGGTTTCTGTATTTCAGAAATTGCAGGAAAGGGCCTTAAACCAGGAAAGACAAGTCCATTTAAAAATATATATTTATTTTGAGACTGTCTTGCTTTGTCACTGAGGCTGGAGTGCAGTGGTATGATCATAGCTCACTTCAGCCTTAAATTCCTGGGCTCAAGTAATCCTCCTGTCTCAACCTCCCAAGTAGCTAAGGCTACAGGTGTGCACAACCATGTCCTGCTAATTCTTTTATGTTTTGTAGAGACAGGGTCTTGCTATATTATCCAGGATGGTCCCAACTCCTGGCTTCAAGCAGTTGTCCCTCCTTGGCCTCTCCAAGTGCTGGGATTATAGGCATAAGCCACTACACCTGGCCAGAAAAAGCTATTTAAAAAAAAATTAGGGCTGGGTGAGGTGGCTGATGCCTGTAAACCCAACACTCTGGGAGGCCAAGGTGGATGGATTGCTTGATCCAGGAGTTGGAGACCAACGTGGGCAACATGGCAAAACCTCATCTCTACAAAAAAATATGAAAAAATAAAGTAAAATAAAAGTTTGACATGAAAGCAAAGTACATAATATAAAAAATGCAACCCCGGAAAACCAGAATACTATCCACCAGAAGTTTTGCTTCTCCACCAACATAACAATTTATAAAGCAAGAGACGAGGAAAAAAGATTATTCGGAAAAGTACTTAATAATGAGGAGTCTGGGGAACAGAACAGAAGTTATAAGTCGTAACCTGACCCATCTTTCTTCACTGGTAGTCATATACAATTGAAACAATGAAACAGAGAAGTGAGTCCTTTAAAACCAAATCAACTCCAGAAACCCAGTGCCCTCAACAGTAAAGACTTTTCTTTAATAAGAGTACAGTACCATTTGCCTCCAAAGTTACTGTGGTGCTTAGTTAAGATTGTCTTTATCTGATGTATACCACCTTCTGGGTTATTTAGATCTATTTATTGTGCTAGGACCTGGCATTTTCATGTTCCTTTGACCAAGTGTTCAGAATTTGCTTAATTCTAACCTGGAGAGTTCTTTGAGTGATTATCCGTCCTGGAGTGTCTATGACAGTGAGTAAACTATTAACTGAAGGAAAATATTGTAATTAATATATCTATTTTCTGCACTGTATATGGATTAAGTGATAAAAACACTTAATCTACCTTCAGAGCCATATATTTGAGAACACTCAAATCATTATGTTTTCCTATGTACTTTTTAAAATAAACTTAGTTTTAAACTATGTTGTAAAAATAGAAAACATGGCTTAAAAATATACATTATATGGTTTCAGGATTTTGTCAGTGTTTAAAGAACCAATGTTCGTTCATCTTTGTATTTATATACATGATTTAAATTTTGTCTCAGATAATTTTGAAATGTTAAATAAAACAGCAATGATTTAAATTAAAAAAAAAAAAAAAAAAAAAAACCTCTGTTGGGGCCAGGCGCGGTGGCTTATGCCTGTAAATCCAGCACTTTGGGAGGTGGAGGCGGGTGGATCACGAGGTCAGGAGCTCAAGAACAGCCTGACCAACATGGTGAAAGCCCGTCTGTACTAAAAATACAAAAATTAGCCAGGTGTGATGAAGTGCGCCTGTAATCCCAAGCTACTCAAGAGGCTGAAGCAGGAGAATCGCTTGAACCCGGGAGGCAGAGAGTGCACTGAACCAAGATCACACCACTGCACTCCAGCCCCGGGGGAAAGAACGAGACTCCATCTGAAAACAAAACAAAACAAACCAACTCTGTTGGACCAGCACCTTGAATCAAATGGATGTTTTAAGCTTCTACTTCCCAGTGAACCAAGAATTGTATGTCTTCATCTCTCCTTGAGGAGAAGCTCTATGTTATAGACCTTGGCTACTCATCATTAAGATAAAATCTTAATAGATAAAACTAGAATTCCTTGAATCCATGAAGATAGTGTCCATTAAGGGTTTGTGAGGTGGATGCTCCTTATGTCCTACGGTAGAATAAAATCCCTTTAGCTCCACCAAGTTAAAGGCTCTTGCAAGGGCACTTAGAGATGTTGCCTTTTCATGAAGATTTCATGTAGGTAATCCCAAAATTTCCTCTGCTGTGTTTCATTGTTGTGGATCATGGCAGTGAGAGCTTCTCCCTGGTCCAGACCTTGCCAGTAATCTTGCAGCCACATCTCTTTCCAACTGAAATACCAAAATGAGGGTTGGATTATGGAACTACAGCATAGCTATGAGTCCTGCCTTTCTCTGAACAGGGCCAAAGAAATCTTAAACAGATACAGTGGTCTCTAACTTGGACAAGACTGCTGTGAAGGGAAGACAATGTGAAGTAAATCCAGTATTAGCCCAAGCGACAGGCGGTAAGCCACAAACACAAAGACATCACACAGCCTACCCAGTGAATTATAATTCCTGACTTGCCTGCTTCTGGCTCCCAAATGTGGAGGGAGTTCAGAGACAGGCAAAGCAGAGACCAGACTGGAAGTGGTCTCCCTAAGGAAAGCAAGGGGGCAGGGGTCTTTAGATGATTATCTTTTAAGTTTCACCTTTACCCCAATAATCAAAATGAAGGTGCATCAAAATGAAGTGGCATCTAGTATCAAGAAAAGACATAACCTGAATATTTATTTTCTTAGTATTTTACTTTTTTTTTTTTTTTTTTTTTGAAACGGAGTCTCGCTCTGTAACCAGGCTGGAGTGCAGTGGCGTGATCTTGGCTCACTGCAACCTCCACCTCCCAGTTCAAGTGATTCTTCTGCCTCAGCCTCCCGAGTAACTGGGACTACAAACGTGCACCACCATGCCCGGCTAATTTTTCTATTTTTAGTAGAGACGGAGTTTCACCATGTTGGCCAGGATGGTCTCGATCTTGACCTCGTGATCTATCTGCCTCTGCCTCCCAAAGTGCTGGGATTACAGGCGTGAGCCACTGCACCTGGCTAATGTTTTACATCTTTTCATACTTTTCCTCTAGTAAATCATATTATATTCAGATACAAACAGTTTGTAATTAGATACAAATTATTTGGTGAAGGATTCCAACCATCAGGACAAAACTGCCAGCAGCATATATTAATAAATGGTCTTCTGCTGCCATCCACTGTCCAAGTCGGCCTCAGGAAGCCATTCTAGCAGCCTTACTTCAGCTTAATAATCTTATCACCTCTCACCCAACAGGTGTGGCTTGCTGCAAGTGGCTTCAACAGTTTCCCACCCCACAGCTCATGCTGGCCTTGTTTCCCAATACCACCACCTTTTGCGACCTACTACAGTAGCCTATTCGATTCCCTCTGATGCACATTGCACATCATTGTGTGTGTGTGAGAGAGAGAGAGAGAGAGAGAGAGACAGACAGACACAGAATCTTATTCCAATCCTGGCTGCAGTGGCATGATCCTGGCTCACTATCGCCTTGAACTCCTGGGTTCAAGCAATCCACCAGCCACAGCCTCCCAAGTAGCCAGGACTACAGGCATGCACCAGCCCCGACCCAGGCTTTTATTTTATTTTTTAAATTGTAGAGACAGGGTCTTATGACATTGTCCAGGCTGGTCTGGAACTCCTGGCCTCAAGTGTTCCTCCCACCTTGACCTCCCAAAGTGCTGGGATTACAGGCGTGAGTCACTGTGCCCAGCCATGCCTGACTTTTCTAGTTACACAGGCAGTGTGTCCTCACATGCATCAACCACATGGGGCTCATCATCAGCACAGCTGCTTAAAAAAAATTATGCCTGGTTAACAGGTTTAAGCCCTGACTATTGCAGAAAAGCCTCCTTCAAAATGATCTCTACTCCCCACTCCCATTTCCACTCTATAAAAGTGCTCAAATGCTGAGTTGATTGTTAGTACTGTCCAAACTCCTGAGCCTGGTATTCATGATATTTATAGCCTGGCCCCTATTTATTTGCCCCATTTTCTCTCTTCCTTATCACCTCTGTGCACAGGCCTTGTGCTCTGGTTCAATCCTTTTTTGAACCACTACTGGAAATATTGTCTACATAAGCTGATTTTCATATGTTGTTGCCTTGGATTATGTTTTACATCTATTCAGCTTTTTCAGCTTGCCTTCTCCCCCCAACTAGACTGTTGACACCTTAAAGGCAGAGTGAGCCCATGTCATAATTTCCTCCTGCACCTGCTCAGCACCTAGTGCTAGTTCATTGCCCACAGTAAGCAAGTAAGTAAATTATTTGATGGCCGCAGGGGACCCCAGGACTCTTACCTGTCATTCTCAGGAATCTCTTCCACATTGCCAAAGCCAGGTGTGGGCATTGGGCAGTCCATGTGTGAGGGTTGGGCAATGTGGGTCTCAGGGCTGGGACTGTCGCTGGGAGAGGCCGCGTGGGCTTTCTCGGCATCCAGCCGAGCCAGTTCGTGGTCACAGACGAAACACTCGAAGCCGTTGAGGTAGTTAGGCAGCAAAGGATCATTCAATCCCCACTCCCGATGCTTCAGACTATCCAGAAGGAATTGGTTGGTGATGCCCCCAGGTTGCTTGTATGCCAGGTATTTCATATATTCCTCATCATTCTTGTCCAGAAAGTCAATAAACTCTGCCAGCTTCTGAGGAGACTCAAAATCATCAATCAGGATGATGGAGTGATTGTTCGGCATCCAGTCTCTCACAGAGGGAGAGCCGCGGTACACGGGCACAGCGCCCAGATGCATGGGACGCCACAGTTTTTCTGTCATGTAGTCGTTACAGATAGCATTTTCCAGGGCCAAGTGGAACTTATAGCGGGACAAGAAGGCCAAGAGCTCTGGATCCTCGGTGGTAGCCGTGGCTGTGTCCTGTAGCCGCGCGGCGGGCAGCTCGCGATTCTGCAGGCATTTCCCGTAGGAGTCTACCTGGAATGGTTAGAGTAGGGCGGTTAAGAGGGTGCGGCCGGGAGGCATGAACACCTGGAGTCCTGGCCTCAGCCCGCCCGCGCCCCCGCACTCAGTCTCCTCCAGCCTGCCTTCACTTACCGGGATGTGGCGCATGAGCTCGCGCACGTAGCGGTCCCGATCCGCGGGCACGTCGCAGTGGGACTGCAAATAGAGCAGCGGCGCGTAGCCGCGGCGGCGCCACTCTGCACGTTCTTGGAGAGGAGGCACCGGGCGGCGCAGATAGGCGGTCCCGGGCAGCCACTGCAGCGACAGCGGGTAGTCCGAGTGGCGACTGAAAGTGGAGGTAAGATTGAAGAGGCGGATGCCCGGGCCGTGGCTCAACAAGAAGTTGTTAAGGGGCGACTCCTCGTGCAGGAGCGCCCAGCTCTGGTGTGCCAGGCGCGGCAGCGGCGCGTCAGACGCGCGGAAGTCGGTGCCGTAGAAGAGCAGCGCGCGCGTCCGCGAGTCCCTCAGCACTCGGCGGTTCCGGGACGCCACGCACGCGCCGCGCGCACACTCGATGCGCTCCGAGTCTCCCGAGAAGTGAGGGAACAGCCCTGGGCTCCACCACAGCAGCACTGGCAAGTCCCCTGCCTCCTCCCTCCCTGGCCGCGGGGTCCTGGGACTGCGCGTCATCCCCACCGCGCCCAGCGCCGACGGCGGCCGGAAAACCGCGCCATCCCATGGTTCCGCCCACTCCGTCTCCCCGCCGGTCTCCCTCTCCACCACGGGCCCAGAGCCGCTGGCTGCATAGACACTGAGCACCCCCAGAAGGGCCAGCACCGCCCCAGTGGGGCCGTCCGCCATGTCCACTCTGGCAGCCGGCGCCCTCGGCCAGGGCGGGACCCCGCCCAGCGGCGAGTCGTGATGGAACGAGGTCCTACGCCACTGGGGCACGCGGCGCATGCGCAGCTCCGCTCAGCCGACGTCCAGGGCTAAAAGCAAAGTGAGCTTTTGGCAGTAAAGATGAGGCTAATGGTTACATCTTAATTTATTTTATTTCTTTACAAATTAAAGATGCATTGAAAAATAAACCAATGAAGAGAAATGATAGGTCCAGAGCAGGGGCATCCCAGGCAGGGAGCAGGCAAGCCTGGCCACCATCAAGCCTAGCCCTTGTCCTGCCCCCAGCCAGTTGGGGTTGGAAGATAACTGTCAGCCACTCAGTCAATACCAAAGCCCAAGCAGTGTCCTAGCGGGAGAGAATGGCGCTCCAGCTGCCTCTGCCTCTGCCTCTGCCTCTCTCCCCAACAACCCCGGGCCTGGAGATGCAGTGTTTCTTGTGGGAGCTCAGAGTGGGACGTGAACTGGCTCTGTGAGGTATTGCAAGTTGATGACCAGGCTCCCTACAGAACCCTCCAATGTTGGGGCCTCTCCAGCTGGAAAGGAGGCTGGCACCTCTCCAAGGTCTTAATATATTTTGCAAGTCAGGTCTCAGGTCATTCATCTCTGACAGTGTGCCTCTCTATCCATGGAGCGATCATCAATCATTGCAGGAGAGAGAGCAAGCAAGCGAGCAGTGGAAGCAGAGAAACCACCACCCTCAGTGACTGACTTGACTGCTAACCTCCAGGCCCAAAAAGGACTGGCCACTTTTCTCTCCACCACCAATGGGCTATACTCCAGCTCTTGTGCACCTGTATGTTTTATCCCTAATATAGGAAGTTGTTGATGACACTGAGCTGAATTAGCCGCCCCTGTAGTAACCTTAGGATGCACACTCTTTCCTGCCTGCCCCTCTCTTCTTGGAGGCTGGTCCAAATATTGCCAGAGTCTGGGTGCCTCCAAACCCAATACCGAATCATATACAGTGAACTGAGAAACTACATTCATTATGACAGGATTAGCAGGAAAAGGAGGGTAGACTGAGGGAACAGGGGCACCTTCTATCAGCAGGACATGACAGAGTGGTAGGATACTTGAGCCCAGAAAGAAGGTGTCTCCTTTTATCTCCCTCTCCTCGCAAAGAGACTGAGGTCAGCTTACATGACATAAGATATGGTACTGTCCTAATTTCTCTGACATCCTGGGGTGCTTTCTGGAAGCTGGCCTGGGACCCTATGCCATTTACCCACTTGCTTTAGCTCAGTAGCTGCCGAATTTCCTTGTGCATATGACAGAGAAAGTCCACATAGGATGCTCCCCCACTCAGACTCTTGTCTTCCACCAGGAAGTGCTTGAACAGCATCTCCAGTTTGTCCTCCTGTTTCACCACGATAAGCTATGGCCAGAATGCAGGGTTCATGAGGCAAGGCAAAAGGAAATTAAACATGCCCAGAAATCCCATTATGCAGTCACTTATTCATTCCCTACCCCACCCGCACTTCCAGGTGAGGACATGACAAGGTAAGAAGGGTTCAGATCAATGTTACCTTCATGTACCGTGATCTCTGTGCTCTTAAGCTATCAATGAGGCCTCGAACCTTCTTGGACAGTGGATTATCCAGAACTGGCAGAACACTCTAGAACACAAAATTCATTTATCCTTATGGTAAGGAGCTCTGCAGTAAAGGTGGGGAGGCACATATCTATGCATCATCTGAAACAAGGAAGCCTGGGAAGAATGACAGCAACTGCCCTCATCCCCAAGTGTTCCCTGATATTCGAGGGAACTAGCATATTAACTTTATTGGCTCCCAATCATTTCACAAAGTATAATTCCACACCCATATTCTCCTTGACTCCCTGTCCTCACCAAGCCACTGGTGATTTGACTGAAGGAGGAGACGCTGAAAAGGCTCTGGACAACACCCTGTTGGACGCTTGCTCCCACCCAGAGGAAAAGGTTGAGCCCATTCTCCAGCAAATACATATCCCCATTGCTTAGACGCTCTTCAGAGGCTCGAACTGCTGGTGGTTCAGTGGTACTCTCAATGGGAGATTTTGTCTAGACAAAAGGAAGGGAGCAAAAGGTTACTAAGGACCATAAGACAAGTCTGCCCCCCACCACACACAAAATTCTGAAAGCTAAGTCCTCAGACACCACCCCTTATGGGGTCTTAGTAACTCTCTCTGTGAAAATTGTATCAGCTAAAATACATAAAAACAAATTCCACTAGTGTCAGATATTAGCCTATCCTTTCCTCCTCCTAAGAGGCCCTTTGCTCCATGCAAGATCTCATACTCCAACCCTTAATCACACCAAAGGTAGGAGCCGAGGGTAGAAGAAGACATTGGTCTCAGCCACATCCATGGAGGTAACTAGCTGTCGGACATAGGCACGGTCATCAGTAGTGACTTCAGCTCCAGGCTGCAGGACATCACTCTTCAACACACAGTTCAGGTAAACTGGGAGTAGCTTCATGCACTCAGGAAGGATCAACTGAGGGGGTTATCAAAATAAAGTCGATGATCATGAGAAATCCTTCCCAAATGCAAACATCTGTCCCAACAAGCCCACCTCCCACTAATATACTTGCCCCACCTGTCCTGCAGAGGAGGGGCTAGCACAGTTCTTTCTGTAACAGGCCAGAATCTGGGCACACTGGGTGATGAGAGTGTCACGAACAGCCTTCACAGGGCTATTCAGGACTCCCCGATATGCTGGATGGAAAAGTGAAGATAGTCACTGGTCAGCCACCCATCATATGTGCTTTCCTATCATCACAACTACCCACTGACCATCCTGGACATCTCGGCCCCAGTCCCACCATTCCCTGCCTCTACCCTCACCAAACTTGGCCATGTAGTTGATGAGTGTGTCAGTCTCACAGTTTCGATACAGATCAGCCAGCTGGGTGCAGCAGTTCAGGGCCAGGTTATGGATGCGGAGCCGACGCTGCCCTGCACAGCTGGTGTAAAGCAGGGCACACTAGGGGAAAGGAAAAAAGGGGAACTCACATCCCTCCCTCACAAAGGCCGTTTGCCACATTATTAAACTAGAAGAAATGAGCCACTCCCCTGCCAAGTCTCTTCCAGTCTTCTCTATCCATGCCCTCATCCTCTTCTATACCCAGCTAATGACACATTTCCTGCCCAGCCCCGCCTCCCGCCTGCCACCTGCAGGAGGGCTCCGCTCTCTTCATTGAGCCGATCATCATGCTTGAACTCCACAGTCACCGTTTTGTCCCCATCTAGCCCAGCCAGCTCCACATCTGTCGTGTTGCTCATGTAGAAAGCTCCAAAGAAATCTACAGCACGGATACCTGAGGCCACATGGACAGGGTCAGGGCAAAAGGTATGACAAGTGCCACATGCCTCCCTCCCAGATTTAGCCCCCCACCTACTCTTCTCCAACCAGGACTGACCAGTACTTGTCCGGACCCGCATCACAGCATCAAAGCCAACAACCTTCTGGACATCACGACGCAAGTCACTCAGGAACCGCTCCTGGTCGTTCTCCACCTGCAGGCCCACAGGCCCAGAGCCATATCACTGACTAAACATAGCTCATCCTGAGGACAATCTCCCTGTACCCCTTCTACTCTACAAGGCCACTTAATTATCATCATAATAACAGTGAAGATAATGATGATGACAATAATAGCTTTTCAACACTTAGACTGCATGCCAGGTACCACAGAATGCTTTATATGTGATTATTTAATTCTGTACACAAATCCTAATTTTAACCCCATTTTGCAGATGAAGGAACAAAAGAGGGAATACTTAAGTAATTTATCCTAGGTCATGCAGCTAGTAAGTGGTAGGGCCAGAATATCAATGCAGGACTGATTCCAAGGCCCATGTTCCTAACTGTTGCATTCTCAGGCTCATTTCTTTACACTATTTGGTCTTCTCTTCCAACGCTATTTCTTTTTTTTTGGAGACAGAGTCTCATTCTATGGCCCAGGCTGGAGTGCAATGGCATGATTTCGGCTCACTGCAACCTCCCTGGTTCAAGGGATTCTCCTGCCCCTTCCTCCCAAGTAGCTGGGATTACAGGTGCCCACCACCAAACCCAGCTAATTTATTTTTAGTAGAGATGGGGTTTTGCCATGTTGGCCAGTCTAGTCTTGAACTCCTGACATCAGGTGATCTGCCTGTCTCAACCTCCCAAAGTGCCGGGATTACAGGCGTGAGCCACCATGCCTGGCCCCAACACTATTTCGATTACTGAGTCAACCACTCCATATATAAGCAGATATTCCCAGCCCTGCTGCCACCTGCCACCCAGAATCCCACACCATACCTGAAAGCAAGCATATTTGTAGACAGAGCCACCAGTGAGCTGGGGCACAACAGAGAGTGTGGCCACATCCACATACTGGTTAGGGAAGAGGAAGAGATCTATACAGCAGCCTTGGGCCACACACTCTTTGGCCAGGGTCTGATAGGCACCTGTCTGAGGCTGGAACAGAGTCTGGGGAGGAGCAGAAGAAAATGTTCAAATATGTCAGCTCTGCCCTATTTGAGAACTGTATATCTAACATGGGATATTCAAATTCATGGAAGACTTCAGATGTACTTCCAAGGATTTTGCAATAGTAGTAAAAAAGTTCTCTTTTACATTATTTTTATTTTTTTGAGACAGGGTCTCACCCTGTCACCCAGGCTGGCACATAGTGGCATGATCTCAGTTCACTGCAACCTCTGCCTCCCAGGTTCAAGAGATTCTCCTGCCTCCGCCTCCCAAGTAGCTGAGATTACAGGTGTGTGCCACCACACCTGGCTAATTTTTATATTTTTAGTAGAGACAGGATTTTGCCATGTTGGTCAGGCTGCAAACTCCTGGCCTCAAAAACCCGTCCTTCGTGGCCTCCCAAAGCGCTGGGATTACAGGCATGAGCCACCATGCCCAGCCAAAAGTTCTCTTTTAAAAAATAAATAGAAGAGTCTACCAACAGCATTGACATGGAATGGAGTAGAGAGGTGTGGCAGCAATGGAAGTTGGCAGTCACAGATACGGTTTTGAAAGGGTGGAGTGTCTGATCCTAGCCCCCATCAAGAAAGTAGAGTCCCCACTTCTTCTGTAATAAAAAATCCTTCCCCTCCACCATTTTCCAGTCCCACACCTTCTCCTTGTCTGTGTTGATCAGCTTCCTGTCATCTCTGTTCTTCAGTTTCCCTGGGGCCTCTGCAATGGGCAGGGATGTATGGAATAGAAAGAGCTTCCCTGCGCACTCAGCAGCCTAGGAAAAAAGAAAGGACTACTTGTTCATTCTTTATTTATCCATCCCTTCCCTTGTCATTTATTAAGCACCAACTGTGTCAGACAGTCTAACTTACTGGACAGTCATGAACTATTAAAGAGAGAGAGATTGTATCCCAGGGGATAAGATGGTCAGAGGAAAATGAGTTAGAGGAGATTGCCAGATATTCCAGCCTTACCTTCAGAGCCTCCATCCCAGCCTGGATAACTGGGACAAATACTGTCTCTGTTTCCCTTGTGTCTGCAAACATTTCTGGAATTTGATCCAATAAGCTAAAGAGATAGGTGACGGAAGACAACCAAAATTGCTATCCAGATTCCAGATGCCTCAGTTCTCAATTCCCTGAAGAGTCATAAGGCCTCTAGACTCTGACAAGTCCTGAGCCACAGCCCCTTTCTATCTACTGTCCAACACCTCTGCTCAACTCCATGACCTTCTATGATGGTACCCATGCCACCCCCAACCTTTACCTCCACAATATGACTCTTACCTGGTGATAACTGCCCGAGACTCATTGACGTTGACCAGGAAGCCATCCAACAGTGGCACAAACATGTCAGCCACATCAGACACAACCATCATCTGTGGCTGGGCCAATGAGCTCTTCACATTGTAGAAGTGGAGCACCTTATTGTAGGTGACAAAGCCAACGCGGATTGCTGACTCTTCTGCCCCACCCTCCCTGTAGAAGGTGACACTGTTACCTAGACTTGCCACCTTTTCCACCACCCACAACTCCATGACATCAGGCTACATCTCTTCAGTCAACCCAGACACCCCAGCATTAACCCCAGGAAACACCTCAGTTCTGTAACTCTCACCTAGGTAGAAAGTCTAACAGTGACTTGAGCTCCTCACAGAGGAGCCTAACAAGACCAGTCCTGATGGCATTGTAGGAGACATCAATCATGAAGATGAAGGCAGGAGGGCTGGGGAACTTATTGTTCTGCAGAGGAAAAAATGTTGGGGGAGATGGGTACTGGTAAGCAGGCCAGTTGACTAGAGAATGAGCATCAAAAGGAACAAAAAAGGGGTGAGGAAAATGATAACAGCCATTCTTAGCTGTCTCATTATCCTCCACCCACTGCTCCTCCCATGCTACCTTCCCTCACCTTGCAGTAATCTACAGTGGCCAAGAATTCATAAGAGCCCAGGGATAGCTCAGGACGGTCATAAGCATCCACACGTTTGCCGGTATGATCCAGGTGCTGAAAATACTGGGGGGGAACTGTAGGGAGCATGGCAGTGTGTTACTTGAAGATCCACTTTCAATCTTAGTACATCTGGCCCTAGCTAAGCTTACTCCACTGTCTCCCATTCTCGTGTGCCCTACCTTCCCCAGCTCATGAAAAATGGACCCTCATCTCTCTAACTATTAATAGAGAACAAGGAAGATGCAATCAAGACCTTCCCTCAAATCCCAGCTTCCATGAACATACCATCATTGATACAGCTGCAAAAACAGCACTGGAAGCGCCTCCCTCCTTCAATGAACTGCATGAAGGGGCACATGTATGCTTTGCAGCGGTTGCAGCGCAAAGGGCCAGATTCCCCATGGTCCACAACATATGGTGAAGCCTAAGGAGCAAAGGGGAGGGGATCAGACATAAAGGAAAACTACAGTAGGTTCAGACATGTGGCAGGAGATGAGGAGAAACAACCAGAGGGAGAAGGGGCATGGCGCAGATATTTTGTCTGCAGAGGGAGTAGGGAGTACAGTGATGAAAGGGAGTAAGGACAAATCACAGGAAAATGTCCCTATGAGTAAAAATTATATAGTTCCCTCTTCCTACACTCTACCCCCAGAGCTCCATTTCTCACTGGAAGACAAGAGGAACTGCAAAACCGGCCATATCAGACCAGGGGCTGCCACGAGCATATGAAGGAGAAAGCCAAAATTATCTAAAATTCTCCTTTCTGGCCCCATCTCTAATCCCCTTCACTCTTGCTCTAGGGATCCTGACTCCAGCTTCCTTCTCTAACCAAGTATCTATAACACCTCCTCCCCTATCCCTGGGATTGTGCCAGCTACTGATGCCCCAGGCAAATGTCACCCTACACATAAGAGACCAATGCCCAACTATCCCCAGTGGGATCCAAATAGAAATACTCAAACACAGAGAGGAAGACAGAGAGAGAAGCAGAATATAAACTGAGCCTTGGGCTTCTAGTAATAGAAAACCCTATCCTAAGATAAGCAAGGCTGAATATGAGTATCCTACAAAGGCCTGGTGGAACAGCTGCCTAGCTTCTCTCTTTATGCTGATATCAGGTACTGGGGTGACAGATCAGGTCCCAAAACAGGTGAGAGAAGTATCATGGGATCCTAATCTACCTTTTTTCTTACATGGTGTCCTAACAGCCCTAATAGGGGATGACAGGACGGTCAGAAGAACATAGAATGGTGTCCTTATCATCTGGAGAGGACCATGATAAGACAGGTTCCTATATTCAGCTGTCTTCTCCCCTACGATTTGGCCCTACCTCTTTTCATACTCCCTTGTTCCCTCTAAGGACCCTGTTCCTTCCTAGCAATGTCTTGGGCTTTTGCTTGCATCCCTACCATCCCCTCTCCAGGCATGAGCCCTGGGATAAAAAGCTACTAAAGATATTCTCCTTTCTTGCCCAACTAAAATATCTTCCATTGTGAGGTCGGAATCATATCTAGGAAGAAGCTTTAGTCCTCTCCCTCCCTCCCTCCCTCCCTTTCATTACTCTAGCCCTTTCCCTGACTCACCTCATCTGGGGGCAGCCTTGCCAGCGGCTTGATGACTGCTGCCAGGGGCACCTGAGCCTGCTTAGCCATATCAGATGTACAGGGGATATTATAGGATGTACATCGGATGTATCGGGGACTTGCATTCCCTGAAGGAGGAGGCAGAAGACCCCAGTCAGATCACAGAATCCTTCTAGACACCAGCTCTCCATTGGTGATCCACACCATCAACTCCACAAAGCTAGAGGTGATAGTGGCTTTTTCCCCCAGAGGAACTGGAGAGAACTTGTCTCTGGTTAAAATCTTTTTTAAAAAGCCTTATTCATAAGCTGATAATGTTGAAGAAAAAGCCCCTGTGGGAGGAGCTAATTCCATTCTCACCTTGGTCTTTCACCAGGAAGTTGGTAGTGACTAAGGGTGGCACCTGGCCCCGTACTCCAGTAACAAATGGCTCTGTACCTCGGTTGTTCCTGTCATCTTCAATGACCTGAATCTGCAGAGAAGTGAAATGAGTGAGATGACAGAAGAAAATGAAGTGTCAGGTCCCAGAGTGCCAAAAGAAAAAAAGATTAGAACTGTAACACAAAAACTAAAAATTTGCCAAGGAATACCTCATGCACCAGGCCTGTTTTCCTTCTGGAGATCATTTAAAATGCTGCAATGCCAATCTTTCACTCTACAGCAGCAAAATGTGGGGCAGTGAACATAATGGGCTTCTTTATGAACTGCCCCCAACCCCCCATCAATGGTGAACACCCTCTCATTCCTCCCATTCCAGGAAAGCCCCACTGTGATCATAAAACTTCAAACATGATTAGATTCCATTCCCCTCCCCCATCAAGACCTCTCCCCTCCTCTCCCCAAGACACATTCTGAGGCAGAGCAGGAAAACAGACAACAGTAACCATGTAAAAATGAATCTACCTGGAATGACTCTACACTCAATGAAATTACAAGGGACAGGGTGAGGAGAGATTTAAACAGCCAGAAATGATCAAGTAAGGTGAGGAAGCAGATGCTGCCTTACTTTTTCAGGTTAAGCATCAATGTGTATATATAGGAGGAGAGGATAAGTACCCAATCCGTATAGCTCAATCCTCAGTCTCCCACATTTTGACAGACTCAACAAAGGAAATTAAAAGACCTGCAAAGCTGGTATTCAGACCTTTATGCAGGCTCATGATCTTTGGTCAGTTACTTCAAGATGGGTTTGGAAAACTAGAAAAAGCAAAGTGCAAATGAGACTCTGTATCCCACAGCAAAAAAGGGTTGAAGCTTAGAAATCTATCAGAGTCAAAAAGACTCTTCAGATCAGAAAGTGTCTATACTTTCCCAAACCAGCAGTCCCTTCTCCTGTAAGAAATGCCAGTTTGGGATGCCATGAACCTGCATATTCCTACCCTAATATTTATCCACAACAGGCTACAGAAAAATCCAAAGTGGAATGATCTACATTCAACTTTGTCCTCTTCCATCACAACACATGTAGGCTCCTGGAGGAGCCAGCAGGACTAAAGCCAAAGCTTGACATGCCACATGACCCCACCCTTAGAGCCTGACCTTCCACCACCCCATACTCAAGGCAAACAGCTTGCTACCTCTTCATTACATGGTGATTTGAGGCATGCATATCCTTTTAGCTTGTACAAGTGAGTATCTAGAAGGACTAGGGCTAAAGGAAGAGAATGGAGAGGAATGGACATGGTGGATGAGGTGAAGATGAGGTCACAAGCATGCATGGATGGCACTAACACAGAAATGACATGCACAAACACCCACCCCCTGCACTTACTGGACTAGGAATGGCATCAGGGTCTATTCTGTGCCTGGTTTTCTGCTGAGGAGGCAGCTCATTGAGTTGCTTTTAGTGTTTTAATAATAAAGGCAGGAGGGGAACACAGGGAGGAAGACAAAAGAACAAGAGGCAGATGTTACTTCTCTCAACCCTGTTGAGTCAGACATGAACAGCTGGAACCCAGCTTATACTGCTGAAATCAAGCCCCCTCTAGACATGAAATTCCAAGTCTTCCTGGCCCAACACAGAGGCTTTAATGGCTCAGACTATGATGTAGAAAGATAAGGAAAGGGGCAAACAGGAGGCAAGAAGGAGCTATACAGGGAAGGGCTGAGGCTGAATGGAAGAAACCTTAAGGAAGAAGAAGAGGAATGTTCCCCCTAAAAGGTCAAACCTCCCATTCCAAGGACTAGTCTTATGCTGAAAGAAGCCTCCCCTCACATCCAGTCAGACCTCCTTCTCACTGAAGGAGGGGGAAGGAAGGAGAGGCTGCTTAATCTTCTTGGGTCCTCCTTGGCCAACAGGCTCCCTCACTGTGGTAGTTACCCAAAGGAGGAAGAGAGAAGAGAACAGAATGGAATATGACAATGGCTAAGCATGGCAAGGTAACTGACATAGCAAATGTTACAGACAGAACTATCAAGTGGCCCCTACTTGGCAGTACAGTCCTGGTCTCTATTCTGAGTCTGATAAGGAGGGCCTGAGGATTCTGATGGCTCCAAGGATGCAATTCACTCTCTTCCTTGGAAAAGCAGCTTCTCCAGTGGGACTTTACATACACACTGCCCTCAAAAACTGTTGTTCACTCTTCCCCATCCACACAGCAGGAGCCTACCAAACAAAAGTACTGAGGAATTCCTCCTAAAACTGTCCAAGTAAAAGCAGAGAAACCAGTGAGGCTCTCCTTCTCTTAACATCTAACGTCAGAGAATTCCCACCTGCTCTACTCATTAGGAAGAATGCCATCCTTCTAGATCTAAGGGGACAAGACCCAGCTACTGCTCCATAGAAGGACAAAGGCGATCATACTATGTATGTCCAGTAGTGACAGAGTGCAGCCCTCAACTCAGAGCTCTACTGGTGCTGGTGCTCACGTTTGGCTTCCTTTCCTTCTCTGCCCACCTATAGAGTAAAATGGCCCCCCAAAAGAATCCTGGAACCTCAAGTGCCAGTTCAGAGTCAAAAAATTATATGTAAGTTCTCCAAGAAGATGAAGAAAAAGGGAAAATTATCAGAAAATACTAGGTAAACATTTCATTTAGATTGACTTGCCTATTTGGCAGACACAAACCCTTCTCCAGGACCATGTAAGTTTCTACTTACAGGGCTTGGGATGGCATCAGGGTCCAGGCGCTTAGGAGGCAGTGGCTGAGGAGGCCCAGGCTGACTGCCAAAGGTGGGTGCTGCTGGGTAGGGGCTTCCATAATTAGGCTGAGGGCCCCGGGTTGATCCAAAGGAACCTGAGACAAGGGCACAAAGTTGGTGAACTCAAAATCCCCTCCCTATCTCTTCTTAAGGTCTCAGGAAAATGACTAGACTTCTATGAACATAGAATTATGAAGTACACTAATGCCTGGCAAAGCCATTCAGAAGACTAGGTTATCTGAACTACAAGAAAAAATAATATCTTATAAACCCCATATCCTAGGAATAATACTCTGAAGCTGCCCATCTAATTCACCACTTAGCAAGTAATACTAAAAACAAACAAATAGGCCGGGCGCAGTGGCACAAGCCTGTAATCCCAGCATTTTGAGAGGCCGGGGCAAGTGGATCACCTGAGGTCAGGAGTTAAAGACCAGCCTGAACAACACAGTGAAACCCTGTCTCTACTAAAAATGCAAAAATTAGCGGGGCATGGTGGTGCATGTCTGTAATCCCAGCTACTTGTAAGGCTGACGCAGGAGAATCGCCTGAACCCAGGAGGCGGAGGTTGCAGTGAGCCGAGATCACACCATTGCCCTCGAGGCTGGGCAACAAGAGCGAAACTCTTTTGGGGGTGGGGGAGGGGAGTAAACAACATCAAAAACCACCTGAGTAGCTGAAGCCTCTAACTTCTAAACAGACCGTGGGATAGACTCACCATTTTGTTGGGGCTGATAGCCTGGCTGCTGCGGGGAGTGCATAGGTGGCGGTGGTCCCAGGGGCCCAGTGATCTGGGTGCCAGGGGGCAGAGCTTGAGGAGGAGGTGAGGACACATGGTTGGGCTGGCTCACTGAGGGCCCTCCAAAACCCTGTCCAGGCAGGAGTGGACCAGTCATTGAAGGCAGCCGAGGACCCCCTGAAGCTGGGGGTGTGAAGCTGGAGGCCTGTGATGGGGCAGATCGCTGGGGAGTTTGGATCCTGGGATGACCTTGGGCCTGGCTAACAGGAGAAGCCTGGCCCTGAGGATAGGAGCCATACAGACCAGAGTTAGGGAAACTTCCTGAGGCTGAAGCCAGCGATGTTGGTGGGCCTGAGAAGTAGAATAAACGTAGAGTCAGAAGCCCAGTCATTCTGCCTCCTTGTTAGGTAAATCAGTTCCCTTTCCACACAAGAGGGGCAGGTATGACTGTCCCATTTTCTGGGCTCAGAGGCACAGGAAATACAAGGGAAATAAAAGAGATTCAGGTATAACCCCAGAGCCTAATGCCTCTGAAAAGGGGACAGTAACAGTCCTGTGGTCACAGCTACTCACCATAGCCCAGCCCTGAAGAGGGAGGGGCTGGGGCGACAGCACCGCTAATCTGCATTCCAGCCAGCTGCGCAGTCACCTGTGCACTTGTCGGGGGAGGGCCATAGGGCTGAAGCACAGCTGGCTGGCTGCCCACAGGGGCCAATGGGGACCCAAATGGCTGAGACCCAGGCAGCCTGTGAAAAGAAGGAAAGCAGAAGTGACCAGTGGGTCTGGGACACCCTTTGAAGTCGGCAGAAGCTTCATATCTAGAGAAAGCTACATTGTTTTGTGCCACCGTACTCTCATCCTGAGCTCTTTTATGGCTTCATAATTTTGTATATTTGTGGGTAAATTATATTACTAATAATCTACACTGTGATTATTCATGGCAAATCTTGTTTTCCATTAAGTTCACTCCACAGGACTGGGCGCGGTGGCTCACGCCTATAATCCCAGCACTTTGGGAGGCCAAGGCGGGTGGATCACGAGGTTAAGAGATCGAGACCACACTGGTCAACATGGTGAAACCCCGTCTCTACTAAAAATACAAAAAAATTAGCTGGGTGTGGTGGCACACGCCTGTAGTCCCAGCTACTTGGGAGGCTGAGGCAGGAGAATTGCTTGAACCCAGGAGGTGGAGGTTGCGGTGAGCCGAGATTGCGCCATTGCACTCCAGCCTGGGTAACAAGAGCGAAACTTCGTCTCAAAAAAAAAAAAAAGTTCACTCCACAGACATATACTGACCACCCTCAGGTCAAGTACTATTTACTGTGCTAGCTAAATTATTGCCTCCTCTGCTTCAATTCTTTGACAAATATCTCCACAGTTTTGTAATCTGAAGCCCTGAAAGCATTGGAAGGGAAGTCACACATAAGCATACATGAACCTTAATAAATATGAAATCAAACAAATGCAGATTGATTATCCAGCTTTTTTTTTTTTTTTTTTTTTTGAGACAAGGTCTCACTCTGTCACCCAGGCTAAAGAGCATCAGCATGATCACGGCTTGTTGCAGCCCCACCTTCCAGCTCAGGTGATCCTCCCACCTCAGCCTCTCAAGTAGCTCGAACCAAAGGCACACACCACCATGCCTGGCTAATTTTTGTATTTTTTGTAGACATGGGGTATCGCCATGTTGTCTAGACTGGTCTTAAACTCCTGAGCTCAAACAATCCACCTGCCTCAGCCTTCCATAGTGTCCTTCCAATATACTTTCCGTTCAGTGCCTCCCTCTCTGATTATTCCCATCAGCACAAAAACATACAAACATCTCACCAAAAAAAAAAAAAAACCCAACTATAGTGGAAACATCCCAAATATCCATCAACAGAAGGATGGATAAATAAAATGTAGCATATAGCTACACAATGAAAAACCACTTGGCCGCAAAGAGGAATGGAGTACTGATATATGCTACAACATAGTTGAACTTTGAAAATATCATGCTAAATTAAAGAAGTCAGTTATAAAGTATCACATAGTATATGATTCCATTCTAATCAAAGTCCAGAATAGGGAAATCTTTAAAGACAGAAAATAAATAAGGAGTTGCCTAGGGTTGGAAGAATAGGGGAATGGGGGAATAGCTAAACAGGGGTAGCTAAAGAATGCAGTATTTCTTCTTCAGATGATGATGAAAGTGTTCTAAAACTGACTGTAGTGATATCTGTCAATATACTAAATTGTGACAGCACATATCTGTCAATATATTAAAACCACTAAATATACAAAAACACTTTAAATAGGTGAATTGCACAGCATATGAATTATATCTCAAAAAGCTTTTTTAAAAATCCAACCAAATTACCCCATAGCCTCCTCAAACTTTTGCTACCCTTTTAGCTAAATATTACAAAAGAGTAAGTCTATATACTCTGTCTCTACTTCCTTTTCTTTTTTTGAGACAGAGTTTTGCTCTGTCACCCAGGCTGGAGTACAATGGCACTACCTGTGGCTCACTGCAGCCTTGACCTCCTGCGCTCAAGCAATCCTCTCACTTAAGCCTCCCCTCCCAAGTATCTGGGACCACAGGCACGCACCACCGAGCCTAGCTAATTTTTTTTTATTTTTTGTAGAGACAGGGTCTTGCTACGCTGCTCATGCTAGTCTCAAACTCCTGGGCTCAATCAATCCTCTTGCCTTGGCCTCACAAAGTGCTGGGATTACAGACATGAGCATTGTGCCTGGCCTGAATTCCTTCCTGAGAGTCTTTTCCAATCTGGGTTGAGGTGTGGTTGTTCTGAATTTGTTTCTAGAAGGTACTCCAATAACTTTGTCACCCTAGATTAATTTTTGTTTTTGTTTTTTGAGACAGGGTTTTACTCTGTCACCCAGGCTACAGTGGAGTGGAGCCATCATCACTCACTGTAGCCTCAACCTCCAGGGCTCTAGTGATCCTCCTGCCTCCACCTCTGCTTCCCAAGGACACCAACAATGCCCAGATTTTTTTTTTTTTTTTTTTTTGATAGAGACAGGATCTCCCTATGTTGCCCAGGCTGGTCTCAAACTTCTGGCCTCAAGTGATCCTCCTGTCTCGACCTCCCAAGGTGTTGAGATTACGGGCGTGAGTCACCATACCTGGCCTCAAATTAAAAAAAAAAATTAGGCCAGGTATGGTGGCTCATGCCTGTAATCCCAGCACTTTGGAAGGCCAAGTCAGATGGATCATTTGAGGTCAGAGATCGAGATCAGCCTGGTCCCATCTCTACTAAAAAAAAAGTATACAGGCCGGGCGCGGTGGCTCAAGCCTGTAATCCCAGCACTTTGGGAGGCCGAGGCGGGTGGATCACGAGGTCAAGAGATCGAGACCATCCTGGTCAACATGGTGAAACCCCGTCTCTACTAATACAAAAAAAATTAGCTGGGCACGGTGGCGCGTGCCTGTAATCCCAGCTACTCAGGAGGCTGAGGCAGGAGAATTGCCTGAACCCAGGAGGCGGAGATTGCGGTGAGCCGAGATCGCGCCATTGCGCTCCAGCCTGGGTATCAAGAGCGAAACTCCGTCTCAAAAAAAAAAAAAAAAAAAAAAAAAAAAAAAAAAAAAAAAAGTATACAAAAATTAGCCCTGGCATAGTGGTGCACGCCTGTAATCCCAGCTACTCAAGAGGTTGAGGCAGAAGAATAGCTTAAACCTGGGAGGTGGAGGTTACAGTGAGCCAAGATCAGGCCACTTCACTCCAGCCTGGGTGACAGAGCGAGACTTTGTCTCAAAAAAAAAAAAAAAAAAAACCATGGTTGGGCACAGTGACTCATGCCTGTAATCCCAGCACTTTGGGAGGCCAACATGGGTGGATCACTTGAGGTCAGTTCAAGACCAGCCTGGCCAACGTGGTGAAACCCTGTCTCTACTAAAAATACAAAAAATTAGGCCAGGTGTGGTGGCACATGACTGTAATCCCAGCTACTTGGGAGGCTGAGGCAGGAGAATCGCTTGAACCTGCGAGGCAGAGGTTGCAGTGAGCCGAGATCATGCCATTGCACTCCAGCCTGGGCAATAAGAGCAAAACTCTGTCTCAAAAAAAAAAAATTATTGAGATGTAATTTCTATACCATTAAATTCACTCTTTGTAAGTGTACAATGCAATAATTTTTAGCAAATTTATAGTTATGCAACCATCACCAGAATCATATTTTATAACATTTTCATCATTCCAAAATGATGTGTCATGTTCATTTGCAGTCCCAATAACTCTTTTTCTTCCACCCATCCACAGCCAGCCTGAGAGAAACAGGACTCCTTCTTATCTCCCTCTTCCAGTGTGCAGAGTTTTTACCCCTAGTTGACTTGTCCATTGAAGGTGCAGCCCAGGTCCAGACTATAAACAATGTCTAAGTTCCAAAACTCCTCTCAGGAAAGCCCAAGGACTCATCTCCCTTCCCCAGTACCTGCATAAATTTAAGGCCGTGGCTTCCCAAGATGATGAATCCACCCAGTCTACAGGTAGCCTCAGAGTCAATTTGCCACTCTGATTTTCAGTCCTCACTTGATGGTCAAGCACAATGACTCATGCCTGTAACTCCAGCACTTTGGGAGGCAGAGGCGGGCAGATCACCTGAGGCCAGGAGATTGAGACCAACCTGGACAACATGGTGAAACCCCACCTCTACTAAAAATACAAAAATTAGCTGGGCGTGGTAGTGCATGCATGTAGTCCCAGCTACTTAGGAGGCTTAGGCAGGAGAATCACTTGAACCAGGGAGGTGGAGGTTGCATTGAGCCGAGATCATGCCACTGCACTTTAGCCTGGGCAACAGAGCAAGACCCCGTCTCAAAAATATATATATATATTTTCAATCCTCACTTGGTCTTTAAAACTTAAAATTTCACATTTTCTTTTAAGCTTAACTTTGCACTTAAAATTTTTTTGTTTCTGTTTTCTCTCTCCTTTCTAGATGTTGGTAGCAGAGAGTTTTCAGATTATGTCAATCCACCACCCAACTGAAACTCTTTGACTAACTCCAACTGGGTAGTTTTCATCTCTACACTGAAATTGCCTTTATCAATGATGCCAAGCTTGCTGAATCCAATGGTCAATTCTCGGTCTTCTTCTTACCATTCAGCAGCACCCAATACAGCTGATTGTTGGGTGTGTTCATCCAACAATCTCTTCACCTGATTTCAGGACACCACACTCTCCTGGATTATCTCCCGCCTCACTACTACTCTTTCTTATTGTTTTTTTTTTTGTTTTTTGTTCGAGATGGGGTCTTACTCTGTCACCCAGGTTGGAGTGCAATGGTGCGATCTTGGCTCACTATAACCTCTGCCTCTTCGGTTCAAGCCATCCTCCCACCTCAGCCTCCCAAGTAGCTGGGACCACAGGTATGTGCCACCACACCTTGCTAATTTTTGTATTTTGGTAAAGATGGGGTTTTGCCATGTTGCCCAGGCTTGTCTTCAACTCCTGAGCTCAAGTAATCTGCCTGCCTCGGCCTCCCAAAGTGTTGGGATTACAGGCGTAAACCACTGCACCTGAACTCTCATTGTCTTGTGATGGTGGCTCCTCTTTACTTTTAAATGTTGGTAAGCTCCAAGTCTCAATCTCAATTCCATTCTTTGATCCCAATGCTCACTTTCTAAGTGATTTCATCTAGTCCCATGGCTTTAAATATTTATAGACTGAGGACTCCCAAATTTTTATCTACAGTCCTAACATCAGTCTTGAGCTGCAGATTTGTATACACATCTGCCTACCTAACATCTCTACTTGGATAGAGTTTATATGAGGGACTTAGGCATTTGTGGATTTTGGTATCTGTTAGTCGGGGGAGGTCCTGGAACCATTCCCCAACAGATACTGAGGAATGACTATAGTGAGATTTTGAATACATTTTGAAGGTGGAGTCTAAAGAATTGGATGTGGGTTATATGGCATATTTGCATATAACCTACACATATCCTCCCATATACTTTTCTTTTTTTTGAGATGGAGTCTTGTACCATCGCCCAGGCTGGAGTGCAGTAGCGTGACCTTGGCTCACTGCAACCTCCACCTCCTGGGTTCAAGCAATTCTCCTGCCTCAGCCTCCCGAGTAGCTGAGATTACAGGTGCCCGCCACCACGCCTGACTAATTGTTGTATTTTAGTAGAAATGGGGTTTCACCATGTTGGCTAGGCTGGTCTTGAACTCCTGACCTCAGGTGATCCACCCACCTTGGCCTCCCAAATGGTGGGATTACAGGTATGAGCTACTATGCTCTGCCTCCTCCCATATACTTTAAATCATCTCTAGACTACTTATAATACCTAATACAATGTATATCAGGGGTGTACAATCTTTCGGCTTCCCTAGACCACACTGGAAGAAAAATTTTCTTAGGCCACACATAAAATACACTAACACTACACTAACAGATGATGAACTAAAAAAAAAAAAAAAAAAAAAAAAAAATCTCATAATGTTTTAAGAAAGTTTATGAATTTGCGTTGGGCCACGTTCAAAACCGTCCTGGGGCATGGGGCATGCAGACTGTGGGCCACGGGTTGGACAAGCCTTATGTAAATGTTATGTAAGGACTCCAAACTGTGGATATTCTTTGGGTTAACTGTTTTGTTTTTTTCAACAGATAAATAGTAAGAAAAAGAAAACAGAGGTGGAGCCTATAGACCTAAAAGACGCACCAGGTGTTTTTCTTGTGGGTAAAACTAAATTGTGGTATGTGGAGTTAAACACGAGTGTAAACTTTTTTTCTTTTTGAGACAGGGTCTCGCGCTGTTGCCCAAGCTCTGGAGGGCAGTGGCAAGATCACACTCACTGAGGCCTTGACCTCCTGGGCTCAAGCAAAACCTCCACTTCAGCCTCCCAAAGTAGCTAGGACAATGCCCGGCTAATGTTTTACTTTTTGTAGAAATGGAGTTCTCTCTATGTTCCACAGGCTGGTCTCAAAAATCTGGGCTCAAGTGATCCTCTCACTTTGACCTCCCAAAGTGCTGGGAATATAGGCATGAGCCACCTCACCCAGCCAAGTGTAAACTATTTTTTAAAAACCACAAGAAAGTTAGCTGGGCTCAGTGGCTCACACCTGTAATCCCAGCACTTTAGAAAGCAGAGGCAGGCAGATCACTTGAAGTCAGGAGTTCGAGACCAGCTTGCCAACATGGGCAAAACCCTGTGTCTACTAAAAATATTTTAAAAATTTGCTATGCGTGGTGGCAGGCACCTGTAATCCCAGCTACTCAGGAGGCTGAGGCAGGAGAATTGCTTGAACCCAGGAGCTGGAGGTTGCAGCCGAAATCACACCACTGCACTCCTGTCTGGGCAGTAGGGCAAGTCTCCGCCTCAAAAAAAAAAAAGTAGTTACTTTAAGAGTCAGGATAATGCAGGAAAATGGTTATTTATGAGGGGAGGGAGAGAATAATGACTGAATTGAGACATGTGGAAAAGCCTTCTGGGGTGAGTGGCAAAGTTCTATTTCTTTTTTTTTTTTTTTTTTTTTGAGACAGAGTTTTCGCTCTTGTTACCCAGGCTGGAGTGCAATGGCGCGATCTCGGCTCACTGCAACCTCCACCTCCTGGGTTCAGGCAATTCTCCTGCCTCAGCCTCCTGAGTAGCTGGGATTACAGGCATGCGCCACCATGCCCAGCTAATTTTTTGTATTTTTAGTAGAGACGGGATTTCACCATGTTGACCAGGATGGTCTCGATCTCTTGACCTCGTGATCCACCCGCCTCGACCTCCCAAAGTGCTGGGATTACAGGCGTGAGCCACCACGCCCGGCAAGTTCTATTTCTTGATCTAGGTTGTAGTTACAAAGGAGTTTGCTATATAATAATTTACTAACGCATACACTAGTTTTGTATGGGTTTGTTGGGGTTTTTTTTTTTTTTTTTGAGACATGGTCTTGCTTTGTCACCCAGGCTGGAGTGCAGTGGTGCAATCACGGCTCACTGCAGCCTTCAACTTGTGGGCTCAAGCAATCCTCCCACCTCAGCCTCCCAAAGTGCTAGGATTAAAGGAGTGAGCCATTGCACCCAGCACACACCAGTGTATTTAAAACAGCTCCCCACCCCCTCACCATATCCTCACCCTATTTTATAACTTTACGTACATTTGTTTACTTATTATCTTCTATGTCCCCCACTTGTTTGACTTACTCAGGCTTACATTCAATGCTAAAAATGTATATCCTGGACACTCAGTTAAAGTGTCAGAAAGTGACTTTTCTATTACCATACCCTTTTCCCCTAGTTATACTTTACTCTTCATTTACCAAAAACAAACAACACTCCTGGCCAGGTGCAGTGGTTCACACCTATAATCCAAGCACTTTGAGAGGCAAGGTGGGCAGATCGCTCGAGCCCAGGAGTTTGAGACAAGCCTGGGCAACACGACGAAACCACATCTCTACTAAAAATTAAAAAATTAGCTGGGCATGGTGGCACATGCCTTTAGTCCCAGCTACCTGGGAAGCTGAGTTGGGAGGATCACCTGAGCCTGGGATGTCCAGGCTCCAGTGAGCTGTGATCCTGCCACTGCATTCTAGCCTGGGCCACAGAGTGAGACCCTATCTCAAAAAAATTTTTTAAATTTAAAAAGCACTCTAATAGAAATGACTGCCCTCCTTTAATTGACTATCATGCTAAGATGGATTTACTGGGTCGTTGTACCACTGAATTTTTCACCATTTATGTGGTTTCCCTTTCAGTATCTTTCAGTTCATAACTGGTCATGCCCAAACTTAACCAGTCTTACTAAGGGCCTGATCTAGAGGAAAGGGGCAAGTCAGAAGAGACACAAATAATCCTGAGGTTCCTTCTTCCCATTTCTCCCTTAGGGTGGCTCAATAGGACAGCAACCATTATTGAAGATGTATGTCTAGTAAAGCAAGAAACTCAAGTTCACAGAAAATGAAGAATATGCAAAGGAACCCAGGTACTAAGATGGGTCAACAATCCATAGGTCTGGACATCAGCAGTACCTGTAACCTGGAAAAAAGAAGACAAAGTACAAAAGGGTAGAGGGAAGAGAAAAACAGATCTAAAAGAAAGGCAAAGGAGAGGGAAAAAAAGACAAACCCCCATACATTCCTAACCTTTCTACTCTCATCAGACAAATTTTATTTTTATTTTTATTTATTTATTTATTTTTGAGATGAAGTCTCACTCTATCACCCGGGCTGGAATGCAATGGCGCAATCTCAGTTCACTGCAACCTCTGCCTCGTGATTCTCCTGACTCAGCCTCCCAAGTAGCTGGGATTTCAGATGCACAACACCAAGCCCAGCTAATTTTTCATTTTAGTAGTTACAGGGTTTTATCATGTTGGTCAGGTTGGTCTCAAACTCCTGACCTGAGGTGATTCACCCACCTCAACCTCCCAAAGTGCTGGGATTACAGGCGTGAGCCACCACACTCAGCCTTATCAGACCAATTTTACATTGACCAAGTACCTACCTTTGCATCTGAACAGTGGAGCTTGGCCCATTCTGTACATCTCCTTGGCCAAACTGGCCATATGCAACCTGGCCACAAGCAGCCTGTGCTGTTGAGGCTGGAGGTGCCCCTGAGGAAGGTGGGGCTCTTGATATACCTGAGGGTAAAGGACAGAAACTAAGTGATTGGGAAAAAACTTTCTCCTCCACCCTGAGCCAGGAATGCAAAGCAAGGATCAATAAAGCTCGGACCTTCACTGGCCCCATACCACAATTTAGGCAGTGAAAAGGACACTACCAGCATAAAGTCTAGCTATAGCAGTATTCTTCTTCTTTTTTTTTTTTTTTTTTTGTTGTTGTTGTTGAGACAGAGTTTCCCTCTTGTTGCCCAGGCTTGAATCCAATAGTGCAGTCTTGGCTCACTGCAATCTCCACCTCCTGGGTTCAAGCGATTCTCCTGCCTCAGCCTCCCAAGTAGCTGGGATTACAGGCATGCACCACCATGCCCAGCTAATTTTGTATTTTTCTGCATGTTGGTCAGGCTGGTCTTGAACTCCCGACCTCAGGTGATCTGCCCGCCTAGGCCTTCCAAAGGGCTGGGATTACAGACATGAGCCACTGCACCTGGCCACTACCGCAGTATTCTAAACACAGATTCCCAACACAGGGCCTACACTGCCCTAGACAAGCATACTAGGGGTGAAGCTGTAGCCAGAGGCACAAGAATGTAGGGCCTTCCTTTGATCACCATACTCTCACTCAATCCAGGACGGCCTGATATTCTTACCCTAGACAACAAGTCAATTCTTTTAAGGAAAGGATCTTACTCTAGAACTCAGAAACTTAGAGCATACATGAAAAAGGAGACAGAAGATGACCAAGCCTACTGAACTAGGCTGCATAGAAAGGCATCTCTTGGGGAGACTATTCTGCCACCTTCTTCTTCATTCGTTCTGCTTACACTAACCATATCCTTTCATCTACTTCTCAGTGTGGAAACTTCAAACAGCACATGACTCAGGAACATGTTCCTATAGGTCAGAGACCTTGTTTCTGCCCAACAGTTCAGTAAGAACAGCTGGCCTGTCCTCCCATTAGCACTGCCATCTACTTCCTCACAAAAACTGTACTCCATCCTTCCTATTCCTTAGAGCTACCATCAAAACTACTTATACTACCCTTAGCCATTCTTCCCACATGAAGTTCAGAGAGAAAGCAATTAGTTTCTCCCTCAATTTAGTTTCAAAAGCACATCACTTTTGAAATGTTGATGACTTCTGTTCAAAGAATTGTTTTTCTTTTGTTCTGCCCTCAGTAGAGATTAGACATTATAGAACCTGCCTACAGGAACATGATTAACCTAAACTTGCTCACCAACCATGACAGGATCAGGTATGTTTTTCTTTAACAAAGCTTTCTCTTGAGAGAATGCCAAACTCCAGTTTGATAAGTCAGGACTCAACAAAGCAGAGGTGGACTCTGTCCAGTCAAAGTCTCAGCTTAGAATTAAGGCTCTTCCAAAGAGCTGGGGCCTAATCTCGTCAGTTTTTTTTTTTTCCTATAGTTATAATCAAAATCACAAGACTTCATTATTTCCCAAATCTTACCCCTACCTCCTTGATGCCTTCTTTTTTCCATATCCCTTTACGGAATTCCCTCTCTCAAAAAGCATAAAGAGTTTGGCATATCCTAAGTCATCGGCTAGCCTAAGCAAAGATCTACTGTTAACTACTTCCAAAAAGCCCCTCTGGATAAATAGAGTACTAGCTGCTTTTCTTGAAAAAGTAAGGTGAGCAAGGATGCAGTGGCTCATGCCTATAATCCCAGAACTTTTTGAGGCCGAGGTGGGAGGATCACAAGGTCAGGAATTCGAGACCAGCCTGGCTAACATGGTGAAACCCCATCTCTCTAAAAAAATACAAAAATTAGGTGGGCATGGTGGTATGTGCCTGTAATCCCAGCTACTCGGAAGGCTGAGGTAGGAGAATTGCTTCTTGAACCCAGGAGGCAGAGGTTACAATGAGCCAAGATCGTGCCACTGTATTCCTGCCTGGGCAACAGAGCAAGACTCTGTCTCAAAAAAAAAAAAAGTAAGGTAAAAGACAAACACTGAACCTAAAGCAGCATTAGATTAGTCTTCTCTTATTGCCCTGATATTACAGAGCATCTAAGAAGCAGAGGAAATGCAAGCAAAGGAAAAGGACTGATATCAGAAAAAACATATGAGGCACCAAAAATTAGGCACACAAATATCACACTTTTCATCCCCATAAACTACAATGTCCCAGAGTCATTTATACATAAGAATCATCAGTCCAACAAGACGCATTCTCAACATATATGAGGAATAAATGATTTCAAGGAGACTTCAAGTCAACAGGAAATATTCAGTCCTGGTCACAGGATCTAGAGAAGCTATGACCACAACCCTTCCATTTAGCTCTGAATAATGTGACCAGGTAAGGCTGCACAGGATAACACCCACAAGAAGTGAGCTGTCGGTGAACCTGGGAGATGTGCTCCCACTAGATGGCTTAGGGCAGAAACACAGTACCCTATCTAAAATCAGGGAAGGTGGCTGGGCGCAGTGGCTTACGCTTATAATCCTAGCACTTTGAGAGGCTGAGGTGAGTGGATAACCTGAGGTCAGGAATTCAAGACCAGCCTGCCCAACATAGTGAAACCCCATCTCTACTAAAAATACAAAAAAATGAGCAAGACTCCATCTCAAAAAAATAAAATAAAATAAAATAAAATAAAATAACAGGGAAAGGGCCGGGCATGGTGGCTCACGCCTATAATCCCAGCATTTTGGGAGGTTGAGGCTGGTGGATCATTTTAGGTCAGAAGTTCTTCGAGACCTTCCTGGCCATTGGTGAAACCCCATCCCTACTAAAAATACAAAAACTGGCCAGGCATGGTGGCTCATGCCTGTAATCCCAGCACTTTGGGAGGCCAAGGCGGGCGAATCACCTGAGCTCAGGAATTTGAGACCAGCCTGACCAACATGGAGAAACCCAGTCTCTACTAAAAATACAAAATTAGCCAGGCATGGTGGTGCATGCCTGTAATCCCAGCTACTCGGGAAACTGAGGCAGGAGAATTGTTTGAACCTGGGAGGCGGAGGTTGCAGTGAGCTGAAATTGTGCCACTGCACTCGAGCCTGGGCAACAAAAGTAAAACTCCATCTCAAAAAAAAAAAAAATACAAAAATTAGCTGGGCATGGTGGCACTTCCCTGTAATCCCAGCTACTAGGGAGGCTGAGGCAGGAGAATTGCTTAAGCCTTAGAGGTTGCAATGAGAGGTTGCAATGAGCCAAAATCATACCACCACACTCCAGACCGGGTGACAGAGCAAGACTCTGTCTCAAATAATAATAATAATAATAATAATAATAATAAAAGGGAGGGGCGCCCACAGGGCTCTCTTCATGTCAGATTCATGTTCTTCAATCCCAGTAACCCAAACTCCTCAGGTAGCTTAGCTAGAGCAACACAACACAACCTGAAAACTCTGCTAATTTCCTTCCCTAGTTCAAAGGAAACTTAGAAACATACCTTGGGATTGCTTCTCAACCTTTTGGCTAAGATCAAGTGTAGAAACATACCTTGGGGAAGTGTTTGCTGATAGCCTGGTACTGGGCCGTTGTAGGCTCCATAAGGAATGGCGGGGGCTGTGGACCCTGACTGCCCACTGTAGCTGGACTGATGATACCCTGGGTAGACGGGCTGGGGCTGTCCAAATGGCGGCACAGGTGGAATTGACTGGTTGACGTTCATTATGAAAGCATTCCCGATTTGGTCTCACCTATTAGAAAGAAGAGAAATTAGTCAAAATGAATTTTCTAAAGAGAGAGCAACTATTCAGGGCAGGAAGTAGAGATAAAAAGAAATCGACCTTATCAGACAGTGGTCAGCTTACTAATCCTCACACTTCCACAGGATCTTAGTAATTTTCTGCCCCAGCCAGTATTCAGGTTACCTCCTAAAAAAGGATTTATGTTATTCTGACCACCCCTCTGCAACTCTGTCACTGTATAAAGAGTATAAATTTCAACTTCAGACAAACCCACTGAAATGGAGAAGCAGCCTCCATTCCCCAGTGGTATGATTTCTAGTGTCTAGTCACACAGTCTTGTGGCTGATGAACTACCTTGATGTTACAGGTAAAAGAAACAATGTTCCCACTTACCATTCATTCACTCTAGCATCCATTTATTCAGCAAATACTGAGTACTCTCTAGTGTGTGAAACAATTGATTTAAAATCAATCAGGCTAAAAGTCTAAAACTGATCAGCTAAAATCATTCCCCCTTAATGACAAAATTTAGACCAACTGATTTAAAGAAAGGACACTATTTGGCTAATCTGCCATGATATAAATGATACTCCAACACCAGTCTTTCCACCAAAAGAATGTATGGACCTTAAAACTGAAGCATTGGCCAGGCCCGGTGGCTCACACCTGTAATCCCAGCACTTTGGGAGGCTGAGGTGGACAGATCACCTGAGGTCGCAAGTTCGAGACCAGGCAGACAAACATGGAGAAACTCTGTCTCTACTAAAAATACAAAATTAGCTGGGCATTGTGGCACATGCCTGTAATCCTAGCTACTCGGGAGGCTGAGGCAGGAGAATCACTTGAACCTGGAAGGCGGAGGTTGCAGTGAGCTGAGATCACACCATTGCACTCCAGCCTGGGCAACAAGAGCGAAACTCCATCTCAAAACAAAAACAAAAACAAAAAAAACCTAAAGCATTAAAATCAATAAATGTTGACTGGACACAGTGGCTCACACCTGTAATCCCAGCACTTTGGGAGGCCGAGGCAGGTGGATCACTTGAGGTCAGGAGTTCGTGACCAGTCTGGCCAACACGGTGAAACTCTGTTTCTACTAAAAATACAAAAATTAGCCAGGTGTGGTGGCACGCACCTGTAATACCAGCTACTTGGGAGGCTGAGGCAGGAGAATCGTTTGAACCAGGAGGGGACGGCTGCAGTGAGCTGAGACTGCACCACTGCACTTCATCCTGAGCAACAGAGCAAGAGTCCCTCTCAATTTAAAAAAAAAAAAATCAGTAAATGTAAAGGACACCTGAAAACTCTAGCAAGGTAATAGATTAGAACCGAGTGCAGAACAGGCACCAAAACTTCTTCACATAATCTAAGGAAACAGTTCAAGAATGAGAGGGAAAGTTAGATTTCACAGAAAAGATCATTCACCTCACCCTTCAAGCAGAAGACTATGAATATTCTAAATTCCAATGCACTTCTCCAGCTCTCCCTTTTCTGCTCCTCTTATGATTGTTATGAATCTCGGCCACCATCAAAATTATTACAATCTTGCTCACCAACAGAGGGATGAATTAGAGGACCTTTTCTAGGTAGGGTCTTTCCAAGAAGAAAAATATCTGACCACATCTACTTTCAACAGCCGTATCATTCCAATTATTCTATAGAAAGAAGGGGTTCAAGAAGCAGGAGCGCTCAGAGTTGCAGCAGAGGGAAAAATGGGCCTTTCCCCTTTGCTACAAAGGCCATCTTGACTACAGAAAATGAGCTAACCCAGGTCTAAAATTCTTTAAACTCAAAGCTATCTCGGTAGCTGTTCTTCCAAATCCTAAACCTTACCATAGGTCACTGACATTAAGTTTGAAATATGTCCCCTCTCTTTATCTTTCCAAAGTCGGGGGGGGGGGTAAAGAAAGGAGCTTCTTCCCCTGAAAATAATCCTCTCAAACACGTTCAAGAGCTTGGAGTCAGACTAAAGTCTCGACTCCATTCTGGGTGGACAGTCCAGGGTGACAACCCAAGGGGGCGGGGCAAGCTTCCTAAAACTCTGAAAGTAGTCAAGCCGCGGAGCCTGGGAGCGCCAAGGATCAAGACTGAGAAGCCAAGTCGGCTTGTAGGGCCACGTTAAGAGACGGGGCTGGTCTGTTAAGCACAGAGACCAGCGTCTTGCACCTTTTAACAGGCTCAGAGCAGGAAGCGGGAGCCAGAATCTGGGCCGGGAAACGAAGGGAGGGGTGTAGGACTGCTCCCGGATGGTGGATGCGTGAGGTGAGGGTCTCTTCCCAGACCCCGCCCCCAGGCTCCTCCCTGCTTTCTGAAAGAGGACCCCAATCTGGCCAGTAATACCCCAGCCTCTCCTTTGCTTTCCTACCCACCAACCTCCCGATGCCACTCCTCACCCGGCTCCAGATCCAGGTTAGACTTCGTTCCTAACGTCAAGGTTCCCAGGCTCCACTTCCGGTTCCGAGGGGGCCACGCGTCACCACCGGAAGTTCCTACTCCACGCTTTAGGGCCGGGCCACTCCTTCTGCCACGTCTGCACTTCGGGCACCCGGATCTCGCGCATGCGCTACTTTTCTTTTCCCATCATGGCTGCCGCTTGGCCCGCTCCGCCGAGTCTTAGGTATTTCCTCCTGACGTTTTTTTCAGATGTCCCGGTCACTTTATAGCCTTACCAACAGAGATGAGATTAAAAAGAATTTGTCAAACTATCTTTAATAATGCCCCTTCACTTTGCCTTTGACGTATTAATGACCTCTGAGCTGGAGTCTTCTAGGCACTTCCTGCTGACCCCTGACCCGGTTGATTTCCGTCCGCTGGGTGGAGCTCACGCATTGCCTTTGCTGGTCATGAGATTTGCGGAACGTGTGATGGTGGTAAAGGGTACCAACGGATTCAGTTTTCATGTAGGGGTCTGAGGTCTGGCTCTACAGTTTCCTAGCTTGGGCGTCTGTTTCTTTCATCTATAAAATGGAAATAATAATTCCTGTATAAGAACTAGTTGAGGGTATGAAATTAGGTCACATAGGCCGCCTGGCATCTTAGTAGGCACTCAGTAAAGGTCAGTTGTTACTATTTAACCATTTTTATACAGCGCCTTCGTTTAGAGCCAGAGCTCTATCAGAGCCAAAAGATCTCTGCTCTCCGTTGGAAGAGTTACAGTTCCTGCGGTAATTATTACCCTGTTTAATGACTAATTATAGCTAACAGTGATAAGATTTCTTTGTCATAAACATGATCTCATTTGAACTTTTCAGTACTATTTTTTTTCCTTTTTCTTTTTTTTTTTTTAAGAGATGGTGTCTTGCTCTGTTGCCCAGGTTGGCGTGCAGTGGCACTCTCTCAGCTCACTACAACCTCCACTTCCCAGCCTAAAGCGATTCTCCTGCCTCAGCCTCCTGAGTAGCTGGGATTACAGGCACATGCCATCACGCCCAGCTAATTTTGTATTTTTAGTAGAGAGGGGGTTTCACCATGTTGGTCTGGCTGGTTTGTACTCCTGACCTGGTGATCTGCCCTCCTCGGCCTCACAAAGTGTTAGGATTACAGGCGTGAGCCACCGCTCCCAGCCCTGTTAATTCATGTAATAATTTTTCGAGCACTGCTGTTGAAACTGCCTTTGCAAAATTATAACTGAGGAAATTATGACAGTGTAAGAAATCAGACCTAACCGACGCCATCTTGCTTCTAACCTTTAAGCGCTCCTTGTTCAGGAACTAACTTTGGGAGGAAATTCAGTTCATAATAGCCCTTCTTGAAAAAACACCCTTCTTGCCTGGGGACCAGTCTGCCTTTATTTTATTAATTTATTTTATTTTTTTTGAGACAGAGTTTTGCTCTTGTTACCCAGGCTGGAGTGCAATGGTGCGATCTCGGCTCACCGCAACCTCCGCCTCCTGGGTCAGGCAATTCTCCTGCCTCAGCCTCCTGAGTAGCTGAGATTACAGGCATGCGCCACTATGCCCAGCTAATTTTTTGTATTTTTGGTAGAGACGGGATTTCACCATGTTGACCAGGATGGTCTCGCTCTCTTGACCTCGTGATCCACCCGCCTCGGCCTGCCAAAGTGCTGGGATTACAGGCGTGAGCCACCGCGCCCAGTCTGCCTTTAAAGGACTAACAGATTAGCTACAAGATTAGAAATTACAGTTTAGGGGTCATCAGCCTCTGGCTCTAAGAGTCTCAGCCTCCCCAAATTGCTCCTAGGAACAACATCACTATTGTAAAACCTAAGATCAGTGCTTGAGATATTTTGCAGACCCTGCACTCTTTGGATCAGCTGGATCAGTTGGATCCAGCTCATCCATCCCATCCAAAAACAGAAAACAGCAAGAAAACCTCACTTCCACCGCCTATGATTCCATCTTCAACTTGACCCAAGCTCCTACCTGCCAAGTTATCTTTAAGAATTCTGATCCTTGAATGCTCAGGGAGACTAATTTGAGTAATAAAATTCTGGTCACCCACACAGCCAGCTCTATGTGAATTACTCCATTGCAATTCTGTCTTGATGAAGTGGCTCTGTCTAGGCAGAAGGCAGGGTGAACCCACTGGGCACTTGCACTGTGTGCCAAGCCATGTTCTTGGTTCTGGAAATATAGTAGTAAACAAAAGTGTTATATTATTGACAGTAAAAATCAGTTATTCTGAGGCACAGAGTGGTTTATTTGTTGAAAAATTCGCACTTTAGGCTGTGCTGGAAACTATGTATTAGGCATTGAGAATGCTTTACTAAACAGGCAGATCGTTCCTATACTCTGTTGTTTTTGTTTGTTTGTTTGTTTTGAAATGGAGTCTCACTGTCACCCAGGCTGGAGTGCAATGGCATGGTCTCAGCTCACTGCAACCTCCGACTCCCGAGTTCAAGTGATTCTCTTGCCTCAGCCTCCCGAGTAGCTGAGACTACAGGCACATGCCATCATACCCAGCTAATTTTTGTATTTTTAGTAAAGACAGGGTTTCACTATGTTGACCAGGCTGGTCTCGAACTCCTGACCTCGTGATCCACCTACCACGGCCTTTCAAAGTGCTGAGATTACAGGCATGAGCCACTGTACCCAGCCTTGTTTTGTTTTTTTGAGGCGGAGTCTGGCTCTGTCGCCAGGCTGGAGTGCAGTGGCATGATCTCCCTCACTGCAACTTCCACCTCCTGGGTTCAAGTGATTCTCGTGTATCAGCCTCTCGAGTAGCTGGGATTACAGTCACATATCACCACACCTAGCTAATTTTTGTATTTTTAGTAAAGACAGGGTTTCACCATGTTGGCCAGGATGGTCTCTATCTGACCTCGTGATCTGCCCACCTCGGCCTCCCAAAGTGCTGGGATTACAGGTGTGAGCCACCGTGCCTGGCCTGTTTTGTTTTTGAGACCGTTTTGCTCTGTTGCTCAGGCTGGGCTCAAGTAGTCCTCCTGCCTCAGCCTGCTAAGTTGCTGGGGCTACAGATGCCACCATGTCTGGCTAATTTCTTGTAGAGATGAGTTCTCACTACGTTGTCCAGGGTGATCTCAAATTCCTCCCACCTTAGCCTCCCAAATTGCTGGTGTTACAAGTGTGAAGCCACCATACCTGACCTTTCCTCAGTTTATAGTCAAGATCAGTGGTTCTCAAAATGTGATCAGCTGTATCATCACCTGGAAACTTGCTAGAAATGCACATTTCAGACCCACTTTAGTTAGATTGAGTCAGAAATTCTGGAGGTGGGGCCCAGCAAGCTATGGTTTAAGGCCCTCCAGGTGATTCCATTGCCAATTGAAAACCACCAGTCTAGGTGAAAAATTTGCCAAATTCAGCTAACATATGTTGAGCATATGACCTAAACTGGGTCCTCTGCTAAACATTTTCACATGGTTTATCCCACTTGACTCATATCAATATAGGAAAGTAAATATCCTGTCTTGCTTAAGGTTGCACCCCTAGGACAGGGCACAGTGGCTCACGCCTGTAATCCTAGCACTTTGGGAGACCGAGGCCGGTGGATCACCTGAGGTTAAGAGTTTGAGACCAGCCTGGCCAACATGGAGAAACCCAACCTCTACTAAAACTAAAAAATTTAGCCAGGCGTGGTGGCACACACCTGTAATCCCAGCTACTCTGGAGGCTGAGGCACGAGAATCGTTTGAACCCGGGAGGCGGACGTTGTAGTGAGCTGAGATTGTGCCACTGCACTCCAGCCTGGGCAACAGAGCAGATTTTATTAAAAAAAAAAACAAAAACAAAAAAACACCATTGGGGCCCAGTGGCTCATGCCTGTAATCCTAGCACTTTGGGAGGCCAGGGTAGGTGGTTCACCTGAGGTCAGGAGTTTGAGACCAGCCTGGCCAACATGGTGAAACACTGTCTTAACTAAAAACAGAAAAATTAGCCAGATGTGGTGGCATGCACCTGTAGTCCCAGCTACTCAAGAGGCTGAGGCAGGAGAATCGCCTGAACCTGGGAGGCAAAGTTTGCAGTGAGCCGAGACCACACCATTGCACTCCAGCCTGGGTGACAGAGTGAGACTCTGTCTCAAAAAAAAAAAAAGATTGCACCCCTACTAAGTGGTAGATAATAGATTCAGTTTCTTTCCCCTCCCTCCACCTTTTTTTTTGAGACAGAGTCTCTGTCACCCAGGCTGGAGTGCAGTGGCCCAATCGTGGCTCACTGCAACCTCCGCCTGCCAGGCTCAAGTGATCCTCCCCACTCAGCCTCCCTAGTAGCCGGGACTACAGGCATGTACCACCACGCTTAGCTAGCTAAGTTTTGTATTTTTTGCAGAGACAGGGTTTCACCATGTTACCCAGGCTGGTCTCAAACTCCTGGGCTCAAGCAATCTGCCCGCCCTGGCCTTCCAAAGCACTGGGATGGCCAGGCACAGTGGCTCATGCCTGTAATCCCAACACTTTGGGAGGCCAAGGCAAGTGAATCACCAGGTTAGGAGTTTGAGACCAGCCTGGCTAATATGGTGAATCCCCGTCTCTACTAAAAGTACAAAAAAATTAGCCGGGCATGGTGGCGCATACCTAAAATTCCAGCTACTTGGGAGGCTGAGGCAGGAAAATTGATTGAACCCAGGAGGCGGAGGTTGCAGTGAGTGGAGATTGTGCCACTGCATTCCAGCCTGGGGGGCACAGCGAGACTCTCTCAAAAAAAAAAAAAAAAAATGCTGGGATTATAGGCATAAGCCAGCATGCCTGTACCATAGTTCTTGGTTTTTCTTTTTTTGACAGAGTCTCACTCTTTTGCCCAGGCTGGAGGCCAGTGGCACAATCTCACTGCAGCCTCTGCCTCCTGGGTTCAAGTGATTATCCTTCCTCAGCCACCCTAGTAATTGAGATTACAGGTATGTGCCACCACACCCAGCTAATTTTGTATTTTTTTTTTTTTTTTTTTGAGACGGAGTCTTGCTCTGTCGCCAGGCTGGAGTGCAGTGGCACAGTCTTGACTCACTGTAACCTCCACCTCCTGGGTTCAAGCGGTTCTTCCGCCTCAGCCTCCTGAGTAGCTGGGACTACAGGCATGTGCCACCATGCCCAGCTAATTTTTGTATTTTTAGTAGAGACGGGGTTTCATCATGGCGAGGATGGTCTCGATCTCTTGACCTTGTGATCCGCCCGCCTCGGCCTCCCAAAGTGCTGAGATTACAGGCATGAGCCACCGCGCCTGGCCTAATTTTGTTTTTTAGTAGAGACAGGGTCTCACCATGTTGGCTAGGCTGTTCTCGAACTTCTGGCCTCAAGTGATGGATCCGCCTCGGCCTCCCAAAATGCTGGGGTAACAGGCATGAGCCACCATACCCAGCCTGGGACCATAGTTTCTTGAGAATACAGACTAATGTGTTGCAATTTATTGGCTTCTACTCAGTGCACTCAACTTTGGTTACATATTAGAATCATCTGTGGTAATTTTTACTTTTATTTTTGAGACAGAGTTTCGCTCTTGTTGCCCAGGCTGGAGTGCAATGGTGTGATCTCAGCTCACTGCAACCTCCACCTCCCGGGTTCAAGTGATTCTCCTGCATCAGCCTCCCAAGTAGCTGGGATTACAGGCATATGCCATCCCACTGGCTAATTTTTGTATTTTGAGTAGAAATGGAGTTTCACCATGTTTGTCAAGCTGGTCTCAAATTCCTGACCTCAGGTGGTCCACCTGCCTTGGGCTTCCAAAGTTTTGACATTACAGGCATGAGCCACTGCACTTGGCCTTGTGATGCTTTTTAAAATGCCACTACCAGGTACCAGATCAATAAAATCAGTCCCTAAGGCTGAGGCCTGGGTGTGTGTGTGTTTGTGTGTGCGCGCGTGTAAAATTTGTCATATAATCATCTAATCCTATATGTTGTCTTATTTTAGGGACTTGGTAGCTGTAAAAGTTTCTAGGTGATTTTAATATGCACTGAGGGTTAATTAAAAGCCAATGGTATACCACAATGGCTGACATGTAGCTAACAATAAATGTTTGGATAGTGAATCAATAGATATTTAGATCCTCTTTTTACTGATGAGGCCAAGTGACTGCCCTGCCTGAGGTCACATAGCTAGTAAGTGACGGAAAAAGAACCTAAGTTCAGGCCTGGTGCAGTGGCTCACACCTGTAATTCCAGCACTTTGGGAGGCCGAGGTGGGTCCATCACTTGAGGCCAGGAGTTCAACACCAGTCTGGCCAACATGGTGAAACCCTGTCTCTAAAAACTAAAAATACAAAATTAGCCGGGCATGGTGGCAGGCACCTATAGTCTCAGCTACTTGGGAGGTTGAGACAGGACAATTGCTTGAACCCAGGAGGTGGAGGTTGCAGTGGTCTTGCGTCATTGCACTCCAGCCTGAGCAACAAGAGTGAAACTCTGTCTAAAAAAAAAAAGAACCCAAGTTCAGTTCTGACCCAAAATCCCAAGTATTTTCTTCTTCCTTTTTGGAGATCGAGTCTCCCTCTGTTGCCTCCAAGTGTTTGCTCCCCTCTGTCTTTCTCTCTCTCTTTTGTTCATTCTTTTCTTTTCCTTCCCTTCCTTCCTTCCTTTCTTTCTTTTTCTTCCTTTCTTTCTTTTTGAGACAGGGTCTCGCTCTGTCACCCAGGTTAGAGTTCAGTGGCAGGATCACAACTCACTGTAGCTTCGATCTCCAGGGCTCAAGTGAGCCTCCCACCTCAGTCTCCCAAGTAGCTGGGACTACAGGAGCATGTCACTGGGCAGGCCTGGCTAAATTTTTTATATTTTTTGTAGAAACGGGGTCTCACCATGTTGTCCAGGTCTTGAACTCCTGGGGTCAAGCGATTCACCTGCCTCAGCCTCCCAGAGTGCTGGGATTACAGGCATGAGCTACTGCAGCCAGCCCAAGTGTTTCTAGGACATAGAGGCATATACCAAGGCAAACAGTATTTAGCATACACTAGGTGTATGCTAAATATTTCATGAAACTCTGTAGCCTTTGATAATCACAGTTATAGCACCATAATGTTATGCCTTGTAACAGAGACATTCTCGTAATGGAAACCTAGAGACAAGTAGAGGTTTTTATTAACATGGGTTGTTATGTTTATGCATACCTATCCATGTCCATTTCATGACCATATATGAATTGCAATAGGTAATTTTTTAAAGTTTTTTTAAAAATATTTTTTAATGAAAAAAAAGACAGGGGTCTCACCATGTTGCCTGGGCTGGTCTCGAACTCCTGGACTCAAGCAATCCACCCACTTTGGCCTCCCAAAGTGCTAGGATTACAGGCGTGAGCCACCATACCTGGCCCTCCATTTTAATTAACAGATACATCCATATAGCGAGGGCGAACTCTCTCCTGGAATCTTGGAGCAAGTCCAGCCGTTCTTTGCCAGCTATGGAATTGAAGCCCCTGCTGCTGCCACTTTGAAAGGTCTTTGCAGGAAAGCAGTTGAGATTAGTCTATGATCCTATTAGAGAAGGTTCAGTTCCTGAAAGTTATACGTTAGTTATAGAGCCCAGAGAGTTTGTATTCTGAGTCCTGAATAAAAGGCCCATGCAGGAGAATGGGGAACATGGAGGGCAGAAGTTTGTACTATAATTAGCTCTAGGAATAACACAGATGGGGGAGGGAGGGGAGTATAAGCGGCATCTATTTTGAGCACATCTCCGATTGACGGGACACATGTGCTGGACTGTAATGATCCCAGGGCCAAATTGCCTCCCTGTGGTGTGTGTTGTTGGGGGTAGGCCTGGGGCAGCAGGAGCAGGACAGCCGGACAGGAAGGCCGGACGGGGTACGAGCACCTCAACATCTTGCCCTGGGACACTGTTCAAACTCCAGGGGCCATAGGCCAAGCTGAGCGATGGGTGCTGAGGAGGAGGTGCTGGTCACACTATCAGGGGGAGCCCCCTGGGGCTTCCGACTTCAGGGGGGGGCCGAGCAGAGGAAACCCTTACAGGTGTCCAAGGTAAGGGAGAGCCCCTGAAATGTGGCTTCAGGGAAAGGGAACCCAAGGGACCCTGGGAAGAGACTTGTGGTGGAATATGGTGGGGGTTGGGGGAATGGGAGGCTGTGAAGATGGGGTGGGTAATGGGCAGGGAAGTATGCTCAAGTCTCATAGTGGGAGTAGTGTCTGACTACAGGCTTCTTGTGGAGGTCTATTAGAAAAGAGAATTCGTGGTTTCCAGGGAGCACAGGAAAAAGAAAGGCTCTGTTTCAGTTCCCTGCAGCACTGTGGTATCAGAGGCCCAGCTCTGGTCATCCAGTGTTTGTTCTGCTGGGTATGTGCCTCTATTCCAAACTCCAGAAATACGGGGAAGATTCTAATTTCTCTCTGACTGAACTGATACGTGATGAACTGAGACTGTCTTACTCAGCCTAGCCCAGCCCAGCCCTACCCTGTCTCACCCTGCCCTGCCCATGCCTTCAGTGACCTAGGAAAAGGGTTTCCTAGGTCAGATCCTTTCTCTTACTAGGCAAGACATTTTTAGGTGCTAGGAGGGTTATGGCAAGATCTGGCCCCACAGATGAAGTCATTACCCTTTTGGTTTCACCCTACAGGCTTAGTTTTCCAAACTGTAAAATGTGAGTAATAATAGTACTTGTACTTACTTCATGGAACCATTTTAAGGATTAAATGCAATAATACATGTAGCACAGTGCCCAGCACTTAGTAAGAATCCAATAAATGGTAGCCACTACTACTGTTACCTTAGTGTATATACATTTGTGTGTACACATGGCACACATATACACAAATAATCACAATCTCGCAGAATCCCACTGGACTCCCTCCAGTCTGGAGTTTTGTTCTAAAATCTTCACTGTGTAATGGCACCAGGGGTTCCAAGGCCTAATAGAGAATTACTGGCCAATATAGATATTGCTCTTAGAGAAAAAGTTTGTGGAGATAATCTTTTGTTTTCTTTCCTTTCCTTTCCCCTTTCCCTTCCCTTCCCCTTCCCTTTTCCTTCCCCTTCCCTTCTCCTTTCCCTTTCCCTTCCCCTTTTCCTCCCCTTTTCCCCTTCCCCTTCTCCCCTTTTCCCCTTCCCCTTCTCCCCTTTTCCCCTTCCCCTTCCCCTTTCCCCTCCCCCTTCCCCTTTCCCCATCCCTTCCCTTCCCTTTCCCTTCCCTTTCCTTTTTCCTTTCCTTTCCTATCCTATCCTTTCTGTGTGACAGTCTTACTCTGTCACCCAGGCTGGAGTGCAGTGGTATGATCTTGGCTTGCCGTAACGTCCATTTCCCAGTTCAAGCGATTCTCCTGCCTCAGCCTCCCAAGTACCTGGGATTCCAAGTGCATGCCATAATACCTGGCTGATTTTTGTACTTTTAGTAGAGACAGTGTTTCATCATGTTGGCCAGGCTGGTCTCGAATTCCTGACCTCAAGTGATCCACCTGCCTAGGCCTCCCAAAGTGCTGGGATTATAGGTGTGACCCACTGTGCCCGACATACTAAAAAACCACCATTTTTAGTACCGACCCCATGCAGTTCTTCCCAAGCCTCTTTCATTCAGTGGTTACCCTGTCTCCCACCATATGATGTATTTCTTCCTCCAATCTGTACTTTCTTCCCTCTAGATAGGCCACTTCAACTGCAGCCACTTCCATGCATCTCCCCACCCTTCTTACCCTGCAAAGTAAAATCCCCTGCTATGGGTCCTTCCTGCCTTTTCCTGTCATTCTATTCCCTTTGGAGCACTCTCTTACCTACAATCAACATCCTTCAACATATCTTTCAACATCTCAGATTCGAAGACGGAGCCAGGCTGGCAGAGCAGGACTCCGAGAGAGGGACCAGCTCTTGGCAATCAATGGGATCTCTTGCACCAACCTCTCCCATGCCAGTGCCATGAGCCTCATCGATGCCTCAGGAAATCAGCTTGTCCTCACTGTGCAACGGTATGGACCTCCCTCCCCTTTTCATTCCCTAATCCCGGACTCCCATTGCCTGTCTCAGCTCTATGTCTCACTGGCCTGGCTTTAGAAACTAACAGGTACTTATTTCTGCTCATGCATTTCTGCTGGAGTGTAGATGGTTTGTGTCTATCTCCCAGAGGGCTTGAATGTATCTGCAATTAAGGGGGGGGTGTCAGTGGGTATTTGACTGATTGACCTACTTCGATCTCTGGCCTGTCTCCTCATTACATCTTCTTCTAAGTCTGTTTCCACTCGTGGCCCTTCAAGCATATTTGCCTCCTAGTTTGTCTTCAAATCTTCACCTTTCCTGGCCCACCCATTCCAACTGTATGACAGCCTTCTCTCTCCCTTACCTCTTTCTTCCATCCCTTCCAGATCTTTCTTGCTTCAGTACCCATCTCTCAAGCTCTGTCATCTTTCCTATACAGGGTAGCAGACGAGGGGCCTGTGCAATCTCCATCTCCCCATGAGCTTCAGGTGCTGTCACCCTTATCTCCACTGAGTCCTGAGCCCCCTGGTGCTCCAGTTCCTCAGCCTCTGCAGCCTGGGAGCCTTCGTTCACCTCCTGATAGTGAGGCTTACTATGGAGAGACTGACAGTGATGCTGATGGCCCTGCCACCCAGGAGAAGCCCCGCCGACCTCGCCGCCGAGGCCCCACAAGGCCTACCCCGGGTGCCCCACCTGATGAGGTCTACCTGTCTGACAGCCCTGCAGAGCCGGCACCTACTATCCCTGGCCCTCCTAGCCAGGGTGATAGCCGTGTGAGCTCCCCATCTTGGGAGGATGGGGCAGCTCTTCAGCCACCCGCAGCTGAGGCTCTGCTGTTACCCCACGGCCCCCTCCGGCCTGGTCCTCATCTCATCCCTATGGTGGGGCCTGTTCCCCACCCAGTGGCAGAAGATCTTACTACCACCTACACCCAGAAGGCCAAGCAAGCCAGTGAGTGTCTGAACCCCTTTTCCCCAGCCAGGATCCTTCAATCTGAGCCTTAAATCCACTATTCTATAGCCATACATTCTCCCTACCTTATGCCCTTTGGATACAGTCTTGGGGACAAGAGGAGAAGAGTAATGAGTAGAAGGGGAGCATAACTATTCTTGTGGCACCCATTATTTTTGCTGTTTGAACCAATGTGGCAAAAGGATAAGGTGATTCAGTTCAACCCAGGAACAGGGTAAGTAGGGAAGTTGGAAAGGGACATGAATAGATGAAGGGTTTGGTGGTGGTGATAATTGTTATTGTGTGTCATGATGGGGTAAAGGCAGAGTACAGACACAGGACAAGGGAGTATTTAAAAGCAGGTCGAAGGCTAGATGAGGTGGCTCACACCTGTAATCCCAGCACTTTGGAAGGCTGAGGTGGGAGGATCGCTTGAACTCAGGAGTTTGAGACCAGCCAGGACAACATGGTGAGACCTTGTCTCCACTAAAAATTTAAAAATTAGACAGGCATGGTGGCACATGCCTATGGTCCCAGCTACTTGGGAGGCTGAGGCAGGAGGATCACTTGAGCCTGGGAGGTTGAGGCTGCAGAAAGTCATGTTTGCACCACTGCACTCCAGTGTGAGCAACAGAGCAACACCCTCAAAATAAATAAATAAAAATAAATAAATAAAAGTGGGTCAAAGCTACAGGGGTTCTTTATAGTATTAATTGAAGGCACCTTTGACATTTGCAAGTTCAGCTAGGATTCCTGGGGACCGAGAGGCTATGGAATGATCATGAGACCCTGAGGAAGTAGCAGAGGGAGGGAGCTTTGGCTTTGGCACCTTATCTCAGGCAAGAATGTTGGCCTGGACAGAAAAAGCCCATTCCACTTATCTCAGGCTCTTTGCTATTTTTGATGTGAGCTACAGAACAAGGTCTAAGGATAAACTTTCTCCCTGCTCTATGCCTCCTGTGCCTTTCCCACAGAGATCGTTCTTGTCACCTCTGAAATCTCAGGATTCCCTCTCTAGTTGTATTTCTTTCCTCTCCTCTACCATTTTGATTCCTGATCCATAGAGCTTTGTGTTTCTCAGTTTGGAATGGAGGCTAAGGACATGAGAGTTGAGAGTCTGACATCCCTGATTGTCCAATATCCCAGGAATTCCAGATGCATGCCTAGGATCCCATGCTTTCCTCAGTTCTCTACTTACCTCCCCCTCCCTTCCTATCATGCTGGGTGAGACTGTAGTTACTGGCTCAGAGATATTTTTAGTCAAGCAGACCTCATTGTCTACTGTGGGAGGGTTGGGGGAAGGGGAGGCAGGTGCCCACGTCCATCACACCAGCACTTGTGGGGCAGCCCAGAGAAGGGAGAGGGCCGGTCTCCAAAAATAGCACAGTGAGCTCATTCAGCTGCCAGCTCTGGGGACAAGACAAAGGGGCTTTAAAAGGCATGGGGGGTGGCTCAAGCTGGTCCTGCTCCAGCCAACACTGCCTTTCTCAGCATGGAGACCTTTGAGCCCATCAGCCAAGAGCCCCTCAGCCAAGCCAGCTACGACAAAGCCCCAGACCCAGTTCCTGAGCTCCAAGACTCATTCTATGCAGGTACTACCCTTTCATATCTATGAGAGTCTGTGATCTAGAATGGAGGGAAAGATGTCAACAGTTTAGGAAGGGCAGTCTTTGGGAAAGGTCTTACTATCCTGTTCCTTCCTTTTTGCTGTCCTCTTCCTCCTTTTCTCAGGAGAGTTTCACTGCCCCTTTCTCAGTGATCCTATGGCCACATGTCAAAGGGGTTTGTGACTACAGAGCTGTAGAAAACTCATGGGAACAGAGTGTGTGTGAGTACATTATGAATACATGAGGGCATGTATGTGTGAGTCCATGGGAGAAGATATGTATGAACAAGAAAGTGTCCATATATATCAAGAAAGTATAGCGTCAAGAAGGCTTTAATAGTAACAGTTATAGTGGGCCTTCACATTGTGTTAAGTGCTAAATTTACTCTATTATCTCATTTAATCCTAATAGCAATCCTGTGAGGTAGCCATTGTCTGCCCTCATTTACAGAGGAGGAAACTGAACTTTAATGAGGTGAGGTAATTCTCCCAAGAACCAAAAACCTGAACTGAACTCTGACTCCAGGGCCTGTTGTCTCATCCACAGCAGTACTTTGTGGTATAAATGCTGTGATGAGAGGAATGACAAAAATGAAAAAATTCCATCTACTTTCCACTCAAGGTACCAAGCTAATTACAAAGGAGCATGGTACCTTGAGTGGAAAGTAGATGGAATTTCAAGAATTTTTCAGGAGGAACTGGGGACCATGGACCAGAGAGTATCCATGTGCAAGGCGGGGTCCTAGCAGCAGGGTTACCTCTCCCATTTCTTGGCCCCACCTACCCAGGCCCCACATGGCATGGAAAGCCCTGCCCTGGTTCCCTTTAGCACATAGTCCTTTTGTGCCTGGCTGGCAGTGGCTGCCTGAGCTCTCTACCTAGAGGCAGCTCTGACACCCAAAGAAGCCCACCCCGCTATGATCCCCAGCTTAGGGGAAATAATATATTTAGCTGGTGACCTTGAGGTATCCTAAAGATTTGGAGGGTTTCCTTGGAGAACAGCACTCTAACTTGTCCTGCATCTTGGATCAAGACTATTCCTGGTTGTGAGTAGCAGGGGTGTGAAGCCCAGAGGACTGCCCTGGGAGTTGGAAGGCTGAGATAAACTTTAAAATTCTATCTAGACTGTTAGTAACGGGGTCTCTGCAGTGAGAGCTCTGGGAAGAAGGGCCACCTAGAGCATGTAGGTATGTGAATGTATTTGAGTGATGGTGTTTTTATGTGGGCATATGTATGTTTACATATGTGTAAGTAAACAGAAGTGTATGTAAGCTGGGGTATATGTGAATGAGAGAGAAAAGTATATAGGAGAAAGAACGCCTAGAGTTGGCTTTCACTAAATGGATATTCTTGTTGAAGTGCTGTGTGGTGGGAGTTATTTCTGTGAATGTCTATGATGTGGACTGCATGAGGGGGGTGGAATTGTGAATGAAGATCCTCATTGCTAAGGGTTCTTTGTGTCCATATCATAGGGATAAGGGATAGCAGAAAGGATGAGTCCTAAGCTTTGTGAGAAGCCTCCTAACGTGGTCCCTATGGTGGGTGAAAAGTGTTCCTTCTCATCTTTGCTCTCCCTGGGACCTGCTTATCTCCCTGTCTGCCATGGAGAGTGACACATCCTTCCCCCCACCCCCCATTGCCAGTCAGGAATAGGAGGCAGGTGAGGAATGTGTGTGGGGTGGATAAGAGCGCATCTCTTGGAAGATAGGAACACAATAGCAATAAGACTATTCTGCTAATCTTACTAGTAGGATGGAAGGGCTGTGGTCAGAGCAGTGTCAGGGCAGCCAACTGAACTCTGCGTTATCTTTAACTGTCCTTGGTTTCACCTTTCACCCTCCACTCTGCCCTTAAGTCAGAGGACTTTGCCACAGAGGGTACTGTGGGTTGAGCCAGTGAAAGAGGGAGCTTTCTGGGGCTGGGGGCGAAAGCCTTGAGGAACAGGACTAGAAGAGGCTGGGAAGCCCCACTGACCATTTTACCTCTTGGCCTTCCCAGAACTGCAACGTGCAGAGAGCCTTCAAGAGAAGAGCATAAAGGAGGCCAAGACCAAATGCCGGACAATTGCATCCCTGCTCACTGCAGCCCCCAACCCCCACTCCAAAGGGGTGCTTATGTTTAAGAAACGGCGGCAGAGAGCCAAGAAGTACACCCTGGTGAGCTTTGGGGCTGCTGCTGGGACAGGCGCTGAGGAGGAGGAGGACGGCATTCCCCCCACGAGTGAGTCCGAGCTGGACGAAGAAGCCTTCTCCGACGCCCGCAGCCTCACCAATCAATCTGACTGGGACAGTCCCTATCTGGACATGGAGCTTGCCAGGGCAGGCTCAAGAGCAGCAGAGGGCCAGGGCTCTGGGCTAGGAGGGCAGCTGAGTGAGGTCTCTGGGCGAGGGGTGCAGCTCTTTGAACAGCAGCGCCAGCGTGCAGACTCCAGCACCCAGGAACTGGCGAAGGCTGAACCAGGAGCCATGCTCAACGGGGAGGGCTTGCAGTCACCACCTCGAGCCCAGAGTGCTCCCCCGGAGGCGGCTGTGCTCCCACCCAGCCCCTTGCCGGTCCCTGTAGCCAGCCCCAGACCCTTTCAACCAGGTGGGGCCCCGACCCCAGCTCCAAGCATCTTTAACCGGTCAGCTAGGCCCTTTACCCCGGGTCTACAAGGCCAGCGGACAACTACCACCTCGGTTATTTTCCGGCCCCTAGCCCCCAAGAGAGCTAACGACAGCCTGAGGGACCTCAGTCCCGCCCCACCCCCCTTCTTGTCTTCTCCGCAGGGGCCCACCCCTCTGCCCAGCTTGACTTCAGGGGTTGCCAGCCACGTGCCAGCCTCCGGTTCCCCCAGCACCCCACGCTCCTCCGGCCCTGTGACAGCCACCAGTTCCCTGTACATCCCAGCCCCCAGTCGGCCTGTTACCCCAGGCGGAGCCCCAGAGCCCCCCGCTCCTCCTAGTGCAGCTGCAATGACCTCCACCGCTTCTATCTACCTATCTGCGCCTCTCAGACCCTTTGGGTACCCAGAGGCGGCCGCCCCAGGCCCAGCGGCCCCTGAGCCCTCCAGCACTCGGGAGCAGCGCATCTCTGTGCCAGCTGCACGCACGGGTATCCTGCAGGAGGCCCGGCGCCGAGGGACGCGGAAGCAGATGTTCCGGCCTGGAAAGGAGGAGACGAAGAACTCGCCCAACCCCGAGCTGCTATCGCTGGTGCAGAACCTGGATGAAAAGCCCCGGGCCGGAGGTGCTGAATCTGGTCCTGAGGAGGACGCACTGAGCCTTGGGGCCGAAGCCTGCAACTTCATGCAGCCAGTAGGGACCAGAAGTTACAAGACCCTGCCTCACGTGACACCTAAGACCCCGCCTCCAATGGCTCCCAAGACCCCGCCCCCTATGACTCCTAAGACTCCACCCCCAGTGGCTCCTAAGCCCCCGTCTCGAGGGCTCCTTGATGGGCTCGTGAATGGGGCAGCCCCTTCGGCTGGAATCCCTGAGCCACCAAGGATGCAGGGCAGGGGTGGGGAGCTGTTTGCCAAGCGGCAGAGCCGTGCGGACAGGTATGTGGTGGAAGGTACACCTGGTCCTGGTCTTGGCCATCGGCCTAGAAGTCCTTCTCCTACCCCGTCTTTGCCCTCTTCTTGGAAATATTCACCCAACATCCGTGCCCCACCTCCTATTGCTTACAACCCACTGCTCTCCCCCTTTTTCCCCCAGGCGGCCCGAACTCTCCCTAAGGCCCAATCCCAGGGGCCTCGGGCAACACCCAAGCAGGGCATTAAGGCTTTAGATTTTATGCGGCATCAGCCCTATCAACTTAAAACTGCCATGTTCTGTTTTGATGAGGTTCCCCCGACTCCTGGACCCACTGCCTCAGGGCCCCCCAAAACTACCCGAGTCCAGGAGATTCGCCGGTTTTCCACTCCGGCGCCCCAGCCCACTGCAGAGCCCCTCGCTCCCACTGTGCTTGCCCCACGAGCAGCCACTACACTGGATGAGCCCATCTGGAGAACAGAGCTGGCGTCAGCCCCTGTTCCTAGCCCAGCCCCTCCTCCAGAGTCTCCCAGGGGCCTTGGGGCTTCTCCCAGCTCCTGTGGTTTCCAGGTAGCCAGGCCCCGATTCTCAGCCACCAGAACAGGATTGCAGGCTCATGTGTGGAAGCCTGGGGCAGGGCACCAGTGAGCAGGCACAGGTCCCAGGACCAAGGAGAGGTGGAACATCCAGTTCCTAAAGTTGCTTCTCCTACCCTATCCCACTCCCTGTCTCTGGCATCTGGAAGCTAAATTGCCTCCTGCAAGAGATACTTTCCGAGTTCATGTCCCATCCCTCACCTTCCTCCTCACTCCCTACCTCCCTGCCGCTTTCCAACCATGTCTGCTTTGATACCTTTGCCTCTCTTTGTCTCTGCATTTTCTTGCCTGGATCTCTGTCTTTATTTCCAGGTTTCTCCACCCATATTCCTCCACAGGTCTCTCTTCCTTGACATTTGAGCTTTTCTCTGTGGGCCTCATTTTAATGTTCAGTGAGAAGCACACAGCAGAAGTGAACACTAACATCTCAGGCAAGAAGCTCACCACAAGGCAGACAGCAAAGGGAGTGAATTGACCCCTGTTTGCATTAAGCCACCTCCACCCCCCACTCTGCTTTCCCAAGATTGCCTGGCATATATCTAGGCCTGTATGTGTGTGTATGTGTATGTGCAAGTGTGTGTGTGTGCACAGATGTGCTCTTTCATCTGAGGCATGAGTAAGAGGAGAGGTCAAAACAAAGACCCGGCCGGGCGCGGTGGCTCAAGCCTATAATCCCAGCACTTTGGGAGGCCGAGGCGGGTGGATCACGAGGTCAAGAGATCAAGACCATCCTGGTCAACAAGGTGAAACCCCGTCTCTACTAAAAACACAAAAATTAGCTAGGCATGGTGGCGCGCGCCTGTAGTCACAGCTACTCGGGAGGCTGAGGCGGAAGAATTGCTTGAACCCAGGAGGTGGAGGCTGCAGTGAGCCAAGATCATGCCATTGCACTCCAGCCTGGGTAACAAGAGCGAAATTCCGTCTCAAAATAAATAAAGAAATAAAGAAATAAAAATAAAGACCCAATCTGAGTCTTATTGTTGTACTAATAGAAGGGTCAGATATCCCCACATGAAGTTGAGTGGGAGAAAGAGATTCACTAGAGAATAACTCCTTAGAGACCAATGTCTGTAGCAAGTGTACAGCATCTTGTGAAAGTTACAGCGCATGAAAAGACTGAAGGGCCAGGACAGTTTGCATGGGCTGAGTTATACCAGCTAGACCAGGAATAGAACAAATAACTCTATTCCTGTTTCAGAAAGTTAGCAACATGAGAGGCCAGTGCTGAGCAACCCAGTACCCAGGAAATGAAAAAATGAAAGAAAATTTCCTCTGAGAATAAACAGATCATTGGCTTCATTGCCTCATGAGCTTGAGAGAAAGGAGAAGAGAGCCAGAGTGTGGAGAGTGAGGTGGAAACCAGAAGAATGGCAGAAATGAGTGTAAGTGACTTGAGCCCACAGATGGAAGTATGGTAAGGGACAATGCCATATTGGCAGAAAGTAGAGTTGAGTAACAAGAAACCAACCTTGTGTGAGAGGAGGATTGGGAAAAAATTTGAGGGAGAAGAATGTATTTGTTGGAGTGGTAGAGGATGATGGTGGAAGGGAGGTGTGAGGGTGTGTGCTGAGTGTTGAAAGAACAGTTGGTGTCTGTGTGACCTTCCTTGAGTCTGTCCTTCAGTGTGTCTTCTGCGGCTTGCTATGACTACCTGGGAAAGAGCAGGGAAACACCTAGAGCCAAAACCTCTTTTCAGTCCCACCCCATCCCTCAAAACCCCAGTTCTGGCTTCTTTTAGCTTCAGGTCCTGATCTCTGATCTTAGAGGAATATGGACTCCCTTCTCACCAAGACCACCACCAGCCATGTTTGGTTTAATCTGGAAAGTGCTAATTTCCTTTGCTTGTTGGGTGTGAGTCACAATACTTTGGTTTGTGCACAAGAATAAATTTATGTCCCATACCTTCTGTTGCTGTTATCTTCTAGTTTTATACCTAAATCCTGATCTCTCCTTGATCTTTAACCCATTTCCCTGATCTGATTTCTAATCTGTCTCTATTTCTGCCCTCCCATTTTTCACCCTTTTGCCATTTGTTTCCAGGTCTTTTGCTCTTTCCTACCAATACTGTCCTGTTCTGATTTAGCCACCTTCATCATTCTTCTTGTTTCCCTTTCCCCACAGTCTTCATCCAAGTTCTTCCCTTGCCTCATACTTTCTTTTTTTTTTTGAGACGGAATCTCGCTGTGTCACCATGCTGGAGTGCAGTGGCGCAATCCCAACTCACTGCCACCTCTGCCTCCCAGGTTCAAGCGATTCTCCTGCCTCAGTCTCCCGAGTAGCTGGGACTACAGATGTGTGCCACCATGCCCAGCTAATTTTTTTTTATTTTTAGTAGAGACAGGGTTTCACAATGTTGGCCAGGATGGTCTCCATCTCTTGACCTCGTGATCCACCCGCCTCAGCCTCCCAAAGTGCTGGGATTACGGGCGGGAGCCACCATGCCCGGCCCCTTGCCTCACACTTTCTAGGCAAGGCCTCTGTTCACGGAACTGAAGAGAACTTGGAAAGGCCCTCTGAGCTCTTTGCCATCAACATTTCCTAGCTCCCTGGAGGAACCAACCGTATTAAACAGTCTGGAAATTAAGTGAGAAGAAAGCAACAGCTGGAGGGGAAGATGGGATGGGAGAGGGAAGAAGGAAAGAAAGGTGAGTTGAGACTACTAAAGAAGGGACGGCATTGGAGGTAGGTGAGAATTAAAGACTTGAGAGAGGCCGGGCTCGGTGGCTTACGCCTATAATCCCAGCACTTTGGGAGGCCGAGGCAGGTGGATCACGAGGTCAAGAGATCAAGACCATCTTGGTCAACATGGTGAAACCCCGTCTCTACTAAAAAAAAAAAATACAAAAAAAATTAGCTGGGCATGGTGGCGTGCGCCTGTAGTCCCAGCTACTTGGGAGGCTAGGGCAGGAGAATTGCTTGAACCCAGGAGGCCGAGGTTGTGGTGAGCCGAGATCGCGCCACTGCACTCCAACCTGGGTAACGAGTGAAACGCCGACTCAAAAAAAAAAAAAAAAAAAAAAATACTTGGGAGAAGGAAAGTGCCATTGCTCCCATTCTGCCAGCAGAGGGCATGTTTGTGCCAATAACCACACCCAGGCCACAGACCTCCCAAGTGAACTCTCAGAATTCCAAAGGTCTCAGAGACCATAGACTAAAAAACCTGTCTTCTCCCAGTCAGTTGTTTTACATATTAAATCGAAGGAGATCAAACTTTCAGTTTATTTTTGTTTTAGAGGGTAAGGGGGGCTGGGCACTGTGGCTCAGGCTTGTAATCCCAGAATTTTGGGAGTCCAAGGTGGGCGGATCACGAGGTCAAGAGATTGAGACCATCTCTAATAAAAATAGAAAAATTAGCTGGGCATGGTGGTGCATGCCTGTAGTCCCAGCTACTCAGGAGGCTGAGGCACAAGAATCACTTGAACCCAGGAGGCAGAGGTTGCAGTGAGCCAAGACTGTGCCACTGCACTACAGCCTGGTGACAGAGCAAAAAAAAAAGGCTGAAGGTGGTAGTGATGATGAAGTCACCTTTTGCTATTTATATATTTTTTTCTTCTTTTTTTTTTCTGAGACGGAGTCTCGCTCTGTGGCCCAGGCCGGAGTGCAGTGGTACAATCTTGGCTCATTGCAACCTCTGCCTCCCGGGCTCAAGCGATTCTCCTGCCTCAGCCTCCTGAGTAACTGGGATTACAGGAGTGCGCCACCATGCCCAGCTAATTTTTGTATTTTTAGTAGAAATGGAGTTTCACCATGTTGGCCAGGCTGGTCTTGAACTCCTGACCTCAAGTGATCTACCTGCCTCAGCCTCCCAAAGTGCTGGGATTAAAGATGTGAGCCACCACACCTGGCATATTTTTTTCTTCTAATTGCTTCCTTGGGTTGGGAGGAGATGGAGGAAGACAAAAGATGAGGGATCTGGAGGTATAACTGGCCTGGGCAGAAGCCAACTGGGAGGGGATACCTTTTGGCCCATAGCCTGAACCCGAAAAGTACAAGCTGGAGAAAGGACGTGGTCAGGAAGAGTAAAGAACTCAGAAAGGGGCCAGGCACAGTGGCTCACACCTGTAATCTCAGCACTTTGGGAGGCTGAGGTGGGCAGATCACGAGATCAGGAGTTTGAGACCAGCCTGACCAACATGGTGAAACCCCGTCTCTACTAAAAATACAAAAATTAGCCGGGTGTGGTGGTGCATGCCTGTAATCCTAGCTACTCAGGAGGCTGAGACGGGAGAATTGCTTTAACCTGGGAAGCAGAGGTTTCAGTGAGCCAAGATCATGCCACTGCGCTCCAGCCTGGGTGACAGAGCGAGACTCCATCTCAAAAAAAATAAAAATAAAAATAAAGCCTGGGCACAGTGGATCACACCTGTAATTCCAGCACTTTGAGAGGCCAAGGCAGGTGGATCATGAGGTCAGGAGTTCAAGACCAGCCTGGCCAACAAGGTGAAACCCCATCTCTACTAAAAATACAGAAAAAAAAAATAATTAGCCAGGTGTGATGGCGGGCACCTGTAATCCCAGCTGGGAGGCTGAGGCAGGGAATTGCTTGAACCTGGGAGGCGGAGGTTGCAGTGAGCTGAGATTGTGCCACTCCACTCTAGCCTGGGCGACAGAGCAAGACTCCAACTCAAAAAAATAAATAAATAAATAAAGAGAGAGAGAGAGCTCGGAAAGGGACAAAGGAAGCTACAAAAGCCATTTCCTGATGTGTACTGTAGTCCCAGCTGCTCAGAGGCTGAGGTAGGAGGATCACTTGTGCCCAGAAGTTCGAGTCCAGCCTGGGCAACATAGTGAGACCCCCATCTCTTAAAGAATTAAAAAAAAAAAAGTGGGCCGGGCTTGGTGGCTCACGCCTGTAATCCCAACACTTTGGGAGGCAGAGGCAGGTGGATCACTGAGGTCAGAAGTTGGAGACCAGTCCTGGCCAACATGGAGAAACTTCATCTCTACTAAAAATATAAAATTAGCAGGGCGTGGTGGCGCATGCCTGTAATCCCAGCTACTCAGGAGGCTGAGGCAAGAGAATTGCTTGAACCCGGGAGGCAGAGGTTGTGATGAGCCGAGATAGCGCCATTGCATTCCAGCCTGGGTGACAGAGCAAGACTAGGTCTCAAAACAAACAAACAAACAAAAAAGCCAGCTAGGCACGGTGGCTCATGCCTGTAATCCTAGCACTTTGGGAGGTTGAGACGGGAGGCTTGCTTGAGCCCAGGAGTTTGAAATCAGCCTGAGCAACACAGCCAAACCCTATCTCTCTAAAATATATTAAAATTAGCTGAGACTAATTTTAGTAGTGGTGGCATATGCCAGTAGTTCTGGCTACCTGGGAGGGTAAGGTCATAGGATTACCTGAGCCTGGGGAGGCTGAGGTTGCAGTGAGTTGAAATTGTGCCACTGTACTTCAGCACAGGCAAGAGAGTGAGACCGTGTCTCAAATAAATAATAAATAAATAAATAGGCTGGGCACGATGGCTCACACCTGTAATCCTAGCGCTTTGGGAGGCCAAGGTGGGTGGATCACCTGAGGTCAGGAGTTCAAGACCAGCCTGGCCATCATGGTGAAACCCCATGTTTGAAAAAATAAATAAATAAATAAATAAAGCCACTTCCTAAGGTAGCAGCAACAAGGTGGTGATGGCTGCAGCAGAGGTGCTGTAGCAGCTGGTTTCAGAATCTAAGGAGAAGGTGGAGAAAGATCATGCAGCTACTGAGGAAGAGGCTGGGCAAATGATAGGCTTTCCCCAAGGGGACTCTCAAGCTTGTACCCCTGTCCAGAGACTCTGCTGGAACAGTACGAATGGCACAGTCCAAATCCTATGTGGTATGTACTCCCTTTGAAGGAAATCTCAAGTAGAAACCTCAGAGAACAAGGCCCTGGCAGGTCAGAGGCCTACATGTGCTTCTCAGGGAGATATTAATGTCTATCCTGCACAGCAGGTTGAACTGAGCATTTCAATAGCAAATGGAGGTTAAAAAGCAGATCCTGGCTACCTGGGAGGTGGAGATTGTAGTAAGCAGAGATGGTGCCATTGCACTCTAGCCTGGGCAACAAGAGCGAAACTCTGTCTCAAAAAAAAAAAAGGCAGATCCAAGTGTTTGTCTTTTCTTAAAACTGCCAGAGTTCAAGAGGAAAGAAAAGAGAGTGAGGCAGATAGAATAATTATCAAGTCTTCCCCACATCATCTCTGCCTAGGAGGTACTGGGTTTGGTTTATTCGGTCCCTTAACCTGCCAAAATCTAGCCCCCACAGAGTAAAGACCAACCTATCCAGGAAGTTTAAAAGAGCAGTTCCATTGTGAAGACTTCCCTTCTTGTCCCCAAACATAGTACTTTAAGCCCTCTCTGCCCCAAATACACCCACAGGTCCCTGCACTGTGCCCTGGATTGGCTCTGTATGGCCCTCAGGGCATGTTCCCCAGGCTCTCTCTCTCTGACTGGATTCCTATGTGATACTTGTTGTCTACTTCCTGTCTCCCTCTTAGTTTTCAATTTCTCCCTAAGTGCTTCTTTGAATCTCAGGCTCTAGGTGCAATGTGAAGGGAAGTTCCTGGGCAGAGTGATCCCTGGCTCAGAGAGCTCAGTGGGAGAATTCCAAAGGCCTTCTCCCTCCTTCCTGAGCCTCTGGGCAAGGAGGGAGGGATCTTGGTTCCAGGGTCTCAGTACCCCCTGTGCCATTTGAGCTGCTTGCGCTCATCATCTCTATTAATAACCAACCTCCCTCCCCCACTGCCAGTGCTGCCCCCACGCCTGCCCAGCTCGTGTTCTCCGGTCACAGCAGCTCAGTCCTCCAAAGCTGCTGGACCCCAGGGAGAGCTGACCACCGCCCAAGCAGCCGGTAAGTCTCCAGCTCTATCATTAGAGAGGCTGGGGCCCACCCTGTTGACTTCTGTGTCTGTGTCTACAATTGTGACTCTTGATCCTGGGGGAGTCTCCCTTCTCCTCATCTATGCTCAGCTCCCAGCTGTCCAGTTCAGGAGAGCCACGGAAGGTTGGAAGGAGAGGGACCCAGGAGGTTGCAGGGAATGGAGATGTCAGGAGGCACTGGAAGAATGGGAAGAGAGACCCCACTAAGTCAATAGAATTGCAGATGTATTTTTGCGACAGGGCTCAACAGAGGACAGCATTTCACCGAGTGCCAATTTCTCTTAAGAAGAGATCGGAGTCTATCTTATCTCAGCTTGTTCCTTTCCATTGCCAGATCCTATTACTATGTTTCTGCCCCACCTCAATTCCCCACTGCTGTGATATTGCTGAATTGATGCATGTTGGGATTTGAATGCTCCCTACCCTCCCCAATTCCACACCCCTCTCCACTCTGGGGTCTGGGGCGGGAGTGACTGCAGGAGCAGGGCCATGACTTCCCAGGCCATGTTCCAGCTGGCCTGATGAAGGAGCAACAACCTCTCCTTCCTATGGAGAGTGTTTTTGGCTGAATCTCCTCAACCTTGGCAGAACATTTCTCTGTCCTCCTTGGGACTGGGGAAATACTGAGGAGAGACCAGAGCCTGGAATCACAGCCCCAGTCTGATATCCCAATACAAATAAAAATTTCAAATTATGCCAAGCCGATGAAACCTGGGTGCATTGCCCTGTATTATTGTTTTTTAAACACTCTCCACCTCAGCGATGTTCCTAATTCCTGCACTGACTCTATAAAAAACAGCTCACAACAGGTTGTTAGAAGATAGGGGCTGGTGTACATCAGTACTTCCTGTCCTCCATCCCAAGAAAAGAGAAGCCCTAAAGCAGCAAGTTTTCACCTTTTGGGGGAATACATACTTCTTTGAAAATCTGGGTCGGGCGAGATGGCTCACACCTGTAATCTCAGCACTTTGAGGGGCGAGAGGATTGCTTGAGCCCAGAAGTTTGAGACCAGCCTAGGCAACATGGCAAAACCCCATCTGTACAAAAAATACAAAAATTGGCTGGGCGCGGTGGCTCACACCTATAATCCCAGCACTTTGGGAGGCCGAGGCGTGTGGATCACCTGAGGTCAGAAGTTTGAGACCAGCCTGACCAATGGAGAAAGCCCATCTCTACATCTCTACTAAAAATACAAAAAATTAGCCCCGTGTGGTGGTGCATGCCTGTAATTCCAGCTATTCAGGAGGCTGAGGCAGGAGAATTGCTTGAACCCAGGAGGCAGAGGTTGCAGTGAGCCAAGATCATGCCATTGCACTCTAGCCTGGGCAATAAGAGCAAAACTCCATCTCAGAACAAAACAAAAACAAAAACAAAAAATTAGCCAGGCATGGTGCTTCACACCTATACTTGCAGCTCCATGGGAGGCTGAGGTTAGAGGATCGCCTGAGCCGAGGGAGGTTGAGGCTGCAGTGAGTCATGACTGTGCTGCTGCACTCCAGCCTGAGCGACAGAGTGAGAGCCTGTCACTAAAAAAGAAAAAAAAAAAAAAACCAACAATTTATCCCCTCAAGCCGTTAAACCCAGGTTAAGATGTAGTGCTCTCGGCCAGGTGCTGTGACTTGTAATCCCAGCACTTGGGAGGTCAAGGTGGGCAAATCATGAGGTCAGGAGTTTGAGACCAGCCTGGCCAACATGGTGAAACCCCATCTCTACTGCAAATACAAAAATTAGCTGGACATGGGGGTGGGCGCCTGTAATCCCAGATAGAAGGCTGAGGCAGGAGACTTGTTTGAACCCTGGAGGCAGAGGTTGCAGTGAACCAAGATCACGACATTGCACTCCAGCCTGGGCAACAGAGCGAGACTCCTTCTCAAAAAAAAAAAAAAAAAAAGAAGTAGTGCTCTCCTATAGACACTCAGTCTTCCCGGTCCCTGTCTATCCTCCAACTCCTCCTTTCCACCCTATCCAGGCTGAATCCACCTCCACAATGCCGCTCTCAGGAACCCCGGCCCCTAATAAGAAGAGGAAATCCAGCAAGTTGATCATGGAACTCACTGGAGGTAGGACATGTTTGCATCTACCTAGTGTGGGACTTCTTAAAAGCATCCCTACCCTGGGCCGGGCATGGTGGCTCACGCCTGTAATCCCAGAACTTTGGGAGGCCGAGGTGGGTGGATCACAAGGTCAAGAGATCGAGACCATCCTGGTCAACATGGTGAAACCCCGTCTCTACTAAAAATACAAAAAATTAGCTGGGCATGGTGGCGCATGCCTGTAATCCCAGCTACTCAGGAGGCTGAGATAGGAGAATTGCCTGAACCCAGGAGGTGGAGGTTGCGGTGATCCGAGATCGCGCCATTGCCCTCCATCCTGGGTAACAAGAGCAAAACTCCATCTCAAAAAAAAAAAAAAAAAAAAGCATCCCTAACCTAAGAGTCCCAGAAATATATATCTTAGGTTGAGCAGACAAGAGACAAGAGGAATTCCAGTGGTGGGAACATGGATGATGGGGAGTGGGAGGGGGAAAGGTAAGAAGAGTAGGGAGAAAGAGAGAAAAGATTCAACACCTTCGGCTGGGAGCAGTGGCTCATGCCTGAATCCCAGCACTTTGGGAGGCCGAGGGGGGCAGATCACGAGGTCAGGAGTTCCAGACCAGCCTGACCAACAAGGTGAAACCCAGTCTCTACTAAAAATACAAAAAATTAGGCAGGAGAATCGCTTGAACCTGGGGGTGGAGGTTGCAGTGAGCTGAGATCACACCACTGCACTCCAGCCTGGGTGACAAAGCGAGACTCCATCTCAAAAAAAAAAAAAAAATTAAGATTCAACACCTTCTACCCTTTTCACTTCATAATCTGAGACAATATCCTGCCATGTTACCCAGCACAGGTCAGGGACCACAGGACCATGAGTTAGTGAGGTATATTTGAGGAAGAAAATATAATGGAGACTGGCACAGATTAGGTCTCAATAAGTGGTTAATTTCCCTTCTTTCCCCAGAGCTAGGGAGCTTGTGTAAGTACTTAAAATGGAAAACCGTACTGGCATGTTTCCTGGGGGTGAAGAGCTCTTCAATACCTAGAGATTCTTTGGAGTCAGAGCTCACTGAGGGAAAGAAAAGGGAAAGGAGTTAAGACAGGAGTCTGGGCCAGGTGCAGTGGCTCACACCTGTAATCCCAGAACTTTGGGAGGCCAAGGCTGGTAGATTGCTTGAACTCAGGGGTTTAAGACTGCCCTGGGCACATAATGAAACCCCATCCCTACAAAAAGTACAAAAATTAGCCAGGTGTAGTGGCATGTGCCTGTAGTCCCAGCTACTCTAGAGGCTGAGGTGGGATGATCGCTTGAACCCAGGAGGTGGAGGCTGCAGTGAGCTGTGACTGTGACATGACACTTCAGCTGTACAAAAACATGCCGGTACAGTTTTCCATTTTAAGTACTTACACAAGCTCCCTAGCTCTGAGGAAAGAAGGGAAATTAACCACTTATTGAGACCTAGTCTGTGCCAGTCTCCATTATATTTTCTTCCTCAAACATACCTCACTAACTCATGGGTCCTGTGGTCCCAGACCTGTGCTGGGTAACATGGCAGGATATTGTCTCAGATTATGAAGTGAAAAGGGTAGAAGGTGTTGAATCTTGACTTCTTTTTTTTTGAGATGGAGTCTCGCTCTGTCACCCAGGCTGGAGTGCAGTGGCGTGATCTCGGCTCACTTTAGCCTGGGTGACAGAGTAAGACCCGTCTCAAAATAAATAAATAATACAAATAGGGCTGGGGCTGTGTCTCACACTTGTAATCCCAGCAATTTGGGAGGCTGAGGTGAGAGGACTGCTTGAGCCCCGGAGTTCAAGACTAGCCTGGACAATATAATGAAACCTTATTTCCACTTAAAAAAAAAAAAGGCTGGGCACGGTGGCTCATGCCTGTAATCCCACCACTTTGGGAGGGTGAGGCAGGCGGATTACCTGAGGTCAGGAGTTCAAGACCAGCTTGGCCAACATGGTGAAACCCCGTCTCTACAAAAATACAAAAATTAGCTGGGCGTGGTGGCAGATGCCTGTAATCCTGGCTACTCGGAAGGCTGAAGCAGGAGAATCGGTTGAACCCAGGAGTGGGAGGTTGCAGTGAGCTGAGATTATGCCATTGCATTCCAGCTTGGGTAACAGAGTGAGACTCCACCTCAGAAAAAAAAAAATAGCCAGGTGTGGTGGCATGTGCCTGTGGTCCCAGTTACTCTGGAAACTGAGGCAGGAGGATTATTTGAGCCCAGGAGGCTGCAGTGAGTTGTGTTCACACCACTGCACTCCAGCCTGGACAACAGAGCAAGACCCTGTCTCAAAAATAAAATAAAATAAATTTAAATGTAGGCTGGGCACTGTGGCTCACACCTGTAGTCCCAATATTTTGGGAGGCCAAGGCTGGTGGATCAGTTGAGCCTAGGAGTTTGAGACCAGCCTGGCCAACATGGTGAAACCCTGCTTCTACCAAAAAATACAAAAATTAGCCATGGATGGTGGTGTGGGCCTGTAATCCCAGCGACCCAGGAAGCTGAGGCAGGAGAGTTGCTTGAACCTGGGAGGCAGAAGCTGCAGTGAGCTGAGATCTCGCCATTGCACTCCAGTCTGATGATATATATTTGTATGGCATCTGTATTTAAAGGTGACTGATGACTCCACACAAGATTGGCCTCTGGGCTTTTCCCAATGCCATGGTTTCTCCAATGGTCTCCATCTATGATGTTCCTTTACTCCTTTTGCTCTGTGCCCCATGCCCATGCCTCTTTTACCCCATTTGCCTCTCCACTATAGTATCCCCTTTGTCTCTACAATGCACCCCAGTTCCCAAGCATTCCCTCTAAGTTCCAGGAAATCAAAATCCCTCACAAACTAGACAGCATCTGTTCCCCTAAATTATCTCTGCCAGGACACACATACATACTTAGTCGTGGATGAGGTCTGCATTCTGAGTCCAGAAATCCCTACTTTCCTCTTTCCTTTGATTCTTCTTCTTTGCCTCCCTGAAAGGTGGACAGGAGAGCTCAGGCTTGAACCTGGGCAAAAAGATCAGTGTCCCAAGGGATGTGATGTTGGAGGAACTGTCGCTCCTTACCAACCGGGGCTCCAAGATGTTCAAACTACGGCAGATGAGGGTGGAGAAGTTTATCTATGAGAACCACCCTGATGTTTTCTCTGACAGCTCAATGGTGAGTCTGAAACTTTATCACTGTCTCAAAGCCTGGTGCCTGTTCTGACAGCTTGCTAGGAGGCCCTGAACCTCCAAAAGGCAGTCAACATCCCCTCCCTGAAAATGTATAAATTTGTTAAGCCCCCAGATATATTGAGCCCCCAACAGCTCCAGGGTGAATTACAGCCCACCTCCAAAACCTAGTTTCATCATAGAGCCACTGAAGGGTTGCAGAGTACCACATGCTTAGGGAGAAAATTCCTTCCCAGTAAGGGTAAGTGTTAAAGATAAAACACAGGATGCCCGGTGGGGCAGTCCAGTCTTGTATTTTGAAGTTGAGATACAAAATGAATAATTTTTTAGTAACATATGCCCCCATTCAATATTTGGGACATGAAGATAAAAAATTTTAAAAAGTTTAGAAAGAAGATAAGGAAGCCAGGCATGGTGGCTCACCCCTATAATCCCAGCACTTTGGGAGGCCAAGACAGGTGGATCATCTGGGTGAGGAGTTTGAGACCAGCCTGTCCAAAATGGTGAAACTCCACCTCTACTAAAAAAAGAAAGAAAGAAAAGAAGAAAGAAGATAAGGCAAAGAATAAAATTGAAAATTACAAATACAGAATACCCAATTAAATTTGAGTTTCAGATGCACAATGAACTCTTTTTTAAATATGTCCCATGCAATATTTGGGACATTAAAATAAAATACAGGATGTCCACTTAAATTTTGAATTTCAGATGCAAATGAAAATTTTTTTAGTGTAAGTAGGTCCCATGCAATATTTGGGGCATATCTGTACTAAAAAAGTATTTAAGTCAGGTGTGGTAGCTCACACCTGTAATTCCAACAATTTGGGAGGCCAAGGCAGGAGGGCTGCTTAAATACAGGAATTGGAGACCACCCTGTGCAACATGCCAAGACTCTGTGTCTATGAAAAATTTAAACGTTAGCGGGGCGTGGTGCACACCCGTAATCCTAGCTACTCTGGAGGCTGAGGTGGGAGGATGGCTTGAGCCTGGGAAGTAGAAGCTGCATGAACATGAGCCATGCCACTGCACTCTAGCCTGGGTGACAGAGACCCTGTCTCAAAAAAAAAAAAATGTTGTGCATCTGAAATTCAAATTTAAGTGGTATCCTATATTTTATTTGCTAAATCTGGCAACACTAGGAAGAGTTAAGTGAGTTTTTACAGCCATCTCCCGTTTGAGCCATTCTTTCATTTAAAGGGTCAGTCTATTCCCTAAGGAACCGCAGATGTGGAGACTGAAACTATCCTTCAAGATATCTTCTAGTTAGGCTTCTTCTCCAAAGAAAGAGGAGACTGGAGAGGGGCCAGGCACAGGATGTTATAGCTGAGGAGGAGGGGGCCTTCTCTATTTCCTTTCTTCCTCCTCTACCTTCTCTCAGTGGCTGGGGAGAGTGGAAATAGATGCCTGCATGGGGCCAGGGGCAGAAGTGTCTGTCATTGGTTCTCATGTAGGAGCAGAGTAAAAGTGCTGAGCTGCTCATATCTAACTTTAGGAGGCCAAAAGCCCTCTTTTCTGCCTGGGTCTGGTTACACTGGGTGGAGCATAGGGGTATACATGGTGGGTTGGCCAGGAGAGCCTCCTGAAGAAGTTGGTGGGGTTATTTTTAGGCTTTGGGTTTGAATCTAGTGTTGCCCTTTTGGCCACCCTTCCCCCCACCTGCTACAGCTTCACTGTCAGGAAGTCCTGGTCCAAGTCATCAAGAGGAGAGAGGGAGGGAAAGAAGGAGAGAGAAAAAGAGTTCTGACTGTTGGACAAGCTGGGGAAGGGAGGGGGCAGAAATTCCTCTAGTTCTTATAATTAAGACTGGGTTCTCCATGGCAACCCCATCCTCCCAAATTTTAGCTGGGGCAGGGCTCATGCCTATTATCTCAGGACTTTGGGAGGCTGAGGCAGATAGATCACTTGAGCCCAGGAGTTTGAGACCAGTCTTGGCAACATGGCAAAACCCTGTCTCTAGGAAAAGAAATACAGAATATAGCTGGATGTGGGTGTGTCCTGTAGTCCCAGCTACTTTAGAGGCTGAGGTGGGAGGATTGCCCGAGCCAGAGAGGTGGAGGTTGTAGTGAGCAGAGATTGTGCCACTGCATTCCAACCTGGGTGACAGAGCCAGATCCTGTCTCAAAAAACAAAACAATTTTTTTCTTTCTCCTTCTTTTTTTTTTTTTTTTATAGCTGAGTAGGTGTCTTGGTCTCTTTTGAATTGTTAAGGATGGGAAAGGGGAGCATGGAGAATGTGCTACCCTTACCCTAGGTATAACTGGAGGAAACAAGCCAAGGGGGTCCTGTCTCTTAAGAAGAGTTTAATTCTCTCAGTCAGCCCATGTACTACCCATCAATTGGAGGAGGAAATCTCAGAAAATTCAGGGTCTTCTTGTTAGCCACTGTCTCTGCCTTTGCTAAACATACTTATGTTTTTGTATATTTTCCATACCCATTGCTAACCTTTCCCTCGCTTTGTCTTCTTTTCAGGATCACTTCCAGAAGTTCCTTCCGACAGTGGGAGGACAGCTGGGCACAGCTGGTCAGGGATTCTCCTACAGCAAAAGCAGTGGCAGAGGCGGCGGCCAGGCAGAGGGCAGTGGCTCTGCCAGACAGTATGGCTCTGATCAGCAGCACCATCAGGGCTCTGGGTCTGGAGCTGGGGGTACAGGTGGTCCTGCAGGCCAGGCTGGCAGAGGAGGAGCTGCTGGCACAGCAGGAGTTGGTGAGACAGGGTCAGGCAAGTACACTCACCCAAGAGTAGTATGTTTGTTCCCTAGAGCAGAGTTGTCCCAGGAATGATGTCTACACTGAGTATGGGGAGCAGAGGAGGCCAGTTTAAATATCTTAATGTTAAATATAATAGTATCAGTTTAAAGATCATAAATATCAATTCCCTGGGTTCATGAGATGTGTCTATTCTACCCAGAAACCTTGTTTTTCAGTTACTTTCCTGGCTTTTTGGATTCAGTCACAGATCTGCCCACCAATTATCATTATGCCACAAACCTTATACAATTACCAGGATGTTGTATCTTTACTCCCTGGCTCCTGCAATTTCTCTAGTGTAAGGGTGTGGGATTAACTTTCATTGGCTACTAACTGCTATTATTTGACTGACTTCTCTCCCATGGCTACCAGGAGACCAGGCAGGTGGAGAAGGAAAACATATCACTGTGTTCAAGACCTATATTTCCCCATGGGAGCGAGCCATGGGGGTTGACCCCCAGCAAAAAGTAGAACTTGGCATTGACCTGCTGGCCTATGGGGCCAAAGCTGAACTTCCCAAATACAAGTCCTTTAACAGGTATGGGTGGTAAGGAAAGAACCAGATGCATTCTAGTGTGAGGCACTGTATCTATTAGTTAGGATGGAGACTTTAATTCAAATGTTTCAGAAGGAGGCTAAGGAGAGATGGCAGGGATATGGGAGCCTTAATCAAAGGCCCTGCTCTTTTCACTCTATCTCAGCTTCATCATAGCAGTGTGATGAAGGAAAAATTTGCTGGGAGGCAGGATTTGAATTCTAGTTCAATGGTCACTTATTAGCTGTGTGGGCATGGGAAAATCGCTCTGCCTCTGAGCCTGAGTTGCTTTGAATGTAAAATGGGAATAATATTTTACATGTCTGAAGGTCTCTTGAGGCTCTCTTTCATTCAAGGTTAGGATGCCATTATTCTCCCTGTAATATGATTCCATTTCCTTATACCCTGCTTTATTTATTTACTATTTATTTATTTATCTATTTATTTTATTGCGACTGAATTTTGCTCTTGTTGCCCAGGCTGGAATGCAGTGGCACAATCTGGGCTCACTGCAACTTCCACCTCCTGGGTTCAAGTGATTCTCCTGCCTTAGCCACCTGAGTAGCTGGGATTACAGGCACCTGCCACTATGCCAGGCTAATTTTTGTATTTTTAGTAGAGATGGGGTTTCACCATGTTGGCCAGGCTGGTCTCAAACTCCTGACCTTAAGTGATCTGCCTGCCTCAACTTCCCAAACTGCTGGGATTACAGGCGTGAGCCACTACACCTGGCCTTTCTATATTGTAATGTAAGGTGACGTCAGACCCTTGGGTCCATTTGGGTCCACTTTCTCTGAAATGCTGGTCAGGGTCACAGCTATCCAAGAGTCAGTCTCTGGTACATTTCAGACTCCTTTCTCATTATTAACTTTGGAGAAACAAGCTAACCAGGAAGGCAAAATGGGGTGCTAGGGAAGAAGAAGAAGTACAGATGCAATCTCAAACTAGAATTCACAGACATCCCTATTCTCAAACAGGGTAGCATCTCATGATAAGGCTCTGTTTCTTTTATTCTGATTTTTAATTAAATAATGTGTCCCCTTCTCAGGACGGCAATGCCCTATGGTGGATATGAGAAGGCCTCCAAACGCATGACCTTCCAGATGCCCAAGTTTGACCTGGGGCCCTTGCTGAGTGAACCCCTGGTCCTCTACAACCAGAACCTCTCCAACAGGCCTTCTTTCAATCGAACCCCTATTCCCTGGCTGAGCTCTGGGGAGCCTGTAGACTACAATGTGGATATTGGCATCCCCTTGGATGGAGAAACAGAGGAGCTGTGAGGTGTTTCTTCCTCTGATTTGCATTGTTTCCCCTCTCTGGCTCCAATTTGGAGAGGGAATGCTGGGCAGATACCCCCCATTGTTAATCCAATATCCTTGTGGGAATGGAGGGAAAAAGGAGAGATCTGCCTTTCCATCCTTTACTCCAAGTCCCCACTCCACACATCCTTCCTCACCAACTCAGAGCTCTCCTTCTACTTGCTCCATATGGAACCTGCTCTTTTATGGAATTTGCTCTGCCACCAAAAACAGTCAATAAACTTCAAGGAAAATGAACTCATTCTTCCTCTGATATTTGAGGGCAGATGAAAGTGGAGGCTAACAATGCAAGGAGACTAATTAAAGCCAAATGCTAAACATTCATTATGTAGATTTTAAGACAAACCTGAGCTCTGGTTGCTTACACACCTTCACCCATACCCATAAAACCACATTCATAGTTATTTACAAAGACATTTATTCAATAGTACATAAGACAAATAATCACGCATAAACACACATGCCGGCCCATATGTTAGCAAAGCTAAAAAGCTGCCGTGCACTGCAGTTGGGAAACAGGTGTTGGTGACCCTGCTGTTCATTCTCTTTATGTAGTTGATTAGATGCTGGGATAATCAGGGTTATCCTGATTGTCAGACTAGAGCATGCCATAAAGTTTCTAGATGACACCAAAGTGGGCTTAGGAATATATGTGTCAAAGGTTACACATTCCCAAAAGGATGAAATAGAATAGGGAACCATGTGGAATCCAGAAGGAAATGGGAGAAACCAGCTACAGGTATAGTATGCCAGGCTCTGTGTTGAATACAGCAACAAGAAAAGATCTAAGGGCTACAAGGGCACTACAGTGGTACCCAGAAAGCAGTATGGTTGGGAAGAAATCATAAGAGCCCAGTAAGAATGAGCAACAATATTCTTTTTACTGATTTCAAGGATGGGGTCTCTAAGAGTCCCAGGCTTACTCTCATGTTACACAAAGTAAGAATAATGCAGACCAGGAAGAATAAAAAGATGACAATAGGGTCTGAGAAAATAACTTCTAAGGAGAGCTGGCTGAATTCAATAGAATCTGCATGAGATGGATCACATTTTAGCGCACCTTGGGTCAAATGGCATTTACCTTGGTCATCTTCACTTATAATCTAATGAGCAAATTCCAGATACCTCCTTTTTTTTTGAGATAGGGTCTCAATGTCGCTGAGGCTGGAGTGCAGTGGCACAATCTTAGCTCTTAGGTGCAAGTGATCCTCCCACCTCAGACTCCCAAGTAACTGGGACTACAGGAGCATGCCACTATGCCTAATTTTGTTTTTGTTTTTGTTTTTGTTTTTTGAGATGAAGTCTTTCTCTGTCGCCCAGGCTGGAGTGCAGTGGCACAATCTTGGCTCACTGCAACCTCCGCCTCCCGGGTTCAAACAATTCTCCTGCCTCAGCCCCCTGAGTAGATGGGACTACAAGCACACGACGCTACGCCCAGCTAATTTTTTGTACTTTAGTAGAGATGGGGTTTCACCATGTTGCCCAGGCTGGTCTTGAACTCCTGAGCTCAGGCAATCCTCACGCCTCAGCCTCCCAAAGTGCTGGGATTACAGGTATGAGCCACTTCACCCAGTCTAATTTTCTGTATTTTTGTAGAGATGAGGTTCGCCACGTTGCCCAGGCTGGTTTTCAACTCCTCAGCTCAAGCAATCTGCCCACCTCGGCCTCTCAAAGTGCTAGGATTACAGGCATGAGCGCCCAGCCTACCTCCTCTAAACTTGTATACAAAACTCTGCACCCCCATCTACCCCGAAGAGACTCTGAAAGAAAGACTTGGGTGTAAGACCAGGTCATTTGGGATATGTTCCCAAGAAATCCAAGCAGTATAAGGGAGAGGAAAACCAAAATTTCTTTTGAGCTATTGGGACTGAATCCCACTGGGGAGTCTTAGAAACAATGCTACTCAAAATGTGGTCCATGGATTGGCAGCAGCAGTAATCCTAGGAGCTTGGTTAGAATGCAAACTCTAGGGGCCCAGGAATCTCTTTCCTTTTTCTTTTTTTTTGGAGACAGAGGCTCCCTCTGTTGCTCAGGCTGATGCATAGTGATGCAATCTTGGCTCAGTGCAGCCTCAACCTCCCAGGCTTAAGCAATCCTCCCACCTCAGCCTCTGAGGTAGCTTGGACCACAAATGTGTGCCACCCCACTCAGCTAAGTTTTTGTAGACACAGAGTCTCACCATATTTCCTGGGCTGGTCTCGAACTCCTGGGCTCAAGTGATCTTTCCACCTCAACCTCCCAAAGGGCTGCCACAGGTGTAAGCCACTGAGCCTGGCTGGAATCTATGTCTTATTAATCTCTCTAGGTGATTATCATATGCTAGAAGATTTTGAGAAACATTACAGTAGAATATACCTTAGAACGGCTCCACTGAGGGGATGAGGAACTGGAATATTTAGCTACCAAATCCCATCTCTCATTGGTTGTAGATTGTTTCTCGTAATGTTAACTCCACTGGCACTTCCAGATAGAGGTACTTAGGTGTTTGAGGTAAGAAGTTCTGGGCCTGTACAAGATCTGTCTGCCAAAGTTGAGGTGAACTCTGGAGTAGGATGAGGGAATATGGATAGGGCACAGTTAAGATCTGAATAAGCCTTAGCCTTCATCAGATTCTCAGGTTTTAAGTCTATGAGCCCCTCAAAAGTTTAAGGACTATATTCCTTTAACAAATGTTTGTGTGCCTTCTGTATTCCAGGTACTGTATCAGGCAAAAACAGTACAAAGACAAATAACTTTCCTGTGAAAAAGAGCTTTCACAGTCAACCATAAAATAACTATTAAATGCCTTCTCTTAGGCTAGGTACGGTGGCTCATGCCCGTAATTGCAACACTTTGGGAGGCCGAGGCAGGCGGGTCACTTGAAGCCAGTAATTCAAGACCAGCCTGGCCAACATGGTGAAACTGTCTCTACTAAAAATGCAAAAAAATTATTCGGGCGTGGTGGCACACCCCTGTAATCCCAGCTACTTCGGAGGCTGAGGCAAAGAATCACTTGAACCTGGGAGGTGGAGGTTGTAATGAGCCAAGATCATGCCACTGAACTCCACTCTGGGTGACAGAGTGAAGCTCTGTCTCAAAAAAAAAAAAACCCTTCTCTTAAAGTTGGAGAAAAAAATGTCTAGAGTCTGCTAGTCAACAGCTTTGAAAACCTGGAAATAATTTTTTCAAGCTCGGAATATCTAAAATTTTAACTATAATAAAAAATCATGATACCAGCTTATTAAGCGACAAGAAGCCCAGGTTGGTTGTAAAATCATCTCCTCAGTAGGAAACTCTACTTAGAAGTCAAATTATAATCCTAAATTACAATGGTGGCTTCAAGGGCACACACTTGTACAGGACCCAGCAAGAAACCTGGTCAGATTTTCAAGTTTTGCCATCCCTTTGCCTAGTTACTATTCTTCTGTTAAAACACCCTTTCAACAAGAATTAGCCAGGTGTAGTGGTGGGTGTCTGTAGTCCCAGCTACTTGGGAGGCAAGGTGGGAGGATCGCTTGAGTGGGAGAGGTGGAAGTTGTAGTGAGCCGAGATCGAGCTACTGCACTCCAGTCTGGGTGACAGAGACCCTGCCTCAAAAAAATAAAAAACATTACCAAAAAAAAATTAGCTGGGCATGGTGGCGTGCACCTGTAGTCCCAGCTACTCGGGAGGCTGAGGCAGGAGAATTGCTTGAACCCGGCAGGCAGAGGTTGCAGTGAGCCAAGATCGTGCCACTGCACTCCAGCCTGGCACCTGTCAATGGAGCAAGACTCTGTCTCAAAAAAACAAATAAATAAATAAATAAAATAAAAAACAAAAACATCCTTTCTTCCACAGTGCTTCATATATTTGAATACTGTGGTTCACAGAGGCAGTATATTGGCCGCAGTTAGCTGCGTGTCCTGCTCACAGGCACCTTGTTTGGCATCACTGTGTTTTAAAAGTAGCTCTTTTAGATAGGAGTCTGTACTCTCCCGTGGGTCCTAGTCCTTATGTCAGGTCATCTTTTACTGTCACTTGCCTAGCCTCCACAGCCATTTGATTTAGCAATTTTAAGGGGTTCTTTTACATAAACCACACACACCCATGATATGACTCCCCCAGCCATCTGGAGTGCTCATTCACTACTCTAGAGTCTAGGTCTGTGCTGTCCAATACTGTGGTCACTAGTTGCATGGGGCTATTGAGCTCTTAAAATGAGCCCAGTCCAAAATGAGATGTGCTGTAAGTATAAACACCAAATTTTGGAAACTTAGTACGAAAAAAAGAATGTAAGCTATCTCGTTAATAACTTAAGATTGGTTTCATGTTGAAATGATATTTTGATCTCTCTTTCTTGAGGCAGCGTCTTGCTCTGTCGCCTGGGTAGGAGGGAGGGCAGTGGTGTGATCATAGCTCACTGCAACCTTCACCTGCAGGGCTCAAGGGATTCTCCCACCTTATCTTCCCTAGTTGCTGGGACTACAGGCACACACCACCACGCCCGGCTCCTTTTTGTATTTTTTGTTTAGACAGGGTTTGGCTATGTTGGCCAGGCTGGTTTTGAACGTTTGTGCTCAGTCTTCACCTCAGCCTCCCGAAGCGTTGGAATTACAGGCCTGAGCCACAGCGCCCGGCCGACCAATGTTCTTTAAATCCCCCTTCTGTTGTAGATGCTGTTTAATTAGGCTGGTTTTATAATTGTCTGAGAGCAGAGAAAAAGCCCTGCAACTAAGTGATGAGAATCACCAAGTAAGGGGGACGTGGCCACAGGGCAGGAAGCAAGTGCAAAGTTCAAATCACACACCAACGAGGATTCCCTTCTGCATCCAAGGTCAAACACAATTTTTTTTTTTTTTTTTTTTTTTTTTTTTAGTAACTTCCTATATTGGTGGGGCGAACTGATGAGCCAAGGCACCCGTGGGCAAACGTTTCTATGAAGCCAAATACCTTACACAAACCAGGGTGGGTAAAAAACGGATGAAAAGTTCTTGATGGAAGGGAATGAGATGGGAAGGTCAACTTCTGGCTTGCCCTCTCTGTCTCCAACTACTCCGCCTGCAGAAGGAAAATGCTGGGAAACGAACCTTCAGCTAAAGGCGACGCTGCTCTAAGTTTGAGGCAATTAGGAAAAGAAGGCCATATCCCTAAAGTTATCCTAGGGTAAGATCCGCCACGCTGTTTCCTCAGCCCCAACGGACGGTTCCGCCTTCAATGGTTTTCCAACTCCCGGCCAGCTTAAGCTTCATCCTCGCCCGCGCCCCACCTCCTACCCTTTCCCAGCCACCCGTGAAATGCCTTGAGGACGCCATTTTAAACAGTGCTATCGCGAGATACACTTCGCAGTTTCCAGTCTGACTCATTTACTTTCTTGCGAGAGTTTCTTCTCGTCTGCTCTCGCTGTAGCCAAGGAAAGTGTCGCGAGAGCTGGTTGCCTTGGCTCCCTGTAGCTATAGCAGCCGCGGCGGTTAAGTATGCGGCGGCAGGAGTGGTGAGTGCGACATCCTCAGGGGGGCGGGGCCGGGGGTAACGGGGTGCAGGGGGTAGCGCCTGGGGAGGGGGTGTGGGGAAGGTTGGGTCGCGGGAGGAATGAACCTGAATGTGACGTGTGGGGAAAGACCTGGGTCCTGTGGGTACAGGGACACGGCGCCGGTCTGGTCTGGGGCACGCGGGGAGGGCAAGAGCTGCTGGGAGGTCCAGGGGGAGGGACCCGGGTGTAGTGGGGTTCAAGGGGCGCGGGCTGGAGCGTGGAGGGGTGTGTGTGTTGGGAGCAGGGTGTTTACGGAGACTCGGAACTGGATAAAGGGGCCAGGCTACACTGGGAAAGAAGTGGGAAGAATTGGGGTACAGCGAGGAGGAGGGTATGTTGAATGAGAGCACAGTTTGGTTGGGCCCAGTTTGCTTTTCACTGGTTAGGGGAGTGGAGGGAGGAGAAGGGATCAGACCTTTACAGATCCCCGGGCTCTGCCTGAGGCTGGTCGGGGACCGCGCGCCAGGACCTGGGTCCTAAATGGCGTGGCGGGAATGGTGGCGTCCCAAACCGTCACCGCCTCCTTTCCCTCTTTCCGGAGAAATACCCCACGGACACTCTGAGATGCGAAAGGAGAGTCCTGGTGAACTAGTATTAGTTGGGAAGGTCCTTTTGGCTGAGAAACTACGAGTGGTTAGATTGCTGCTCTAAAATAAAGCGCAGGGTGGGGAGGGAGGTGGGAGAGAGCGATTCTTAGAAAAAAAAAAAAAAAAAAAAAAAAAAAAGGGTTGCTTCCCCTGAAGCTTATTGAGTTGGAAGAAGGGGGTGTGTGCTAAGATGACGTTTCTTCCCAGACTCATTCAACTGTATAATTCCTTTACGGTGTACTTATGAAATAAATGCAAGGTAAAATCAGTTTAGGTGATATGGTGAAAAAATGTGAAATACGACACTTAAACCTTCCACAAATATAACTTAAAAACCAATTTTTTTTTTAATTGCAGCAGCAAGCTGAACACTAAATCTAGGGATAGTGTTAGTTATTTGAATGTAAAACCTGTTTGTTCCCAAAGTGTGCCTATCAAGTTATTTGCCTTTTAAGAAATGAATGAGATTTTATTTTGGGAGACAGAACATGTTTTGAATGTCTCAATGTTGAAATAAAAGGTGTCTCTCAGGAGTTAAAATCAGTGAGAGGGGAAAACATCTAGTCTTGGAGTCTTAAGGACTGTTTTCTGGAAACAGATGTGGACCACTTTGCTGGGTTATTTCAATCGACAGATACAAGCTTTCTGATCATTTTTCTATCTTTTCTAGGTATAAATTTGAAAGGATAACCTCTCTTGATTATATAACTGGATTTTTTCATGTTGAGGTTCACAAATGCATTAATTAGAATAATGGCTTTTTGGCTGGGCACGGTGGCTCATGCCTGTAATCTCGGCACTTTGGGAGACCAAGGCGAGCAGATTGCTTGAGGGCAGGAGTTCAAGACCAGCCTGGCTAAGACGATGAAACACCGTCTCTACTAAAAAAATACAAAATCAGCCGTGCGTGATTGCGCCTGCACTGCCAGCTATTATGAAGGCTAAGGCAGGAGAATCACTTGAACCCAGGAGGCGGAGATTGCAGTGAGCCGAGATTGTGCCACTGCACTCCAGCCTGCGCAACAAGAGTGAAACTCTGTGTCAAAAAAAAAAAGAATGACTTTTAAAATTCTTCTTAATTTGAGCTGGTCTTGACGTGGTTAGTCACTGAACCCATTTATTTCATACATGTTAGAGTAAAACCTAATTTGTAATGTCAGCAGCTAAACGTTAAAGTATTAGTGTTTTTCTGAGGCAACACAAAGGTTTGTGTGGTGATTGAGCCCAAAAGATTTCTGCATGAATCAAATAACAAGCTTTACTGAATTCCTGTTATGTGTAAAGTACTGTGTAAGGCACTGCAGGGAAAAAAGATTAATTCATTTATCCACTTACTATTAACTGAGACTTGGCTGAGTGAGGTGACTCATGCCTGTAATCCCAGCACTTTGGGAGGCTGAGGCGGGTGGATCACCTGAGGTCAGGAGTTCGAGACCAGCCTGGACAACATGGTGAAACCCCGTCTCTAATAAAAATATAAAATTAACTGGCTGTGGTGGAGGGCGCCTGTAGTACCAGCTACTTGGGAGGCTGAGGCAGGAGAATCACTTTAACCTGGGAGATGGAGGTTGCAGTAAGCTAAGATTCTGCCACTGCACTCCAGCCTGGGTTACAGAGCAAGACCCCGTCTCAAAAAAAAAAAAATTTATTGAGACCTATTTTGTGTCTGATTACTAAAGCTTCAGGATACAAATACAGGTAGAACTTGCCTTGGAATCGCTCAGACCCTATGAGGGCAGATTGATAGAGAAAAAAATACTTACAATGTGATAAGCACAATATGTGAACATGAAAATATAAGACAAAGTTCTGGCCCTGAAGAATTTATATAGTTGTTGACAAGACAATGAATTGTCTCTTTTTTTTTTTTTTTTTTTTTGCAACAGGGTCTCACTGTGTTACTTAGGCTGGAGTGCAGTGGCAAGATCATGGCTCACTGCAACTTCAACCTCATGGGCTCCAGCCATCCTCATACCTCTGTCTCCTGAATAGAGCTGGGACTGCAGGTGAGGGCCACCATGCCCAGCTGATTTATTTTTAGAGATGGAGTTTTGCTATGTTGCCAGGCTGGTCTCAAACTCCTGGGCTCAAGTGATACTCCTGCCTCAGCCTCCCAAAGTAAGAATTTTCTTTTCTTTTTTTTTGAGATGGAGTCTTGCTCTGTTGCCCGGCTGGAGTGTAGTGGTGCAATCTGAGCTCACTGCAACCTCCACCTCCCAGGTTCAAGCGATTCTGCCTCAGCCTCCTGAAGAATATTTCTTTTCTTTTTTTTTTGAGACAGGGTTTCGCTCTGTTGCCCAGGCTGGAGTGCAGTGGTGTCATCACAGCTCACTGCCATCTCAACCTCCTGGACCCAAGCTATCCTCCCACCTCAGCCACCTGAGTAGATAGGACCACAAGTGCAGGCAACCACGCCCAGCTAATTTTTAAAATTTCTTTGTAGAGATGAGGTCTTGCTGTGTTGCCTAGGGTAGTCTGGCTAGTTATCCATCAATTCTCTTGCCTTGGCAGCTTGGCTTCCCAAAGTGCTTGGATTACAGGCTTGAGCCACTGTGCCCAGCCTAATAATTTTCCTAGTTACAAAGTATTAAGCAAACTCTGAACTGTGCTGCATTAATGAAACACATAGTAAGTTTCTCAGAAGAGATAAAAGAATGGAAGTTTGAGGAGAAAATTCACTGGTCAGTTCAAAATTTAAGCCCTTTTTTTTTTTAAAACGAGTTCTCTGTCGCACAGGCTGGAGTGCAGTGGTATAATCATGGCTCACAGCAGCCTCAGTCTCCTAGGTTTAAGCAATCCTCTTGCTTTTCACCCGCTCCAGGAGCTGGGACTATAGGTGCTTGGCTAATTTTTGTACTTTTTCTAGAGACAGGATCTCTATGTTGCCCATGCTGATCTCAAGCTCCTGGGCTCAAGCATTCCTCCCACCTTAGCCTCCCAAAGTGCTGGGATTATAGGCGTGAGCTGGTCCTAATTGTCTTTTTTAATACTCTTTTACTGTAAATATAAATAAATATGGACCAAGCGCAGTAGGTCAGGCCTGTAATCTCAACAATTTGGGAGACTTAGGTAGGTGGATCACTTGAGATCAGGAGTTTGAGACCAGCCTGGCCAACATGGTAAAACCCCATCTCTAGTAAAAGTACAAAAATTAGCTGGACATGGTGGTACATGTCAGTAATTCAAGCTACTTGGGAGGCTGAGGCTGGAGAATTGGTTGAACCCAGGAAGCAGAGTTTACAGCCAGCCGAAATCATGCCACTACACTCCAGCCTAGGCAACAGAGTGAGATTCTGTCTCAAATAAATATGTAAATAAATGTTAAAACAGTCTTGAGGCAATAATAGTAGTAGCTAACATTCATTGAGTGATTATTAATGTACCAGGCACATTATTTCATTTTATCTTATAATAGTACTCTGCTTTGTAGCTGGTACTAATTCCTTTAGTTTTAAAGATAAGAAAACTGAGGCTTAAAAAAATTCAAGAAGTTATCAAAAGTTATTGAGCTAGTAAATGGTAGATTAGAGATTGGTGTTGGAAATTTATTTGATTTTAAGACACTAAGAAATAATTTCTTTCTTTTGTAGGGAGGAAGGGAGTCTTGGTATGGAGGAAGTGGGGAGAGGTTGCATGTGGCATTGGCCAGGAGACCAGAATTCTGGGTGGGACCTGGAAGGTATAAATGGATAATGGTATCTGTTTTTTTATTCATAGATTTTCTCCCCCAGATATTTACACTATATATGAGGAGAAACTAATGTAAATGTTAGCATTATACTAAATATGAAGTTTGTATTTTTACATAGAGAATTGAGTAAATTATCATATTCCTGCTGTGTGTAATTGTATAGGGAGCTATGCTTGGGAAAATAGTTGTAACAAGCAATTACATATTTTGTAAAAGCTTCCAGCAAGTGATCATTTTAGTAGTGGAAATGGTTATCTGTATTCATATATAGGGGAAATGTTATTACAACAGACTTTAAGGCATTTAGTCAAACATATTTTCAAACTGTGAATCGCTAGATTCACTAGGGTTGAAATAAAGGAGAAAATTCTAAGGGCAGCTAGAGAGAAAGGTCACGTTACCCATAAAGGGAAGCCTATCAGACTCACAGCAGACTTCTCACCAGAAACCCTACAAACTAGAAGAAAGTGGGGGTCAATATTCAATATCCTCAAAGAAAAGAATTTTCAACCCAGAATCTCCTATCCCACCAAACTAAGCTTCATAAGCGAAGGAAAAAGAAAATTTTTCGCGAACAACTAAGCACTCAGAGATTTCATCACCACCAGGCCTGCTTTACAAGAGCTTCTGAAAGAAGCACTACAAACAGAAAGGAACAACCAGTATCAGTCATCCCCAAAACTTACCAAAACATAAAGAGTATCTCTATAATGAAGAATCTACATCAACTAATGGGCAAAATAGCCAGCTAGCATTAAATCACAATATTGAACTTACAAATATTAATATTAATTCTAAATTTAAATGGATTAAATGTCCCAACCAAAGACACAGACAGGTAAATTGAATAAAAAGTCAAAACCCATCGATACGCTGTATCCAGATCTATTTCACAAGCAACGACATACAAAGACTCAAAACAAAGGGATGGAGGAAGATTCACCAATTAAATGGAGAGCAAAAAAAACAAAACACAGGAGTTGTAACTTTTGTCTCTCACAAAATAGACTTTAATAGTAACAAAGACTAAAAGAAACAAAGAAGGACATTACATAATGGTAAAAGGATCAATGCAACAACAGGAGTTAATGATTATAAATATATATGCACCCAATACAGGATCGATCACCCAGATACATAAGACAAGTTCTTAATGACTTATAAAGAGACCTGGACTCCCGCACAATAATTGCGGGAGATTTTGACACCACATTGTTAATATTTGATGGATCAACGACATAGAAAATTAATAAGGATATCTATGGTTTGAACTTAGACCTGGAATAAGTAAACTTAGTGAATATTTATAGAATTCTCCACCCCAGGTCCACAGAACATACATTTTTCTCAGTATCACATTACACCTATTTTGAAAGCAACCACATAATTGGAAGTAAATCACTCTTCAGCATTTGCATAGCATTTCACAGACTTAAATGAAATATTGGTTGGCTATTTGTTTGTTATTTTCTTCCCTTATTCCTTCCTGTCTCCGTTGTTAAGCACAATTATCGGCATAAAAGAGGTTTTTAGTACCTATTTTTAGATTGCATTCCAGCCCGGGCAATAGAGCAAGAATCCTGTTCTCTCTCTCCCTTTTTCTTTCTCTTTCTTTCTTTCTCTCATTAAAAAAAAAAAAGGAAAATGGATGTATATGTCACATGTTCATATATATTTGTATAGAGGTGTTTTTTTCATTCTATATTCCAAAGGCCATAATACGATTTTCTAGTTGAAATTCAAATTTTATATCTTTGTATTATTTTTTGTTTTTTGACACAGAGTCTCGCTCTGTCACCCAGGCTGGAGTGCAGTGGTGCCATCTCGGCTCACTGCAACCTCTGACCCCTCAGGTTCAAGCAGTTCTCCTGCCTCAGCCTCCCGAGTAGCTGGGATTACAGGTGTGTGCTGCCGCACCCAGCTAATTTTTTGTATTTTTTTTTTTTCAAAGATGGGGTTTCTCCGTGATGGCCAGGCTGAATTTTTGCATTTTTAGTAGAGATGGAGTTTCGCCATGTTGGCCAGGCTGATCTTGAACTCCTGACTGCAGGTGATCCACCCACCTCAGCCTTCCAAAGTGCTGGGATTATGGTCGTGAGTCACTGCACCTGACCTGTTTGTTTTTTGAGATGGAGTTTCACTCTTGGCCTCAGCCTCCCGAGTAGTTGGGATTACAGGTGTCTGCCACCATGCCTGGCTAATTTTTTGTATTTTTAGTAGAGATGGGGTTTCACCATGTTGGCCAGGCTGGTCTCGAACTCCTGACCTCAGATGATTGACCTGCTTCAGACTCCCAAAGTGCTGGGATTATAGGCGTGAGCCACCATGTCCTGCCCCCAAATTTTATATCTTTGTAAATGGCTTCTTTAAAAATCTAAGTGAGATTATGTCTGTAATCCCAGCACTTTGGGAGGCTAAGGTGGGAGGATTGCTGAGGCTAGGAGTTCAAGACCAGCCTGACCAACAGAATGAGACCCTATTTCTACTGAAAAAAAGAAAGAACCCCAAAAAACCTAAGTCAGAATGATAAATACCACCAATGAAGTATTGATAATCAGTTCTAGACTTGTTAGACTACTTAGAGGTCAATCAGTCCATTCCATTCATTTTTATTGAGGAAACTAAAACCTAGAGTTTTTTTTTGAGACAGAGTCTCACTCTGTCACCAGGCTGGAGTGCAGTGGTGTAATCTTGGTTCGCTGCAACCTCTGACTCCTGAGTTCAGGGGATTCTTGTGCCTCAGCCTCCCAAGTAGCTGGGACTACAGGCGTGTGCCAGCTTGCCCAGCTAATTTTTGTATTTTTAGTAGAGATGGGGTTTCACCATGTTGGCCAGGATGGTCTCGATCTCCTGACTTTGTGATCCACCCGCCTTGGCCTCCCAAAGTGCTGGGATTACAGGCATAAGCCACTGCGCCCAGCCCTTTTTTTTTTGGATATGGAGTCTTGCTCTGTCGCCTAGGCTGGAGTGCAGTGGCAGGATCTCGGCTCACTACAACCTTCGCCTTCCAGGTTCAAGTAATTCTCCTGTCTCAGCCTCCCAAGTAGCTGGTACTACAGGTGCCCGCCACCATGCTGGGCTAATTTTTGTATTTTTAGTAGGGATAGGGTTTCACCATCTTGTTCAGGCTGGTCTTGAACTCCTGACCTCAGGTGATCCACTGACCTCGGCCTCCCAAAGTTCTGGGATTACAGGCACGAGCCATTGAGCCCGGCAAACCTGGAGAGCTTTTAAATGACTTACCCAAAGTCACACAGCTGCAATGTCCCAGGTGTCCTGGTTTCCAATTAACTATTCCTTGTACTGTATCACATTGCCAAGTTATATTTTACAATTACTATATATAGAGTTATAGGTGTTCTCAACTAATTTTGGAAAACCAGTTTTGTCAAGAGGCTATTTACTGATAGCTGATAGAATACAAACTGATTACTTGATTACCTTAAACTGTACTTATACCGCCTGCTAGTACTAAGGATAAGTGATTCAGATGTTTTATTTAGGTGCTTCCTATATTTGGTTTGCTATATTACTGTTTAGTCTTTCTGTCTTTAGCTGCACTGCTGGGCCATTTTAGTAAATGCTTCTCTGTGTTAGACAAAAGTGGAGCTGTACAACTGCATTATAATACATATTAGGCTGAGTGCGGTGGCTCATAGCTGTAACCTCAGCACTTTGGAAGGCCCAAGTGGGTGGACTGCATGAGCCCACAAGTTCGAGACTATCCTGGGTACAGAGAGATGGCAAAACCCTATCTCTACAAAAAAGTTTTAAAAATTAGCCGGCATGTGGTGGCATGTACCTGCAGTCCCAGCTATTTAGGAGGCTGAGGGAAGAAGGTCGCTTGAGCCTGAGAAGTCGAGGCTGCAGTGAGCCATAATCCCACCACTGCACTCCAGGGTGGGTGACTGACAGACACTCTGTCTTAAAGAAAAGAAAAAAGAAATACATGCAGTTTTGTTGTTTTGTTTTGTTTTGTTTTGTTTTTTTGAGACAGAGTCTTGCTCCATCGCCCAGGCTGGAGTGCAACCTCCACCTCCTGGGTTCAAGTGATTCTCATGCTTCAGCCTCTCAAGTAGCTGGGACTACAGGCATGCCCCACCATAACTGGCTAATTTTTGTATTTTTAGTAGAGACAGGGTTTTACCATGTTGGCTAGGCTGGTCTTGAACTCCTGACCTCAGCTGATCCGCCTGCCTCGGCCTCCCAAAGTGCAGGGATTACATGTGTGAGTCACCTGCCTGACTTCTACCAAAAAAAAATTTTTTTTTTAGACAGAGTCTCACTCTGTCACCCAGGCTGGAGTGCAGTGGCATAATCTCAGTTCACTGCAACCTCTGCCTCCCAGGTTCAAGCAATTCTCCTGCCTCAGCCTCCTGAGTAGCTGAGATTACAGGCGCCCACTACTAATTTTTTTTTTTAAGGTGGAGTCTCGCCCTGTGACCCAGGCTGGAATGCAGTGGTGAAATCTAAGCTCACTACAACCTTCACCTCCTGGGTTCAAGCTTTTTCTGCCTCAACCTCCCAAGTAGTTGGGATTACAGACGTGTGCCATCACACCCAGCTAATTTTTGTATTTTTAGTAGAGGTGGGTTTCACCATGTTGGCCAGGCTGGTCTTGAACTCCTGACCTTAGGTGATCCACCCACCTCAGCCTCCCAAAGTGCTGGGATTACAGACGTGAGCCACTGTGCCCAGCCCTGGCTAATTTTTTACCAAAAGTTTAAAAAAATTAGCTGGGCCTGGCGGCACATGCCTGCAGTCCTGGCTACTTGGGAGGCTGAGGTGGGAAGATCCCTTAAGCCCAGGTGTTTGAGGTTGCAGTGAGCTAAATCATTCCACTGTACTCCAGCCTGGGTGGCAGAGGGAGAGTGAGACACTGTTGCTAAAAAGAAAAGACAAGTGATCTCATTTTATGTATTTATTCATTAATTTTTTGAGATGGAGTCTCGTTCTGTCACCCAGGCCGGATTGCAGTGGCCCAATCTCAGCTTATTTGTAATCTTCGCCTCCTGGGTTCAGGTGATCTTCCTGCGTCAGCCTCCCAAGTAGCTGGGATTATAGGTGCCCGCCACCAAGCCTGGCTAATTTTTATATTTTTAGTAGAGATGGGGTTTCACCATGTTGGCCAGCCTGGTCTTAAACTTCTGACTTCAGATGATCCATTCACCTCGGCCTCCCAAAGTGCTGGGATTACAGGTGTGAGCCACCATGCCTGGCCTATTTTTTTATTTTTTTGAGATGGAGTTTTGCTCTTGTTGCCCAGGCTGGAGTTCAGTGGTGTGATCTCAGCTCACTGCAACCTCCACCTCCAGGGTTCAAGCAATTCTTCTGCTTCAGCCTCCTGAGTAGCTGGGGTTACAGGCACCCACCACCTTGGCCAGCTAATTTTTATATTTTTAGTAGAGACAGTGTTTTCTTTTTCTATAATTATATACCTATTTATTATGTTTTTTTACATAAAGGAGATGACAATGTATGTTGTTCTGCAGCTTTTAAAAAAACTTATCAGTGCCTTTGAGATCCTGTAAGTACATCCTTTTTAACAGCTGACTGTATTTCAGTTTGAATTACTGAAATTTATTTCACTGTTAACTGTTTAACTTTATCCATGGACATTAAAGTTGTCCTATATTTTTGCAGTTACCAGCAATGCTAAAATGAACATCCCTTATTATTATTATTATTATTTGCATCTAGTATACTTGTAGAGACTTATTATTAGTTAAAAGATTTGCATATTTTCAATTTTGATAGATACTGCCAAGGTGCCCTTCATGCAGGCTATGTACCATGTGTGCTGCATTATACCAGCAGTTTATGAAAGTGCCTATATCTCTACATACCTGCCAATACTTGGGTATTATCAATCTTGTACATTTTTACTAATGGACCAAAAACTGTTTAATTTGCATTTTCCAAATTGTGAGTTTGAACATCTTATTATTTCTTTATTGGCGGTATTTCTTTCAGTGGAATTGCTTATTCTTTGCTTATTTTGTAACTGGGCTTTTTTCTTCCCATTCTCTCCCTTCCCCCCCACCTTTTTTACTTTTTCTTTTTGTATCAAAGCTACATTTATTCTCTGAAACATTTTTAAAATTATTATAATTTTTTGAGACAGAGCCTCACTCTGTTGTCCAGGTTGGAGTGCAGTGGTGTGATCTCAGCTCACTGCAGTCTTTGCCTTCCAGCATCAAGTGGTTCTTGTGCCTCAGCCTCCCAAGGAGGCAGGATTATAGGCAGCTGCCACCATGCCCGGATAATTTTTGTGTTTTTTAAAAATTTAAATTTTAATTTCCTGGATACACATGCACAATGTACAGGTTTGTTACATAAATATGTCCCATGGTGGTTTGCTGCACCTATTAACCCATCACCTATGTATTAAGCCCCGTGTGCATTGGCTGTTTATCCTGATGTTCTCCCCACCCTCATACAGATCCTAGTGAGTATTGTTCCCCTCCCTGTGTCCACGTGTTCTCATTGTTCAGCCCCTACTTATAAGTGAAAACATGTGATATTTGGTTTTCTGTTCCTGTGTTAGTTTGCTGAGGATACATAAATGGAAATTGAAGTAATACTTTTTTTAGACAGTCTCACTTTGTTGCCCAGGCTGGAGTACAATGGCGTGGTCTTGGCTCACTGCAAACTCTGCCTCCTGGGTTCAAGCAATTCTCCTGCGTTGGACTCCCAAGTAGCTGGGATTACAGGTGCCTGTCACCTTGCCTGCCTAATTTTTGGTGTTTTTAGTAGAGACGGGGTGTCACCATGTTCGCCAGGCTAGTCTTGAACTCCTGACCTCAAGTGATCTGCCCGCCTTGGCCTCCCAAAGTGCTGGGATTACAGGTGTGAGCCACCACGCCTGGCTGAAGTAATTTTTATATTTTTAGTAGAGATGAGTTTTGCCATGTTGGCCAGGCTGGTCTTGAACTTCTGGCTTCAAGTGATCCTCTTGTCTCAGCCTCCCAAAGTGCTGGGATTACAAGTGTAAGCCACTGCGCTGAGCCTTTTTTTTTTTTTTTCCAGACAGATCTCTTTGTTGTCCAGATTGGAGTGATATTGCTCACTACAGCCTCAATTTCCCAAGCTGAGGTGATCTTCTCACCTCAGCCTCCTGAGTAGCTGGGACCACAAGTCTGAGCCATCATGACCAGCTAATTTTTATATTTTTTATAGGGACGGGGTTTCGCTATGTTGCCCAGGCTGGTCTGGAATTCTTGACCTCAAGTGATCTGCCTGCCTCAACTTCCAAAGTGCTGGGATTACAGGTGTGAGCCACTATACCTGGCTTTACTTTTTTTTTTTTTTTTTGAGACGGAGTTTCGCTCTTGTTACCCAGGCTGGAGTGCAATGGCACCATCTCGGCTCACCGCAACCTCCGCCTCTTGGGTTCAGGCAATTCTCCTGCCTCAGCCTCCTGAGTAGCTGGGATTACAGGCACCATGCCCAGCTAATTTTTTTTGTATTTTTAGTAGAGACGGGGTTTCACCATGTTGACCAGGATGGTCTCGATCTCTTGACCTCGTGATCCACCCGCCTCGGCCTCCCAAAGTGCTGGGATTACAGGTGTGAGCCACCGCGCCCGGCCCCTGCCTGGCTTTACTTTAAAAGAAAAATATTTTGTTTTTCGTGGATGTGTAGTAGGTGTCTGTATTTATTCAGTATATGAGATATTCTGATATGGGCATGCAATGCATTATAATCACATCATGTAAAATGGGAAATTCATCCCCTCAAGCATTCATTGTTTGTGTTATAAACAGTTCAATTATATTGGTAGTTATTTTTAAATGTACAATTAAATTATTGACTGTAATCACCCATTTGTGCTATCAAATACTCCCTCTTATTCATTCTTACTATTTTTTTTTTTTTTTTGAGACAGTCTTGCTCTGTCGCCTAGGCTGGAGTGCAGTGGTGCAATCTCAGCTCTGCAACCTCTGTCTCACAGGTTCAAGCGATTCTTGTGCCTCAGCCTCCAGAGTAGCTGGGATTACAGGTGGGTGCCATCATGCCTGGCTAATTTATATATATATATATATTTTTTGTTTTTGTTTTTTCTTTTTTGTAATGGAGTTTCGCTCTTGTTGCCCAGGCTGGAGTGCAATGGTACAATCTCGACTCACCGCAACCTCCGCCTCCCGGGTTCAAGCAATTCTGTCTCAGCCTCCTGAGTAGCTGGGATTTCAGGCATGTGCCACCACACTGGGCTAATTTTGCATTTTTGGTAGAGATGGGGTTTCTCCGTGTTGGTCAGGCTGGTCTCAAACTCCCAACCTCAGGTGATCCTCCCACCTCAGCCTCCCAAACTACTGGGATTATAGGCATGAGCCATCACACCTGTCCAATTTTTTAAATTTTTTAACAGAGACAGGGTTTTACCATGTCGGCCAGGCTAGTCTTAAACTCCTGGCCTCAACTGATCTGCTGCCTTGGCTTCCCACAGTACTGGGATTACAGGCGTGAGCCACCATAGCTGAGCTTTCTATTTTTTTTTTGTACCCATTAACTATTCACACCTCTCCCTACTTTTCTCTTTTGACTAATAGGAACTCTCTCTATGTATCCCTGTATGTTTAACATACTGCACATATTTTCTACAATCTGTTGCATTATCTATAGTGTCTGTTGATGTGCTAAAATTTCATCTCTTTTTTCTTAATGGTTTCTGAGTTTGGAGGCTTGCTTAAGAAGGCTCTCTTCATCTCAAAATTATAAAAATATTTTATATTTATTCTAACTCTTTACTAGCTTAATATATTTAGCTCTTTAATTGATTTGGAATTTATTTTTGTATGTTTTTGGAGGTTCTCTTTTACTCTTTTTCAACACAAATATGCAGCTGACCCAAGCCTATTTGTTGAATATCATTTTTTTTTTTTTGAAATGGAGTCTAACTAGAAAAAAAAAAAAGAGAGATGGAGTCTAACTCTGTCACCCAGGCTGGAGTGCAGTGGTGCGATCTTGGCTCACTGCAACCTCTACCTCCCGAGTTCAAGTGATTCTCTGCCTTAGTCTCCCCAGTGCTGGGATTATAGGTGCCCACCACCTTGCCCAGCTAATTTTTGTATGTTTAGTAGAGATGGGGTTTCACCATCTTGGCCAGGCTGGTCTTGAACTCCTGACTTTGTGATCCACCGCCTGGGCCTCTCAAAGTGTAGGGATTATGGGTGTTAGCCACCGCACCCAGCCGAATATCTAATCTTTAATGATATGAAATCTTATCCTCATCATGTTCTCAATTGCCATATATCCACCATGTATGTATGTAGGTATGTATGCATGTGTTTCCTTTTTTTTTTTTTCTTGGAGATGGCGTCTCGTTCTTGTTGCCCAGGCTGCAGTGCAGGGACGCTATCTCAGCTCACTGCAACATCTGCTTCCTGGGTTCAAGCAATTCTCTGCCTCAGCCTCTCAAGTAACTGGGGCTACAGGTGCATGCTACTACTCCTGCTAATTTATTGTATTTTTAAGAGAGACGGGTTTTCACCACGTTGGCCATGCTGGTCTTGAACTCCTGACCTCAAGTGATCTACCCGCCTTGGGTGCTAAGATTACAGGCATGAGGGATTGTGCTGGGATTACAGGTATGAGTCACTGCATCCAGCCTGCGTGTGTTTACTTTTGAATGTCTCTGTTCTTTTCAGTTGTTTATTCCTGGACCAATACCATACATGTTTTTTTGTTTGTTTTTTGAGACAGGGTATCACCCAGGCTGGAGTGCAGTGGTGCAATCATGGCTCACTGCAGCTTTGACCTCCTGGGCTCAAACAGTCCTTCCACCTTAGCCTCCCCGGTAGCTGGGACTACATGTGTGTGCTACCATGTGTGGCTAATTTTTATATTTTTAATAGAGATGAGGTTTCACCATGGCCTAGCTGGTCTCAAACTCCTGACCTCAAGTGATCCATCCTCCTCAGCCTTCCGAAGTGCTGGGATTACAGGTGTGAGCCACTAAATCCTTTTTTATTATTATTATTATTTTTTGGTGTTCCAAGGATTTTTTTAATGTTTAGGTATTTATTTATTTATTATACTTTAAGTTCTGGGGTACACGTGCAGATCGTGCAGTTTGTTACATAGGTATACACATACCATGGTAGTGGTTTTCTACATCCATTGCCCCGTCATCTACATTAGGTATTTCTCCTAATGCTATCCCTCCCCAATTCCCCCTCCCCCTGCTATTCCTTCCCTAGCCCCCCACCCCCAAGGCCTCAGTGTGTGATGTTCCCCTCTCTGTGTCCGTGTGTTCTCATTGTTCAACACTCACTTATGAGTGAGAACATTCAGTGTTTGGTTTTCTGTTCTTGTGTCAGTTTGCTGAGAATGATGGTTTCCAGTTTCATCCATGTCCCTGCAAAGGGCATGAACTCAATCTTTTTTTATATCACTGCATAGTAGTCCATGGTGTATTATGTGCCACATTTTCTTTATTCAGTCTATCATTGATGGGCATTTGGGTTGGTGGAGAGGCTGTGGAGAAATAGGAATGCTTTTACACTGTTGGTGGGAGTGTAAATTAATTCAACCATTTTGGAAGACAGTGTGGAGATTCCTTAAGGATCTAGAAATGGAAATACCATTTGACCCAGCAATCCCATTACTAGGTATATACCTAAAAGATTATAAATCAATCTATTATGAAGACGCATACACACATATGTTTATTGAGGCACTGTTCACAATAGCAAAGACTTGGAACCAACCCAAATGCCCATCAATGATAGCCTTGATAAATCCTTTTGTTAATTATAATTTTTTTATTTGATTATTTTGGGGTTTTTTGTTTGTTTGTTTTTTGAGACAGAGTCTTACAGTCTTGCTCTGTTGCCCAGGCTGGAGTGCAGTGGCACGATCTTGGCTCACTGTAAACCTCCACCTTCTGGGTTCAAGCGATCCTTCCACCTCAGCCTCCCAAATAGCTGGGACTTCCAAATGGTTGATTCTTCCCTTTCAGGCTTCCAAGTAGCTGGGATTACAGGCATGCACCACCACACCCAGCTAACTTTTTTGTATTTTTAGTAGAGATGGGATTTCACCATGCTGGCCAGGCTGGTCTCAAACTCTTGGCCTCAGGTGATCCTCCCTCCCGCCTCAGCCTCCCAAAGTGCTGGTGTGAGCCACCACACCCAGCCCTTTTGGGTTTTCAAAATAGTCATATTTCTTTTTTTTGTTTTTTTGAGATGGAGTTTTGCTCTTGTTACCCAGGCTAGAGTGCAATGGAGCGATCTCGGCTCACTGCAACCTCCGCCTCCCAGGTTCAAGCAATTCCCTTGCCTCAGCCTCCCGAGTAGCTGGGACTACAGGTGCGCGCCACCATGCCCAGCTAATTTTTTTGTATTTTTAGTAGAGACGGGGTTTCACCATGTTGACCAGGATGGTCTCGATCTCTTGACCTCATGATCCACCCGCCTCAGCCTCCCAAAGTGCTGGGATTATAGGCGTGAGCCACCGCGCCCGGCAAGATAGTCATATTTCTAACTGTTCATGTCTTTGTTTTGACATATGCAATTTTTTTCTTATTTTGACTTGTTTCAAATCTCTTTTATAGTAAAAATATTCTTTTTTTTTTTTGATAAGGGTGACAGGGTCTCAAAAAAAAAGAGGCTGGTAGGCCAGGTGGTTGCAGTAGCTTACACCTATAATCCCAGCACTTTGGTAGGCTGAGGCGGGTAGATCATCTGAGGTCAGGAGTTCAAGACTAGCTTGGCCAACATGGCAAAACTGTCTCTACTAAAAATACAAAAATTAGCTGGGTGTGGTGACGTGCACCTGTAGTCCCAGCTACTCAGGAAGCTGAGGCAGGAGAATCACTTGAACCTGGGAGGTGGAGGTTGTAGTGAGCCAAGATTGTGCCACTGCACCCCAGCCTGGGTAACAGAGTGAGACTTTGTCTTCAAAAGAAAAAAAAGAGGCTGGAGTGCAGTGGCACAGTCACCACTCACTACAGCTTTGACCTCCTGGGCTCAAGCAATCCTCCTACTTCAGCCTCCTGAGTAGCTGGGATCAGAGGCACGTGTCACCCTGCCTGGGTAATTTTTTGTATTTCTTGTAGAGCTGGGGTCTCACCATGTTGCCATGGCTGGTCTCAAACTTGAGCCCAAGTGATCCTCCTGTCTTGGCCTCCCAAAGTACTGAGATAACAGGTGTGTACCACCATGCCCAGCCAAATAGATTTTTTTTTTTTTGAGACAGAGTTTTGCTCCTATTGCCCAGGCTGGAGTGCAATGGTGCAATCTTGGCTCACTTAAACCTCTGACTTCTGGGTTCAAGCAATTCTCCTGCCTCAGCCTTCTGAGTAGCTGGGATTACAGGCATGTGCCACCATGCCTGGCTAAATTTTTTTGTATTTTTAGTCGAGATGGAGTTTCTCCATGTTGGTCAGGCTGGTCTCAAATTCCCAACCTCAGGTGATTCACCCACCTCGGCCTCCCAAAGTGCTGGGATTACCGGTGTGAGCCACTGTACTGGCTGTGTCTCCCAGGCTGAAGTGCAGTGGCAAGATCTCTGCTCATTGCAATTTCTACCTCCGGGGTTCAAGGATTCTGCCTTAGCTTCCTGAGTAAGTGGGGTACAGGCATGCACCACCACGCCCAGCTTATGTTTGCATTTTTTTTTATTTATTTATGTATCTTTGAGACGGAGTTTCACTCTTTCACCTAGGCTGGCATGCAGTGGTGTGATCTTGGCTCACTGCAACTTTCACCTTCCAGTTTCAAGCAATTCTCCTGCCTCAGCCTCTCAAGTAGCTGGGATTACAGGCGCCCACCACCACGCCTGGCTGATTTTTGTATTTTTAGTAGGGATGGGGGTTTCACCATGTAGGCCAGGCTGATCTCTAACTTCTGACCTCAGGTGATCTGCCTGCCTCGGCCTCCCAAAGTGCTGGGATTACAGGTGTGAGCTACCGTTCCCGGCCTATATTGTACTCTTGTAAAATATATTTTTATTTCGTTGTGACCTATGTGTAGGTTCATTTTTTCTGGTATGTGAAAGTTGTTTTTTTTTGTTTTTTCTGAGGCAGAGTCTTGCTCTGTGGTCCAGGCTGCAGTGCAGTGGTATGAACTTGGCTCACCGCAACCTGTGCCTCCTGGGTTCAAGCAATTCTCCCACCTCTGCCTCCCAGGTAGCTTGGACTACAGGTGTGTGCTACCATGCCCAGCTAATTTTTGTAATTTTAGTAGAGTCAGGGTTTCACCATATTGGCCAGGCTGGTCTCAAACTCCCGACCTCAGAAGATTCACCTGCCTCGGCCTCCCAAAATGCTGGGATTACAGGTGTTAGCCACTGCACCCAGCCTCATGGGTAGAATTTATAGAAAAATGCATTTTCTATGGAAACAGAACTTATTTGTATGCCATTATTTCATTTCTGACCTGGGCTCAGCTTTTATTTCTCTGTGTAGATCCATTTCCTTTGGTGGTACATCCTGTCCTGGATGGTGACCCCGGTCAGAGCTCTATAGCGCCAAAAGAAAATAAGTTCTTTGATTCTCTTTTGTCATTTCTTTCAACTCCTTATTTATCTTTACTCATGGTCATTGAAGACCAGAAGGGTGTTTATGAACAAATGGGAATTCTTTGTGTTCCTTCAGTGTTAGGGGAACCCCAGGGAGAGGAAATATCATTTTAGCATTGGATTTTCACCTTTCCTAGTGCCCAGTAGGTCTAAGGAAACATCAAGTTTATTTTACAGACTTGAAATAAGAGAATTTATGATTAAAAAATTAAACTTTATGAAACCCCGTCTCTACTAAAAATACAAAAATTAGCTGGGCATGGTGGCGCACGCCTGTAGTCCCAGCTACTCGGGAGGCTGAGGCAGGAGAATTGCTTGAGCCCAGGAGACGGAGAGGTTGCGGTGAGCCGAGATCGCGCCATTGCACTCCAGCCTGGGTAACAAGAGTGAAACTCCGTCTCAAAAAAAAAAAAAGAAAAAAAAAAATTAAACTTTACTCAGCTCAGTGTTTTAGAGTACTTACTGATGTCTATAATACATACTTCTAGGGCCTATGCCTTTCCATATAAATTTTATTTATTTTTTACTATATTTTATTTATTTATCTTTTGAGATGAAGTCTCACTCTGTTCCCCAGGCTGGAGTGCAGTGCCATAATCTTGGCTCACTGCAACCTCCACCTCCTGGGTTTCAAGCGATCCTTCCACCTCAGCCTCCTGAATAGCTGGAACTACAGGCATGTGCTCACATGCCTGGTTAATATTAATATTTTGTATTTTTTTAAAAAACATATTTGTATTTTAGTAGAGACTGGATTTCACCATGTTGGCTAGGGCTGGTCTCAAACTCATGGGCTCAAATGATCCGCCCACCTCGGCCTCTGAGAATTCTGATATTACAGACATGAGCCACCAAGCCTGGCCAAATTACTAAATATTTTTGAACTTCACTTCCCTTATCTGTGAGATTAGGATAATAATAACCAACTTGAACAAATTAAATGAAGTGATAGATGTCAGTTCTTAGCACAATAGCCATATGTAATAGGCACTCTAAATTTCAGTTTTCTTTTTCCCTTCATTGAATTGTTTTAAGTTTTAAAAGATAGTGATTATAAATTACTTTGTAAAGTGTATACAGTTATTTCAAATAGTGTTCATGTTTGTGTTAAAAATGGTCTAACTCTAGTGCAGAGAAAAACAAAAAAACAGTCTAACTTGTTTTGGTTATGTTGGTATAGGAGGGAAATGTAGGGAAATTAGACAGTAGAGAAAGTCTGAATAACTTGTTGACCAATACCATATGGCAGGAACTATGCTTAACGCTTTGCATACGGTAACTCACTTAATCCTTATAACTAAGTTAAGTGCATTTCTTCCTCTGAAGATTACTTCTTAGTTTTTTGTGTTTTTTTGAGATGGAGTCTTGCTCTATCCCCAGGCTGGAATGCAGTGGCATGTTCTTACCTCACTGCAACTTCTGCCTACCAGGTTCAAGCAATTCTTGTGCCTCAGCCTCCTGAGCAGCTGGGATTATAGCACATGCCACCATACCTAATTTTTTTTTGTATTTTTAGTAGAGACAGGGTATCACCATGTTGGCCAGGGTGGTCTTGAACTCCTGACCTCCCCTCCCCTCCCCTTCCCTCCCCTCCCCTTCCCTTTTTCTTTTCCTTTCCTTTTTCCTTCCTTCCTTTCTTTCTTTCAGCAAACTTTTATAATATTTACTTTTTTGGAAACCAGGTCTCACTCTGTAGTCCAGGCTGGAGTGCAATGGCTGGATCATAGTTCACTGCAGCTTCCACCTGCTGGACTCAGGTGATCCTCTCACCTCAGCCTCCCAGGTAGTTGGGACTACAGGTGCATGTCACCATGCCTGGCTAATTTTTGTACATTTTGTAGAGATGGGGTTTCACCATGTTGCCCAGGCTGGTCTCAAACTCCTGGGCTCAAGCTATCCTTCCACCTCAGCCTCCCAAAGTGCTGGGATTACAGACTTGAGCCACTGTGCCTGGCCAATACTTACTTTCTACTTCCTGCCTCTGGAAGTATATTAGCTGTCCTGAATATAATAGGTTCTTCAGTTGTATGAAACTGTTGAGTTGAGAGTAATGAATTTGATGCTTATTAGTCTTTTTCAACAAATATCACCAGTAAGGCTTGAATTGTTTTTTGAAATGAGAAAAGTAGCACATTGTTTGAATTTGAATTTAGAGTGTTTCTCACTTAATACCTTACACTGATTAGACTAAGAGATGGTCTCTTGCTATGTTGCCCAGGCTGTACTTGAACTCCTAGGTTCAAGTAATTCCTTTCCACCTCAGCCTCCTGATTGGTTGGGTCTACAGGTGAGCAGCATCATACGCTACTTTGTGTTTTAATTAGTTCTCTTTATTTTATTATTTTATTTTTTTGAGACGGAGTCTCACTCTGTTGCCAAGCTGGCGTGATCTCAGCTCACTGCAAACCTCTGCCTTCCAAGTTCAAGCAGTTCTCCTGCCTCAGCCTCCTGAGTAGCTGGGATTACAGGCATGCACCACCACAGACGGCTAATTTTGTATTTTTAGTAGAGATGGGGTTTCTCCTTGTTGGTCAGGCTGGTCTCAAACTCCTGACCTCAGGTGATCTGCCCACCTTGGCCTCCCAAAGTGCTAGGATTACAGTTGTGAACCACCATGCCCGGCCACTTGGCTATCTTGGCTCACTACAACCTCCGCCTCCTGAGTTCAAGCGATTCTTCTGCCTCAACTTCCCAAGTAGCTGGGATTACAAGTGCGTGCCACCACGCCCAGCTGATTTTTGTATTTTTAGTAGAGATGGGGTTTCACCATGTTGGCCAGGGTGGTCTCGAACTCCTGACCTCAAGTGATCTGCCCGCCTCGGCTTCCCACAGTGCTGGGATTATAGGCATGAGCCACTGTGCCGGCCCTTTGTTTATTTTATTTTATTTTATTTATTTATTTTTTTGAGATGGAGTCTTGCTCTATCGCCAGGCTGGAGTGCAGTGGTGCTATCCTGGCTCACTGCAACTTCTGTTTTCCACTTTCAAGCAGTTCTCTTTCTCAGCCTCCCAAGTAGCTGGGACTACAGGCACGCACCACCATACCTGGCTAATTTTATTTATTTATTTATTTATTTTTATAGAGACGGTGTTCCACCATGTTGGCCAGGATGGTCTCAATCTCTTGACCTCGTGATCTACCCGCCTCGGCTTCCCAAAGTGTTGGGATTACAGGCGTGAGCCACTGCGCCTGGCCCGTTTGTTTATTTTTGTAATTGTTGTTGTTGACTTGTAAGAGTTCTTTTTTTTTTTTTTTTTTTGAGAAAGGGTTTTACTCTGTCACCCAGGCTGGAGTTGAGTAGCATGATCTTGGCTCACTGCAACCTCTGCTTCCCGGGTTCAAGGGAAGCATTCTCTTGCCTCTGCTTCCCGGGTTCAAGGGAAGCATTCTCTTGCCTCAGCCTCCCAAGTAGCTGGGATTACACGTGTGCACCACCATGCCCAACTAATTTTTCTTCATTTTTGGTAGAGATGAAGTTTCACCAGGTTGGCCAAGCTGGTCTCCAACTCCTAGCCTCAAGTGATTAGCCTACCTCCCAAAGTTCTGGGATTATAGGTGTGAGCCAACGTGCCTGGCAGGAGTTCTTTATATACTGTGGATATTAACCCCTTATCAGAGTAATTATTTACAAATATATTCTCCCATCTCATGGGTTGTCCTCTCTCTTTTCCTTTGATTCACGGTTCTTTTTTATTTTTTTTGAGACGGAGTTTCTCTCTTGTTACCCAGGCTGGAGTGCAGTGGCTCAATCTCGGCTCACTGCAACCTCTGCCTCCTGGGTTCAGGCAATTCTCCTGCCTCAGCTTCCTGAGTAGCTGGGATTACAGGCACACGCCACCATGCCCAGCTAATTTTTTGTATTTTTAGTAGAGACGAGGTTTCACCATGTTGACCAGGATGGTCTCGATCTCTTGACCTTGTGATCCACCCGCCTCGGCCTCCCAAAGTGCTGGGATTACAGGCTTGAGCCACCGTGCCTGGCATCATGGTTCTTATTTTAAAAAATTTTATTATATATTATGTAAGACATTTAAAAGAATAATATAGTAAACATCTTTGTAACCACCATCTATCAAATTAAAAATTAGTTAATTAGTTCGACCCTGAGTTTCCCCTTATTGATTACAAGTCCCTCACCAAAGGTAACCACTAATTATTTTGATTGATGCTCCTTAGACAGCCTGTTAGTGTATTAGAAGCTTGTCATGACTGAAGTAAAAATACTGCAAAGATCCAGGGGAAGGCTAAGGTGGGATGAGTTATTCTTAGATTTTTGTGTTGCTATTATCCAAAGCCCAGTTCAGCACCCTATCAGAGATACTTGCGTGTAATAGGTGTACAGGAATGTTTGTTGAATGACTATTTGGAACCCATGTACTTCTGATTGAAGATATTTTTACCAGCATTTTATATATATGTGTGTGTGTGTGCATGTGTGTGTGTGTGTTTTGTTTTTGTTTTTGTTTTGAGACACTGTCTCTGTCACCCAGGCTGGAGTGCAGTGGCATGATCTCAGCTCACTGCAACCTCCACTTCCCTGGTTCAAGCAATTCTCCTGTCTCAGCCTCCCAAGTAGCTGGGACCACAGGCACATGCCACTACACCTGGCTAATTTTTTTTTCTCTTTTTTTAGATGGAATCGCACTCTGTTGCCCAGACCGAGTGCAGTGCCATGATCTCGGGTTACTGCAACCTCTGCCTCCCGGGTTTAAACGATTCTCCTGCCTCAGCCTCCCGAGTAGCTGGGATTACAGAAGTGTGCCACCATACTGGCTATTTTTTCTATTTTTAGTAGAGATAGGGTTTCACTATGTTGGTCAGGCTGGTCTTAAACTCCTCACCTTGTGGTCTGCTCACCTCGGCCTCCCAAAGTGCTGGGATTACAGGCGTGAGCCACCGTACCAGGCTAATTTTTGTATTTTTATTAGAGATGGGGTTTCACCATATTGGTCAGGCTGGTCTTGAACTCCTGACCTCAGGTGATCCACCCACCTTGGCCTCCCAAAGTGCTGAGAGATTGCAGGTGTGAGCCACTGGGCCTGGCCACTATTATACTATTTTGACATGAAGTGAAGTTTACACATCTCTGTGTTAGGATTACTGTATGCTTTACCAATAAATAAACAGCTATGGCAGAGTAAATGTTTTCTTTTTTTTTTATACTTTTTTTTTTTTTTTAAAGATGGAGTTTCACCATGATGGCCAGGCTGGTCTTGAACTCCTGACCTCTGGTGATCCACCCACCTCAGCCTCCCAAAGTGCTAGGATTACAGGCCTGAGCCACTGTGCCCGGCCAATGTTTTCTTATTTATTTATTTAGAGATGGAGTCTTGCTCTGTCACCCAGGCTGGAGTGCACTGGCATAATCTCGGCTCACTGCAACCTCTGCCTCCTTGGTTCAAGCAATTACCCTGCCTCAACATCCTGAGTAGTTGGAATTATAGGTGCGTGCCACCACACCCGCCTAATTTTTTGTATTTTAGTAGAGACAGGATTTCATCCTGTTGGCCAGGAGGGTCTCGATCTCCTGACCATGTGATCCACCCGCCTCAGCCTCCCAAAGTGCTGGGATTACAGGCATGAGCCACCATGCCTGGCCAGAGTAAATGTTTTCTTAGAGGTAGTAAAACTGAGGGCAAACCTGAGTGGGAGCATGTTAGCTCTAAATACATACAGTACATTTAGCTGCCTTGGCTAATTGAACTTTTAGACAGGGCAAATGGAATAAGGCATATGTTGAGGTGTTGCATTTTCGGTTCAGAAAAATGGTTGTACATTCTGAAAGAAGGCATGATTCTGGTAAGATCTGACTGTGGGCAAGGGGCTGTTGAAACAAACAGTGCAGTGTTTCCAGGGCAGTGGTGAAGGACTTGACCTCCACTATAGCTGAAAATGAAGTTCTCTAACAAAACCATAGTAGCAGCAGCAGCAGCTGTTGCCACTGCCACCTGCGTTCAGTGGCTATGTAAGGTGGCTAGACCAGGAAATGATTCCATGGTACTAGGCATGTATAAGGAAGGACTTATTTTGGCTCTAGCTAAGTGGTTGTACAGGTTGTGGGTGTCACTTTAAACATACAAAGATCTGCTTGCTGGAGGAGGGGCAGCTTCTTGAGGATCAGGTGTGCATCTGAAAGGGATGAGCTCATCCTTCTAACCAGACCTGCTCTAGACGCTGACTGAATGTTTTCCTAATTGCAAGTCCTACAGCTGGGAGAAGCAGGAAATGATTGACGCTTCAGGCACTTGGTGAGTAGGAAAAAAGAAAAAAGGCTTTTTTGGGGAAGCTTTTGAAATGTGTATGTGAATATCAGGTTGAAGGTGACATACACACACGCTCAATCTTTCTCTAAGTTGAGGATTGCAGTAAAGTGTATGGTGGTGTTGAGGAAAGAAAAGCTTTGGTGGTTCTAACTTTATTCTAGTGCTTCTTTTTGAGGTGACTTTTCATGACTTAACAATTTTGTTTTCTACACTGTCCTGACTGGTTTCGTTTCTCTAGGAAATAAGAATCTCGGGAGCTCTTTTTTATTTTTTAAGGATCTTCATGGTTTGTTTTGGAGCTTTTATTAATGGAACTTATCCCACAATTGAAGACCTCTGTGTTGGATTTCAGAGCTCCTATACATGATCCTGTTTTGTTTTAATTTACCCAAACTTTCCTATTCACTTTAAGTAAGGTTCTTAAAAGTGAACTTGGTTTAGAAAAGAAATATCAATTATTTATTATTTATTCATTTATTTGTAACCTTTATTTTAGGTTCCAGGATATGTGTGTAGGTTTGCTGTATAGGTAAATTGCATGTCACAGGGGTTGGATGTACAAATTATTTCTTCATCCAGGTAATAAGCATAGTACCTGATAGGTAGTTTTTTGATTCTCACTCTCCTTCCAACTTCTACCCTCAAGTAGGCCCCAATTGGTTATTATTTTGAATGGAACTTTTTATTTTGAGATAATTCTAGATTTATACAGAGTTATAATAAATAATAATAATATTGATCTGATGTACCACTTACTGAGTTTCTCCCAATGGCAATATCTTCCAAAATTATAATACAGTTTTACAACCAGGGTATTGACATTGGTACAGTCAAGGTACCAAATATTTTCATCACCACAGGATCTACCACGTTGTCCTTTTAGAGATACTCCCACTTCCTTTCCACCCCTACACCTTTCTTTTTTTTTTTTGAGATGGAGTCTCGCCCTGTTTCCCAGACTGGAGTGCAATGGCAAGATCTCAGCTCACTGCAACCTCTGCCTTCTGGGTTCAAGCGATTCTTCTGCCTCAGCCTCCCTAGTAGCTGGGACTATAGGCGCCCGCCACCATGCCTGGCTAACTTTTGTATTTTTAGTAGAGATGGGGTTTCACCATATTGGCTAGGCTGGTCTCAAACTCCTGACCTTGTGATCTGCCTGCCTCAGCTTCCCAAAGTGCTGGGGTTACAGGCATGAGCTGCCACATCTGGCCCCCTACACTTTTCTCTTAACTCCTGTGAACTGCTAATGAAAAAATCAATTTTTAGCAGAGAAAATTTTATGTGCAATCCTGAGAAATTTTGTATTCAAGATCCACCTGGCCTTATGAAAAGAGCCCTTGGGCCAGGTGCAGTGGCTCACGACTGGGGGACCGAGGTGGGCGATCACCGGAGGTTAGGAGTTCGAGACCAGCCTGACCAACATGGAGAAACCTTGTCTCTACTAAAAATGCAAGTTAGCCAGGCATGGTGGCACATGCCTATAATCCCAGCTATTCGGAAGGTTGAGGCAGGAAAATTGCTTGAACCCAGGAGGCAGAGGTTACCGTGAGTCGAGATCACGCCATTGCACTGCAGCCTGGGCAACAAGAGTGAAACTCCATCTCAAAAAAAGAGAAGAGCCCTAAACTGCAATTGATTTTGGTTCATTGTAGCTCTTTACCTTGGGCAAATAATTTTAATTTCTCTGTGCTTCAGTTTCCTTATCTATAAAATGGGATAGTGGTATATTAATTTCTGTCTAACCTATTTTGCAGGATTTTTGAGAAATTGTAAAGCTCTTTCAAAAAATAAACATTATATACATTATTATTAGCAATAGGGATAATTGTTTTCAAACTCGAAAGTATATTGCAAGTTAAAAACTGGAAACTCTAGCCCAAGATGGTAAAAGTGAATATTTTTAAATGAATTTAAGTCTTAAAGCTCAAATGAATTACATTTCAGGGTGCTGAATTAACTGGCTGATGATCTCAGAGCCACTGTTGTTAATTTGAGAAACCATAAAGACTAGAGAGAGACAAATGTCTTGATATCCAAAAAGAGGAAAAGAAAGTAGTTGTGCCGGGCGCGGTGGCTCATGCCTGTAATCCCAGCACTTTGGGAGGCCGAGGCGGGTGGATCACGAGGTCAAGAGATTGAGACCATCCTGGTCAACATGGTGAAACCCCGTCTCCACTAAAAATACAAAAAATTAGCTGGGCATGGTGGTGCGTGCCTGTAATCCCAGCTACTCAGGAGGCTGAGGCAGGAGAATTGCCTGAACGCAGGAGCGGTGAGCCGAGATCGCGCCATTGCACTCCAGCCTGGGTAACAAGAGCGAAACTCCGTCTCAAAAAAAAAAAAAAAAAAGAAAAGAAAGTAGTTGGAAAACCATAGACCTGTAAAATTGTTAAATTTTGGGGAAATTCAATTATAAATGATTAAACATGATATAGAGTATTAAGAAAAAAAAGTATGGGTTGATTGGTCATAACAAATTACTTCTATTTCTATTTTTGGATTTCATTACTTCTATTTAGGATTAAGAGGTTTGTGGATCAGGGGATTATTCTAGATATAGTGTGTCAAAATCCCATCAATTTCACAGTCTTTCATGTGACTGATAATGTAGTGATACAAATTTTGTTGACTGTTTAAGAGAATGTATCAGACATTGAATAACTGTTCCTACTGACAATCTTGATTTTACCAGGAAGGTCCCTAATAGATTATTCTTATTTTTTCAATTGGCAGTCGGTCTTCATGGGTTATTTTTTAAAGCATGTTAATCAGATATGTAAGAATTTGCAAAGCTGCAGGGGTAATTTGATGAATAAAGTTTTAAAATGTATATCCAAGGCCGGGCGCGGTGGCTCAAGCCTGTAATCCTAGCACTTTGGGAGGCCGAGGCGGGTGGATCACGAGGTCAAGAGATCGCGACCATCCTGGTCAACATGGTGAAACCCCGTCCCTACTAATACAAAAAATTAGCTGGGCACGGTGGTGCGTGCCTGTAATCCCAGCTACTCAGGAGGCTGAGGCAGGAGAACTGCCTGAACTCAGGAGGCAGAGGTTGCGGTGAGCCGAGATCGCGCCATTGCACTCCAGCCTGGGTATCAAGAGTGAAACTCCGTCTCAAAAAAAAAAAAAAAAAATGTATATCCATAAGATGACATTGTGAGCCCAAACTGAAATTAAATTTAACAAGGATAAGACCAATGTTTAAATGAAAAATGTCAAATATATAAAAGCAGAATGAGGAAGGACTGGTTGGGGAGCAGTTCATGTGAAAAATACCTAGGAATTTTCGTTAGCTATAAATGTTGCTAGCAGGAGCTGCCTACAATGTGGCTGCTAAAAACACTTTCAATGAGGAGTTTATCCAGGTCACAGAAGTATTGGTTCCAGAATATTTTTGTACTAGGTTGGAAGCACATTTTTAGTATTTGTTTATATTTTATTTTTATTTTTAAAAATTTTATCTGTTTATTTTACACTGTAGCTGTCAGATCTTATGAGTGTTTGTTCAAACTGACACTTGCAAAGTTGAGATCATTCCAAGTAAGGCAGCAGAACCATAAATGGTCTAAAACCATTTATATAGGAAATTGTTGGGATTTGGGGAAGAAGGGTGTTGAGATATTTTATAACTGCAAAAAGTAATATAATAAATATCCATATTCCCACCACCCACAATTAATCACTTGATATCTGTTTTTCTTACTTGTCCCTCTCACTTTTTTCTCCCTTGCCTCTGAAATAAAATGTTACAGATAAATTCAAAGTCCTTTCCCTTTCACCCCCTACAAGGAACTCTGTCTTCAACTAAGTCAATCTTTTTTTTTTTTGATATGGAGTTTCCCTCTTGTTGCCCAGGCTGGAGTGCAGTGGTGCAATCTCGGCTCACTGCAACCTCTGCCTCCTGGGTTCAAACAATTCTCCTGCCTTAGCATCCTAGGTAGCTGGGATTACAGGCATCTACCACGACGCCTGGCTACTTTTTTGTATTTTTAGTAGAGATAGGGTTTCACCATCTTGGCCAGGCTGGTCTCGAACTGCTGACTTCAGGTGACACCTGCCTCGGTCTCCCAAAGTGCTGGGATTACAGGTGTGAGCCACTGTGCCTGGCCATCTATCTTATTTTTATCAAAGTAATACATAAGCATAGTTTGAAAAGTTTAGGCTGGGTGTCGTGGCTCATGTCTATAATCCCAGCACTTTGAGAGGCTAAGGCGGGTAGATCACTTGAGGTTAGGAGTTGCTTGAACTCGCTAGGTGAAGGTTGCAGTGAGCCAGGATCACATGACTGCACTCCAGCCTAGGTAACAGAACAAGACTCTGGCTCAAAAATAAATAATAATAAAAATAAATAAATAGATAAAGAAAAAGTTTAAATATAAGAGTAATATGTACTTACAAGGAAAAATAGTAGTTATCGCACTGCTGGGGGCAGCCACATTCATCTGTCTTAAATATTGCTAATAGCATGATTATATCACTTGCTTTTAAAAAATACTAAACATTCGTTGAGATGGAGTTTGGTGTCTAAGAAAAAAAAAATTAAACATATATAAAGTGCCATAGAATACAAGGCTTTGACTGTTAAATACATATATGTCTTCTCCCTTATCTTCCCAATATAGTTATATTATTTTGGGGAGTAAATTGATATTTATTTATTTTTTGAGACAGAGTCTTGCTGTGTCACCTAGGTGGAGTGCAGTGTTGTGATCTCAGCTCACTGAAACCTCTGCCTCCTGGGTTCAAGTGATTCTCCTGCCTCAGCCTCCTGGGTAGGTGGGACTACAGGCGCATGCCACCATGCCTGGCTAATTTTTGTAATTTTAGTAGAGATGAGGTTTCACCATATTGGTCAGGCTGGTCTTGAACTCCTGACCTTAGGTGATCCACCCACCTCAGCCTTCCAAATTGCTGGGATTACAGGCATGAACCACCATGCCTGGCCTGAAGATGTTTTTATTTTACCTTCAAAATAAAATAATATCTTGTCTGGGAATAGAATTTGATGTTGGAAATAATTTTCTCATAATTTAAAAAGTTGTTGCTATTTTATTGCTTCCCATGTTGCCAATGTAAAGTCTGATGCCATTGTTTTGATTTTATTTTTGTAAGAACAAATGATAGGTTGTTAAAAATACATAAAATTATGTAATTAGGGCTGGGTGTGGTGGCTCATGCCTGTAATCTCACCACTTTGGAAGGTCGAGGTGGGCAGAATGCTTGAGCTGAGGAGTTCAAGACTAGCCTGGGCAATGTGTCAAAACCCCATCTCTACAAAAAATACAAAAAACTAGCTGGGCATGACTGGGCGAGGTGGCTCATGCCTGTAATCACAGCACTTTGGGAGGCCAAGTTGGGTGGATCATGAGGTCAGGATATTGAGACCATCTTGGCCAACATGGTGCAACCTGTCTCTATTAAAAATACAAAAATTAGCTGGGTGTGGTGGTGCATGCCTATAACCCAGCTTTACTTGGGAGGCTGAGGGAAGAGAATTGCCTGAACCCAGGAGGCAGAGGTTGCAGTGAGCTGAGAATGAGCCACTGCACTCTAGCCTGGCAACAGAATGAGACTCTGTTTCAAAAAAAAAAAAAAAAATTAGCTGGATGTGGTGGCACACACTTGTGGTCCTAGCTACTTGGGAGGCTGAGGTGGGAGTATCACTTGAGTCCAGGAGGTAGAGGCTGCAGTGAGTTGAGATCGCGACACTCCACTCCATCCAGCCTGGGTGACAGAGCAAGACCCTGTCTCAATTAAAAAAAAAAAAAGTAATTAGGTTGCGCAGTGTATCACATCTGTAATCCCAGCATTTTGGGAGGCCGAGGCAGATCACTTGAGTTCAGGGGTTTGAGACTAGCCTTGGCAACATAGTGAGACCCTGTCTTTGCAAAAACTAAAAATGAAAAATTAAAAAAATGTAATTAACTAATAGTAAGACAGGGTGTGGATGGGATTTGTAATGCATACGTTTTACTTTGGAATTCTACCTAAAATGTGGTGTTTTCATAGGAGCTGATTTTTATCAAGGAGTTAGGATCTGACCATTGTTTCTTTCCTTCCCTCCTCCTTCTCCTTCTCCTTTCATCTTCTTTTTCTTCCTCCTCCTCTCTTCTTTCTCTTCCTTCTTCTTCCTCATCTTCCTTTCCTTCTTTTCTTCTCCTTCCTTCCCTTCTTTGTCCCTCACTCCCACCCTTCCTTCCTTCCTTCTTTCTTCATCTTCTTCCTTCTTCTTCCTTCTTCTCCTCTTCTATTTTCGAGACAGAGCAGAGTCTCACTCAGTGACCCAGGCTGGCGTGCAATGGTGCAATCTTTGCTCACTACAATCTCTGCCTCCCAAGTTCAAGTGATTCTCATGCCTCAGCCTCTCAGGTAGCTGGGATTACAGGTGCCCCACTGTGCCTGGCTAAATTTTGTATTGAGACCAGTTTTCGCTATTTGTTGGCCAGGCTGATCTCGAACCCCTCACCTCGATCACAGGAATGAGCACCATGCCTGGTCTATCATTCTTTTTTAAAAAATTATTGTATTGGCCAGACGCAGTGGCTCATGCCTATAACGTAGCACTTTGGGAGGCCCAGGTGGGTGGATCAACTAAGGTCAGGAGTTTGAGGCCAGTTTGGCCAACATGGTAAAAACCCGTCTCTACTAAAAATACAAAAATTAGCCAGGTGTGGTGGCAGGCACCTGTAGTCTCAGCTACTTAGGAGGCTGAGGCTGGAGAATGGCTTGAACCCGGGAGACAGAGGATGAAGTGAGCCGAAATTGCGCCACTGCACTCCAGCTTGGGTGACAGAGCAAAACTCTATCTCAAAAAAAAAAATTTTATTGTAGCTAAATATACATATCATGTTAACCATTTTTAAGTGCATAGTTTTTGATTGTTGGTTGGTTTTTTGTTTTTTGAGACAGAGTCTCACTCTGTCACCCAGGCTGGAGTGCAGTGGCACAATCTCAGCTCACTACAACTTCTACCTCCCGGGTTCAAGTGATTCTCCTGCTTCAGCCTCCTGAGTAGCTGGGATTACAAGTGCTTGATACCACACCTGCCTAATTTTTTTATTTTTAGTAGAGACGGAGTTTCACCATGTTGGTTAGGCTGGTCTCAAACTCCTGACCTCAAATGATCCATCTGCCCATCTCAACCTCCCAAAGTGCTGGGATTACAGGCATGAGTCCCTGCATCCAGTCTTTTAAGTGCATAGTTCTGTGGTATTAAGTACATTCACATTATTGTGAAGCCAGTCTGATTCCCAGTCCTTTGTGTGTGGCCTCTTTTTTTTTTCCCTCTAGCTTACAGATTTTCTTGTTTCTTGTTTCTTTTTTTGAGATAGAGTCTTGCTCTATTGCCCAAACTGGTGTGCAGTGGTGCTATCTTGGCTCACTGCAGTCTTGACCTCCTGGGTTCAGGTGATCCTCCCACCTCAGCCTCCTGAGTAGCTGAGCTTACAGGTGTCTACTACCACGCCCAGCTAATTTTGTTGTTGTTTGGTAATTTTTTGTTTTTTGAGATGGAGTTTTGCTCTTGTTGCCCAGGCTGGAGTGCAATGGCACGATCTTGGCTCACTGCAACCTCTGCCTCCTGGGTTCAAGTGCTTCTCCTGCCTCAGCATCCCGAGTAGCTGGGATTACAGGCATGCACCACCACGCCAGGCTAATTTTGTACTTTTAGTAGAGACAGGGTTTCTCCATGATGGTCAGGCTGGTCTCGAACTCCCGACCTCAGGTGATCCCCCTGCCGCAGCCTCCCGAAGTGCTGGAATTACAGGCATGAGCCACTGTGCCTTGCCTACACCCCTTAAAAAAATATTTTTTTAAGACTAGGCCTGTTGTGGTGGCTCGGGCCTATAATCCCAGCACTTTGTGAGGCTGAGGCAGGTGGATCACCTGAGGTCAGGAGTTTGAGACCAGACTGGCCAACATGATGAGACCCTGTCTCTACTAAAAATACAAAAAAAAAAAAATTTAGCCGGGCATGGTGATGCACGCCTATAATTCCAGCTACTTGGGAGGCTGAGGCAGGAGAATTGCTTGAACCCGGTAGGTGAAGGTTGCAGTGAGTCAAGATTGAGCCACTGCACTTCAGCCTGGGCGAGAAAGCAAGGCTGTCTCAAAAAAAAAAAAAAAAAATTAAGGCTAGTCAAGGGAGTAGAGAAGAAACAAATAGGTAAGTAGTTGTGATCAATTAGTTATAAACACCACTGCATGCCAACCAGCTAGAATCTCCCTATTTTTAATAAGGTGTCTAGCTTAGGTGTGCCTGGTGTCCCAGAGTCACACCTCACACATGCTTTGGCTCACACCTTTGCTTGGCTATATCTGCTTGAGGGAGAGAATGTGAAAGCCTCTGACTTCTTTTTTTTTTTTTTGAGATGAAATCTTGTTCTGTTGCCTACGCTGGAGTGCAGTGGCACGTTCATGGCTCACTGCAACCTCTGCCTCCTGGGTTCAAGCAATTCCTGTGCCTCAGCCTCCCAAGTAGCTGGGACTACAGTTGTGCACCACCACACCTAGCTAATTTTTGTATTTTTAGTAGAGATAGGGTTTTGCCATATTGGCCAGGCTGGTCTTGAACTCCTAACCTTAAGTGATCCACCCACCTTGTCCTCCCAAAGTGCTGGGATTATAGGCCTGAGCCACTGGGCCTGGCCTTTGCATTAGTTTTTGATTAAACATGTATTTTAATTAATTAATTTTTTTTTTTTTTTGAGACAGCCTCGCTCTGTTGCCAGGCGCCAGGCTGGAGTGCAGTGGCGCAATCTCAGCTCACTGCAACCTCCGCCTCCCGGGTTCAAGCAATACTCCTGCCTCAGCCTCCCGAGTAGCTGGGACTACAGGCACGCGCCCAGCTAATTTTTGTATTTTTCTTTTAGTAGAGACGGGATTTCACCATGTTGGCCAGGATGGTCTCGATCTCTTGACCTTGTGATCTGCCTGCCTTGGCCTCCCAATGTGCTGGGATTACAGGCATGAGCCACCACGGCCGGCGTATTTTAATTTCTTTTGGGTATATACCTAGGAAAATAATTGCTGGGTCAAATGGTAACTCTATTTTTGATCTTTTGAGTATTTGCCAAACTGTTTTTTTAAAGTGACTGTGCTATTTTAGATTTCCACCAGCAGCATATGAGGGTTTAGATTTTTCCACATCCTTGCCAACACTTATTAACTGTCATTTTGATTATAGCCATCTTTGTGGGCATGAAATGATATTTCATTGTGGTTCGATTTTCGTTTCCTCATTTTAATTTAACCTATGTTTAAAAGTTACATTATTAATGACTTTCTTTTTTTTTTTTTTTTTTTGGGATGGAGTTTCACCCTCATTGCCCAGGCTGGAGTGCAGTGGCGCCATCTCGGCTCACCGCAACCTCCAGCTCCCAGGTTTGAGCTATTCTCCTGCTTCAGCCTCCTGAGTAGCTGTGATTACAGGTGCCCACCACCACGCCCAGCTAATTTTGTATTTTTAGTAGAGATGGGGTTTCTCCATGTTGGTCAGGTTGGTCTCGAACTCCTGACCTCAAGTGATCCACCCTCCTGGGCCTCCCAAAGTGCTGGGATTACAGATGTGAGCCACTGTGCCTGGCCAAGAATTAAAAATTCTTAAAAAAGAAAGTCATTGGGCTGGGTGCGATGGCTCATGCCTCTAATCCCAGCAATTTGGGAGGCCGAGATGGGTGATCCCGAAGTCACCAGCCTGGCCAAGATGGTGAAACCCCATCTCTAGTAAAAATACAAAAAAATTAGCTGGGCATGGTGGTGGGCACCTGTAATCCCAGCTACTCGGGAGGCTGAGGCAGGAGAATTGCTTGAACCTGGGAGGCGGAGGTTGCTGTGAGCCGAGATGGTGCCATCGCACTCCAGCCTGGGTGACAGAGTGAGACTCCATCTCAAAAAAAAAAAAAAAACCAAAAAAATAATTTTTAATTCTTAAATTTTAGATTTACAGAAAAATTGAGAAGATAGTACAGAGTTCCCATGTTTCTATTTTCCCTCAGTTTTCACTATTATTAACATCTTACATTCATATAGTGCAGTGTTACAATAAATGAACCAATATTGATGTTACTACTAACTGAAGCACATGGTTTCTTCAGATTTCCTTGTTTTTTATTTATTGTTTTATTTTTCTTTTCCAGGATTCCATCTAGAATTTCACCTTCCATTTAGTTGTCATTTCTTCTTAGGTTCTTCTTGGCTGTAACAATTTTTCAGACTTTCCTTGTTTTTGATGACCTTGACAGTTTTGAGGAGTAGTGGTTATGTATTTTATTCGTTGCCCTTCTGTTAAAATTTTTCTGATGTTTCTCTCATGATTAAACAGGGGTTATGGGTTTTAGCAAGGAAGACCACAGAGATAAAATGCTATTCTTGTTATATCAAGAGTATACATAATCACTTTATCATTATTGATGTTGACCTTAAACACCTGGCTGAAGTAATGGTTGTCAGGTTTCTCCACTGTAATTTCACTCATTCTGCCATTCCATGCTCTATTGTGCAGCTTTTCATGTGCTTATCCATTCATACATCTTTTGGGAAATGACTATTCAGATCCTTTGCCCATTTTTAAGTTATTTGCTTTTATTATTGAGTTGTAATAGTTCTTTGTATGTTCTAGATACAAGTCCCTTATCATGTATATAATTCGCAAATATTTTCTCCCATTCTGTAGGTTGTCTTTTTTAGTTTCTTGATGGTGTCCATAAAAAGTATAAAAGCTTGGCCAGGCCTGGTAGCTCATGCCTGTAATCTGAGCACTTTGGGAGGACAAGGCAGGCAGATCACAAGGTCAAGTGATCGAGACCATCCTGGCCAACATGGTGAAAGCCCGTCTCTACTAAGAATACAAAAAAAAAATTAGCTCAGCATGGTGGCACGTGCCTGCAGTCTCAGCTACTTGGGAGGCTGAGGCAGGAGAATTGTTTGAACCCAGGAGGCGGAATTTGCAGTGAGCCGAGATTGCACCACTGCATTCCAGCCTGGACAACAGAAGGAGACTCCGTCTCAAAAAAAAAAAAAAAATCGTAAAAGTTTAATGTAATTAAATTAATTATTTAATTAATTAATTTTTGAGATGGAGTCTTGCTGTGGAGTGCATTGGTGCAATCTCGGCTCACTGCAACCTCCGCCTCCCGGGTTCAAGCGATTCTCATGCCTCAGCCTCACGAGTAGCTGGGATTACAGGCATGTGCCACCATGTCCAGCTAATTTTTGTATTTCTAGTAGAGATGAGGTTTTGCCATGTTGGCCAGGTTAATCTTGAACTCCTGACCTCAGGTGATCCACTCTCCTTGGCCTCCCAAAGTGCTGGGAGTACAGGCATGAACCATCATGCCTAGCCAAAAGTTTTAATTTTGATGAAGTGCAGTTTATGTATTTTTTTCTTTTGTCGCTTGTGTGATAACTGCCTAACCCAGCGTCATGAAGATTTATGTCTATGCTTTATTTTAAAAGTTTTATAGTTTTAGTTCATTCATTTAAGATTTTGACCCACCGGGCACGGTGGCTCACGCCTGTAATCCCAGCACTTTGGGAGGCTGAGGCGGGTGGATCACGAGGTCAAGAGATCGAGACCATCCTGGTCAACATGGTGAAACTCCGTCTCTACTAAAAATACAAAAAATTAGCTGGGCATGGTGGCGTGTGCCTGTAATCCCAGCTACTCAGGAGGCTGAGGCAGGAGAATTGCCTGAACCCAGGAGGCAGAGGTTGCAGTGAGCCGAGATCGGGCCATTGCACTCCAGCCTGGGTAACAAGAGCGAAACTCCGTCTCAAAAAAAAAAAAAAAGGAAAAGAAAAAGATTTTGATCCATTTTGAATTAATTTTTACATATGGCGTGAGATAGGAGTCCAACTTTTTCTCTTGCATATGGATATTCAATTATTCCAGCACTATTTGTTAAAAGACTACAGTAGTTTCCCCCTTATCCATAAAGGATATGTTGCAAGATCTCTAGTGGATGCCTGGAACTGTAAATAGTACTGAACCTGATGGCTGTTAATTGGAACATATTTCTGTTTATTTCTTCCACCTATCCATCTTTTTTTTTTTTTTTTGAAACAGAGTTTTGCTCTGTTGCACAGGCTGGAGTGCAACGGCTCAATCTCGGCTCACTGCAACTTTCACCTCCCAGGTTTGACCGATTCTCCTGCCTCAGCCTCCTGAGTAGCTTGTTTTACAGGTGCCCGCCACCATGCCTGGCTAATTTTTATGTTTTTAGTAGAGACAGGGTTTCACCAAGTTGGCCAGGCTCCTCTTGAACTCCTGACCTTAGGTGATCCGCCTGCCTCAGCCTCCCAAAGTGCTGGGATTACAGGTGTGAGCCACTGTGCTCGGCCTTTTCCATCTTAACTAAGCACTTATGTAACCCCTGAATGGATTCATTCTGCCCATTTCCCCCATACAGCTGATTTATCGAGACAAGGGAATTGCAATGGAGAAAGAGTTTAATTCATGCAGAGCTGGCTGCACAGGAGACTAGAGTTTAATTATTACTCAAATCAGTCTCTCTGAATATTCGGGGATTGGGATTTTAAGGCTAATTTGGTGGGTAGTGGGCCAGAGAGTGGGGAGTATTGATTGCTTAGGTCAGCGATGAAATCGTAGGGAGTCGAAGCTGTCCTTTTATGCTGAGTCAGTTCCTGGGTGGGGCCACAAGACCAGATGAGACAGTTTATTGATGTGGGTGGCACCAGGTAATCCATCAAGTTCAGGGTCTGAAAAATATCTGGAACACCAATCTTAGGTTTTACATTAGTGATGTTATCACTAGGAGGAGTTAGGGAGGTATAGAACCTTGGGGCCTTTAGCTGCATGATTCCTGAACTATAATTTTTAATCTTGTAGCAATTTGTTAGTCCTGCAAAAGCCGTCCAGTCCCCAAGCAAGAAGAGCGCTTGTTTTGGGAAAGGGCTGTTTTTGTCTTTGTTTCAAAGTTAAAATATAAACTAAGTTCCTCCCAAAGTTGGTTCGCCCTAGTCCAGGAATGAACAAGGACAGCTTAGAAGTTAGAAGCAAGATGGAGTCAGGTAGGTCAGATCTCTTTCACTGTAGTAATTTTCTTTGTTATAATTTTTGCAAAGGTGGTTTCACTTACCATGTACTTTGGCCATGACTTTTTGCAGTTCGAGGTGTGACAGTCAAACTAGCATGAATTTCCTTTTCCTTCTTCACAATTTCATGGATAGATTTGTTCTTATAGTAGATCTTAGCAGCTTTAGTGTATGAATTTTTTTCCTTCCCTTATTAAGTCATTAACCTTTACTTTTTCACTTAAAGGAAGAACCTTATGGCTTCTCTTTGGCCTGTTTGAATTGCCAGTATCACTACTCTTGCATTTTGGGAACCTTATTAAGTAAAATAAAGTTACTTGAACACAAGCACTAAGAGACGCTGACAGTCAATCTGATAATTGAAGGGCTACTAAGTGACTGTCGGGTGGGAAGTATAGACATGCGGATAAGCTGGACAAAGATGATTCATGTCCTGGTCACTCACAGAATTTTCATGTAATATTTTCAGGCCATGTTAACCTCAGGTAACAGAAATCTCAGAAACCACTGGTGATGGCAAGGTTGGGGGAAGCAACACGACCACTACTTTCTTCTTTTTTTTTTGAGGCACAGTCTCACTCTGTCACTCAGATTGGGGTGTGGTGGCACAATCTCAGCTCACTGTGACCTCCACCTACCAGGTTCAAGCAATTCTCCTGCCTCAGTCTTCCCAGTAGCTAAGATTACAGATGTGCACCACTACTGCCTGGCTAATTTTTGTATTTTTAGTAGAAATGGTGTTTTACCATATTGGCCAGGCTGGTCTTGAACTCCTGACTTCAGATGATCTGCTCACCTCGGCCTCCCAAAGTGCTGGGATTATATATAGGCATAAGCCACTGTACTCGGCCTTTTTTTTTTCTTTTTTTTTTTGAGATGGAGTCTTGCTCTATTGCCCAGGCTGGAGTATGGTGGCACCATTTCAGTTCACTGCACTCTCTGCCTCCTAGATTCAAGTGATTCTCCTGCCTCAACCTTCCAAATAGCTGGGATTACAGGCACGTGCCGCCATGCCCAGCTAATTTTTGTATTTTTAGTTGAGACTGGGTTTCACCAGATCACGAGGGTAATCTCAAACTCCTGACCTCAAGAGATATGCCTGGATTACAGACGTGAGCCACTGCACCTGGCTGATTACTTTCTATGGTAAGACTAGCATTTAGGTAATTCTGTGGTGTACTTGAGAGGGATTTTCATACTCTTCTTGCTTTCTAGGAGCTTTAAGTCCAGTTGAAGACTTTTAAAAACCCTGTTGTAGGCTGGGTGCAATGGCTCACGCTTGTAGTCCCAGCAGTTTGGGAGGCTGAGGTGGGCAGATCACAAGGTCAGGAGTTCAAGACCAGCCTGACCCATATGGTGAAACCCCGTATGTACTAAAAAAAATACAAAAATTACCAGGATATGGTGGTGCATGCCTGTAATCCCAGCTACTTGGGAGGCTGAGGCAGGAGAATTGCCTGAACCTGGGAGGTGGAGGTTGCAGTGAGCCGAGATCGTGCCACTGCACTCCAGCCTGGATGACAGAGTGAGACTCTGTCTCAAAAAAAGAAACAAAACAAAAAACAACCCTGTTGTAGAGACAGGATGGTTAATGTTCATAATGAAAAAATGCTATTTTATATAAGATTTAGAATTATGCAAGATAGGCCAGGCGTGGTAGCTCATGCCTGTAATCCCAGCACTTGGGGAGGTCAAGGTGGGTAGATCACGAGGCCAGGAGATCCAGGCCATCCTGGCTAACATGGTGAAACCCTGTCTCTACTAAAAATACAAAAAATTAGCTGAGTGTGGTGGCATGCACCTGTAATCCCAGCTATTTGGGGGGCTGAGGCAGGAGAATTGCTTGAACCCAGCAGGCGGGGGTTTCAGTGAGCCAAGATAGTGCCAGTGCACTCCAGCCTGGGCAACAGAGCAAGACTCCGTCTCAAAAAAAAAAAAAAAAGATTTATTCAAGATACAGTTAAAGAATGAATTAAAATAATAATGATACTATAACATTAGAAGCCCAAATATGTGGCCCCTAGCTCCCTTTCTTCTTTATTTAGATTCCATTTGTGTGAGAAATATAGAGATTTCTTGGATGATTTTGGTGCCCAGGTCTGTGATTAACAGCCAAAGTTTCTCAAAAGTGTGTTCTTGGGGGGCCGGGCGTGGTGGCTCACGCCTATAATCCCAGCACTTTGGGAGGCCGAGGCGGATGGATCACGAGGTCAAGAGATCGAGACCATCCTGGTCAACATGGTGAAACCCCGTCTCTACTAAAAAAAGTACAAAAATTAGCTGGGCGTGGTGGTGCACGCCTGTAGTCCCAGCTACTCGGGAGGCTGAGGCAGGAGAATTGCTTGAACCCGGGAGGTGGAGGTTGTGGTGAGCCGAGATTGCGCCATTGCACTCCAGCCTGGGTAACAAGAGCGAAACTCCGTCTCAAAATAATAATAATAATAATAGTAATAAACTGAAACCCTAAATATCACTCTCCCTCTTTAAGTAGTTAGCAATCATGTCCATAAAACATTTTCTTTTTCTTTCTTTCTTTTTTTTTTTTTTTGAGACAGGGGGGTCTTGCTCTGTGGCCCAGGCTGGAGTGCAGTGACACAATCACTGCTGACCGCAGCCTTGACCTTCCGGGCTCAAGAGATTGTCCCACCTCAGCCTGGAGTAAGTAGCTGAGACCAGAGGTGCATGCCACCACACTAGAATAATTTAAAAAAATTTTTTTTTTTTTTTTTTTTTTTGGTAGAGAAGGGGTCTCCCTATGTGGGCCAAGCTGGTCTCAAACTCCTGGGCTCAAGTGATCCTCCTGCGTTGGCCTCCCAAAATGCTGTGATTACTGGCATGAGCCACATGCCTGGCCTACAAAACCTTTTCTACAGGCAATTTGACACTCATCTAACACAAACCTGTAGTTACCCAATATATTTTGATTGGAGAAGCCCAGTGGTTGATACAGGGTTCTCTTTCTATTTGGCGCATAACCTCTTGTGCAGTCTTGAAGAGGGAATAAGAAATGTCTGAACATAATTTATGCAAGGCAGAAATTGAATACCATAGGAGAGTTTTATGGGAGGTGTTTTCTGAGGGGCCTCTGAAGAGATTACAATCTATTAGAGTGAGATTTCCCTGTGGATCACTTCCTTACCTGGATGAGACATGAAAAGTAATGTTATCTAATTGTGATTAGGGTTGAAGCTCTGTAACTCTGTCCCAGTACTCTAGTTTTATTTGATTAGTTTCACAATGAATATGTACCTATATTTTAATGACTTGATTGAAGAGCTTGGTCTTGATATTTGTATATCTTTATTTGCATTCAGCACTTAGCAGTAGAAATTTTGTGTTTCACACTTTGAAATGGCATTACTACTTCTTCCACCTGGTACTAGGAGACCTGAGTTAGAATGCTAATGGCTAATAAGAAAAGTGGCAGTATCTTGTGTGTGTGTGTGTGTGTGTGTGTGTGTCACTTTCCTTGTTGCCAAAGGACTACTTCAGTTTAACATACTGTATTGTTAAAATATAAGAGCTTAATTAGTTTTGGACATTGCCCATGTTTGTTAAATTTTACCAATAAATCTTAATTAAATCTTTTTTTAGTCAACTCATATATTTTCTCTCAACTTGTAGAAATACAACAAACCTTCATATTTGGCAGGGATTCTACTAATGAGTTTTTTTTTTTCATCAGTATGCTTATAAAACAACCTCTTTCAATAAAGCTGTTTTATAATCTCGAGTAATACATAGAAGGGTGTGTGTTGGTCCTCTGGGGCCTTTGTGCCCTGCCTGCAAACGCAAGTTCTGGGTTGACTGATCACATGTTTGGGGGTGGGATCCTGCCTGCTGTTTGTTCTTGGTGATATAACTAGGTCTCTTCCCTCAAAGAAGGGTGGAGATCTTTCCCTGTTGTGGACTTTGGGGCTGAGAACTTTTAGATACCAAGCATTTTAAAATTGACTCAGTAGATTCCAGTGGCTCAGTTTAAATAATAATTTTCTTTAATAATGTGGCTCATTTAAGACTGTTGGAGGAATTTTGCCTATTAAAATGATTTGATTTAATTTAAGCTCAGTCTTGGAATTCTGAATTAGGGATTCAAATAATAATATTATTATTTTGATTATTCTGTAAACAACTACAAAAATGTTGTCTTCTTGTGCTTCTTTTGACTGCTGTGCAAAGGACTGTTTTTTGGGGGACTGGCCCTTTAGAAGCAGTAGCCACCCTGCAGACATTATTGTCTGATGACCTTTGTCATTAGGAATGCCCAGGAAACAGCTTCATGATTGTTTATCTTAAGCCTCAAGTGAAGTTTGTGATACGTCCTTTCAAGTTACTTTTGGTTAGTTTCTTAAGTTTACTTTGTTTTTAATTGGAAGCTCCACCTTTTTAACTTTGTCATGAATTGTCAGTGCTGAGTTCCTGGTAGTTGGTAAAAAGAATTGCCTTCTCCCTGATCCTGTTCTGTGGGAAGCCTTTGTGGTTTAGTTTCACAGTTTCTCATTGTTGCTAGCTACAGTTGTCTCCTCCCTCCTGCCCTTCCCTCCCGACCGCTCTAGCTATTCCCTTGTCCCTCCCCATTCTTGTATCACTTGCCCCACAGTTACCCTCGTGATTAGAGGTCTTTTGCTGGAGGTTGACTGTGCTGTCTGGTAAGTATTGTAGTTGTTGTGGTGGTAAAAATGGATGGATGGAGGATTGCAGGAACTGGTTAGTTTTTGTGAAGTTTTCTTTCTTTTTAAAAAAATATTCCCAAGCACTGATTAATAAAGTATTTCTTTTAAAAGCAGTAGTTTAAACTTTGAGATTGAGATTTTAGGACTCTCAGTTTTCAAGAGGCATCTTTCAAGCTGTTGTTTCTGCTCTTTACCCCTCCTCTCTGTTTCAGTTATTAAATTTTGGAGATTTAATTTTTGTTTTTTGTTCAAAAAAATCATAGATGATAGTTTGTTAGAATTAAAGGCAAGAGTTGTGGGTTTAGTATTTTAAATTTCCTTCAAACAGAGATGGTTATTTGTGATTTCGTTATACTTTTCAGTATTAACATACTGGTTAAAGTAATAATGAAGAAAAGACCCTCTTTTGTGGCTAAGCTGGAAAGTAGCTGAATTACTCTTTTTTCCTATCAGCAGAATAGTGTTGGCAAAATCCACTAAGATTTTGGCAATATGTTGTCAATTCTGGGAAATGGTTTGCCAAGTACTTAAGGATAACAGATGCTTCTGGGAATTATTTTTTGGAAGTTAGATAGATTTGTTCATTAACACCTGCTCCCTTGAGGCCTATAATCCTTTTGAAAGTAAAATATTTAATATTTGATCTTTAGATTGAGTCAAATATCACTTTCATAATGGGCTATTTCCTTGAGTTTTATGTTTTGAGCTTCTACTAAGAAGCAATATTTGTGTGTGTATTAAATTTTTTTTTTTTTTTTGGATACTGGATGGTTGATACTTTGGTATTTTAAGCAGTTATAAGTGATGAGCTTTGGATTCTCCCAAACTACTGCTAGTTAAAAGTCATCTTTATGGTAGATGATGTGAGAAGAAACTGGTTTCTCAGATTTTATTGGTGTTCAGTTGAGGCACTTACTCAAATGATGGTTGTATTCGTACAGTAATGATAGGCAAGTGCTGGGTCTTTGCTAAGTGCTTTGCATGTACTTCTAATTCCCAGTACAACCTGGCCAGGTAGTAGTATTGTCCCTCTAGAAAGCGGCTATACATAGGTAGAAAGAACATGGGTTTTCTTTCTTGCAAAATGAGAAAAATAATCACTATTTGGCAGATTAATTGTGAGAATTAGAAGACATATCATGTATCTGGTGCCTAGCACAGTGCCAAACATGTAGTTTGTATTCACTAAGTGGGCTACCATTATTATAATTTTACAACTGAAAGAACCAGAGAGAATAAGTAATTTGCTGAAGGTCACTCAATTTTAAATGGTAGAGCTAGGATGTGAACTGGCTTAAAGTGTGAAGTCTGGTAGCATGTTTTCATTTGAGTATTGTAAAGGCTGTTAGATTACATTTTGGTGGATTCCTACTCATCCCATCACCTCCTGCCCCTACAGAGGAAAGCTTCTTTATAGATGGTCTCCTTTCTTTGGTATCCTCTGTCACCCTCCCAGTCAGTCATGTGCTTGCTCTCTCACACTGGAGTTGCTTGTGCCATTCAGTACCAGTGTTCTCCCAACAGAAATGAGTCAAGCCGGTGCTGTCAGTTTGCTTCCCTTCCTTTCTTCCTCTTGTTGATAGCACTGCCATACTTTCATTATTGTTTGTACCGAAATAATTTGAGCATGGGTATGTTTATAATGATTCATAAATAGTGCGTAGATGCAATCAAGTGTTTAAATTTAAAAAAAGCCTCAGTGATTTAAAAAATTAGGGATAAAAGTCTCTGGTTCTAAATGATTGAATCAGAAGGTTAATAATAATAATAATACTCGTTTGGCTATCCAGGGGCCTAATAGATTGCTATTGATTTTCTTTCCTTTAACCACTGCTGTTACTAGTTTGCTACTATTGGGAGTAGGGTTGAGAAAAAACATTGCGTTTGTCCTAATGACCATAAAATAGAGTATCTTTCTTCTGTAGACCTTTTGGAAACACAAGGTAAGATTTAGGTGTGATTTGATTTAGGCAGGAGATGCAGGGACAAGCTAAAGAGCTATTTGGTTGTGCCTGTAACTGAGTTCTCTCTAAACAGAAAAATGTGAGTTTAATTGGTCTTACGAAACTTAGTTCTTCATTTATTTGTTTAACAAGGAATGAGCATTTGTTGAGTGTAAAGCAATGTAACTTTCTACATTGTATTCCAATGAAGTATTGTTACACTGTTTAAATATTGATTCATGATGTTCCTGGGAGGGAGAGAGAAATCTCAGTTGCCCTGGAGAGGTATTTAAAAAGACAGTCCTTGGGGAAATAATGTAAATGACTGCTCCTTCCTGATGATGTGTGGCCATTATTAGTTCCTATCACTCTAAGTAGCCAGTGGTATGACTTCTTCAAATAGGTTTGTTGAGTGGAAAAGATTGCTAGTATTCGGTAGGACTGGGAAGATGGGAGTAGAGAAGGAAGGAGCATTCCTTGATTGAGGGGGAAAAAAGAATCCTGGGCTTGTGCACAGAACAAATCTTTTTGTATGTGTTTTATGTGTACTGGTAGATGAGGTTGGAAATGTGCATGGGATAAGATTATGGAAGGCCATTCAAAGCCAGAGTTTTGGCTGTATTTTGTCACTGAAGTTTTCTGAGCTAATCGTGATTAATCAGTTTGCTTTTGCAATATTGTATAGATGGGATTAGAGGGGAAAGAATAGTTAGAAAGTTTTTGCAGTAGGCTAGGTGAATTGTATTGAGAATGTGCTGTTTTTAGAATACGTTTTTCCCCAGGCTGGGCGCAGTGACTCATGCCTGTAAACCCAGCACTTTGGGAGGCCAAGGTGGGTGGATCACTTGAAGTCAGGAGTTTGAGACCAGCCTGGCAAAGATGGTGAAACCCTGTCTCTACTAAAAATACAAAACTTAGCTGGGTGTGAGGGCACACACCTGTAATACCAGCTACTAGAGAGGCTGAGGCAGGAGAATCGCTTGAGCCTGGGAGGCAGAGGTTGCAGTGAGCCAAGATGGCGCCACTGCACTCCACCCTGGGTGACAAAGCAAGACTCTGTCTCAAAAAAACACATAAAACATAAAAAGAAGGGCCGGGCGCGGTGGCTCACGCCTGTAATCTCAGCACTTTGGGAGGCCGAGGCGGGTGGATCACGAGGTCAAGAGATCGAGACCATCCCGGTCAACATGATGAAACCCCGTCTCTACTAAAAATACAAAAAATTAGCTGGGCATGGTGGCGCGTGCCTGTAATCCCAGCTACTCAGGAGGCCGAGGCAGGAGAATTGCCTGAACCCAGGAGGCGGAGGTTGCGGTGAGACCATAAAAAGAATGCATTTTCCCCATTTTTATGTGGCTTTGGGATTTGTGCTGTCGATTATAGTTTGATCTTCAGGAATTTTTATAGTAGTTGTGTGTGTGTGTGTGTGTGTGTGTGTGTGTGTGTGTTTTCCTGTAAGAGAAAATGAGAGAGAGGGAGAGAGAATGGGTTTAGAGGATGGTCAGTCATCATAATTGTACTATTTATGGAACTCCTCTTTTGTACCTGAGCCTACGTATTCTGCATACATTATTTTGTTGCATCCTTTTAGCACGTCATATTTATTATAGATAGTAAATGGCCTGAATGTGATGGAGCCAGGATTCGAATGTAGATTCATCTTATTCTTCATCATCGTTATCTTCATCATGATCATCATCAAAACATTTATTCTGCACTTATCATATGTTAGGCACTGGGCTAATTATACATATTTACATTATTTAATTCTTATAACAATCCTATGAGATAGATGTTATTTATTAATCCCATTTTTTTCTGATGAAGTACCTGAGACTTAGTTTAATAACTTTGTCAGTATGACACAGGTGTTAGGTGGTGGAGCTGAGACTTGTTCTGTTCCACTAATTCTGTGTCCCCAGGTTGTATAATTCACATAATGTTCTCTAGGAATGGGACCCTTTGGCTCTCTACTGTAAGCATGTTACCTCCTGAGGTTCTGCAATATTGTTGGCCCTGCAGAGGCTATACTTTTAACCACTATGTTCTTTCTACTACCATGCTGCCTCCCTTAGAAGTCAGTAAATTATACAAGTATGGATCTTTATAAGGAAGGGCTAAGTAGCCTGCAGCTGTCATTTCTTAGTTCTTACAATTTGTCAATTATAACTAAGTAAAATGTGCCTTCTTTTTGTTTCTTTCCACCTACTTTTTAACAAATTTTAGAGAAATTTGTTATTCATGACAGTTACCTAAGCTCTTATGTAGGAAAAATAAGACTTTCTGTCCTTTATCAGCATACAGTTCTTCTGTTGTACGTGATGTAATAGTTTGAAGTTGCCAAAGTCCAGCCCTCAGGAAATTGTTTGAGTCGAGTAACTATTCACTGGGCAGTTTAAGATAACCAGCCCATAAATCAACAAATAGCTTGGCTCTTTTTATGGTTGTAGATGCTTATCTTTTTCTATTTTCAAGGTTGAATCAGAAGCAAATATTGTTTCCATTGATATAGCACTATTAGAAAAAGTTGTCAGCATTATCTCAATCTAGATATGGACATTTTGTCCGTTCTTTTATTTAAGGAGAGTCAGAATTTATCGGGATGTTATAATTGGTTGTTCTAGGCTAGGTACTTTCAAACAAAAAGTTTTCTCTTTCAATGAAACTTTCAGTGATTCAATGCCTATTATATTCAACCTCTGTGTGGAATAAAAAGATGCCCGTAAGGAAGATAAAATGTAGTCCATGTACACAAATAACTGTAACATGAGGGAGAATGTGAGTATTGTAATCCAAGCCCCACCATGCACTGAGAGCACAGAGGAGGATGAAATAAATTGTGAGACTGGAAAGGTGAGAGGGTGAGAGGGAAGGTTTTTGATACAGCTGTTTCTTGTAGGATAGTTACAATTTTCAGCAAGAATAAATGGAGAGGAAAGGCATTCCAGGTAGAGGCAATATTAGAGTCGAGACAATGAGAAAGTAAAGGACAGAGCATATTTGTTAATACAGAAAGGAGTCCAGTGTACTTGGAATGAAGGATGAGTGAGAGGCCCATAATAGATGATCAATGAAATGTCTGAAAAGTGAGTGAATGAGTAGATGAACCTGGAAATGGTGGTAAGATCCAATGATTCTCAAACTTTTTGTTGGTGCCAGACATATTTAATTACTCATAATTAGGAATTAATTTTTTTTTTTTTTGAGATGGAGTCTTGCTCTGTTGCCAGGCTCGAGTGCAGTGGTGTGATCTTGGCTCATTGTAACCTCTGCCTCTTGGGTCCAAGAGATTCTCCTGCCTCAGCCTCCCAAGCAGCTGGGACTACAGACGCGTGCCATCATACCCAGCTAAGTTTTGTATTTTTAGTAGAGATGGGGTTTCACCATGCTGGCCAGGTTGATCTTGATCTCTTGACCTCATGATCCACCTGCCTCAGCCTCCCAAAGTGCTGGGATTATAAACGTGAGCCACCATGCCCAGCCAGGAATTAATTTTATTGGCAGAATATGTGAATTTGAAAAATATGCAGCATAAAAATCACAATCATGAACATGACGTCAGTGATATGATTTGGATATTTGTTCCCCCAGATCTAATGCTGAAATGTAATCCCCAGTGTTGGAGTTGGGGCCTTGTGGAAGGTATTGGATCATGGAGGTGGATCCCTCATGAATAGCTGAGTGATGAGTGAATTCTCACTTAGTTAATTCACACAAGATCTGGTTGTTTAAAAGAGTCTTGGATCTCCCCCTTGTCTCTCTTGCCCTGTGATACCTGGGTTTCCCTTTGCATACTGTCATGATTGTAAGTTCCCCGAGGCCTTGCCAGAAGCTGAGCAGATGCTGGTGCCATGCTTCCCATACAGATCACAGAAGCATGAGCTGATTAAATTTCTTTTCTTTATAAATTACCCAGCTTTGGGTTCTTTTTGTTTTTGATGGCATCTTGCTCAGTCGCCCAGGCTGGAGTGCAGTGGTGCAATCTTGGCTCACTGCAACCTCCACCTCTTGGGTTTGAGCAATTCTTGCGCCTCAGCCTCCTGAGTAGCTGGGACTGCAGGCATGCGCCACCACGCCTGGCAATTTTTGTATTTTTAGTAGAGACAGGGTTTCGCCATATTGGCCAGGCTGGTCTTCAACTCCTGACCGTGTGATCTGCCCACCTTGGCCTCCCAAAGTGCTGGGATTACAGGTGTGAGCCACCTCGCCCAGCTGGGTCCTTCTTTATAGCAGTGCAAAAATGGCTTAACACAGTTAGGAAAAAAGATGTTAAAATAGGTTCAATTGACAGCTTTCATTTTTTTCCCCCTTAACTGCTTTGATTTTTTTCCCTCTTAAGTTTGCTACTATTCAAGTTTTTATAGTGCTAGTAGACTAAGTAGGTAAGAAAAAATTATGGGAGAGAAACTTATGAAAAAAATCCATCTATTTTCTCTTCTGTGAATTAGAAAAATACCATTTTTCTTATCCAGCCAAAAGAATATCCGCCTCTAGGAGCCATTAAATATTTTGAAAAGGGGAGTGACATAGTGTGGACTGTGTTTTAGGAGTCAGGAGGTAGTGACATGTAGAATTAGAAAGCTGGCAGTCAATAATGTGGTATAGTGGTCCAGAGATGGTGAGGATCTGAACCTTGGTAGCAGCAGCAGTGAGAATAGAATTAAAGGAAATAGAAATCCACACCAGGCCCTCTGCTTCTAAATAGGAAATAGTTACCAATCGTTAAACAGATTTCTTTCTTTCTTTCTTTCTTTTTTTTGAGACAGAGTCTCGCTCTTGTTGCCCAGGCTGGAGTACAATGGCGTGATCTCGGCTCACTGCAACCTCCACCTCCTGGATTCAAGTGATTCTCCTGCCTCAGCCTCCCCATTAGCTAGGATTACAGGCACGTGCCACCACGCCCAGCTAATTTTTTTGTATTTTTAGTAGAGATGGGGTTTCACTATGTTGGCCAAGCTGGTCTCGAACTCCTGACCTCAGGCGATCCACCTGCCTCAGCCTCCCAAAGTGCTGGGATTACAGGTGTGAACACATCTTTCATATTGTTAGGATTATGTGTCTCAATGGTTGGTTATCTCTGGTCTCAACTCCTTTCACTCTGTTTTTAGGGAAAATGTGTTTAAACCCCTATTTTAGTTTTCTTTAAGGAAATGAAAGTTTATAGATTATTTATAAATTATAGTTAATTTAGAAAAAGGAGGTTAAAAAAATCCATAATTTCATCATCCTAACAAGACCCCTATCATTTTACATTTACTTACCCCTGATCTTGCAGAGTTTTAAACTTCTCTGTTAATTCATTCTATGCACATTTAACTCTGAGAAACAGGTTTCTGAACTAATAAAACAACCCATGAATTGCCATACTGTGTTGTTAAACATAGTAAACCAAGAGATTTCACATGTAACCCTCAGTGGACTCTAGTATCACAAACTATGTCAATGTCTCTTCTTTTTCTATAAATCTATCTTGGTCCACCTACCTTTAGACATGTAGATATTTATTTCCTAAATGCCTCAATCCCTTTTGGGCCCAAAGTTCCATCTTCTTCAGTGAATTATTAGCATATTTAAAATGTTTATTATTTTTATTATTTATTTATTTTTTAATTTTAATTTTTTTTTGAGACAGAATCTCGCTCTTGTTGCCCAGGCTGGAGTGCAATGGCACGATCTCATCTCACCACAACCTCTGCCTCCCAGGTTCAAGCGATTCTCCTGCCTCAGCTTCCCAAGTAGCTGGGATTACAGGCATGCACCACCACGCCTGGATAATTTTGTATTTTTTTTTAGTAGAGATGGGATTTCTCCGTGTTGGTCAGGCTGGTTTCAAACTCCCAACCTCAGGTGATCTACCCTCCTTGGCCTCCCAGAGTCCTGGGATTACAGGCATGAGCCACTGTGCCTGGCCCTTTTATTTTGAATTTATAGAAAAGTTGCAAAAATAGTTTCCTCTAATGATACCATCTTATATAACTATAATACATTGATCAGAACCAGGGATTAATAGTATTGGTACAACACTGTTAACTAAAGAGCTTTACTAAACATCACCAGTTTGCCTACCATTATTCTTTTTCCTTTTTTATTTTCAGTTTTTAAAGCTTTTAATTTTTTTTTTTTTAATTTTTAGAGTGGGGGTCTTGCTTTGTTACCCTGGGTGGAGTGCAGTGGCACAGTCATAGCTCACTGCAGCCTCGAATTCCCAGGCTGAAGCAGTCCTTCTTCGTCATCCTTCTGAGTAGCTGGGACTACAGACAAGCATCGACAAGCCTGACTAATTTAAAACAAATTTATTTGGCTGGGCGAGGTGGTTCACACCTGTAATCCCAACACTTTGGGAGGCCAAGGCAGGCGGATCACCTGAGGTCAGGAGTTCAAGACCAGCCTGGCCAACATGGTGAAACCTAGTCTCTACTAAAAATATAAAAATTAGCTGGGCGTGGTGGCAGCTGCCTGTAATCCCAGCTGCTTGGGAGGCTGAGGCAGGAGAAATACTTGAAACCGGAGATGGAGGTTGCAGTGAGCTGAGATCGTGCCATTGTACTCCAGCCTGGGCAACAAGAGTGAGACTTCTCAAACAACAACAACAACAACAACAAAACAGCTGGGCTTGGTGGCTCACACTTGTAGTCCCAGCACTTTGGGTGGCCGAGGAGGGCGGATTATGAAGTCAGGAGTTTGAGACGAGTGTGACCAACATGGTGAAACCCTATCTCTACTAAAAATACAAAAATTAGCTGGATGTGGTGCACCTGTAATCCCAGCTACTCAGGAGGCTGAGGCAGGAGAATTGCTTGAACCTAGAGGTGGTGGAGGTTGCAGTGATCCAATATCATGCCGTAACACTCGAGCCTGGGTGACAGAGCAAGACTCCGTCTCAAAAAAAAAAAGACAACTTTTTTTTTTTTTTTTGTAGAGACAGGGCCTCACCATCTTGCACGGACTGTGTTACTCTTTCTGTTTCAGGATCCTATCTAGAATCTCACATTGCATTTTAGGTGTTTCCCTTCCTTACTCTTCTGTATTCTGTAAAAGTTTCTCAGTCTTTCTTTGTCTTATAACCTTGACATTTTGGGGGAATATTGAGCAATATTAATTTGAGGGCTATTTGTCAAGTATTCCTTAATTTGGATTTGTCTGTTATTTTCTGATGGACTGAGGTTATAGGCGAGGCAAGAATACCACAGAAATTATTTGTGTCCTTTTCAGTGCATCATATCATGGCATTCATGATGTCAATATGTATTATTACTGATTATTTTGACCTTGATTATTTCGTTAAGGTAGTTTCTGCGGGGTTTGTCCATTGTAAAACTACTATATTTTCCTTTGTGGTTAATAAATGTCTTAGTGGAGATACGTTGGTACTATCATTTTCATAAATGTCATGGAGTTCTCTACATATGGGATTAGTGTCTACTTAAAGACTTTATTGAACTTTAATTACTGTGTAATTAATTAGCTTAAAAGGTCCATCTCCTTGGCTGGGCACCATGGCTCACACCTGCAATCCCAACACTTTGGGAGGCCAAGGCAGATGGATCACTTAAGGCCAGGAGTTCAAGACCAGCCTGGCCAACATGGCAAAACCTGGTCTCTACTAAAAATACAAAAATTAGCCTGTCTTGGTGGCACATGCCTGTAATCTCAGCTACTCCGGAGGCACAGGTGGGAGAATTGCTTGAACCAGGAGGTGCAGGTGGTGGTTGCAGTGAGCTGAGACTGTGTCACTGTACTCCAGCCTGGGTGGCAGAGCGAGACTCGGTCTCAAAAAAAAAAAAAAATCTCCTTATAAACTTTCCACACTTTACGACTAGTTTTATCAAAGGGTTCCCAGGCTTTGCAGGAACAAATTCTATCAAGTCTTCATTGGTTTCAGTTCCATTCCAGCTCCACTCATAATGAATCTCTTATGCTAATAACCTGTTGCTCTCTGGACCGCATTTACCCACTGTCTCACAGGGCGCCAGGCTCCTCCTGACCCAGTGTCCTTCCAGGCCTCATCTCCCTTTATGCACAAGTCAGTTCCATTTGAATGACTACTTTGGGTTTTTTTCAGAAACAGAGACTGAGAGAAGCTGACTTTGTTGGTGAAGAATACAGTGGGGGATAATTAGGGTGGCTGCAGCTGGAGCCTGGTTTATTACTTTGGCCTGAGAAAAATAGCAGCACATTAAGCTGTACTGTGTATACTTGTGAAGGAATCATTCTCTGTGTTTCATTAATACAGAGAAAGTGTTTTTTTCTAAAGGTCATCAGCTTCTAGAGGTATGCCTTTAATTTTGTCAGCCTTAATCTGTAATGATCTTTTCTTTTTTTTTTTTTTAAAGAAAGAAAAAGAATAAAGAAGAGGAGGAAAAAGGAAGAGAAAGAGAGAGAATAGGAGTATTGCTTTCTTGCCCAGGCTAGAATGCAGTTTAGTAATGAGTATTGAAAACCTCTTTTATACCAATAATTATACTTGATGTAAACAGGAAGGAATAAGGGAAGAAAATAACAAACGAACAGCCAACCAATATTTCATTTAAACCTATGAAATGCTATGCGATTACTGAGTAGTGATTTACTTCCAATTATGTAGTCACTTATGGAATAGGTGTGAGGTGGTAATGTATGTTTTATGTATTTGAAGTGGAGAGTTCTATAAATGTTTATTAAGTTTACTTGTTCTGGGTCTGAGTTCAAGTCCTGGATGTCCTTGTTAATTTTCTGTCTCGTTGATCTATAAAATCGTTAGCTCTTCTTGTTACATTGATCCTTTTGCCATTATGTAATGTCATTCTTTGCCTCTTTTGTTCTTTGTTACTTTAAAGTCTACTTTATCAGAGGTGAGAATTGCATCTCCTGCTTTTTATTTGTTTATTTTTACTCTCTGATTGGTTGATAAATCTTCCTCCTTCTCTTTGTTTTGAGTCTTTGTGTATCGTTGCATGTGAGATGGGTCTGGATGCAGCATAGCAATGGGTTTTGGCTTTTTATCCAATTAGAATATATATAACTTTAATACTAGCATTTGATGCTAGCTGGCTGTTTTGCCCATTAGTTAGTGTAAATTTTTCATTGTGTTAATGTTCTTTTCTTTTTGATATATTTTTGGAAAGGCTGATATTGGTTGTTCCTTTATATGTATAGTGCTTCTTTCAGAAGCTCTTGTAAAGCAGGCCTGGCAGTGGTGAACTCTCTAAGTACTTGTTTGTTCGCAAAGGATTTAATTTTTCCTTCGATTATAAAGCTTAGTTTGGCTGGATAGGAAATTCTGGGTTGAAAGTTCTTTTCTTTAAGGATGTTAAATATTGGTCCCCACTCTTTTCTGGCTTGTAGGGTTTCTGCTGAGAGATCTGCTGTAAGTCTGATAGGTTTCCCTTTATGGGTAACCTGACCTTTCTCTCTGGCTGCCCTTAGTATTTTCTCCTTCATTTCAACCCTAATAAATCTGGCAATTATGTGCCTTGGGGTTGGTCTTCCTGAAGAATATCTTTGTGGTGTTCTCTGTTTTACCTGGAGCTGAATATTACCCTGCCTTGCCAGGTTGGGAAAATTTTCCTGAATGATATCCTGAAGAGTATTTTCCAACTTGGATTCATTCTCTTCATCACATTGTGATGTAATGATCTTTTCAATTTAACCCTATGGACTGTGGAGTTACTTGCTGTGAGCACAAGAATCCAAAATCCAAATGTGGACCAAGTATTACATTTAGATCTATTTAGTGCAAACAAATTTTATACAGTGAATAACAGTAGATGGTTCTTTGATTAATAAAATACAAATTTATTAGTATTACTGAATTCAAAGTAGCTTTTTGAATTATATATTTTCTCAAGTAACATATATTATAAAAGGCCAGTTTACGTAATGTGAATGGGGCAGACTCAGATACTCTGACACTTGAAGCTTATACAATTCAGAGGGCCTCTTTTAAGGAAAATATTTTTTGAAACCAAAAATGAGATATTCAGCCTTGAGAATCTGTGCAAGAGAAGGAGCCCTGAAGCTTAAGTTTCATTAGTGGCTTGGTAAATCTGCCTCTGGATATGAGGCTCTGCAAAAACGTTGGGACCCCCTGTTTTCTATCATTTCATACATGGAAAGGTTTTTGGCTTGCCCAGAGGAGGCTAGTGTCTTCAGATTGGAAACAGTGGGACATATAACTTAGTAACTGTGTTACACAAGGAAATAGGTAATAAGTAATAAGATAACATGCTTCTTTCCCAATTTTGGCTTTTACTTTCCTAGAAATTTACCACATTGCCCAGGCTTGTCTCGAATTCCTGGCCTCAAGTGATCCATTAGCCTCGGCCTCCCATTCTGGGATTTCAGGCATGAGCCACTACACCCAGCCTAATTTTTTATTTCTTTATGGTAAAATACCTAGGAGTAGGATTGGCAGGTAAAAGTATGGTAAATGTGCAACCATGTTTTGCTTAACAACAGGGATATGTTCTGAGAAATGTGTTGTTAGGTAATTTTATCATTGCATGAATATCATTTAAGTGCATTTGCATAAACCTAGATGATATAGCCTACTACACACCTAGGCTATATGATATAGCCTACTTCTCCTATGCTACAAACCTGTATAGCATGTTACTGTACTAAATACAATAGGTGCCAGGTGCGGTGGCTTACACCTATAATCCCAGCACTTTGGGAGGCTGAGGCAGAAGGATCACCTGAGGTCAGGAGTTCGAGACCAGCCTGGTTCAACATGGTGAAACCTTGTCTCTACTAAAAATACAAAAAATAGCTGGGCATGGTGGTGTGTGCCTGTAATCCCAGCTACTCAGGAGGCTGAGGCAGGAGAATCACTTGAGCTCAGGAGGCAGAGGTTGCAGCGAGCCAAGATCATGCCATTGCACTCCAGCCTGGGCAACAAGCAAACTCCATCTCAAAATAAATAAACAGGCTGGGCGTGGTGGCTCACGCCTGTAATCCCAGCACTTTGAGAGGTCTAGGTGGTCAGAACACGAGTTCCAAGAGATCAAGACCATCTGGCCAACATGCTGAAACCCCATCTCTACTAAAAATACAAAAATTAGCTGGACGTGGTGGTGCCGCCTGTAATACCAGCTACTCAGGAGGCTGAGGCAGGAGAATTGCTTGCACTTGGGAGGTAGAGGTTGCAGTAAGCCATGATCGTGCCATTGCACTCCAGCCTGGCGACAGATTGAGACTCCATCTTAAAAAAAAAAAAAATAGACAATTGTAACAAAATAGTATTTGTGCAGCTAAACATATCTAAACATAGAAAAGGTAAGTAAAACTAAGGTAAGTCCCATAATCCCATAATTTTATGTGATCTCTTCTTGACTGAAACATTGTTATGCAGCTCATGACTATATATTTAAATTTAGTAACTGCCAGATGTGTTGTTTTGCATTTCATTTTTTTTTTTTTGGAGACGAAATCTTGCTCTGTCACCCAGGCTGAAAGGTTGGAGTGCAGTGGCTCCATCTAGGCTCATTGCAACCTCCACTTCCTAGGATCAAGCAATTCTCTTGCCTCCATGCATCCTAGTAGCTGGGATTATAGGTGCCTGCCATCATGCCTGGCTAATTTTTGTATTTTTAGTGGAGACAGGGTTTTATCATATTTGCCAGTCTGGTCTTGAGCTCCTGACACAGGGGATCCACCCACCTCAGCCTCCCAAAGTGCTGGGATTACAGGCTTGAGCCATAGCAGCGGCCTGTTTTGCATTTCTATGAGCAATTTAGGAGAGTTCCAGTTGTTGTGATTCATCATCGGCACTTGCTATTGTCAGGTTAAACTTAAAAAAAAAATTATTCTAATAGATGTTTAGTGTGGTTTTAATTTCCATTTCCCTAATTTGACCATCTTTCCATTTGCTCATTTACCTTTTGTATATCTTATTGGTGAAATGTCTGTCAAATTTTTTGCCCATTAAACAAAATTGGGTAGTTTTTCTTATTAAGTTTTGAGTATTCCATATAGTTTAGGTCTAAGTCATTTATTCATTATGTGATTTGCAAATATTTTCTTCTAATCTTAGGCTACTCTTTTCATTCTCTTAACAATTTTTTTTTTTTTTTTGAGGCAGAGTTTTACTCTTGTCACCCAGGTTGGAGTGTGGTGGCGTGATCTCGGCTCACTCAATCTCCACCTTCTGGTTTCAAGCAATTCTCCTGCCTCAGCCTCCTGAGTAGCTGGGATTATAGGTGCATGCCACCACACTTGGGTAATTTTTGTATTTTAGTAGAGACAGGGTTTCACCATGTTGGCCAGGCTGGTCTTGAACTCCTGACCTTGTGATCTGCCCACCTCGGCCTCTCAAAGTGCTGGGATTACAGGTGTGAGCCACAGTGCCCGGCCAACAGTGTCTTTCAAAGAGCAGACGTTCTTATGATGAAGTCCAATTCTATATTTTTTTCCTTTTATACGTTATGCTTTTGTTGTATCTGAGGAATCTTTGGCAGGATGTGATGGCTCACACCCGTAATCCTAGCACTGTAGGAGGGCAAGGAGGGCAGATCATTTGAGGTCAGGAGTTCAAGACAGCCTGGCCAACATGGTGAAACCCTGCTGTACTAAAAATACAAAAATTAGCTAGGCATGGTGGTGCACACCTGTAATGCCAGCTACTAGGGGCATTAGGTAGGGTGGAGGTGATGGGGCTGAGGCAGGAGAATTACTTCAACTCAGGAGGTGGAGACTGCCATAAGCTGAGATTGTGCCACTGCACTCCAGCCTGGGCAACAGAGGGAAACTGTCTCAAAAAAAAAAAAAAAAAAAAAAGCATTTTTGCCTAACCAAAGGTCACAAAATTTTCTCCTTCCTTCTTCTAGATTTTATAGGTTTAGGTTTTTTGTTTAGAACTGTGAGCTATTGAATTATTTTTATATAAGATGTAAGATATGGCTCAAGGTTCAGTTTTTTGCATGTGGGTGTCCCAGTTGTTCCAACATCATTTGTTGAAAAGACTGTCATTTCTCAATTAAATTGCTTTGGTACTTTCATTAAAAATGAATTGACTGGCTGGGCGTTATGGCTTACGCCTGTAGTCCCAGCACTTTGGGAGGCTGAGGCAGATGGATCACTTGAGGGTCAGGGGTTTGAGACCAGCCTGGCCAACATGGCGAATTCTAAAAATATAAAAATCAGCCGGGCATGGTGGTGGCACATTCCAGTAATCTCAGCTACTTGGGAGGCTGAGGTAGGAGAATTGCTTGAACCCAAGAAGCAGAGGTTGCAGTGAGCCAAGATTGCACCATTGCACTCCAGCCTGGATGACAGTGAGATTCCATCTCAAAAAAAAAAAAAAAGAAAGAATAGGTAGTGGGAGCCATACTGATAAAACTGTAATTCCCCTCCTCACATATCTTCAGTAAATGGCATTGGAGAAGGATTATATTGTTTAATGCTGTATCTACAACTTAAGTGAAATGTTTTTGTCGTTCGTATTTCTCTGGACCACTTGTTACTGCCTCTCTTGTCTGGTCCTTAGTTTGTGACACACCTAGAACAGGTCTGAGAACTTACTGCTTGACCCTACATAATACTGCCATTCAGAGCCTGAGAATCTTTTTTCTGCTACTGTGTTTTTTTCCTTTTGCTCCCTGTACGCAGGGGTGTGTGTCATAGGGTAGGCCGAGTTTCAGTAAGCTCCTAATGTGGATATTGGAACCCCCACCTGCCTGCCAAGTCCTTTTGGCTGTGAGCGAAGTGGATGCTTGGTACTTGTCATTCCTTTGCAGCAATTGAGCTGAAGGAATGCTGCATGGCTTGTTGGAAGTTGCTTAGTGCCCTTGAGTGAGGTGTGTATGAGGGTGTGTGTAGAGAGGTGAGGGTCTTATAGTCTGTGTGGGAGATAGGGGATCCTTTCTAGTGTCATGTTAATCATCAGGCAGTATGTTGATCATCAGCATACTGCCTCCTTATGACTAGCACTGTAATAGGAGCTTTTGGAATAGAATAATAAAATATATGATTAAGTCATAGTTTAATAGTCAAACATTTCTAGCTCTGCCACTTACCAGCGTTGAATTGGGCAAGTTAATGTCTTTAAGCCTGACTTTACTTTTCTGTAAAATTGGAGTATTAATAGCTATCTGATAGGACTGCTGTAAATATTAAATAAAGAACATAAGTATTGTGTTTAGCACGTGCCTGACTCTAGGTACTATTTCATTTCATGTAGTCCTATTATGACGGGTACAATATAAAACAGAAAGTAATAAAAACAGAATAATGTGATAGTACAGTGTATAATCAAATACTTTAATTGTGACATGTAGATTATAAATAGTCTGAGAATTTACAGAAGGGAAAGAACAGTCTTATGCAACCATTTAATATTCCCATACCTCAGTTTTTCCACTGGACATGCTGTAGACAATGCTAGGTGATCTCCCAGAGAATGATTAAGATGTCGAAGCATTTTTGCATTTTTAGGTGGTGCATATGATGGTGGGAAGGAAGGGAGAAGACTGAGGAACTGTTAGAAACCAAATTTAACACTTAACATTTAAAAATTTTTTCTTATGTAGATGGACATGGCAGCCTTATAGGAAAACTTAAAGCGGGAGATGTGGTGGTTTCCTTCCAGGGAACATACTTGTTTTAGTATTACTCTCTGTTGCCTCACTGGCATTTTAATTAGTTGAAAACTCAAGTTGGTCAATGGATTGCCTCTGATTGTGAGCCCTTGGATATAATCTGGAGATTAAGTGATTTGTAACCCAAATTATCTCTCTGATCCTCTGGCAAAAATCAAACTAACAAACAAACAGGGCAGGAGAAGATTTAGTTCTCTTGGACTGCATGTTAAGGACATGTGGTTTACTCACCATCAGTGTTTCTCTGGGTAGAACATCTTTACTCAGAACAGATCTTAGACTGCTAACATGGGCTTCCCACCTTTAAGCAGGTTTTCATAACCATATTTGTGGAAAACACCTTTTAAAAAGTGCTTTATTCACAAGATCCAAAAGAAACTCTTTCAGTTCCTAGTTCATGTGTGCTTACTTGGTGATTTGTTTTGTGTTAGCCTGGAAAGTTTATATTTGGTTTTTATTTCTATCCAGATCAACTTTCTTCTGCTTCAAGAAAATTTCAGAGAATTTTCCCCTGAAAGTAAGGCTGTTCATACCTTTTTTTCCCACCTCTTTAGTTTGAGTGTCTTTCTTTTTTGTTATTTATTTTTTCTTTTTTTGGCATTGTTTGCCAAGGTTTCAAGTCTATAGTGAGAGGTGAGGCAACGTTGATTTTGGCAGAACAGTCCAAAGCCAGTAGAGTCATTAAGTGACGCAAGCTTTTGATTTTTTTTCTTTCTGTTAAAGCTCTCTGACACAGCTGGCTATTCTAGTCCCAGAAGAAAGAAGAGAGACTTGCTGAAGATCTGGATGGGACAATAGAAGTTAGGGGCGCATTAAAAGGAAGCAGCAAGAGCATCAACAAAAACCTCAGATGATTCAAGCAGGCTTCTTGGCCTTGTGGAACCTTTTGCAGTTGCTCAGAATTTGAGTTTTTGGTTCAGAGGATGATGGGACAAGGCAATAGAGGACAAGGAGGGTTACGTTGGATTCTTGTTTATCTGTTTGCCTCTCCTTCCAGTTGGAAAATCTTCAGTCCATAAGAAGCATTATCAACAAGCCTGAAGGGCGCATCTTACCCTGATCCTGGATGCTGTTGGAGTTGAAGACTACATCCACTTCACCAGGACTTTATGGAGGCCGTTCAAGAAAAATAGAAGGAAGCAATACTTAAGGATTTTTCTGTTAGCATTAGTCCTGTGCCATGTTACATTTTGGACATTGTTTGAAACAAGTGAGGGAGGGCTCTGTCATCTGGATCTAGGAGGATACCTGAGTCCCTTGAACTACACAGATGATATTTAGAAGGTGGTAAACTCAAAATCTTCCAACATAAATTCACTAAATTCTGGATTCCCTTTCTTTTTAGAACTTTAGCAAACAGAAATTACCTGCCAAAAAGACACAAAAGCTTCTCCCTTTTTTTCAGGCTAAATGTGAACAATAATGTCTTGGAAGAGAAATTATTTTTCAGGGGGTCGTGGTAGTGTACAAGGGATGTTTGCTCCTCGAAGCTCAACCTCCATAGCCCCTAGCAAAGGCCTCAGCAATGAGCCAGGGCAAAACAGCTGCTTCCTCAACAGTGCCCTGCAGGTAAGGGTAATTTCTTTTTGGTGATCTATGACTTTTAATTGCTGATGCTGTATTTCTGACAACTCTTTTTAAGTAAAATTTGTGACAGTCTCTGCTTGGGATTAGTAACCTGAGATCATTTTTACATTTATCTGTGTGATCTTAGGCAAGTCACTTTATCTCTGAATCTCAATTGCCTCATTTGTAAAAAGAGGGATTAATAATGATAAGAGAAATAATAATAACTGTAACTACTATTTATATGCCTAAAGGGCGGTAAATGGACCAGGTGATCTTTCTATTTAATCAGCTTTTTTCCTAAGCAATCTAATCTCTACTGGTTCCTATTTTTCTTTTCTTTTCTTTTTTTTTTTTTCAAGACAGTGTTGCTCTGTTGATCAGGCTGGAGTGTAGTGGCACAATCACAGCTTACAGTACCTTGACCTCCAGGGCTCAGGTGATCCTCCTGCCTCTGCCTCCTGAGTAGCTGGGACCACCGGTGATCTTGGCTCACTGCAACCTCTGCCTCTTGGGTTCAAGCAGTTCTCGTGTCTTAGCCACCCAAGTAGTTGGAATTACAGGTGTGCACCACCATGCCTGGCTAATTTTTGTATTTTTAGTAAAGACAAGATTTTTACCCTGTTGGCCAGGTTAGTCTCGAACACCTGGCCTCAAGCCTGCCTTAGCCTCCCAAAGTGCTGGGGTTACAGGCGTGAGCCACCTGGCCTGTTTTCTCTTTTTCCTTTTGAGAGTAAGGTGTGTTATCAACCTAGTTGCTTTTCTCTAGTATAGAAGCAAAATTCTTTCCACAAGTCAAACACTTTAAGGTATGTTAATCTCGTCTCTTTTTTTTCTTTTTTTTTTTTTTTTGAGACTGAGTTTCGCTCTTGTTACCCAGGCTGGAGTGCAATGGCGCGATCTCGGCTCACCGCAACCTCCGTCTCCTGGGTTCAGGCAATTCTCCTGCCTCGGCCTCCTGAGTAGCTGGGATTACAGGCACACGCCACCATGCCCAGCTAATTTTTTGTATTTTTAGTAGAGACGGGGTTTTACCTTGTTGACCGGGATGGTCTCGATCTCTTGACCTCGTGATCCACCTGCCTCGGCCTCCCAAAGTGCTGGGATTACAGGCGTGAGCCACCGCGCCCAGCTAATCTCGTCTCTTAATATTCAGGCTTTTGGCCCACACATTGAATGGAGTTTAGTCTTTGTCCAATTTATGTCCTCCCTTTGAGCTCTCCTGTCTTGGCTCATAACTGGTGTCTAGTCACATACATTTGAACAGAACTAGGGGAAAGTAAATTCCCTTAATGTGATTATCTTCCCTACATTTTCCCTTTTACTGTTGCTTGCCACTTGAGTGGTCTTAGAATCCCAAAGCTTTCTATCTGTCTGTCTGCTCTGCCTAGTCGGGCCCATAGCATGTTAGGTTCATCCCACTTGGCCTAACTTTCAAGTAATTTCTTTCCCTTCTTTTCTGCTCTTCAGTGTAAAAGTAAATAAAATTTGCCACCCGAGATAATTATACTTGGGTAAAATATTAGCTGGACTCTTCAGATGTTGTGAGAAAATGGGTTGCTATGAGAGAAGACAAGATATTTAGTATAAAGAACAATGGTCTTGGGCATTAGGAGGAGACCTGGGTTCTAGTTTTAGCCATTCTATATACCAGTCTTATGACCTTGTACAGATAATAGTGTCTTGAGTTTCCTCATTCATAATACAAGAATGTTGCCAAGCTTATCTAGGTAATAAAAGTTTCATGGCCTTTCTCAGTTTTTATTTATTTATTTTTGAGATGGAGTCTTGCTCTGTCACCCAGGCTGGAGCGCAGTGGCGGGATCTTAGCTCACTGCCACCTCCACCTCTCGGGTTCAAGGGATTCTCCTGCCTTAGCCTCCTGAGTAGCTGAGATTACAGGCTGTGCATCACCATGGCTGGGTAATTTTTGTGTTTTTAGTAGAGATGGGGTTTTGCCATGTTGGCTGGGCTGGTCTTGACTTCCTGACCCCAGGTGATCCACCCACCTTGGCCTCCCAAAGTGCTGAGATTACAGGTGCTAGCCACTGTGCCCAGCCTCTTTCTCAGTTTTTAAGTTTTTATTTGAAAACAATCCAAAAAAAATTCTCTGCTGGCAAGCCTATAGAAAAAATTTAAGTACTTTCCCTAATTATTACTACAGATTTCATGTAGTTGAGTGGGGTTGTTTAGGTTTTTGTCCTGGATGATGCATATTAGTTCCCTTTCTTTCTTTCTCTTTTCTTTCTTTCCTTCTTTTTTTTTGGCAGGGGTCTCACTCTGTTGCCTGGGCTGGAATGGAGCGGTGCAGTCACAGCTCACTGCAGCCTTAACCTGTTAGGCTCAAACGAACCTCCCATCTCAGCTTCCCTAGTAGCTAAGACTACAGACATGTGCCACCACACCTGGCTAATTTTTTTTTTTATTGTTTGTAGAGAGTCCGGGCATTGTGGCTCATGCCTGTAATCCAAGCACTTTGGAGGCCAAGGCGGGTGGATCACCTGAGGTCGAGAGTTCAGGACCAGCCTGACCAACATGATGAAACCCCGTCTTTAAAATAATAATAATAATAATAAATTTAAAAAGAAAAAGAAATTGTTTGTAGAGAGAGGGTCTCACTGTAATTGCCTAGGCTGGTCTTGAACTCCTGGGCTCAAATGATCTTCCTGCCTTGGCCTCCCAAAGTGCTAGGATTATAGGCATGAGTCAACACACCTGGCCACATATTAGGTTTTTTAATTACTTTTTATCCTGATAATACTTTTATGATTTAGAAGCAGGCAAAATAAGGCATTAGTATAAATTTGTATGTTTACCCCCTTCTTGGCCATAGTCCCATTTTTATAATTGTTTTTTTCTATATTGTTATTTATATTGTCATTTGAAACAATATTTATGATTTTCCATTCTAATTTCCAGTGCCATATATAATACATTGCGCGCACACACACACACATTTCTATATCCATACTTAATGATTGAAGCATTGATGGTTTTGGAGTCCCTATTACAATCGTGTTACATGTTGAAAATAATTGTTGCTATGAGCTAATACTCTAACTTTTGGTATCAAAGCTGTGTTTGCTACATGAGTTGAACCTATTACATTTGTTATAAAAAGGTGTTATTTACTTGGGAGCATAGCCAGTTTCAAAGAACTTTTAGTGTATGTATCTTGAGACATAAGTAAGAAGAAGCTCCAGAAGAGTGCTGGGATCTGGGGCTCCAGAAAGTATACTTTTTTATATATTATGACATTAACTGTTTTCCTAGCAAGTGGGAGCTTCCTAAGGCATTATGCTATATATTTCTTTTCTTTTCTTTTTTTTTGATTTAATAAAGTTTTATTTTTCCAAATGTACAGTTGGTTGGACCTATTCATGCATCTTCACCAGCAGCTGGAGCTTCTCCACCCTTGGTATTTCTAGTGTAAATTACTTGAGCTATGTGCTTTAAAACCAGTTTGATAAGTCCTTTGCTAAGGAACTCCTGAATGGCTGCCCTGCCAGGAACCCTTGAATCTTCAGTCTCTCAGAGACCACAGCTGGGGTTATAAGTTTATAGTTGGGAACTTCCTTGCAGAGTTTGTCATAGGTAGCTTTGTCAAACAAGACTAAGTTATTGAGCTTGTCCCAAACTTTGCCTTTGGACCACTTCTTCTTTTTGACCTTGCTCCTGGATTTGTTCACTGGGTCTTTGTCTTTCTTGGCTGACTTTCCAGCATCTTTCTTCTTTTTGTCATCCTTGGGCTGCATTGCGAAGCTTAGAGAACAGCAGCGAACACTGCAACTGTGCTAAGATGTCAGAGTAAAAAAAAGCACATCATTTCTTTTTTAACTAAAAATTGCAGTTTATTCAGATTTCCTTAGTTTTTACCTGGTGTCCTTTCCTGGCCCAAGATTTCATCTAGGATACCACATTTAGATTTGCTTGTCATGTCTTCTTAGGCTCCTCTTAGCTGTGATATTTTCTCATAATGTCCACGTATTTGATGATCTTTGACAGTTTTGAGTAGTACTGATCAAGTATTTTTTTTTTTATATCCCTCTCCCCTATTGGAATTTGTCTGATGCTTTTCTCATGATTAGACTAGGGTAGTGGGTTTTGGAGAGGAAGACCACAAAAGTGTAGTGCCATTCTCAACACATCACATCAAAGGTATATACTGTAACATGATTTATCACTCTTAATATCATTTTTTTTTTCATTTCAGCAAAAGTATAGAAATCATTATTTTTTACCCAGTGTTCTTAAGGAGGTCACACTTCTTTTAGAAATGTCTAAAAATTGAGAGTTCTAACAAAGACAAAATTCCACACTGTAGTTTACATTTCTTTTATTTTTATTTTTTTGATTTTAATTTTTTAATTTTTTGAGACAGAGTCTCACTCTGTTGCCCAGGCTGGAGTGCAATGGCACAATCTTGGTTCATTGCAACCTCTGCCTCCCAGGTTCAAGTGATTCTCCTGCCTCAGCCTCCCAAGTAGCTGGGACTGCAGGTGCCTGCCACACCTGGCTAATTTTTGTATTTTTAGTAGAGACAGGGTTTCACCATGTTGGCCAGGATGGTCTCGATCTCTTGACCTCGTGATCCGCCCGCCTTGGCCTCCCAAAGTGCTAGAATTACATGCGTGAGCCACCGCGCGCGGCCCACATTTCTAATATAAGTTTTAAACTATTCTTACTTTTCTTGTGGACCATTAAAATAAATCCTTATTATTCAGCTTTAACCCATAAATTTCCTCTTCAGGATCACATTTAATGTATGTCATGTCATATTTTCACTGAATTACCTTCACTTTACTTTCAAATGAATATATTTCCCAGAATATGACCATTTATTTTTCTCGTTAGATACCTTAGCTTCTTTCACATTTGTTTTAATATACTAGAATGAAGTTTTCGCTTAGGAATAAAGGTATCTTCTGCAGTCATTACCTATGTTTGCATGAACTCTTTACTTTAAAATTAAATGATGGCTTTTTATAGAATAATGAAGTATTTTTCATTTCTCACCAGGTTTTGTGGCACTTGGATATCTTCCGACGTAGCTTTAGGCAGCTTACAACTCACAAGTGCATGGGAGATTCCTGCATCTTTTGTGCTCTCAAGGTAACTACTTCTGATTAGTTTCTTCTCACTACCATTGGGTTGCCAAATGGTCAACATCAAGGTGGTTTGGTTAATCAGGATGATGCTAAAGAATTTGTTACTGAATTATCTACCTGTGGTTTAGTGTAAAAATGGACATGATTGGTTTGCTTGCTTCAAAGAATTGGTACTTGGCATGGGTAGTCTCTTTTACTGAACCTTTTTTGCTTATGCAACTCTATTTGATATGATAGGATATTATGCAAGTATGCTTCTACTTTTTTTTGGAGGGGGGATGGGGCCTCACTGTTGCCCAGGCTGGAGTGCACTGGTGCAATCTCGGCTCACTGCAACCTCCGCCTTCTGGGTTCAAGCAATTCTCCTGTCTCAGCTTCCTGAATAGCTGGGATTATAGGTGCATGCCACAATGCCTGCTTAATTTTTTTTTTTGAGACAGAGTCTCGCTCTGTCACCAGGCGCCAGGCTGGAGTGTAATGGCACGATCTTGGCTCATTGCACGATCTTGGCTCATTGCAACCTCTGCCTCCCTGGTTCAAGCAATTCTCCTGCCTTAGCCTCCCAAGTAGCTGGTACTACCGGTGCACGCCACCACGCCCAGCTAATTTTTATATTTTAGTAGAGATGGGGTTTCACTATGTTGGCCAGGATGGTCTTGATCTCTTTACCTTGTGGTCTGCCCGCCTAGGCCTCCCAAAGTACTGGGATTATAGGCGTGAGCCACTGCGTCCAGCCAATTTTTATATTTTTTTTTTGTTTTTTTTGTTTTTTTTGTTTTTTTGAGACGGAGTTTCGCTCTTCTTACCCAGGCTGTAGTGCAATGGCGCGATCTCGGCTCACCGCAACCTCCGCCTCTGGGGTTCAAGCAATTCTCCTGCCTCAGCCTCCTGAGTAGCTGGGATTACAGGCACACGCCACCGTGCCCAGCTAATTTTTTGTATTTTTAGTAGAGACGGGGTTTCACTATGTTGACCAGGATGGTCTCGATCTCTTGACCTCGTGATCCACCCGCCTCGGCCTCCCAGAGTGCTGGGATTACAGGCGTGAGCCACCGTGCCTGGCCCCAATTTTTATATTTTTAGTAGAGATGGGGTTTTGCCATTTTGGCCAGGCTGGTCTCAAACTCCTGACTTCAGGTGATCTGCCTACCTCAGCCTCCCAAAGTGCTGGGATTACAGGTGTGAGCCACCGCACCCAGGCTGCTTCTGCTTTGAGTATTTATTTGAAAGGCTAATTCTAAATTTTCAATTTAAATGAAGCAACTAGTTGTTTTTAGGGAATTAATTTTGTTTGTTAAAGCTAAGTTTAGCAATAAACTCTTCCTATTGATAAATGCCAGTACAACAGACGAGGTGGCACATACCTGTAATCCCAGCTTTTGGGAGGTCAAGGTGGAAGGATCGCTTGAGACTAAGAGTTAAAAGCTGCAGTGAGTTATCATTACACCACTGCACTCCAGCCTGGGCAACAGAGTGATACCCTGGCTCAAAGAAAAGAAGAAAGAAAAAAAAAAGGAAAAGAAAAGAGAAAAATGTCAGTATTAAAATTTTGTTATTCCCTAGTTTCCCATTACTACATTTACTTGATTCTTTTATATTAGCTCTCTACCCCATGTATTGTTTAGCTTCAAGTTTTTCATTTCTGTTTTTTATTTCCTCACCTGTCTCCAAGTTTTTCATTTCTGAATATAATGAAACCAGAGATTTCTTTAGAGCAAAGAAAATGGCCTAAAGTGAGAGATTTCTGACTTGGAGATTTTCGGTATGTTGTTAAAGAGAAAGAAGTATGATGTGTAAAGGGGTAATTCCAACATGTAGTTTCCCTGTATTTTCTTGGTCCAGATATATAATGAATTATTTATATGTGGATGAGTCTGTCTAATTTCTGAGTAAGCTTCCACAGTCATTTTTGGTTTCATAAAGCCTGAATTCTTGGTTTGTTACAGGGTCGCTTGGATGTGATTGTTATATGTTTAATTTTTAATAGTTGCTTTAACATCCTGAAATAGGAATTGTGACTAAAAACTTTAGGAGATTTTCCCAGTTATATATATGTATATTTTGAGATGAAATCTTACTAGTTTCCTAGGTTGGTCTTGATCCTGGGCTCAAGAATAGCTGGGATTACAGGTTCATGCCACCACACCCAACTCACTTTGGAGTTTTAAGGCAGTTTTTTTTTTTTTTTTTTTAATTAAAAGATGGGGTTTCACCATGATGGCCAGGCTGGTCTTGAACTTCTGACCTCAGGTGATCCACCCACCTCAGCCTCCCAAAGTGGTAGGTGTGAGCCACCGCACCTGGACTTTTTTTTTTTTTTTTTTTGGAGATGGAGTTTCACTCTTGTTGCCCAGGCTGGAGTGCAGTGGCGCCATCTCAGCTCACTGTAACCTCTGCCTCCCAGGTTCAAGCAATTCTCCTGCCTCAGCCTCCCAAGTAGCTGGGATTACAGGCATGTACCACCACGCCTAGCTAATTTTTGTGTTTTTAGTAGAGACGGGGTTTCACCATGTTGACCAGGATAGTCTCAATCTCTTGACCTCAGGTGATCCACCCACCTCAGCCTTCCAAAGTGCTGGGATTACAGGCGTGAGCCATCACGCCCAGCATTGGTATTTCTTTGTGTGAATAAATCACTGTTGGTGGTCCCTTCTGCCAAATGACTACCAAATATTGGTAGTCATTTGGATTGTTTCTATTTTTATTTTTATGAACAGTATTACTAAGAACGTTTTTGTACATGTTTATGTATGTGTATACATTTCTTTTGTACACATGCCCAGGACTAGGATTGCTAGACCATAGAATATGTATGTCTTCAACTTTTTTAGATAATGCCTTTTGTTTTGCAATGTGGTGGTATTCATGTATACTCTGATCGGCAGGCTTATTTTGGAAGTTGAGAAAAGACAGTTCTGAAATTTATATAACAAACAGGGAAAAATAGAACACTACTGAAAAATAACAATAAAGTGAATGACTACAGAGTAAGTAGGCTAAGTTATTTATTATTTATTTATTTATTTGAAATAGGATCTTGTTCTGTTGCCCAGGCTGGGGTATAGTGGGGCTATTATGGTTCATTGCAGCCTCGACCTCCTGGGCTTAAGGAATCCTCTTGCCTCAGCCTTCTGAGTAGCTGGGACCACAGGCACATGCTGCCATGTCTGGCTCATTTTAAAATTTTTTGTAGAGATGAGAACTGACTATGTTGCCTAGGCTGGTTTTGAACTCCTGGACTCAAGCAATCCTTCTACTTCAGCTTCTCAAAGTGCTAGGGTTACAGGCATGAATTACCATGCCTGGTCCAGAGTATGCTAAATTATATTCTAGTAACAAACAACCCTAAAATCCCTGTGATAAATATACAAAAGATTTATTTCTCATTCACTGAAGATAAGTAGGGAAACTGCTGATTATAGTCACTTAGGTACCAAAGCTACAATCATATTGAATATTATTATTTTTCAGCGACAGGATCTTGCTCTGTCACCCAGCCTGGAGTATGGTGGTACTGGTCATAGCTCACTACAGCCTCAAACTCCTTGGGTCAAGCAATTTTATGCCTCAGCCTCCCAAGTAGCTAGGACTATACATGTATGCCACCATACCTGACTCTTTTTGTTTTGTTTTATTTTTGTAGAGACAGGGTCTTGCTATGTTAACCAAGGCTGGTCTTGGAATTCCTGGCCTCAAGTGATCTTCCCACCTTGGCCTCTGAAGGTGCTGGCATCCACCATATAAAATATTAGTTGTTAATCCAGGGGGAGAAAAAGAGCTCTGGAGGGTTTTGCGCAGGCAGTTAAATGCTCAGCAGTTCACTTTTGCTCACATCTCATTGACCAGGAGTAATTATCTTGTCCCACTGACCCACAAGGGAACATGGAACTGCAATCCTATGGTGATCCTTGAGAGAGGCAAGATCAGAGATATTTGCCAAACAGTATTAATGACTACCATACTTTACCAGATACCAAGAATAATTATAAAACTATAATAATTAAGACAATGTGGTATTTACACAGTATGGCAAATAAGTCAATGGAACAAAATTAGTAATTTAGAAATAGTCATATAGGAAACTTGCTACTTGCTCTGTGAATCTAAGGAGAAATTGGATTTTTCAATAAATGTTGTTTAGACAATTAGTTATCTCTGTAGGGAAAAGAAAAAGGAAATTAGTTTTCTGCTTCATACCATACCAAAAATAAGAATTTCAGATGAATTAAGGGCTAAAATGTGGCTCACACCTCTAACCTGAGCACTCTGGGAAGCCAAGGTGGGAGAATTGCTTGAGCCTAGGAGTTTGAAACAAACCTGGGCAACAAAATGAGATCCTGTCTCTGTAACAAGTCAAAAATTAGTCAGGCATGGTGGTACACACCTGTTGGCCCAGCTACTTGGGAGGCTGAGGCAGGAGGTTTGCTTGAGCCCAGGAGGTTGAGGCTGCAGTGAACTGTGTTTGTGCCACTATACTCTAGCCTGGGTTACAAAGTGAGATTCTTGTCTCCATTTTTTTTTTTTTTTAAGTTTTAGAAGAAAATGTGAGAGAGTATCATGACCTCAGGAATAGGGAAGTACTTATTTAATAAGACATGAAAAGTCAAATGTTAAGAAACTGATAAATTTTACTACAGAAATTCAAAAACTTTCATTCATTAAAGACTCCATAAAGAATGCAAAGAGACGAGGCTACAAACCTGGAGAAAGTATCTTCAACATATATATGCAACAAAAGATTAGTATCCAGCATAGAACTCCAGAGAATTCCTATAAAAAATAAGTAAAAGATAAATGAGTCAAGATAAAAATGGACAAAGCTACTAACAGCCATTTCTCAGGATAGGAAACCCAAATAACCCCTAAGCATATGAAAAATGCTTACCAACATTAGTAATCTAAGAAATGTAAATTAAGCCATACCCTTCAGGTTGGTAAACATTTTAAAATCTGATAAAATTATTACTGCCAGGCTGTGGTGGCTCACACCTGAAATCCCAGCACTTTGGGAGGCTGAGGCAGGAGGATCGCTGAGCCTAGGAATTTGAGACCACCATGGACAACAAAGTGAGACCCTGTCTCTACAAAAACATTTTAAAAAATTAGGTGGGCATGGTGGCATGTGCATGTAGTCCTAGCTACTTGGGAGGCTGAAGCGGGAAGATCACTTGAGCCCAAGAGGTTGAGGCTGCAGTGAGCCTTGATTGCGCCACTGCACTCCAGCATGAGTGACAAAGCGAGACCCTATCTCAAAAAGAAAAAAAAATTCAGTGTTACCAAAAAGGTAGAATAATGAGAACTTTACATACATTGCTAGCTGGAATATAAATTGATACCACTACTTAGGAAAACGGTTTGTCATTACTTAGTAAAATTAAACTTACATGTAACCACCTCACAATTCCACCCCTAGATATACATTGTAGAAAACTTCTTGATACATAATGTACCAGGAGATATATTTGAGAATGTTCAAAGTAGTATTTTTTGAGATTGAAGAAAAATGGAAACAACCCATTCCAACTACACCAGAGTGGATTTTAAAATTGTGGTTTATTCCAATAGTAAAATACTATATAGTAATGAAAATGAATGATCTGCAGCTGCGTACAACAACTTGGGTTAATCTCATTAAACATCACATTGATTGAAAAAAGCAAGTCAGAGAAGACTGTATAACCATGATTCTGTTTATATACAAATCAAAACCAGGGAAACTGAATAACATATTGTTCAGGGTACATGCATATGATAAAACTGAGAGAAAAAGGGAATGATTTTCACAAAATTCAGGATAGTTATGTTCTGTGGAAGGTGGAGGGTGGATTTCATGTAAGAATATGTAATCAATTGGAGAACCTTAAACTCATGGTTTATTTTTCTATTTCTTAAATTGGGTGGTGGGCACATGGGTGTATGGGTGTTAATTTACCATATTCTTTGGCTATGTACATGTATACGTTATGTTTTCTCTTTTTGTATGTTGTATGACTATTTTAATTATAAAATATAGAAAAGCACTGCAACCATTCTAGGAAGCACACTAAAGTGTAAAGAGGAAAGCTGAAAATTGCTTGAATTCTAGCACAGAGATTGTCATTTCTCTCTTTCTCTCTCTCTCTTTTTTTTTCATTAATAGAGACAGGGTTTCTCCATGTTGGTCAGGCTGGTCTCAAATTCCCGACCTTAGATGATCTGCCTGCCTTGGCCTCCCAAAGTGCTGGGATTACAGGTGTGAGCCACCACACCCAGCTCTTGCTCTCTTTTTTTATTTTTTATTTTTTGAGACAGAGTCTTGCTCTGTCACTCAGGCCTGAGTGCAATGGTACGATCTTGGCTCACTGGGTTCAACCTCCATCTCCTGGGTTCAACCTCCATCTCCTGGGTTCAAGCAATTCTTGTGCCTCAGCCTTCTGAGTAGCTGGGATTATAGGTGTGCGCTAGCATGCCCAACTAACAGATTGTCATTTCTCTTTATGATTCCCCTCTGGTCTGTATTTCTGGTAGTAAGTCTTTTTGCCCACTGTTTTTGTAAAGAGAGTACGTTTCTCCAGATCCCTAAATTATCCCTCTATCTGTAGTATCTTCCTACTTCATTTGTTTTTAAACCTAAGAATACCCTGGAATGCTATTTTGAAGTTAGTATCTTCTTATAATCCTGAAGTGGCTCCCACTTATCTCTTAAATCACTTAAAAATGCATGATTAGAGACATTTTAAAACCTATTTTATATTTCTTTCCCCTCTTTTCCTTCCCTAGGCGTTTTCCATTTCAACTATGATAACAGTGCACTCGCTATGTCTACCTCTCAGACATTTCAGATGCCATTCACTTTGCGTGGAGTGTTTTACCTTCCTTTTGCCAAACCACATCCAATTTTCAGAACTCTGCTTCAGAAATTACCTTCTTCATGAAGTTTTATTTAAATTTTAAATTAAAAAATTTAAAAAAACAGAGACAGGGTCTTGCTATGTTGTCCAGGCTGGTCTTGAACACCTGACCTCAAGTGATCCTCCTGCCTTAGCATCCCAAGCTGCTAAGATTACAGATGTGAGCCACTGTGCCCTGCCCTTCATGAAATTTTAGAAATACTGTCTATCTAGATCTATGATTGTTTGACTTAACAGTATTTAGCATGGCTGAATGAATTTTTGGAAAAGTAGCTCAACTCTTCTCTCTTGGTATTTCTCACAGTTCCTAGTACAGTGCTTGGACCTTACTATAAACACTGTACTTTTTCTGGGTTGATATAATCTTTTGGTAGTTCTTGAATTTTATTAGTTATCGAGTTTTTGGTAGTTGCCTTTTGTTTTTCTTTCTGTCTTTTATATCTTTCTCACTCTTGTCCTATTTAATGGAAAGAGATTTTCATCCTGTGACTTTTGGTCTTACTTTTTTTAGTAGGCTTTTCTCATTTGGTAAGGGAAGGTAAAATATGTATGGTGGGTGAGGCTAGGGTGATGATGAAAAAGACCTGCTGAAGGAAGAAGGCAGGCTTGGGATTCTGTCAGCAAAGCAGTTATCTGGTATCCTGTGGTTAAGTTACATGTTACCTTGTGGTGTTTATAGTGTGGGTATAATTTTATATACTTAAATCCCATTTTTTCCCTGCTTCCTATTTAAAAATTAGAGGGATATGTGGTGAGGCTAATTCCTTTTTGCTGGCTATTTATAACCAGTTTCCATTCTCTTTCTCTCTTTTTTTTTTTGAAATGGAGTTGCTTTGTCACCCAAGCTAGAGTGCAGTGGCGCAATCTCAGCTCACTGCAACTTCTGCCTCCCAGGTTCAAGTGATTCTCCTGCCTCTGCCTTCCCAGTGGGTGGTGGCTAATCTTTGCATATATTTTTAGTTGGCTAGGCTGGTCTCGAACTGCTGACCTCAAATGATCTGCCTACCTCGGCCTCCTAAACTCTGCTGGGATTACAGACATGAGCCACCATGCCTGGCCCTCTTTGCATTCTCTAATGCTAAGTTGATATGTAAAATTCTTTTTTTTTTTTTCTTGAGATGGAGTGCAGTGACACGATCTGGACTCACTGCAACCTCTGCCTCCCAGGTTCAAGCAGTTCTCCTGCCTCTGCCTCCCAAGTAGCTGGGATTACAGGCGTGTGCCACACACCTGGCTAATTTTTTGTATTTTTAGTAGAGCCAGGGTTTCACCATGTTGGCCAGGCTGGTCTTGAGCTCCCGACCTCAGGTGACCCACCTGCCTTGGCCTCCCAGAGTGCTGGGATTACAGGCATGAGCTACCATGCCTGGTTGCAAAAATCTTATTTTGTGGTTTTTTTTTTTAGAACAGGAAACTCCAAAATGTCTCAACTGGAAATATAATTGACCCTTGAACAACACGGGTTTGAACTTTGTGGGTCCATTTATGTGTGGTTTTTTTTCAATAAATATAAAATTTTTTGAGATTTGTGACAATTGGAAAAAACTCACAAACAATATAGCCTAGGAATATCAAAAAAATTAAGAAAAAGTTATGTCACAAACGTATAACTTATGTGTAGACTGTAGTCTATTAACTATGTTATTGGTAAGGCTTCTAGTCAACAGTAGGCTCTTAGTAGTTAAGTTTTTGGGGTGTCAAAGTTATACACAAATTTTTGACTGTATGGGATCAGTTCTCCTAACCACTGAGTTGTTCAAGAGTCAGCTTTATAAGGACTTGCCAATTCTGTAAAGTCAGGTTTCTTTATTTTGAAGTATAATTATTCACTTTAGGAACCACTATTAAGGACAAAAGGAAACACTAACATGTTTCTAGATGAATCAGAGGCTAGCCAGCTTTCCCTTAGTCTGATGTTTAGATGAGGGACTTGCCTTTCCATGTCTGGCTTAAAGATAAATATTCTTGAGGCCAGGCACGGTGGCTCACACCTGTAATCCCAGCATTTTGGGAGGCCGAGGCAGGTGGATCATGAGGTCAGGAGTTCAAGACCAGCCTGGCCAACATGGTGAAACCCCATCTCTACTAAAAATAACAAAAATTAGCCAGGCGTGGTCATGGGCACCTGTAATCCCAGCTACTCGGGAGGCTGAGGCAGAAGAATCACTTGAAACTGGAAGGCATAGGTTTCAGTGAGCTGATACTGCACCACTGCACTCCAGCCTGGGCAAAAGAGTGAAACTCCATACAAAAAAAAAAAAAAATTATATATATATATATATTCCTGTTCTTTCTCCGTTATATACTTTATCTTGCACCAATTCCTAAAACGCACTTGGTGTTGGCCTTATGTAAAGACCTTTTGGTTCATGTCTTTAATATTTTTATTGTTATCCTCTGTTACATGGACATCTGTCATTATTTCTGTGTCTTGTGATCTTCAACATAGTATTTATGATCCATTTATTTTGGTTCTGTAAAATGTACTGTTTTTTTTCTGTATTACTTGATACTAAGTCCCTACAGTAAATTTAGCCTCAAAATCTTGCATGCAAGTTACTAATTACACCTTTCACTGAAAAGATTTTGTGTCAGTGTGTCATTCTGCTTACTTTGGACCATGATGCCTGTCAATTCTGACTTAAAAATTGAAGGCTGGGTACAGTGCCTCACACCTATAATCTCAGCACTTTCAGACGCTGAGGCAGGTGATCACGAGGTCAGTAGATGGAGACCATCCTGGCTAACAAGGTGAAACCCCATCTCTACTAAAAATATAAAAATTAGGTTGGGCGAGGTGGCTCACACCTGCAGTACCAGCACTTTGGGAGGCTGAGGCGGGTGGATCACTAGGTGAAAAGATTGAGACCCGCACGCGGTGGCTCACGCCTGTAATCCCAGCACTTTGGGAGGCCGAGGCGGGTGGATCACGAGGTCAAGAGATCGAGACCATCCCGGTCAACATGGTGAAATCCCGTCTCTATTAAAAATACAAAAAATTAGCTGGGCACGGTGGCGTGTGCCTGTAATCCCAGCTACTCAGGAGGCTGAGGCAGGAGAATTGCCTGAACCCAGGAGGCGGAGGTTGCGGTGAGCCAAGATCGCGCCATTGCACTCCAGTCTGGGTAACAAGAGCGAAACTCTTGTCTCAAAAAAAAAAAAAAAAGAAAAGATTGAGACCATCCTGGCCAACGTGGTGAAACCCCCGTCTCTACTAAAAATACAAAAATTAGCTGGTGTGGTGGCTACTCGGGAGGCTGAGGCAGGAAAATCACTTGAACCTGGGAGGCAGAGGTTGCAGTGAGCTGAGATTGCACCACTGCACTCCAGCCTGGGCGACAGAGAGAGACTCCATCTCAAAAAAAAAAAAAAAAAAATTGAAGAAGTTTGTGTACCATGTCCCCTCAAAAGCCCCAAATTTATTCTATCTCATTTCACTAAAATATTTTTCCTGACCTAAATTGCTGTTATGCTTATAGCTCAGAGGTCTTATTTATTATTCACATTGAATCTAATCTTACACTCAGGGTATGACTTGACTTTGGTGTTGGCTTATTTATTTATCTCTGTTTAGGAGAGGAAATCCGTCCTCTGTATTGAATGTGCCACAAAGATTTTGTTCTTCCAGGGATTGTACTAGAGGCTTTGCAGTGCCAGGATGTAGGACAGAGTGTTTTTTGTTATAGGCAAAGCAGAATGTGCATTGATTGGTTAAACAAATCTTCTCAATTAGTGATTTTTCTTTTAAGAGTGCTAGTATAAGGCATAAAAGCCTGGGGATGGTGCTGGTAGGGGGTGGGTGAGGAGGAAATAGAATTTTGTGCATAAGGTATCATGTAATGTCTGTATATGGAGGGCAATTAGACTGTTCTGATGGGGCACAAAGGTATGTGTCTGCTCATAGTTGTTCATTTGTTAATTGGGGGAAAATTTGAGAATTCAAGGAATAAATCTCTAGTATTTTTCTTTCTTTTCTTTTCTTTTTTCTTTGAGACGGAGTCTTGCTCTGTCGCCAGGCTGGAGTGCAGTGGTGCAATCTCAGCTCACTGCAATCTCCACCCGCCAGGTTCTAGTGATTCTCCTGCCTCAGACTTCTGAGTAACTGGAATTACAGGTGTGTGACACCATGCCCGGCTAATTATTTGTATTTTTAGTAAAGATGGAGTTTCACCGTGTTAGCCAGGATGGTCTCGATATCTTGACCTCATGATCCACCTGCCTCGGCCTCCCCCAGAGTGCTGGAATTACGTGAGCCACTGCTCCTGGCCTAGTATTTTTCAAGTTATACCTTATGCCTGTTTCTCTATTGTGTACTCAAATATAAGCACAGAGAATAAAATGATACAAGAAATCACTCATTGTTCATTATTAATCCATTCCTTTCTTTTGCAGATTTTAGGAATGGAAGGTTCTTCATTGTTCTTTAGTCTCAGCCACTATCGGAGAAGAGAAAACTCATTATTCTGAACTGATTGTTTAAACTAGGAAATTAGATTTCTAGTATATTTTCTAGAAATTTTAGCTGGTAATACATAGCTCTCACATAGGAAGTATGTCCTTATGGCTAATCCAGATATCATCTACTTGAGTTTAACTTCCTTGTTTTGGTCACATATGCATGAATATGAGCATATTTGTGTGGTCCTTTGATTATCCTTCCTTAGTTTTAAGTTCCTATTAGGCTGTGACTGGTTTAAATATTTTCAGCTAATTTATCCATTGGCAAAACTTGAATAGTATAAAATGAATTCTTCATCTTTTTTTAAAATTTGGAATTCAGAATTATATTACGATGTTCAAATAGGAGGGGTATGACTGCAAGGAAACATAGTGAATCATGATGATTCTTTGCCAGAATTTATGGCAGATCTTACAGTTTAGACAATCTCAAAACTTTGTGCATATCCAGAAGGGTCTTCCTCTCCCCTTTCAATTTTTCCTGTGGGGTAAATGGTTATGTATTGATTCTCAAAATTTGATTTGAATACTGTTGGTAATTTATAAGAGTCTTGCAGTTTTGATCTTGGCAAAAATTAGTAAATTGACTATTATATTTTATAAAACCTTAACATTAGTTTATTATTTCATACTAAAAGCAGTATCATTCTCTGATGAATTTGGCCCATATCTGTCTCTGTGTCTCTCTGTCCATTGTCTTAAAGTCTTGGTGTTCCCGTTTTCTGTGTTTGTCTTTGTGCATATGTGAGTGCCTCTATTTTTCATGGGTGGTAGCAGGAATGAGTGTGATATGTAGCTTATGATGGTCTTTAACTTCACCATTGCAAGTCCAAAATATTGTTATGAACATAATGCAAATAAGGCCTTAAAGTCATGAGGTGATATGGTATTGATAATTGACTTTAATTTAAAAGGACTGGTAAAGGATTTGTAGGTGCTTTTCTAATCAGAGAGTTCAGAAGGTAGCTATATGGTTAGAGAATCCCATGGGAGAAACTAGCTACTCTTCTCTCCCTTCCCCAAAGTTAGATCAAGAGTTTGTATTAAATTACATATGTGATGATATTAATAAATTATTGATACTTTTTGGGGTGCATGTGATAATATTATGGCTATTTATTTATTTATTTGAGACAGGGGCTTGCTCTGTTGCCCAGGCCAAAGTGAAGTGATGCAGTTATAGCTCACTGAACTCTTGGCCTTAAACAATCCTTCCCACCTCAGCCAACTGTGTAGCTGAGACTGCAGGTGTATGCCACTGCATCTAGTTAATTTTTTTTATTGTAGACACAAGGTCTTGCCTTGTTGCCCAGGTTGGTCTCAAACTCTTGGCTTTAAGCCATCCTCCCAAAGTGCTGGGATTATTAGGTGTGAGCCACTATGCCCAGCCTTATGATTATGTTTTAGAGAAAAAGCTTTTTTTTTTTTTTAGAGATATATTCTGAAATAGTTACAAATGAAAAATGTTTGGCACTTGTTTCGAAATGATCTGAGAGTAGGTTAAGTGGGTGGGTGGCATAGATGAAATAAGATTGGGCACAGGGAGTTGATTGAGCTATTCTGTTTACTCTTGTATGTTTGAAATTTTCTACAATAAAATGCTAAAATCCTATGTTATTATAATTGGGTTCCAAAAGGGCAAAATGTTTTTCCCCTCTTGAAATAGAACTTTCAACGTTCTTTTGAACACACAAAACCGAGTGAATGTTCTCTTTTCCAGTAGTCTGTGACTAGCTCCCTTACCTTACTTACAGAGGGTAATGTTTACAAAGAAGCTAGACTGGCCAATTAAGTTCTATGATCCACAGGAGATATAGCAAAAATAGTGATTATGAGAGTCAAAATAATGAGTGATTTGGGAAGCCCAGATCAAGGAGGGAAACCCTAAGAATTGAGTTAATGGCAGGGTATAAAGTTTGTCACACCTTTGCAGAAGGTATTGCAGGGATGAATTGGGCTGCTTACTGGAGCACTTTCCAAAGACCTTGAGCTCAAAAAGCACCAAAATTAATGACAGCCTTTCTCCTTAATCCTCACCTTCTCTACTCATGACTTCTTTTAGCTATAAGGCTAGGAAATCCTGAGAGAGAAATAAACAGCTGTTCTCCACTTAAGGAGAAGAGTCTGTATTTTAGGGGAAAAAATACTTAAGCAACAGCTGCATTTGTAGATGCCAAAGCACAAAGACTTTCTGTTTTTATGGCACTTCTATCTTATTTACATGATTTTTGCTAATCCAAATAATTATGTGCTCATGTGGATAGAATTGTTTGCTACTTGATCAAGAGAGGTGGGTGGGGAAGCACCTGCTTTTAGTCATTAAAGTCTTGTTGTTTTGTACTGCATCCAAGAAACTAGTTAACAGACAAAAAGTGATTTGCCTTCTCTTGAGAATGAAAGGGAAGACCTCTTTGCTTTCACCCTGTGAAGAAGAGCAGAGAGAAACTCAAAGATGAGTTTTCTCTACTTGTTGAAATGGAACCATCAGGGACCCCACAGGGAAAAGTGAATCCTGGTTTTTGATTCTTCCTGCCCTTTCTCCTTGGCTGTCATAGAACTCAGCAATTGGAAGAATACCAGTTTTTGTTCCTTATTGGTGCTGCCACCTGTTCTTACTGCTGAACTAAATGTTCTTGGCTTTCTTTGGTGTGAACAGGATCTCCCTCTGGGAAAGGTGGGAGGAGGGTGAAAAAGGGAACGGGAGGAGACCCATTCCAGCCCCTGTGCTCATGTGAGAGGGACACACAGAGGTTACTGTGCTTCTCTAACAGAGGGTCTTTGTGCTACAGCTTCTTCCAGAACTCTACAGATGCGTGCTGGGCGGGCTCAGTCTGCTTTATCCCTAATATACTTGCTTCTTCCTAACAATAGCAGAGCAAGACCGACAATAATAATTAAAAAAGGAGAATAAGGAAAATGTAGTCAGAGGCCATTCTGAATGCACAGATTCTCACTGTGTATGAGGAAGGATGCCTGTAATTAAGAGGTGAGAAAAGATTATATCATGGAGATGTTGATACCACTAACTGAGGAGCCAAATCTATTGTTACAGACTCACTCTGGGTGCAGTCAGAGCTCTGATCTTAAGAACTTTCCTTTCTCTACTGAAACCGTTGTTATCTAGGTCATGGGAAATATGCCTCCTTTGAATGGGAGAAACAATAGAGAATAGAAAAAAGTGTAGTTCTTCCTACCCAGATCTCAGAGACTGAGGAAGTAGCTCAAGGTAGAAGCACCTGACTCAGATCCCTTCTTTCAGCATAGGACAGTGACAGTCTCTTAAGCAACCTGAAATGACTCCCAAATAGAATAATAATACCTAACACTTAGCACTTATAACACTGACAGGGATTAGTCTAAGATATATACACATTTTTTTTTTATTTTTTATTTTTTTATTTCCTGAGATGGAGTCTCTGTCGCCTAGGCTGGAGTACAGTGGTGCGATCTCGGCTCACTGCGACCTCTGCCTCCCAGGTTCAAGCAATTCTCTGCCTCAGCCTCCTGAGTAGCTGGGATTACAGGTGCCTGCCAGCACACCTGGCTAATTTTTGTATTTTTAGTAGAGACGGTGTTTTACCATGTTGGCCGAGCTGGTCTTGAACTCCTGATCTTAGGTAATCCCCCCAACTTGGCCTCCCAGAGTGCGCCGGTATATACCGTATGTGTGTGTGTGTGTGTGTGTGTGTGTGTGTGTACTCATTTAATCCTTAAATAGCCCTAGGCAGTAAATACTTTTTTTTTTTTTTTTTTGAGATTTAGTCTCACTCTGTAGCCCAGGCGAGAGTGCAGTGGCACAACCTTGGCTCACTGCAGTCTTCACCTCACAGGTTCAAGCGATTCTGCTGTCTCAGCCTCCCAAGTAGCTGGGACTACAGGCGCCTGCCACCATGCCCAGCTAATTTTTGTATTTTTAGTAGAGACAAGATTTCACCATATTGGTCAGGCTGGTGTAAATACTATTATTAAACGCTCTCTTTTTTTTTTTTGAGACAGAGTTTCGCTCTTGTCCAGGAGTGCAATGGTGCAATCTCTACTCACTGCAACCTCCACCTCCCAGGTTTAAGCAATTCTCCTGTCTCAGCCTTCCAAGTAGCTGAGATTACAGGTGCTTGCTACCACGCCCGGCTAATTTTTGTATGTTTTAGTAGAGACAGGGTTTCACTCTGTTGGCCAGGCTGGTTCTGAACTCCTGACCTCAGGTGATCCACCTGCCTTGGCCTCCCAAAGTGCTGGGATTACAGGTGTGAGCCACGGCGCCTGGCCTAAACTCTCTTTGGAAAGAGAAACTGAGGCCTAAAAGAAGTTAAAATAACTTGCCCAAAATCATATAGCTGAAGTATCGGTGTTGGGATTTTGAACCCATTTTGGCTCCAGAATCCAGGCTCTTAACTATTAATACCATCGCTGAGTGGAGCCCTGTCTTTTCTCAAATAGGGTTATCTGAACCACAGAACACAGAATGTGATTAGAGTAACTATTTTTTTTTTCTTTTTTGGAGTAACTATTTTCTTAATTCTTTTCAAGATGGCATATAGCTAGTGCTATGCATAGGAGAGTTGCTATTTCATTAGGAACAGTTGAAGCCCTAGAGTATTAGCGCTTAATTCTTTCAGAAATCCAGTTGAAGAAGACTAAAGGGGCTGAAGTTTACAAATTTCAGATTTGTATAGTACTGTCCTGGAAATAATTTCCTATTGGTTTGTTTTGGAACCAATTTTGGTTTTTGAACACAGGACCAAACCTTATTCATTCTTTGTTCTGGAATAGAGCCTATGTCAGCAATACTTTCTTACCAGCGACAATTAAGAAGAGCAACAGGCTGGGATATAATAGTGGTCACTAAATTTTGCAAAGCTGGGTTGACCTTCTTTAAACAAATCATCATGTCAGGCCACTATGCAATTAGTAAAAGCAGTCACTGCTTTTCCCCTTTCCCTGTGTTTCTCCTTATTTCTCCAAAGGTTCAAAATCCCATAGGTCACTGGACAAATATCCAGTTATTTAACTGTGGACTCTTTTGGTATAGTTTAAGAGGTTACTGATAGGCATTCTTCCCCTTCCAGTAACAAATTATGAAATTTGCCTGCTTTTACCTGACCTTATAATGGCTTGTTTATAAATTTCCAGGTTAAGCCAAAATAATGTGGAGTCATTATAACAGATTTCCCCCACAGCTTATTAAATAATACTAAATATGTATTGCTGGCACTGCCTCCTCCACATCATATGGAGACATTTGTAGGAACATAATAGCAGGTTACACAGTGATCTGTTCTTGAGTTGCTGCAGAGGTAGATATTCAATATGTATGAGGAAGAAAGATGCTAGTGAGAGGGCAGAATGAGAAAAACAATTTTTTTTTTTTTTTTTTTTTTTTGAGACGGAGTTTCACTCTTGTTACCCAGGCTGGAATGCAATGGCGCGATCTCGGCTCACTGCAACCTCCGCCTCCTGGGTTCAAGCAATTCTCCTGCCTCAGCCTCCTGAGTAGCTGGGACTACAGGCGTGCGCCACTATGCCCAGCTAATTTTTGTATTTTTTAGTAGAGACGGGGTTTCACCTTGTTGACCAGGATGGTCTCGATCTCTTGACCTCGTGATCCACCCACCTTGGCCTCCCAAAGTGCTGGGATTATAGGCATGAGCCACCGTGCCCGGCTAATTGATTGATTTAAAAAGTTAAAAAGTTGTTGGTTATATGTTATATGCCAGTACTATCCTAGTTGTTGGGAGCATACACAGAATAAAAGGACAAAAATTTATGTCCTCATATTCTCAAGATTGGAGTCAGACAATAAGTAAAATATATAGTATGACATAGTAATAAGTGCTGTAGAGAAAAAGAAAAATAAAACACATAAGAGTTGGGGGTTTGGGGAAGGGAGGGTGGAGCTTGCAATTTTAAAGAGGGTGATCAGGAAGTACTCTATTGAGAAGGTAGTATTTGGATAAAACCCCACAAGAAATGAGTGATTGAGCCATACATATCTAGAGGAAGAATGATCCAGGCATAGAACTCAAATGTGAAGGCCCTGAGTTTAGAACATACATGGTAGGTTTGGGCCATAATGAGGGGCCAACTGGTGTAGAGTGAACCAGAAGTAGAATAGTATGGCTGGGCATGGTGGCTCAAGCCTGTTATCCCAGCCCTTGGGGAGGCCGAGGCAGGTGGATCACCTGAGGTCAGGGATTCGAGACCAGCCTGGCCAACACAGTGAAACCCCGTCTCTACTAAAAATTCAAAAATTAGTGAGCTGTGGCGGCAGGTGCCTGTAGTCCCAGCTACTCAGGAGCCTGAGGCAGGAGAATTACCTGAACCCGGGAGGTGGAGGTTGCAGTGAGCCGGGATTGCACCATTGCACTTAGCCTGGGCAATAGCAAGACTCTGTCTTAAAAAAAAAAAAAGTAAAATTCAGTGTGATACTTTTTACATAAACAAAAAATACTAATAAGGCTGGGCAAAGTGACTCATGTCTGTAATCCCAGCACTTTTTTTTTTTTTTTTTTTTTGAGACGGAGTTTCGCTCTTGATACCCAGGCTAGAGTGCAATGGCGCGATCTCGGCTCACCGCAACCTCCGCCTCCTGGGTTCAGGCAATTCTCCTGCCTCAGCCTCCTGAGTAGCTGGGATTACAGGCACGCGCCACCGTGCCCAGCTAATTTTTTGTATTAGTAGAGACGGAGTTTCACCATGTCGACCAGGATGGTCTCGATCTCTTGACCTCGTGATCCACCCGCCTCGGCCTCCCAAAGTGCTGGGATTACAGGCTTGAGCCACCGCACCCGGCCAATCCCAGCACTTTTAGAGGCCAAGGTGAGAGGATTGCTTGAGTCCAGGAGTTTGAGACTAGCCTGGACAACATGGTGAGACCCCATCTCTTACAAAACAATTAAAAAGTTAGCGGCATGTGGTGGTGCATGCCTGTAGTCCCATTTATTCAGGAGGCTGAGGCAGGAGGTTGAGGCTGCAGTTAGCCATGTTTATGCCACTGCTCTCCAGCCTGGGTGACAAAGCAAGACCCTGTTCAAAAAAAAGCACACAAAAAACCCACAAATATACACAAAAGTATCGTGTGCATTATTTAGGGATATATATGTAAAACTATTAAAAATGGAAGATTATACAACAAATTTATGATATGAGTAGCTGGTAGAGAGTAGGGCAATCTTAAATAGGACTTTAGCATTATCTGTAGATGAAGGTAAATATGATAGAATGTTTATTTCTGGATATCACACACACAGATTTTTGGTATGTTATTCTTTGTACTTTTTGATAGTTTTATATTAGCTGAAAATTTTAAAAGAAAGGGGATCAAGATTCGTAGGATGAACCCCCAGAAAATTTGTTGATACATTCACATGTAATTTTTTTATTTTTACCTAACCATCTACTTCTGTCTGTATTGGAGGAAAGGAAATGAGTAACTGCATTACATTAATTCATGACAGTGGTTTCTCCTAATATGTCCTTGGCATCATATTCAGATGTAGGAGTGAGGATCTTTATTAGCACGGATCATGCTCTTCATTCTGATTCTCGATTTTATTTTTAATCACTAACTGCAAGCATATCAACCCATGGGAAGCACATTTGGTTTCATAGCTGTCATCATGGAGGTGCTAGCATGACAGACTAGGATGTATAGAAGTTTAATAACAGCATTGCACTTTTTCTCTTGTCTAACCTCTTCCTACAGGGAATCTTTAACCAGTTTCAGTGTAGTAGTGAAAAAGTGCTTCCATCTGACACTCTCCGCAGTGCTCTGGCAAAGACTTTCCAGGATGAACAACGTTTCCAGCTGGGGATTATGGATGATGCTGCAGAGTGCTTTGTAAGTGCTGGCCTCCGGCCCTCTTTGATATGGGGTGGGACTACTGATGGTCTCCATCAGGGACTGGTTACTTTATGGTGGAATTTACTGTTACACCCATTTCTACCTTTAGAACTAGGAGTTTCTCTGATTTTTCAGGATCTAAAATGTCTCTGTTATAGCAGTGTGTTATTATTTTTCCTTTAGGCAGCTGGTGGTTTTGTGCTTGTTATTGAATAAAACATCAGCTCTCACCTTCAAGGAGCCAAGGCTCATTAAAATACAAATTGTTGGTCTGTACCCTCAGAGCTTCTGATTCAGTAGGCCTGGTGGAAGGGCCCTAGAACATCTGTATTTAACAGGTTCCTAAGTGATGTTAATACTGATGCTGCTGGTCTGGGGACCATACACTCCTCCATTTCTAAAGATAATTAATCAGGGAATAACTGAGTCCCTAACCTAAGTGTGATGTCCTATATAGATAGCCACATTGCCCCCAGTGCCCATTGCTCTTCTCAACTCTGTATTCTTTTTTTTTTTTTTTTTTTTTTTTTTGAGACGGAGTTTCGCTCTTGATACCCAGGCTGGAGCGCAATGGCGCGATCTCGGCTCACCGCAACCTCCGCCTCCTGGGTTCAGGCAATTCTCCTGCCTCAGCCTCCTGAGTAGCTGGGATTACAGGCACGCGCCACCGTGCCCAGCTAATTTTTTGTATTAGTAGAGACGGGGTTTCACCATGTTGACCAGGATGGTCTCGATCTCTTGACCTCGTGATCCACCCGCCTCGGCCTCCCAAAGTGCTGGGATTACAGGCTTGAGTCAACTCTGTATTCTATCCATCAACCTTCAAAAGACTCTCTATACATCCATTTAGAAAATTTGAGGCCAGGTGTGGTGGCTCACGCTTATAATCCCAGCACTTTGGGAGGCTGAGGCAGGTGGATCATGAGGTCAGAAGTTCAAGAGCAGCCTGGCCAACATGGTGAAACTCTGTCTCTACTAAAAATACAAAAATTAGCCAGGCGTGGTGGCAGGCGCCTGTATTCCCAGCTACTTGGGAGGCTAAGGCGGGAGAATCGCTTGAACCTGGGCGGCGGTGGTTGCAGTGAGCCGAGGTTGCGCCACTGCACTACAGCCTGGGTGACACAGTGAGACTTTGTCTCAAAAAAAAAAGAAAGAAAAGAAAATTTGAGAGTGATACATACCTCATCACAGGGTAAAATGTGGGCCCAAATCAGAGGTACTCTTGAGGAACTGGATCACTGATATATTGCTGGTGGGAAAGTAAAATGATATAGCTACTCTGGAAAACAGTTTGGCAGTTTCTTAAAAAGCTAGACAGGCTCATGCCTGTAATCCCAGCACTTTGGGAGGCCAAGGTGGGCCAATGATGAAGTCAGGAGTTCAAGACCAGCCTGACCAACATGGTGATACCTCGTCTCTACTAAAAATACAAAAATTAGCTGGTCATGGTGGCACGCGCCTGTAATCCCAGCTACTCAGGAGGCTGAGGCAGGAGAATCGCTTGAACCTGGGAGGCAGAGGTTGCGGTGAGCCAAGATTGCACCACTGCACTCCAGCCTGGGAGACAGAGCGAGAATTGGTCTCTAAGAAAAAAAACTAGACATGTAAACTACCATATGATCTGGCAATTACATTCCTGTACATGTATCCCACAGAAATGAAAACTTATATTAAAACAAAACCTGTTTATGAATGTTCATAGAAGCTGTATTCATAATAGTAAAATACTGGAAACAGCCCAAATGTCCTTCAGTGAGTAGACGGTTGAACAAATGATGGTACGTCTATATCATGAAGAACTATGCAGCAGTACAAAGAATTAAGTATTTTCTAAAAATAAAAAGAAACTATTGATTTACACAACTTGGACAGATCTCAAGGGAATTATGCTAAGTGAAAAATGCAATATCAAAAGGTTATGTGCTGGCCAGGCGCAGTGACTCACTCCTGTAATTCCTAGCACTTTGGGAAGCCAAGGTGGGCGGATCACTTGAGGTCAGGAGTTTGAAACCAGCCTGGTCAACATGGTGAAATGCTGTCTCTACTAAAAATACAAAACTTAGCCAGGCTTGGTGATGCACACCTGTAATCCCAGCTACCCAGGAGGCTGAGGCATGAGAATCACTTAAACCTGGGAAGTGGAGGTTGCAGTGATCTGAGATTGCTCTACTGCATTCCTGCCTGGGTAACAGAGCCAGATTCTGTCTCCAAAAAAAAAGTTATGTGCTATATGATCCCATTTATATAATATTCTTGAAATAAAATGATGGAGATGAGAGAAGACATTAGTGATTACTACAAGTTAGAATTAGGATTCGTCGGGTAAGGCTCTAAATGGGTAGCATGAGGGAGCCTTGTGGTGATGGAACTGGTCTATATCTTGATAAAATGACATAGAGCTTATACATACACACACACGAATGCATATGAAACTGGTGAAATCTGAATAAGCTCTGTGGATTCTATCTATGTCCATTTCCTGGTTTTGATATTGTACTATAGTTACCTAAGATGTTAATATTGGAGGAAGCTGGGTGAAGAATACAGGGAGTCTCTTGTACATTTTTGAAACTTGCTATGAATTTATAATTATTTCAAACTAAAAAGTTAAAAAAATCAAAGTATTCCTACCTTCCAGAAGGGTTGCTGTTTCTCTGGGTAAGCTGCTTACCAATTTATGTACTTGTCTGTTAAGTATTGTTGGTGTACTGCTTTTGTTCTTTCCCTATCAGGAAAACCTCCTGATGAGAATTCACTTCCACATTGCTGATGAAACCAAAGAGGATATATGTACTGCCCAACATTGCATTTCTCATCAGAAGTTTGCAATGACATTGTTTGAACAGGTGAACTCTTATCTCCATCTTTTTTTGGACCTTTTCTTCAAGAACACTTTATCCTGGGCTGTGGGGTGTTACCTGGGTGCCACAACAGTTCCTGATTATGGTTGCTTGTTTTTGCCTTTTTCTCTTTGGCTCAGTGTGTATGTACTAGCTGTGGTGCCACTTCTGATCCACTGCCTTTCATCCAGATGGTACATTATATCTCCACCACTTCCCTTTGGTGAGTCTTACAGGATTTTCTGTTGTGCCTTTAGGTATTCCTCTAGTTGTTTGGACTTTTTTTTTGTTTTTGAGACGGAGGCTTGCTCTGTTGCCCAGGCTGGAGAACAGTGGTACAGTCTTGGCTCACTGCAACCTCCACTTCCCAAGTCAAGTGATTCTCCTGCCTCTGTCTCAGCTACTTCCACATATAGTACACGCCCAGCTAATTTTTTTTTTTTTTTTAGTAGAGATGGGGTTTTACCATGTTGATCAGGCTGGTCTTGAACTCCTGACCTCAAATGATCTGCCTGACTTGGCCTCCCAAACTGCTGAGATTACAGGCGTGAGCCACTGCTCCCAGCCTATTGGACTTTAATTGAAGGCATTCAGATAGTTTTATATCCTAACCAGGCACGGTGGCTCATGCCTGTAATTCCAGCATTTTGGGAGGCTCAGGTGGGCAGATCACTTGAGGCCAAGAGTTCGAGACCAGCCTGGCCAACATGACAAAACCCTTTCTCTACTAAAAATGTCAAAAATTAGTCAGGCATGGTGGCACGTGCCTGTAATCACAGCTACTCTGGAAGCTGAGGTATGAGAATTCCTTGAACCCAGGAGGCATAGGTTGCAGTGAGCTGAGATTGAGCTCCTGCACTCCGGCCTGGGTGACAGAGCAAGACCCTGTCTCAAAAAAACCACCACCACCACCACCAACAACAACAAACACAAATAGTTTTATATCCTTATTGCTGAGTCTGTGCTATATTGTAGGAACACAGAACAGTAATTTAAAAATAACTTTTGTTCTTCTTCTTTCATCTCCCACCCTTTCCCTTTTCTTAGGCTCAGTACTGGCCAGTAAAATGGGAGGAGGAATGGGGATTCTATGAGCTTTGGATTTTGGGACAGGTAGAGGCACTCAGTATGTCTGTGGGACACTGAGCCTGGTCAGGGGCTTTGGTATAGTGGGCAGAGGAAGAAAGTAAAATGTGTGAGTAAGGAATTTACATGAATGTTTGATTTAGCAGTAACTATGTACAAGCTGTCATCCCCCTTTTATTCCCCATCTTGAAGCAATCAGGCTATTTGTATGCTGGAAAGACGAGAGAAACCTTCACCAAGCATGTTTGGTGAGCTGCTACAGAATGCCAGCACCATGGGGGATCTGCGGAACTGTCCAGTGAGTTAAATCAGGGGTGGGGTTTGGAGTGGGAAAGGGAACCGTTGATCAGTGGAACTGTGGCAAAGCCAGCGGGAAACAAGTTTAACTAGCCTTATATGTGTATTTCAGAGCAACTGTGGAGAGAGGATCCGGATTCGCCGTGTATTGATGAATGCTCCACAGATTATCACGATTGGGCTGGTATGGGACTCAGATCACTCAGACTTAGCAGAAGATGTTATCCACAGCCTGGGAACCTGCCTTAAGCTGGGTGATGTGCGTGTTAGTTATCTTTATCTCTCACTTTGAGTTCTTGTGTCTTGGTATCGCTTAAGAGCAGTGAGCACTAGACAAACAGGTATGTCCTAGATGACAAGTATTATGTTTTGGACAGATAAACTTGTTTATTTGTGTACAAATACATGTGCATGCAGATATGTACCCATATACCTCCTTTTATAGGTGGCAAAGATTTTTTAAGAAGAAATGGGATGTCTTGGCCTTGAAAGACAGGATAGGCAGAGCTTAGCTACTGATAAAAACAAATCAGGGGCCGGGCGCGGTGGCTCACGCCTGTAATCCCAGCACTTTGGGAGGCCGAGGCGGGTGGATCACAAGGTCAAGAGATCGAGACCATCCTGGTCAACATGGTGAAACCCCGTCTCTACTAAAAATACAAAAAATTATCTGGGCACGGTGGCGCGTGCCTGTAGTCCCAGCTACTCAGGAGGCTGAGGCAGGAGAATTGCCTGAACCCAGGAGGCGGAGGTTGCGGTGAGCCGAGATCGCGCCATTGCACTCCAGCCTGGCTAACAAGAGCGAAACTCCGTCTCAAAAAAAAAAAAAAAACAAATCAGTAATTCATAAAGTTATTGTATATTCTATTTATTGTTAGTTTATATGAGTATAGAGTAGGGAAGGGTATTCAACCATGGGAGGCAGTAAGGTCAAAAGAGGGGGCATTTCTGACTAGAACTGCTATGGTAGGTGAAAGAGTTAAAAGTTGGTAACCTGAGCCCAAAAATAAGAAACTCACTGTGTGGAACCAGTGTCTGTTGAGAAGGTAATGAAGCAGCTTGGAAGATAATTTAGTAGCTTAGTGGTTTTCTGTACATCTTATTCAGGGAAATAGACAGGGAAAAAGACTTCAGACCTGGGTTCCTACCTTGTCATCTTCATGCCCTAGTATAGGTACAACTAGGATTTTCCTTCAGTTCAAGAGACATACTAGGAGGCTGGGCGCGGTGGCTCACGCTTGCAATTCCAACACTTTGGGAGGCCGAGGCAGGTGGATCATGAGGTCAAGAGTTCAAGACCACACTTTGGGAGGCCGAGGCGGGTGGATCACAAGGTCAAGAGATCGAGACCATCCTGGTCAACATGGTGAAACCCCGTCTCTACTAATACAAAAAATTAGCTGGGCATGGTGGCGCGTGCCTGTAATCCCAGCTACTCAGGAGGCTGAGGCAGGAGAATTGCCTGAACCCAGGAGGCGGAGGTTGCAGTGAGCCGAGATTGCGCCATTGCACTCCTGCCTGGGTAACGAGCGAAACTCCGCCTCAAAAAAAAAAAAAAAAAAAGAGTTCAAGACCAGCCTGGCCAACACAGTGAAACCCTGTCTCTACTCAAAATACAAAAATTAGCTGGGTGTAGTGGCAGGCACTGGTAATCCCAGCTACTTGGGAGGCTGAGGCAGGAGAATCGCTTGAACCTGGGAGGTGAGGGTTGCAGTGAGCCACTGCACTCTAGCCTGGGTGACAGAGCCAGACTCTGTCTCAAAAAAAAAGAGACACACTAGTAACTCTTTGATATTCTTTCTACTGGTTTTTTCCCTGGGATAATCCTGTGACTAAAGAGAACTTTTGTTATTGTTTTTTAATGTCATTAAACCACGATTGAGAATAAATGGACTTTCTGGGATCTTATTTTAGGTCTTCTTCCCAAGGAATCTTACCTGAGTAGGCTGTGCACAATAAAATCTCCATTTTTTTTTTTTTCTTTTTTTTGAGACAGAGTTTCACTCTTGTTACCCAGGCTGGAATGCAATGGCGTGATCTCGGCTCACCGCAACCTCCGCCTCCTGGGTTCAGGCAATTCTCCTGCCTCAGCCTCCTGAGTAGCTGGGATTACAGGCACAAGCCACCATGCCCAGCTAATTTTTTGTATTAGTAGAGACGGAGTTTCACCATGTTGACCAGGATGGTCTCGATCTCTTGACCTCGTGATCCACCCACCTCGGCCTCCCAAAGTGCTGGGATTACAGGCTTGAGCCACCGCGCCCGGCAAAATCTCCATTTTTTGCCAGCACCTACCTGTAGTCCAGCTACTCAGGAGGCTGAAGTGGGGGGATTGCTTAAGGAAGTCAAGGCTGTAGTGTGCAATGATCCTGCCTGTGAATAGCCATTATACTGTAGCCCAGGCAGCATAGCAAGATCCTGTCTCTTAAAAACAAAAAGCAATTATTTCTTCTAAATTTCTGTCACCTACCTATTCTGTATTGTTCTGTTTTTTTTTTTTTTTTTTTTTTTTTTTAGTTTATCACTACCTTGAAGCTCAAGGTTTAATTTTCATGATTGTTTTTTCAACCAAATATGTTACTCAAGGCCAGAATCCTTCAATTTTTTTTTTCTTCTTAAATATGTCTCTTAGCACTTAGGACTGCATTGGGCACCTAGGAATTGAAATGCTGATAACCAGCATGGCTGCATTGCTCCCTATGTAGGTTATTAACAAGAAAATTTTATTTGTGGGGTCAGCTGATAAAAAAAGGCTGTTGAAACTAGACAGGTAGAGGGTTTTTTTTTCTTTTTTTTCTTTTTTTGAGACAGTTTCACTCTGTCACCCAGGCTGGAGTGCAGTGGTGCAATCTCAGCTCACTGCAAGCTCTGCCTCCTGAGTTCAAGTGATTCTCAGGCCTCAGCCTCCCGAGTAGCTGGGATTACAGGCACCCACTACCACGCCCATCTAATTTTTTTGTATTTTTAGTAGAGATGGGGTTTCATGATGTTGATCCGGCTGGTCTTGAACTTCTGACCTCAGGCAATCTGCCCGCCTGGGCCTCCCAAAGTGCTAAGATAACAGCTGTGAGCCACTGCACCCAGCTGGGTTTGTTTTTGTTTTTGTTTTCTTTTAAATCCAACTTTTCTGACTCCTCTTATGATAGGCCCTAGTAAGAAAATTATTGAAAGGTATGAAGAAAGTTCATCACCATACCAGTTTATTGGCCACTATCTGTCTTGCTTTTCCTTACTTTTTGCCTTTTTAGGTTAATTTTTTTCTTTTTTTGGGACAGGGCCTTGCTCTGTCACCCAGGCTGGAGTATAGTGGCACAAACATAGCTCACTGTAACCTTGACCTCCTGGGCTCAAGTCATCCTCCTGCCTCAGCCTCCTGAGTAGCTGGGGCTACAGGTGGACACTACCATGCCCAGGTAATTTTTTATTTTTTGTGGAGACAGGGTCTGGCTTTGTTGCCCAGGCTGGTCTTGAACTGCTGGGCTCAGAGGATCCTCTTGCCTTGGCCTCCTAAAGTGTTGGGGTTACAGCATTAGCCACCATGCCCGATCAGTTTTTTTTTTTTTAATTAAAAAAATTATTTTTTTAGAGACAGGTTCTTGATTTGTCCCAGGTTGGAGTGGAGTATGGCACAAGTATGGCACTGCAGCTTCGAACTCCCGGGCTCAAAGGATCCTCCCACCTCAGCCTCCTGAGCAGCTAAGACTTTAAGCGTGCACTTACCATACCTGGCTAATTACAAAAAATTTTTTTGTAAAGATAGGGTTTTTTTGCTTTTTTTGTTTTTTGAAATGGAGTCTTACTCTGTCACCCAGACTGAAGTGCAGTGTTGTGATCTCAATTCACTGCAACCTCTGCCTCCTGTGTTCAAGTGATTCTCCTGCCTCAGTCTCCTAATAGCTGGGATTACAGGAATGCACCACCACGTCCAGCTGGTTTTTGTATTTTTAGTAGAGATGGGGTTTCACTGTGTTGGCCAGACTGATCTCACACTCCTGACCTCAAGAGATTCACTCGCCTCAGCCTCCCAAAGTGTAGGGATTATAGACATGAGCCACCATGCTGGGCCTAAAGATAGTCTTGTCATCTAGTCTAGGCTGTTCTCGAACTCCTGGTCTCAAACAGTCCTCTCACTTTGTCCTCACAAAGTGTTGAGGTTAATTTCTGATGATAATCTAAACTAACAAAAATCTTAGACTGAAGGGAAGAGAAGTCAGTATCTTACTTAAGAAATATCGGTGGAGTCTCCTGAGAGATGATGTGGGATGGTTGAATATGTGACTATGCTTCTTTTCTCTTTCCCCACAGCTGTTTTTCAGAGTGACAGATGACCGGGCCAAGCAATCTGAACTATACTTAGTCGGAATGATTTGTTACTATGGCAAACATTATTCTACATTCTTTTTTCAAACCAAGATCCGCAAATGGATGTACTTTGATGATGCTCATGTCAAGGAGGTAGGAACAGTCAAGCCCTTTTTGAAGTATTTGGTGACTACAACAAAAACAGAAAAAAAAAACAAGAATAATTATTTGTCTTTAGTGTTTCATTTTCCATAATTTTGAATGGAACCTCCCCACATTTCCATAAAACATGTATTTTTTTTGTTTACTTCTTTTACCTTTAATCCATCATGAGCTTTTTTTTTTTTTTTAATGAGACAGAGTCTTACTCTCTCACTCAGGCTGGAGTGCAATGGCGTGTTCTTGGCTCACTGCAGCCTTCACCTCCCAGGTTCAAGTGATTCTCCTGCCTCAGCCTCCCAAGTAGCTGGGACTACAGGTGTGTGCCACCATACCCGGCTAATTTTTGTATTTTTAGTAGAGACGGGGTTTTACTATATATGGCCAGGCTGGTCTCGAACTCCTGACCTTGTGATCCACTCTTCTCGGCCTCCCAAAATGGTGGGATTACAGGTGTGATCCACTGTGCCCAGCCTATTTTATATTTTTATGTCTGTCTGCTTATTGAATTTATGAAAGTATCATCTTCTCTTCCCCTGAAGATGGTTAGTTCTTCGAGGACAGGAAAGTTTTATTAAATAAAATACTTTGTCATCTATAAATACAAAACTGTTGAATGCTACTCACCTTAGTCTCCTGAGTAGCTGCAACTATGGGTGCGTGGCCATCACACCCAGGTAGTTAAAATTTTTTGTTTGTTTGTTTTAGAGATGGGGGTCTCACTATGTTACCCAGGTTGGTCTTGAACTCCTGGGCGCAGGTGATCCTCCCTCCTCAGCCTGCCAAAGTGTTGGGATTACAGGTGTGAACCACAGTGCCTGGCCCAAAGTATTTTTTTTTAAGTATAATCTCCTTTTTTTTTTTTTTTTCCCTAGAAAATAGTTTTTCTTCAGTCCTGAGGAGTCAGCTCCTTACATGGGCTTTTTGGAATCAGTACTTGAAGGTCTAAATTTGGCTGGGGATGTTAGCACCTTTTGGGCTTGGGGAGATGGATTCCTGACTACCTTGCTGTGAATGGCACAACTCACATAGTAATGCAGTTTTACGTACAGCTTAGGAAGCACATAGGCATCGAAGAAATTTACTTTAGAAATGTCCTTGACAGCTGCAGCCTTTACTATGTTTTGAATGAGAAACTTCTTTTTATTTTTGTTTTTTTGAGATGGGGTCCTGCTCTGTCACCCAGGTTGGAGTGCAGTGGCATGATCTCGGCTCACTGCAACCTTTACCCTCTGGGCTCAAGTGATTCTCATGCCTCAGCTTCCCGAGCAGCTGGGATTACAGGTGCACACCACCACGCCTGGCTAATTTTTGTATTTTTAGTAGAGACAGAGTTTCTCCGTGTTGGCTGGTCTTGAACTCTTGACCTTAAGCGATCCACCCGCCTCAGCCTCCCAAAGTGCTGGGATTACAGGCATGAGCCACTGCGCCCAGCCTTGAATGAGAAACTTCTTAATAGCCTTGTCCTTGGGCATGCATCGGGCACAGTTCATGCAGTGAATGGGCTGCACATAGCCACAGCCCTTTTTGGCATCGCATATTCCTTCTTTTCTTTGTCTTCTTGGAAGCTGGAACCCTAGAGAGGAAAGGTCTTTTGTTGTTGTTGTTTGTTTTTTTAAATGTGTTTATTGAATGATTTGAGTAGGAACCCTCTAATGCCTCAAATGAAGTTATAAGGTTAATACAAAGTTCAGAATTTCAGATCTTGGAGTTCTTGGAGTTATCAGTGGGTACTACTTTGTCTCAGGGCTGCTATAAATTATTCTTTGTTATCTCCCTGAAGTGCTCCATACTCTGTTGCACATCACAGAGTAACGTGTTTTGGGTTAGTATAAGGAATGTAGGGTTATAATGACACTTAACGCAGGAAAGTTGGTACTGTCTAAACCACAGAGTTTGTGGTTGAAGTGGTTTATGTGATCTGCTTGAGTTAGGACGCTATTTGTGATAAGGTTAGCAGATAAGGGGATAAGGTGTGACTATAATCTATACCAATCCACAGACTTTAAGCAGTGTTTTCCACAAATAGTAAAGTATTTGTCAAATTCCCTCTTTCTTTTCTTTGTCTCTTTTGTGTTGTTGTAGTTTGGGGCAATTTATATGAATTCTTTTAGCTTTAGGGTTTTTATTTGAAAATACCCTTACAAGGTAGTAAATATGATTATATTAATATGTGAAGAGCATATAAATGTTTTAATTAAAATAATATCTCAATTATAAATTTGCTAGACATCTATTGTGAACATATCACTTTGCTAGTTGTCCAACTCCAAGAGCAGCACATTATCTAAGAAGTATGACTGGTTCAAGCTTAAAATGGGGTGAGTCTGAGGATTGGGTTGGATTGATTCCATGGCTGTTCTCTCATTCTTTTCCACTGTGGTAACAGAGCTGAATCCAGCACAGGGCTAAGGCCGAGAGGTTCAGTTGTCTATTCTAAGCAGTTTGACATTTTATATCCTACCATGTGTGAACTCTGAAACTGAATGTCATTTGTTCTAAGGCAGTCCGTGAGAGAGTTTTTGTCTGCTCTTCAGCTTCGTGAAAGTAATTTTAATATTTGGAAGAAAACTATGGAAATGCAAATTTCTATTGAGGGCTTTAATCTGATGTCTGTGAAAAGAAATGGGTCACCAAGGCAGCTGAAGTTCTTTCACATAGCATATCCACCTTTAGAACTTTTATTCCTATTTTACAACTGAGTTGATGGTTCACAGAAATAAAAGTAATTTTATTCATTCTTTTATTCTCCTATAGGATTTTAATGCTTTTTAAAAGGACTTAGCAAAAAAAACAATTTAATAAAAAAAGTGTTAAGTCTGAGATCTCTTTTTTTTTGAGATGGAGTCTTACTCTATTGCCAGGCTGGATGGAGTATAGTGGTGCAATCTCTGTTCACTGCAACATCTGCCTACTGGGTTAAAACAATTCTCCTGCCTCAGCCTCCTGAATAGCTGGAACTACAGGCATGCGCCACTATGCCCAGCTAATTTTTGTATTTTTAGTAGAGATGAGGTTTCATCGTGTTGGCCAGGATGGTCTCGATCTCTTGACCTCATGATCCACCCGCCTCGGCCTCCCAAAGTGCTGGGATTACAGGCGTGAGCCACCATGCCTGGCCAAGTCTGAGATCTCATTTGCTGTCTTTTTACCCAATTCTTGTCTTTTCATCTCTTTTATTTTCTTTAGAAAAACAGAACAGAAAGATATGTTGTGAATTGTGGATATGAAGTATAATTGTCATGTTCTTCTGATTGTTTCTGGTTCAGATTGGGCCCAAATGGAAGGATGTGGTGACCAAATGCATCAAGGGGCATTATCAGCCCCTGCTGCTGCTTTATGCAGATCCCCAGGGTACCCCTGTGTCCACCCAGGACCTGCCTTCCCAAGCTGAGTTCCAGTCATACAGCAGGACATGCTATGATAGTGAAGATTCAGGTGAGTAGCCTGGCTCTTTACATCTCCTCTTCCCTCATCCCATACGATCAAACAGATGGGACTCATACTTAATTATGTGCTTAGCATGTAACCTAGCTTGGAGAAAGAGGATTCATTAGAAGTAAGAAAGAAGTGCCAACTTGTGCTGAAGCCTAACTTATGCCATCCTTTATTTCCTTCAGTTGTCAAGAGTGTTGCTTAAATCACTTGGCCTCAACTCAGAAGTGAAAAGGAGATTAAAGGATGTTTATTTAGACTGAGATAATAAGTTTGTGAGACTCAATATTTAGCCTTCTAATATTGGTGAGGATGACTGATTTTTTTTTTTTTTTTTTTTTTTGAGACAGAGTCTCGCTCTGTTGTCCAGGCTGGAGTGCAATGGCATCATCACGGCTCACTGTGATTCTCCTGCCTCAGCCTCCTGAGTTGGGATTACAGGTGCCGACCACCATACCTGGCTAATTTGTGTATTTTTGGTAGAGACAGCGTTTCACCATGTTGGCCAGGCTGGTCTTGAATTCCTGACCTCAGGTGATCCATCCACCTTGGCCTCCCAAAGTGCTGGGATTACAGGCATGAGCCACCACACCCAGCCGAGGATGACTGATTTTTATTAGCAATTTAACAGTCACTTAATTAAGTTGTTTTATTTGAGCCACTATGAAGCTAGTTATTTTGTTTGGCATGAGATATTTTTGTTTTAAAATTGCAAACGTGTAGCCTGGCAGGGTGGTGTATGCCTGTAATCCCAGCTACTTGGGAGGCTGAGGTGGGAGGATTGATTGAGCCCTGAAGTTTGAGACTAGCTTAGGCAACATAGCAAGACTCTGTCTTGGGGAATAAAAAAATCCATGTCCAGTAGTGATATTCCTCTGCTTATGAATTAGTTGTTCACTTCTAAGTTAATTGTTTAGAGCTTAAGTAATGACTTTCTGTAAAAACAATTTTCAGCTTGATGGCTAAAGTTCTAGGGCAGCGCACAGAATCTTAAAATATATTTGAGGTATAACCTAATAGTTTTGGCTTGATTTCTGAAAAGGAGGAAGAAATATTCTTTTACTCTTCTTGATCTAATACTGGTCCTTAGTATAATTTTGAAAGAGAAGATACTTGACTTTGACATCTTTCTTTCTCCCCTTTTTACCTCCCTCTTGCTTGTTACCTGGTGCTTTCTTCCTCCTCTCATACCCCACCCAAACCTGTTCTACCTCTTCTCCAATCAAATATCCATTTGTCCTATTATGCTTATCTCAGCTAGGTATTCAGAGGGAAGAAGTCTGATTGAACTAATTTATACTAATGTATTTCATATAAATAACACCCCCAATAATTTCTCAGAGATATTAAAAATATTTATAACATCAATTCAAAAATTGTAAGTGACATTCTTGGCAGTATAGGAGAAAGATTATGGGGTAGGAGAACAACTGATTATGTGTGACGGGTTGGCCTGGTACTTTCGATCTAAATAAATCTTATGTTTCACAACTTTTTCATTTCTTCTGCTTTTCCCCTGATAGGTTTTGTAAGACCCTCACATTTTTTCACAGTGGCAGGCAAAGTGAGGGCTTCAGCAAGGTAGGGACAGGGATGGGAGGAATTTTATGCGTGTCTGTGTGATCTGGAAGTTGGGTGTTGGGAAGAACAGCTCAATAGTATAGCATATCCTTCTCATACTTGCATCTAGGAAGTTCTTGCCTTATGGAGCTTTGTTGTGTCCATCTCTTTTCCTTCTCTCTGTCACTGTTCTTTTTCCTCACTCTTTGCATCTATGTTTCCTCCTTCCCTCAGGGAGGGAGCCCTCCATCTCAAGTGACACTCGAACAGATTCTTCAACGGAGAGCTATCCCTACAAACATTCCCACCATGAGTCTGTGGTCAGTCACTTCTCTTCTGATTCTCAGGGGACAGTCATCTATAATGTGGAGAATGATTCCATGTCTCAGAGCAGTCGGGACACAGGTAGGGACTTATACAAAGGATCCTGCTTGCCTGAATCAATTCCTGCATAGAAAGTCTCCTAAGAGAAAGAAACTGGGGCAAGTCACAAATATTTGTTATGCAAAGGCAGAACAACACAGAATTTGGGCAATTGAATGGGATATAAAGAAGCAACACTTTTCTGAATGAACAATGATGCTCCATTGGACATACTCCTGTCAATAGCAGCAGGTCAATAAAGACAATTGTAATGTGATTATCGATGTGGTTATTCTGAAGTCTGCTTTTCTTCTCCTATCCTCTTGATTCCCATGGTACCCCATTAAACCCTTGTGGTCTTACATGTCATCATGTTCTTATGCCAGGCTTTGTCCTAAGTGAAGAGCTTTGATAGAAGGGGCCTATTTATGGGATTGGTGAGGGACAACTGCACGTCAGCTTGCTAAGCTTCCTGAATGATAGAGAAGCAAAAGAATGAAAGATAATCTATTTGTTATTGTGAGTTTCATGCAGAGAATATTCTTGAATTGTTTTGTTTATCTGTTAGAGGAAGAAATCAATACAAGGAAGAACAATGCATGACTGCTGAGATGAAAAGTTTATTCTGGGAGATAGAATAAGGCATAGAATAGTGTCCATATTCTTAGGGACTGTTAAGCATTCATGAGCTCATTGTTTGAGATTGGTGGTTGGTTTATAAGCTGTGGGGACTTTTTTTTTTTAAGATCAAGAATTTCAAAGATATTCAAAACTATATAGAATAGTGTACTGCCCATTTGTGTACCCATCACCTAGTTTCAATAATTACAACTCACAGCCAGTCTAGTTTTACCTGTACCCTTACCCACTCCTGGATTATTCTGAAGCACATCCCAGGCATTATATCACATTTTCCATAAGTATTTTAGTATCTGTTGCTCAAACATAAGAAATCACTTTTTAAATATAGCATTATAACACTTAAAAATTGTAATGATAATTCCTTAAAACTGCTAGGTAACAAATGAGTATTTAAATATTCACTTATAAATGTCATAATATGTTCATGGTTTATTTGTTTGACTCAGCATTTAAATGAGGTCTATGCATTGTGATGAGTTGATAAGTCTTTTACATTTCTTTTAATCTACATTTTTTCCTCGATTTTTTTATTGCAATTTATTGCTAGAACTAGGTATTTTGTCCTGTAGATGTCCCACATTCTGAATTTTGCTGATTTTATTCCTATGGTATGCTTTAATGTGTTTCTGTGTCCTATATTTCTCGTAAATTGGTAGTTGGACCTAGAGGTTTGGTCAGATTTGTGTTGGCTTTCTTTTGATGACTACTGCATTGATTGTGTCAGGTATGAGTTTTTTAGACCCTCATTTTGAAACTGAACCAGGAAGAAGCCAAGCCATAGGATGAACTAAGCATATTTTCCAGTAGAGGCAGATTTGTGTTAATGGTTTAGGGGTTTTGGTAGTGAGGGTGGGAGGAATGGAGAATATGCCCATTGGTTTAACATTTGTAAGACTTAGTTGTTCCAAGTTATTTTCTTCTCTCTTAAATCTTTCTTGTGGGCAAAGAGGTAGCAAAGGACCAAATAAAAGCAATACAAGATTCCAAGGGGCAACTGATTAAAAATATGTATTCATATCACTACATTGGTGATACCTGAATATGTATAAGGATTTTCTTATACTATCATGTGAAAACAAATTTTTGTTAGCTCTCTATGCATTTGACCTAGGGTTTTTTTTTTTTTTCATATCTTTAAACTTAATTTACCTGCTTAATTCATCTCTGGCTTCCAGCACTTTAGTTGATTATATCCTTTAGAATCTGACCTTTGCTGTCATCAAATCATACTCATGTATTTGCATACTGTGGGCATGAAGCAGGGCAAGTTACATAAAACAGCCCAACTCTCCTGGGTTTCCCAGTGATTAATATTAAGGAAATATGAAGTGTAATCTCTGGATGGAGCCAAGTTTTGTATAGCATGGGTAGGGGATAGGAATAAGAATTAATCAAAGTTGAAATGTCCTTTAAATTATCCACAATGAAGGAAAGCTTATAACTGAGCCTTAAAGCCATATATAATCAGAGCTCTTGTGGGCAAAGTCTGGAGTATCCAGGATAATACCAGATGTACTGAAAATCAGATTTTACTTGATATGTGTCACTAAATAAATGAAAGGAAAGCTCTCTTCAGTTTATGAGAGTGAAAGTATATGGCTACCTGACATTTTTAATATGATCTTTAAAACTTTTGCCTTTAAAAAATTACCTGGAAACATGTCATTAGTCCTTCTGGGTCACTGGGGAAGATTATGATTGGGATTGAGATTGGTCATTGCTCAGGAGACATTGTAAATTTCGATGCTCCCAGCTTCTCTGTGTTTATCCTTTTTTTTTTTTTTTTTGAGACAGAGTCTTGCCCTGTCATCCAGCCTGGAGTGCAGTGGCATGATCTTGGCTCACTGCAACCTTCTGGGTTCAAGTGATTCTAATGCCTCAGACTGTAGCTGGGACTACAGGCACATGCCACCACGCCCAAGTAATTTTTGTATTTTTAGTAGAGACAGGGTTTTGCCATCTTGGCCAGACTGGTCTCGAACTCCTGACTACCCACTTCAGCCTCCCAAAGTGCTGGGATTATAGGCATGAGTCACTGCGCCTGGCCCTTCTCTGCATTTATCTACTAGGAGGTTCCTACACTGAAATCCTTTTTTTTTTTTTTTTTTAATTTTTTTTTTTCTTTTTAAAAATGGGTTTTCACCATGATGGCCAGGCTGGTCTTGAACGCTTGACCTCAGGTGATCCACCCACCTCGGCCTCCCAAAGTGCTAGGATTACAGGCGTGAGCCACCGCGCCCAGCCTTGAAATCCTACATTGAGAGTACCTAGGACATAGACAGCCTATGTCCTAAAGCTTCTGTTCCATGGGTACTCTAAATTTGTGGCACTCCCAAAGGGAGATTAGGTAGGTTCTTGGGAGGATGGAGGTCAGTCTCAGATACCAGCTTACCTCAATTTCCTTGTTTTTTTCAGGACACCTGACTGATAGTGAATGCAATCAGAAACACACATCCAAGAAAGGGTCACTGATAGAACGAAAGAGGAGCTCTGGTCGGATTAGGAGGAAAGGCGATGAGCCTCAGGCCTCAGGATACCACAGTGAAGGCAAGCCTGTCTGCACTGATTCTCTTTCTTTTTCATTCACTCTATCAAACTTCTCTCATGCTCCAGACTGTTGGCTTCTCCTTTCTGCTCACAGGACTTTACTTTTTCAACACTGGGGTCTATTATCCATGATCACTTTAAATATCTATATTTCTTTCATTCTTTGTGTTTTTAGGAGAAACACTGAAAGAGAAGCAGGCTCCTAGGAATGCCTCCAAACCATCCAGCAGCACCAACAGGCTGAGGGATTTTAAAGAGACAGTCAGCAATATGATCCATAACAGACCATCCCTGGCTTCTCAGACCAATGTAGGCTCTCACTGCGGAGGTAGGGGAGGAGGAGACCAGCCAGACAAAAAACCTCCTAGGACCCTGCCTTTACACTCTCATGATTGGGAAATAGAGAGTACCAGCAGTGAGTCAAAATCCAGTTCTTCCAGCAAGTATCGTCCAACATGGAGACCCAAACGAGAATCTCTGAATATTGACAGTATCTTTAGTAAGGACAAAAGGAAGCACTGTGGCTATACCCAGCTTAGTCCCTTTTCTGAGGATTCAGGTGAGGAGATAATTAGGGAAGAATTGGCCTTTTGAATAAAGTTGATTTATGTCTTTTTAAAACCTGGGTTTTCTGGTAGATCTGGCAAGGGGCATTTTTACTCTGATGTTGGGTGTTTTAGGAATATGAATTCAGTGAATAAGTAGCCAGAGGGAGGAGTTAGTTATGTCTTGATTTTAGGCGAATGCTAAATCTACCTCCTTTTCCATAACTGTCTTTTGATTGGAATAGCTAAAGAATTTACACCAGATGAACCAAGCAAGCCACCTGCTTATGACATTAAATTTGGTGGATCAAGCCCTCACTACAAGCGCTGGGGCCCAGCACGGCCAGGCTCTCACCTTTTAGAACAGCAGCCCCGACTAATCCAGCGAATGGAATCTGGCTATGAAAGCAGTGAGAGGAACAGCAGCAGCCCTGTCAGCCTGGATGCAGCCCTGCCTGAGAGCTCAAATGTCTACAGGTATTATTTGGCCTTTGAACAGTGACATTATCCCTTGCCGCAGCGTGAGCCACCTACTTGGGGCTTTCAGGCATAGCTTAGTCAAGTGGAGGGATGGCCTTTGCTACCATCTCTCTATGTGCTCTGTCAACTTTCTACAACAACAGCACCCTCTTCTGGGAGGAAGAGCAAAGGCACTTGAGAAAGGAGAGAGAACTTTCTATTTGAAGTACAGTTATCATGTATAAAATAATTTTAAAAAATTTAGGTTCAGAGGGTACATGTGCAGGTTTGTTATGTAGATAAACTCGTGTCATAGGAGTTCATTGTACATGTTGTTTTGTTACCCACATATTAAGCTACTACCCACTAATTATTTTTTCTGATCTCCTTCCTCCCACCTGCCACCCTCCGATAGGCCCGTGTCTGTTGTTCCCTTCTCTGTGTCCATGTGTTCTCATCATGTAGCTCCCACTTTTGAGTGAGAATATGAGGTATTTGGTTTTCTGTTCCTGTGTTAAGTTTGCTAAGGATAATGAAATAATGGTTTAGTGCTTACTTTGGTAGCACATACACTAAAATTGGAATGATACAGAGAAGATTAGCATAGTCCCTGCTCAAAGGTGACACAAAAATTTGTGAAGCATTCCGTATTTTTCAGATATGTAGGATAAGCAAGTCTAGGGATCTAATGTAAAACATGAGGACTACGATTAATAAAATTGTGCTGCCTATGAGATTCATGGTAAATGAGTAGATTTTAACTCCTCTTGCCACAAAAGCAAAAGAAATGGTTAACTATATGAGATGATGGGTATGTTAATTCCCTTCAATTATAGTAACTATTTCACTATCTCTATGTATCTCATAATGTCATGTTGTATATCTTAAATATATACAGTAAAAAAATTATTAAATAATGGATTAGTGAATTAAAACTTTTGTAATCCTAAAATCAGAGAAGAAACACAAATGTTACTTTGGGATAGTGTTTTGTTGTTGCTGCTGCCTTTTTTTTTTTTTTTTGTATTGATGGAGTTTCACCATGTTTCCCAGGCTGGTCTTGAACTTCTGGGCTCAAGTGATTTACCCACTTTAGCCCCCCAGAGTACTGAGATTATAGGTGTGAGCCACCACACCCAGTTGGGATAGTTTTTATTTTGTTTTGTTTTAGGGTCACCGGGACTCTGTGTTTTATGAAGCTAATACTATTCATAATAGTGATGACAGTTAATTAACACTCATTACACCCTGCCCATAAAGCTCAGTTTGCTTTATAAGTTTCAGATATCCATACATTATTTTTACTGAGTTGCCACAGAGGCAGTTTTTCTTTTTCTTTTCTTTTTTTGTGAGACAGAGTCTCACTCTGTTGCCAGGCTGGAGTGCAGTGGCGCAATCTCAGCTCACTGCAACCTCCACCTCCTGGTATCAAGCGATTCTCCTACCTCAGCCTCCCAAGTAGCTGGGACTACAGGTGCACACCACCATGCCCAGCTAATTTTTGTATTTTTAGTAGAGATGGAGTTTCACCATGTTGGCTAGAGTGGTCTCCATCTCTTGACCTCGCGATCCGCCTGTCTCGGCCTCCTAAAGTTGCTGCCATTAAAGATGTGAGCCACTGTGCCCAGCCGAGGCAATTTTCTAATAGTTGAGCTGCTTTGAAAGGAATGACTCTGTCTTCTACAAAGATGATAACCACATCTTCATATTCTCCCAATGTTCTTCCCTGTCCACAGGATCCTGTCGAGTTTTACTTATCAGAAGATGCTACAAAGGTTTAGTAAGAAAGAAGACAATAGATATGACAGCAGTATGTGCATTAATACATTCAACAGATTTTGTACATGTACTATGTACTAGATAATGTGCTAGATGCACAAGATATGAATGAGGTGAGATGAGATTGGATAGGAGAATGAATGGATGTTTCAATTCTTTAGAAGTAGTTTAGCAGAAGCTCTAATTATATTAGTTTGATGTTTGTTTTTTGAGATATTTAGTCCTAGGAATGTTGCTATAACCCCCTGTCATGCTTTCACTAGACTCTGGGTTCTCTTTTGAAGGGATTCAAGTGCTAAGAGATCAGCTGGGTTGGTCCCTTCCTGGCGTCACATCCCAAAGTCGCATAGCAGTAGCATCCTGGAGGTGGACTCCACAGCATCCATGGGTGGCTGGACAAAGAGTCAGCCTTTCTCAGGTAAGCAGAAGGACACTGGATTTGAGGATTGGATTTGATCAGCAGTTTTGTCTGGGGACCAGCCTTAACTGAGCACTTTTGAAATTAGAGGACAGTTACAGTTTGAGTATTGCATCAGAATGTAAATGTAGAGTCACTTCAGTTGCTCCATCTTTGAATTTATCTGTTTTTTGTTTTCCATCACAGCCTGCCTATTTCTTTTTACTTGGAGAGAGCCCTTGTGGGAGAAAGAAGGGACAGAAATATGGGGAACAGTGTTAATAACAGCTCCATTTTTCAGGAGAATAAATTCTAGGGCTTTCCTTGGTTTAGGGACAGTCTTTTGGGAAACAGATTTCTTATGGTTTAGTACTATGAACTGACATACCGTAGGGATACATGTAGGCTATTTGCAAAACTTGCAAATAAGCAATTACAATTTATCCTTATCCCTGCCTAAATATCTTAGTCTTACTACCAATTCTGTTGATAGTTACTGAAAATTCTTAGAGGTAGCAGGAAGAAAAGCCTGCAGCAGCAGTAATAAAAAGGCATGAACCCTTTTAGATACGTATACTAAAGATTGTGGACATCTGGCAGAGCAGAACAATGCTAGGCAGATATCACTGGAATCCTGGGCTCGAGTAAATTATAGTTAGAGACACGTGGAAGAAATTTGAGCTTCCCATTATAATTATACATTTGGTTTATTCCCCACATTTTAATTTATTTCTTGTTGAATAACATTGTTTTGAGAAACTTGTGAATCATGCATGAGAAAATTCTCCCTTCTCTTCAGACAGCCATCATTTTTTTGGTACACTAAAGACTGAGTCTCATAATCTCCTGAATAGTCCTCAATTCTGGACTAGTTTATGTACACATATGGGTAAGCACCATTTTTAAAAAGTAAAATGAAGTCATACTATACATGTTATTCTCTCACTCAATTTTTTACTTAATTTATTATGGACATCCTTCTAGATCTATTTGGATTCATCAAGAAAGTTTATAAAATTGGATTTTTACTGCTGTGGACATTTTACAAATTCAAAGAGATGGTAGAAATTAAGGGTGAGAAAATGACATGCTTAAAGCTCCCCAGTCAGTCAGTGACAGCACCTGGTAGAAAGTGTTCTCTAATGATTAAAGCATGATTATGAATTTAACCTACTTGACTTGACTTTAGCTCCATTAGGCCGGGCGCGGTGGCTCACGCCTATAATCCCAGCACTTTGGGTGGCCGAGGTGGGTGGATCACGAGGTCAAGAGATCGAGACCATCCTGGTCGACATGGTGAAACCCCGTCTTTACTAAAAATACAAAAATTAGCTGGGCATGGTGGCACACGCCTGTAGTCCCAGCTACTCGGGAGGCTGAGGCAGGAGAATTGCTTGAACCCAGGAGGTGTAGATTGCAGTGAGCTGAGATCGCGCCACTGCACTCCAGCCTGGGTAACAAGAGCGAAACTCTGTCTCAATAATAATAATAATAATAATAATTTAGCTCCATTATTTCCCATTTGTTTTACCTGGGGCAAATTATCCTCTTTGTGACTCAGTTTCCTCATTCCTAAAATGAGAGTAATAGTAGTTTCTACTTCATAAGTTGTTATTATGATTAAATGAAATAATACATGTAAACATGCTTAAAACTGTTTCTGGCACATAGTAAGTGTTGAATAAATGTTCAGTGTGATACCATTGTTGTTGTGAAGCACTCGATAAATGTTGTTATTATCATTCCTAGCCCAAGTCCCATCCTGAATCTGATTATGGAAAGTATTACCCAAAATATAAGCTTCAAATTGAAGGCAAGAATTCCAAAGGGAAAGTGTTGCAGTGGTCATAAATTCATCAAGTACTTAGTCTTGGTAATGGAAATGTGGTGACTTATCTTCTCCCTTGCTTATATTACAGGTGAGGAGATATCTTCTAAAAGTGAACTGGATGAATTGCAGGAAGAGGTGGCCAGGAGGGCACAAGAACAGGAACTTCGAAGAAAACGAGAGAAGGAGTTAGAGGCAGCTAAAGGGTTTAACCCTCATCCTAGCCGCTTCATGGACTTGGATGAACTGCAGAATCAGGGTAATTGTTGTGAGCATTAGGTTGTGTGTGATGGGGACAGACAGAAAGGTGGAAAAAAACATCTAAGCTTGTTAGTTCCCTGTTTTCTCTTTAGCAAAATTGTTTTTCTTTTTTTCAAATCTTGATTCACCCATTCCAGTGAGAGCAAGTTAGAGTAGGATATGACAAGACTCTTGACTGGAGATAGGCACTGATTTGGGGCACATCTATTAAAAGCCTATAGATTAGAGATAGTATATTGTTCATGAAAAATGCTTCCCATGAACATCTGTTGAAGGTGTAAATAAAACTAGCCTTGAGTCAGAAATACCTGAAAAGGGCAGTGAGCCACACTGACAGTGAGGGGAATTCTACTTGCTGGGAAGAAACATACCCTTGAAATATTCTACCTGGAGCATCAGGGAAGTGGATCTGCCAAACAGGAGCCAGAACAAAGCCCAGTTTACTTTTGATTCCATGACAATTGATTCTCTAACCTCAAATAATTTGCATGGAGTTTACTTCTACAACTGCCCCATGTTAGAGTTTTTTTCTTCCTAGAATTTTTTTTTTTTTTTTTTTAAGATGGGGTTTCACCATGTTGGTCTGGCTGGTCTTGAACTCCCAACCTCAGATGATCCTCCCGCCTTGGCCTCCAAAGTGCTTGGATTACAGGTGTGAGCCACCGCGCCCAGCTCTTCCTAGAATTTATTTTAGGATGTAACTTTGTACCAAAAGAGACCAGCCTTCAAAATAGGAGTTCAGCTAAGCTGAGGTATCTACCTTAAATAGGCCATGAAACCTATATCTTAGTTTTGTTTTTCCTATAAAATGAATATATTGTTTTTGTAATTCAGAAACCCCACTTACAACAAATTGTGCTGAAGCAATATAAAGGTCCAACCTTCTAAGTGTAACCTTGTAACTTTGCTGGCTGTTTTCTGTTGACCACTTTTCTCTTTTTTATATATACTTAGAGAACCTTCCTGAGCTATGTAATCCTGTTTGGGGGCAGCTTTTTTCCTTTAATACTACTCTCTTTTGATTCAAGGTAATTGTTGCCTTATATTTCCCAAGACATTGTATTACTTTCCAAAATCAGTTTTAAATTCCTAATGCTTAGCTGTCTCTGTTTCGATAGTCTTTTTTTCCTTATTGACCTTAAGTTATATCACATTGGTGTCCCAGGTTTATTTTGCTTCTGAAAAGAGGGGTCTTGTCATTTCCCTTCTTTCATTTTTTTCTCTCTCTGCCAGTTGGGCAATAGATGAAAGTTGGGAGGAGATCTCACTGGCTATATTTCATTGACAATTCTCCATACACTCAGCATGAGCAAAGAATGGAGTGCTAAGATTCTGGAGGATAAGAATTGAAATTTAGTACAGTGATTGAGTACAGCTTGTGTAGATCTCCGTAGAGAACTTTAATTAAAAAAATGGCTGTAGCCACCACCTCTGATTATAAAGGTTGTATACATTTAGTTGATTCCAAATATCATGAGAGAACTTCAGGTCTGGGGAGTAAGGGAAACCACACCTCTAGAGTGGAACCTGAGTGCCAAGTTCTTCAGAACCAACCTGCTGTTTCCATTGTCTTCCCATTGCTCTCAAAAAGTCATGATGAATTAGGAAGTGAATGTTAGGGATGGGGAAGAGCCTTTCTTACTATGTCCAGCTGGAGGTAAGTGGAGGATGAGGGACATTATGGGAGAAGTGACTCAGACACTTCGACTTTTTTTCCCTGCAACCTTGTGAAGGCTCACTGGCAATCCCACTTGTAGGTGAACTTACATTACAGCTTGTTGCCAATTTATGATTCTGAGTAAGGAGAGTGAGAGTTCTTTTACAAAAATTTCTCTGCCTGTACTTTGTAGCCTTTTCATCTGCACCTGCTTTGGCATACATTCACTTTGAGAGGAGGATGGAATATTCCTTGCTCGCTGTATGGGAAGGTGACTTACTTGTTTTGGTGAGGAATGGCATGCTGAAAGTAAATACTTAGCAATGCTTATGAAAAGCATGTGTATGCAAACCAAGAATGAAAGCAGTTTAACTGCCCTGGCAAATACATTGAATTAGGAAGTGTAGACCATCTGTGACCAAGAGGTGTACTGATTTTCCAGTTTAGGGTGGTGCATAGAGGACTGGGAATTGGTGAAGTAAATAAGTGATGTGGATGACTGTCCACAGAATAATGAAGCTACCTTTCTCATAACATAGCAGTGAAGGTCTCAGTGGACATCCAGGGTGTTCTGACACTAGTTGGCAAGAATTGCTCTGGAAAAGAGCAGTTCAATTCCAGGCATAAGAATATATGGAATACTTTGTTCTTTTCTTGAGGGACTTCCTAAGGGTCTTGGTGTTGGAATATGTGGCCATTAATGGCATGCCTCTCTTTCATGGCCTTGGTAACATCTTGGTTAAGGCAAAATGGATGTCCTGCTTGTTTCAAAGAATTATTAATAGCAATAGACAGTTGGATTAAGGATAGACCAATGGCTTAGCAGCAAGGATCTCTGTGTACTGAAGGGAAACAACAGTACACAAGAAAAGTTGGAATGAATTGTAATGAAAATGAAAAGTGCTGGCCCTTTCAGGGAGGAATGACGGCTTTGAGAGGTCCCTGCAAGAGGCAGAGTCAGTGTTTGAAGAGTCACTGCACCTGGAACAGGAAGGAGACTGTGCTGCAGCTTTGGCTCTCTGTAATGAAGCTATCTGTAAGTAACTCTAACTGCTATGGCTATGGCACTTTTGACTAACTTCACAATAGGTATTATTAGTGTTGTCACTCAGACAGGATAAAAACAGTGTCTCCTCACTCTTGCTCTCCCAAACTGAGGTCCCTTAGCTGTCTTTGCCCTTCAGATTTCTAAGTGTGCCTGGCACTGTCACTTTGGCCTATGGATATTTACCAGAATAGCCTCAGCAAGGAATCCATAGATGATTTCTCCAGTCATGCTTACCTTCTTATTCCAGGATAAAGTTAGACCTCACATGTGAGATTAGTCTGCTATTTTGCTAGTCACTGACTAGTGAGTTGGAACTTATAGAAGGAAAACTGAATAAATTGGCTATGACTGCCCAGGCCTGTAACTTTTTACTTAAATATTTGATTCTTTCTGTTTCTCTCCTACCTTCATAGTATACAGCTCCATAAGCTTACAGCAAGAGACTAAGGCTTAGATTTGGTATCAGCTTCTTGTATGTGACCCACAAGAAGCTGTGGTCTGTAAAGACAGATGCAGATTTGGATCTTATTTCTGCGTTGGCCATTGGGAAGAGAGGGTTGAGAGTAGAGTGTGGAGACCGGAGTCAGACAGGTCAGTTGCAAAGGACAAGAGTGGCAATGTCTAAGATGGAAGCACTGGTTTGTCTTCCTGATTTATTTTAGTTTTGTTTTGTTTTTTAATTTAGATTAACCTGTTTGGCCTCCATGGCTTCCATCAATGTTCCTTATAGCCAGAGGCAGCTCTGTGTCCTGGACAACATATGCATGGTCCATGCCTTGCATTCCTGCTGCATATTTTGAGTTTTATTGCATATCTTTGCTCATTTTTGTTCAATTTTATTCTTTTTATTTTTGTTTGTGTTTTGTGTTCTGTTTCTGCTATATTTTCTTTTGCATTTTAGCTAAACTAAGACTTGCCCTGCATGGTGCCAGCTGTAGCACGCACAGCAGAGCCCTAGTCGATAAGAAGTTGCAAATCAGTATTCGAAAAGCACGGAGCCTGCAGGATCGCATGCAGCAGCAGCAGTCATCACAGCAGCCGTCGCAGCCCTCAGCCTGCCTCCCATCCCAGGCGGGGACTCTCCCTCAGCCGACAAGGTAGTGCTTGGGAACCACGTTAGTGTATGGACGCCAGGGGAAGAAGTGACCATGAGTACTCTATAGCAAGAGCTCTCATTGTCTTGGCAACTGAAGGGGAGATAGGAGTCCTCTGAAAAGATTTTCTGCTTTCAGGTCAGACATACAGTGAAAAACTCATTGTATTGCTGGTCCTTTCCTTAATAATTCCAAGCATGCAAAAAGTACAACATAATAGGTAGACCATTTGTCCACATTTCCTATGGATAACTTTAGCCCTGGACTTGTGTAATAACATGACTGTTATATTTATATATATTATGTTCTTAGACATTTGACTCCACATTTCCCGTGGGTGACTTTAGCCCTGGGCTTGTGTAATAACACGAATATTGTATTTATATATATTATGTTCTTTTTTTTTTTTTTTTTTTTAAAGACGGGGTTTCGCTATGTTGGTCAGTCTGGTCTTGAACTCCCAACCTCAGGTGATCCACCCGCCTTGGTCTCCAAAGTGCTTGGATTACAGGCGTGAGCCACCGTGCCTGGCCTATATATTATGTTCTTAGACGTGGCAATCTGGGCTACATTTCATGTTGTAGTAGCTATTTATTTTGGGATTTCAATGCTTCCTCTCCTTATGGAAGCAGAGAAAGTAGTCTTTCTTGCTCTGATTGCACCATGGAGAAGAGACACGAAGATTTCCTTTGCTTTGCTTCTTTATGGTCAGGACTAGTAAAAAAGTTCCAGTAGTCATTGTTGTAGTTCTCACATCTTAGCCCTTGAATTTGGCTTTTACTTAGAATAATTTAAATAAAAATTAATTTGAACTGTTAATAATTCTGAGTAGCTTTCAAAATATAAATTAATAAATGTTATAAATTAACATTTTTTTCTGAGACAGGATCTTGTTTTTTCACCCAGGCTGGAGTGCATTGGCACAATCAAAGCTTACTGCAGGCTCAACCTCCTGGGCTCAATGTTCAAAAATGGTTAACTGCTAGGCATGATGGCTCACACCTATAATCCTAGATCTTTGGGAGGCCGAGGAGGGCAGATTATTTGAGTCAAGGAGTTTGAGACCAGCCTGGGCAACATGGTAAAACCCTGTTTCTACAAAAAACACAAAAAATTTAGCTGGGCACGGTGGTGCATGCCTGTGGTCCCAGCTACTTGGGAGGATGGAGTGGAAGAATTGGTTGAGCCTGGTAGGTCGAGATTGCAGTGAGCTGTGATGGTGCTGCCACACTCCAGCCCGGGTGACAGAGCAAGGCCTTGTCTAAAAAAAAAATGCAGGTCTATTTGATGCTAAAGCACATGTCCTTAACCATTATGTAATATTGCCTTTTATGATTAGGCGTCCCATATTAGTATATCATATTCTTCATAATGTTATAAGGGTGACTGGGTGACTATACCCTCAAAAGTTTATAGTATATTTTCATTCAAATTTAAACACTTGTTTTGAATATAAGCAATTTAGATAGCTAACCCCTTTCCAGAAAACTTACACAACTTGATGTATGTGAGTGATTGAGATTTTATTTAAGTCCTTGTAACGTTGAATTTTTAAAGTCAGAAGTACAAAACAATTAGTGAGAAACCAACTAAATACAGTTAATCCCTACTCCTACTCCTAAATCTCAAGAGTCATAGTGCTTTGGAGAAGCATTGCAGTGACTAAGAGAACCAAACTTCATTGACTTTACAAGTGGACAGAGGCAGTGAGGAGCCCTATAGGCCCGAGTTGGCCCGCACAAAGGGGCTTGTCCGTTCACTGACTGAGCAATTCCAGTTTATAAAAACACATTTGAAATGATTGATTTCTGTGTAGCCCCATGAGCCCAAATCACCCTGTGTTTCGTAAATGTGGCCTGATGTTTCCTTTGGCTGGGCTGCCTCTCAGGACTCCAGGTAGGACTTGCCTCCCTGTATAGCATCCTGGATTTTTGCTGTTTGGTATGAGTGATTTTCAGGCTTTGCTTACCTTCCATGTCATCTGCATGTGAGACTAGCTAATTTTGTTTCCTAATTTGCAAATAGAATGTGATTAGAATGGGACTTCACAGGTAGTGAAGAATATTGGCAAGGGCTCCACTTAATGTTACTGTGTACCTTTGGTGAGGGCATTTAATAAAGAGGATTAATATTACCTATTTACCGGGTGTGAGCTGACTGTGTGCCTTTTCTTTTGTGTTACTCTGAACTATTGACTTTATTGTGCTTGTCTTCTGTTTATTTTTCTGTTTATTTTTACCATTCCCTGTGTGAGTAGCTAGAAATGAGAATGGAATGAACAGTTCTTTCTGTAAGCATTCCTGTCAGTCAAGGCGGCTTATGACTAACTCTCTCCATTTGTTTCAGTGAACAGCCTATCCCGCTCCAAGTATTGTTAAGCCGAGAGGCCCAACTGGAACACTGCACGGATACAGAGTTTGGGGCCAGTTCTTTCTTCCGTTCACCTGCTTCCTGCCATGAGTCACACTCATCACTATCTCCAGAGTCATCTGGCCCACAGCACAGCTCCCCTAGTAGATCTGCCTTGAAGCTTCCGACTTCAGTTGAAATAGACAACATTGAACCCTCAGTATTCCATAGTCAAGGTTTACCCAAAACACCAGGGTGGACTGAGAAGAATTCTCATCATAGTTGGGAGCCACTGGATGCCCCAGAGGGTAAGCTGCAACGCTCTAGGTGTGACAACAGCAGTTGCAGCAAGCTCCCTCCACAAGAAGGAAGAGGCATTGCTCAAGAACAGCTGTTCCAAGAAAAGAGGGATCCTGCTAACCCATCCCTGGTGATGCCTGGAATAGCCACCTCAGAGACAGGAGATGAACACAGCCTAGACTGCAGTCCTTCAAATTCATCAGCTCAGCCCAGTCTTTCCCTGTATAGAGCCTGCCACCCCATAATGCCTGTTGCTTCTTCATCTGTGCTTCACTCCCCTGATCCTGTGCAGAAAACTAACCAATGCCTCCAAGCTCAAAGCCTGAAAACTTCATTGACTTTACAAGTGGACAGAGGCCGTGAGGAGCCCTATAGACCAGAGTTTCCCAGCACGAAGGGGCTTGTCCGTTCACTGGCTGAGCAGTTCCAGAGGATGCAGGGTGCCTCCATGAGGGATAGCACAGGTTGCAAGGATAGAAGTTTGTCAGGTATTCAAAGGAAGAACTCTTCCCCTTCTGATTCTAAGCCTCCTTTCTCACAGGGTCAAGAGAAAGGCCAATGGCCATGGGCAAAGCAACAATCCTCTTTGGAGGGTGGGGACAGACCTCTTTCCTGGGAAGAGTCCACTGAACATTCTTCTCTTGCCTTAAACTCTGGGCTGCCTAATGGTGAAACTTCTAGGGGAGAACAGCCCAGGTTGGCAGAGCCAGACATACACCAAGAGAAGCCGTCCCAAGTGAGAGATGCTAGGTCTAAGGATCTGGGCAGCAGTACTGACTTGGGGACTTCTTTGCCTTTGGATTCTTGGGTGAATGTCACAAGGTTCTGTGATTCTCAGCTTAAACATGGGTCCCCTGGGCCAGGAATGAACTCCTCCCTTCATGATTCCCATACATGTGTAACCTATCCAGAGAGAAATCACATCCTTTTGCATCCACATTGGAACCAAGACACAGAGCAGGAAACCTCAGAATTGGAGTCTTTGTACCAGGCCAGTCTTCAGTCTTCTCAAGCTGGCTCTTCTGGATGGGGGCAGCAGAATATGGCCTGGCACTCACTTAGGCAAACAGGTAAGAATGCAACCAGGGGTTGTGGGAGGATTGAGGATCATATAAAAGCTGAAAGTGCTGGGTGTGGTGGCTCACGCCTGTAATCCCAGCACTTTCAGAGGCTGAGGTGGGTAGATCACCTGAGGTCAGGAGTTTGAGACCACCCTGGCCAACATGGTGAAACCCTGTCTCTCCTAAAAATACAAAAATTAGCTGGATGTGGTGGCGGACGCCTATAATCCCAGCTACTTGGGAGGCTGAGGCAGGAGAATTGCTTGAACTCAGGAGGTGGAGGTTGCAGTAAGCCGAGATCGCACCACTGCATTCCAGCCTGGGTGAAAGAGCAAGACTCCATCTTGAAAAAAAAAATTAAAAATTAAAAAAGCTGAAAGCAGGTAAAGATCAGAAGAAGAGGATGTTCTATACAGATGGTATCCCCAGCTTAGTAGGAGGTAGTAGAACTTTTGACTTTACTCAGAAAGCCTTCAGGACAAGAACTAGGCATTTTTCTGGCTAGAGTGGAGGAAGGAGCAGAATTAACACTCACAGGCAACTTCCCTCCTTCTAAAGTAAGAGACTACTAAGTATTTGCCCATGACTTTTCTAGTATGCTGTGCTAAATAATGGTTCACAGGTCTTTGAGAGTAATTCAGCATGAAATGGGGGAGGCTGAAAGGAAAATACATTCTTTTATGGCTTAAAAATCCCAAGATTCAGCCTCCAGGTCCACTTTGCAGTAGGATGTCCATATGCTCAGTGTGGACATTTTCAGATCATACTGAACCAGCAATATCAAGACCTTCCCTGATCCCTTTAGGAACAGTCAAGTTTAGCGTTCATGGAATTTTCAATGTAGCATATGCCTACAGGGTAGCTATTCACTGAGATAATACAGAAGGAAGAGTAGAGCCTACACCTGAAGTGCACATCATAGTTCTGGAAATTGAAGACATGAATAATGTTTTCACTTACACTGATGTACTTAACTCCAAAGCCTGAACTGTTTTCCTGGTTCCAACATTAACTCAGTATAAATTTGGACAAGTCACTTAATATCCCAGGGCCAAGGTTTTACCTGTAAAATGTGAGAATTGGTTCAGTGATTTTTTAAAAAAGCTATGGTCTAACTCTAAAATGACACGTATGACATGAAATTGAACTTGGAGGCTGGGGGCAGTGGCTCATGCCTGTAATCCCAGCACTTTGGGAGACTGAGGTGGGGAGATCACCTGAGGTCAGGAGTTTGAGGCCAGCCTGGCTAACATGGAGAAACCCCATGTCTACTAAAAATACAAAAATTAGCTGGGCATGATGACATGTGCCTGTAATCCCAGCCACGCAGAAAACTGAGGCAGGAGAATCACTGGAACCCGGGAGGCAGAGGCTGTAGTGAGCCGAGATTGTGTTATTGCACTCCAGCCTGGGCAACAAGAGCGAAACTCTATCTCAAAAAAAAAAAAGAAAAAGAAAAAAAAAATTGAACTTGGAGCACTTTATCCTTAGCTTGGCTATGACAGTTTCTGTAATGGTACAGGTTCCTTGCATATTGACAACCAACATTTAATTACAGCTAAGTAAGTGTTTATTGAGTATTTAGTGTGTTCCCCAGAGCCCTGGGGGGAATACCATATAAATGTAAGATTTGATATTAGGATACATTCCTGAGGATCCGTATCCTAGTGTAGGTTTTGCAATAACATTTACTAAGTGATCTTTAGGTACGTAGGACTGGATGATACTGGAAAAATCTAAAGAATAAGTGAAAGCTGGAGTCTGCCTCAATGAGCTTTCTTTCTAAAGAAGCAAGAAAACACACTTTTTTTTTTGAGATGGAGTCTCACTCTGTTGCCCAGGCTGGAGTGCAGTGGCACTATCTCGGCTCACTGCAGCCTCCGCCTCCTGGGTTCAAGCTGATTCTCCTGCCTCAGCCTCCTGAGTAGATGGGATTACAGACATGTGCCACCACACCTGGCTGATTTTTTATTTTTAGTAGAGACAGGGTTTCACCATGTTGGGTAGGCTGGTGTCATACTCCTGACCTCAGGTGATCCACCCACCTCAGCCTCCCAAAGTGCTGGGATTACAGGCGTGAACCACTGCACCTGGCCACAAATAATTATTTAAAGAATAATAATAAAAATACAAAATAATAAATTGCAAAATTGAGCTAACTAGTTGAAAGTTAAACTTTTTTTTTTTTTTGAGACTTAGTTTCACTCTTGTTGCTCAGACTGGAGTGCAATGGCATGATCTTGGCTCACTGCAACTTCCACCTCCCAGGTTCAAGCTGTGGCAGGTGCCTGTAATTTCAGGTACTCAGGAGGCTGAGGCAGGAGAATCACTGGAACGGGGCAGCAGAAGTTGCAGTGAGCCAAGATCGAACCACTGCACTCCATCTCAAAAAAAAAAAAAAAAAAAGCCAGGTACGTTGGTTCATGCCTGTAATCCCAGCACTTTGGGAGGCCAAGGCAGGCAGATCATCAGGTCAGGAGATCGAGATCATCCTGGCTAATACGGCGAAACCCTGTCTCTACTAAAAATACAAAAAATTATCTGGGTGTGGTGGCACATGCCTGTAGTCACAGCTACTCGGGAGGCTGAGGCAGAAGAATCACTTGAACCCGGGAGGTAGAAGGTTCAGTGAGCCAAGATCGCGCCGCTGCACTCCAACCTGGGAGACAGAGCGAGAGTCCATCTCAAAAAAAAAAAAAGTTAGCTGGGCATAGGAGTGCATGCCTGTAATCCCAGCTACTTGAGAGACTGAGGCATGAGAATCACTTGAACTAGGGAGGCAGAGGTTTTGGTGAGCTGAGATTGTGCCATTACACTCCAGCCTAGGCAACAAGAGCAAAACTCCGTCTCAAAAAAAAAAAATTATTAAAAAACAAAAACAGTCCGGGCGCAGTGGCTCACTTCTCACAAAAAGTGTAATCCTAGCACTTTGGGAGGCTGAGGTGGGCAGATCACTTGAGGTCAGGAGTTCGAAACCAGCTTGGCCAACATGGTGAAACCCTGTCTGTACTAAAAATACAAAAAAATTAACCACGTATGGTGGTGGATGCCTGTAATCCCAGCTCCTTGGGAGGCTGATGGCAGGAGAATTACATGAACCCAGGAGGTGGAGGTTGCAGTGAGCCGAGATCATGCCACTGCACTCCAGCCTGGGCGAAAACAAAAACAAAAAATCTCTTCTGTTACCCAAAATAGCAACATTTTGTATTGTAGGTAGTTTGAAAATACATAAAGTATCAAAAATCACTGATAATGTCACTCAATATTTTCATAAGCTTAACCTTTGGTTTTCTTTCTTTTTTTTTTTTTTTTTGATACGGAGTCTCGCTCTTGTTACCCAGGCTGGAGTGCAATGGCAGGAGCTCGGCTCACCACAACCTCTGCCTCCTGGGTTCAGGCAATTCTCCTGCCTCAGCCTCCTGAGTAGCTGGGACTACAGGCATGCGCCACCATGCCCAGCTAATTTTTTGTATTTTTAGTAGAGACGGGGTTTCACCATGTTGACCAGGATGGTCTCGATCTCTTGACCTCATGATCCACCCGCCTCAGCCTCCCAAAGTGCGGGATTATAGGCGTGAGCCACCGCGCCCGGCCGTTGGTTTTCATTTTTAAACACATATACTATATATTGTTTTAGTTTTGCAAAAGGCAGTATCTTTACAGTATATGTATACAGTTTAGTCTCATGACTTTCTCATGTTATAACTGTGAGCATTTGCTGTAAAAACTACCTTTAATGGTTATAAAGTATTTTATATAAATGTACTATAGTGTATTTCTTCAGCCATCCTACCGTTCTACTATTGTTGAATATTTAGATTACTTACAATTTTTTTTTTTTTTTTTTTTTTTTTGAGGCAGTCTCGCTCTGTCATCCAGGCGGGAATACAGTGGTGCAACCTTGGCTCACTGAAACCACCTCCCAGGTTCAAGTGATTCTTCTGCCTCAGCCTCCAAGTAGCTGGAACCATAGGCACATGCCAACATGTCTGACTAATTTTTTGTATTTTTAGTAGAGACGGGGTTTCACCGTGTTGGCCAGGCTGGTCTTGAACTCCTGGCCTCAAGTAATCCACCTACCTCAGCCTCCCAAAGTGTTGGGGCTATAAGCATGAGCCACTGTGCCTGGCTTATAATTTTTTAATAACATAGTACTGTGATGAATATCTTTGTACTTAAGTGGCCACATTTCTCATGAGCTCCATAGAATAAACTTTTAGAAGACTAATAACTAGTTGAATGTTATAAACTTTTTTTTTTTTTTTGAGACAGGGTCTTGTGTTGTCTTGGCTGGAGTGCAGTGGCATGATCATGGCTCACTGTAGCCTTGACCTTCTTGGCTCAAGAGATCCTCCCACCTCAGCCCCCTGAGTAGTTGGGCCTACAGGCATGCACTACTATACCTGAAAATTCGAATGCTATAAACTTAAAAAAATATCTTGATACATACTGGCCAGTTAGCCTTGAAGAAGACTATACTTCTGAAAACAGTATGAAAGGGTACTTATTGACCATTAATTTTTTTTATCTTGTAGTGTACAGAAATGAATTTTTAAAATCTAGTAGTCAATGAGTTCTCAATATATTTGTCAGATCAGGCTGAGCCTGATGGCTCATGCCTGTAACCCCAGCTACTTGGGAGGCTGAGGCAGGAGAATCACTTGAGGCCAGGAGTTTCAGGCTGTACTGTGCTATGACCATATGCCTGTGAATAGCCACTCTCCTCCAGCCTGGGCAACATAGTGAGACCTTATCTCTAAAAAAACAAAAACAAAACTTGTCAAATCAAACTAGTCTTTATTTTTGTTAGAGGCCCTGGTTTAAAAACTAAGTCCTTAAGAAGTGACATGACAGACTGGGTGCAGTGGCTCATGCCTATAACACCTGCACTTTGGGAAGCCAAGATTGGAGGATCATTTGAGCCCAGGAGTTCAAGACCAGCTGGTCAACGCAGTAAGATCCCCATCTCTACAAAGACTGAGAAAATTAGCTGAGTGTGGTGGCACACACCTGCAGTCCCAGCTACTTGGGAGGCTGAAGCAAGAGGGTCAACTGAGCTCAGGAGGTTGAGGCTGCAGTGAGCTTTGATTGTGCCACTGGACTCCAGCCTGAGAAACAGAACAAGACCCTGTCTCAAAAAAAAAAAAAAGGATTGATATGACATAGAATAAAGAAGTGATCAGGTGGAATTAATCAGGAAGTAGATGATGAAGGAAAATGCCAATTAGGATCCGTATGTGAAAAAATAGATTTGAGAGGAGTCCTTTATCTTATTATAAAATATTTACTAAGTGCCATATTACTTTACTTTTTAAATTTTATTTTATTTTTTTTGAGACAGAGTCTTGCTCAGTTGCCCAGGTTGGAGTGCAGTGGCAGGATTTCGGCTCACTGCAACCTCCACCTCCTAGGTTCAAGAGATTCTCATGCCTAAGTCTCCCAAGTAGCTGGATTACAGGTATGTGCCACCATGCCTGGCTAATTTTTGTTTATTTTGTAGAGACAGCTACTCAGGAGGCTGAGGTAGAAGGACTGGGCATTCCAGCCTGGGCAACAACAGGAGTCAATGATCATAAATATATATGCACCCAATATAGGAACACCCAGATACATAAGATAAGTTCTTAATGACTTATAAAGAGACTTGGACTGCCCAAGTTCAAAGTACCATTATGTAATGTCCTTCTTTGTTTCTTTTAGTCTTTGTTACTATTTAAGTCCATTTTGTCAGAGACAAAAAATAAAATAATGTACAGCGGAAAGGACAGTGGCAGGGAAGTGGCTATAGCTAAATCAAAACTGGCCATATGTTGATAACTGTGCAAGATAATCACTGTGGAAGCTGGTTATAAGTACCTGGAGGATTATTATAACATTTACTTTTATTTATTTATATATTTTTAAACAAAGTTTCGCTCTTGTGGCCCAGGTTGGAGTGCAGTGCCATGATCTCGGCTCACTGCAACCTCTGCCTCCTGGGTTCAAGTGATTCTCCTGCCTCAGCCTCCCGAGTAGCTGGGATTACAGGAGTCTGCCACCATGCCCAACTAATTTTCTGTATTTTTAGTAGAGACAGGGTTTCACCACGTTGGCCAGGCTGGCCTTGAACTCCTGACCTCAGGTGATCCGTCCACCTTGGCTTCCCAAAATGGGATTACAGGTATGAGCCACTGTGCCCAGCCTACTCTTATTCTTTATTTTTGAATATATTTGAAATTTCCCACAACAAAAGTTAATTTTTTAGATATCTATAAGATGATTGGGGCATTTAATCCATTTAAATTTAGGATTAATATTGATATTTGTGAGTTTAATATTGTTGTTTAATGCTAGCTGGCTATTTTGCCCATTAGTTGATATAGATTCTTCATTATGGAGATACTCTTTACCTTTTGGTAAGTTTTTGGGATGACCGATACTGGTTGTTCCTTTCTGTGTATAGCGCTTCTTTCAGAAGCTCTTGTAAAGCAGGCCTGGTGGTGATGAAATCTCTGAGTGCTTGCTTGTTCATGAAAAATTTTATTTTTGCTTCATTTATGAAGCTTAGTTTGGCTGGATATGAGATTCTGGGTTGAAAATTCTTTTCTTTGAGGATATTGAATATTGACCCCCACTCTCTTCTAGTTTGTAGGGTTTCTGCTGAGAGATCTGCAGTGAGTCTGATAGGCTTCCCTTTATGGGTAATCTGACCTTTCTCTCTAGCTGCCCTTAGAATTTTCTCCTTTATTTCAACCCTGGTGAATCTAACGATTATGTGTCTTGGGGTTGCTCTACTTGAGGAGTATCTTTGTGGTGTTCTCTGTGTTACCTGGAGTTGAGTATTGTCCTGCCTTACTAGGTTAGGAAAGTTTTCCTGAATAATATCCTGAAGAATATTTTCCAGCTTGGATTCATTCTCTTCATGACAGTCAGGTACACCTATCAAATGTAAATTAGGTTTTTTCACGTAGTCCCATATTTCTTGGAGACTTTGCTCATTCCTTTTTACTCTTTCTTCTCTAATCTTGTCTTCTCGTTTCATTTCATTAAGTTGGTCTTCAACTTCTGATATCCTTTCTTCTGCTTGATCAATTCGAGTGTTAAAACCTGTGCATACTTCGTGGCATTCTCGTATTGTATTCTTCAGTTCCATTAATTCACTTTTATTCTTCTTTAAATTGTCTATTCTCATTAGGATTTCGTCAAACCTTTTTTCAAAGTTAGTTTCTTTACACTGGGCTAGAACATGTTCTTTTAACTCACAGAAGTTTCTTATTATCCACCTTCTGAAGCCTAATTCTGTTAATGGAACACACTCATTCTCCATCAGGCCTTGTTCCCTTGTTGATAAGGAACTGTGATCCCCTGTAGAGGGAGAGGCATTCTGATTTGGGGTATTCTCAGCCTTTTTACGCTGGTTTCTTCCCATCATTGTAAATTTATCCACCTGTCGTCTTTGTAATTACCGACTTTCAAATTAGGTCTCTGAGTGGACGTCTGACTTGTTGATTCCCAGCACCGAATCTGAGCAACCCACTGCGCCGGCTTAAACAGTGGCGTTGAGATTCATGGTGCTTTTCTGCCCGGGAATCTCCGGTCTGGCTTCCTTCTTGAGTGCCTTTTTCAATCAGCTGAATAGGCGACTCTGCCTTCCCGGAATTCCAAACATTGACCAAAAGGGGACCCAGTCCCGTTTACTCTGCACCAAGAACTGCCACGCCGAGGTGCCAGCAAAATCGCTGCACCAGCCACAAGAGTTGCGCTGGCGACCCGTGGGGCTCCTCCGCTGGGAATCTCCTGGTCCATGAGCAACAAAGATTCGTCTAAAAGTGTGGCGTCCTCTCATTCTCTGTGCTTTCACTGGGAGCTACAATCCTGAGCTGCTAGTAATTGGCTATCTTGGATCCCTCTCCTAGAAGAATATTTTCAATATCTAAAAATAAGAATATTTAATAGGAAGTTTTTTGTATTTCATACACCATATCAGCACATACATAATGTCCAGTAGTCTTTCTTTTGTTATGACTGATCAGTGAGTAGACATCATCTTAATCCTATCTTCTATTGAATCTAGAAATTCCCTTACAAATGGCCACCTCTACCTGTGCTTAAATTCTTTTTTTTGTTTTTTTTTTTTGGCAGAGTCTTGTTCTGTTGCCCAGTGTGGAGTGCAGTGGTATGATCTCAGTTCATTGCAACCTCTGCCTCCCAGGTTCAAGTGATTCTCCTGCCTCAGTCTCTCAAGTATCTGGGATTACAGGTGCGTGCCACCGCATCTGGCTAATTTTTGTATTTTTAGTAGAGACAGGGTTTTGTCATGTTGGCCAGCCTGGTCTTGAACTTTTGACCTCAGGTTATCTACCTGCCTCAGCCTCCCAAAGTGCTGGGATTACAGGTGTGAGCCACTGCACCCTGCCTTCTTTTAAAGGAATCAGAATCTACTCCCTTAAGGAGGTTCCAGTGGCCACCTTCTTATCTAGGAATCACACTTGGCTTGATTAGAGAAACACTCAATTCTAAACATTGCTATGTAATTCTTTTCTTTTCTTTTCTTTTTTTGAGACAAGGCCTTTCTCTGTCACCCAGGCTGGAGTACAGTGGCATGAACATGGCTCACTGCAGTTTCAACCTTCCAGGCTCAAGTGATTCTTCTGCCTTCGCCTCCCGAGTACAGTTGGAGCCACCATACCTGGCCAATTTTTTAATGCTTTTTCTTCTTCTTTTTTTTTTAAGAGATGGTGTCTCGCTATGTTGCCTAGGCTGGTCTTGAACTCCTGGGCTCAAGCGATCCTACTACCTCAGCCTCTCAAAGTGCTGGGATTACAGGCATGAGCTACCATGCCCAGCCATAGCTGCAATTCTTAAACCTGGCTACCTAGTCATCTGAGGAGTGGCTCAGAAAACCTCAAAAAACACATATATACAGAAGTAATTTTATAGAAATAAGAACATAGCACACATGCTGTTTTTATTATAGACAACTTTCCTGTCCCTTCTCTCAGTCAATCCTTACCTCCCCAGGTGATTATCTAGTGTGCATGCATTGTATTTTTCTGTTCATACAATCCTGTGTAGAACTACATATACATAAAGTGTGTTTTTTTTTTTTTTTTTTTGCTTATAGATCATTTTACAGGTTTTTTTTCTTTTAATGCAACAATATTTCATTAAAATTCCCTTAAATAATCTAATTTAACTCAGTTCATTCTTGTTAAGTGACTGGACAATATTTGGTAATTAAACCATAATGTATTTAGGTAGTCTTCTATAGATGGGCACTACTTTATTTCTAGTTTTTGGCTACTATAAATTATGTCAGCAGAAAACATTCTTGGTTGGGTGTGGTGGCTCACGCCTGTGATCCCAGCACTTTGGGAGGCTGCGGTGGTCGGATCATGAGGTCAAGAGATCAAGACCATCCTGGCCAACATGGTGAAACCCTATCTCTACTAAAAATATAAAAGTTAGCTGAGCGTGGTGGCCCGCACCTGTAGTCCCAGCTACTCAGGACCCCAAAGCAGGAGAATCGCTTGAACCTGGGAGGCAGAAGTTGCAGTGAGCCGAGATGGTGCCACTGCACTCCAGCCTGGTGACAGAGCGAGACTTCATCTCAAAAAAAAAAAAAAAAAAAAAAAAAAAATTCTTATACATATGTTGTTATGAATTGGTATTTTTTCTTCCTCTTCCCAGGATTAGAATTGTTGGGCAACAGGATAAATATATTTTTGATTTTATTGGAGATTACCAGGTTGCTTTTTAGGAAGCTATTACAACATTTCAGATTTCTCCAAATAGTGTTCAAGGATATTTTCTTAGGCTTTTTGGGAACCTTTCAAAAATGAAAATTTCCAGGCTCCAACCACAAATCTTCTGATCTCAGGTCTGTGGTAACATTCAGGAAGCTATATTTTTAAAAGTTCCCAGATGAATCTGAGGTGGTATTGAAAGCACTGCATTTAAGTACCCAGGAATATTAAAAATAACTGGTCTTACAGTACTTACATGAACAATATCAGCTTCAGCCAGATATATATATTAGAATCAAATTATCAAATCGAGACATGAATTGGCCACGACATATATAACAAATGTAGGTCAAGGGCATATACAGTTTCAGAATGGAAAACTTAATTAATTGGATTGGAGATAGCTTCTTGGTAGTCACCTATCCAATTTAAAGCAACTGTGAACAATCTGGAAAGATTTTGAAGAGAGGTAAGCATTTAGTGGTTGGTTAGAATTTAAGTGATTGAGAGAAGCTCAGAGGAAAGTAAAAGAGCATTACACATGTAAAACATTCCTGAGGATCTCCTGCTCAGAGAAAAGATGTCACCAGGTGAGATGATAAGAGTACTGTGCTGAAAATCAAGAGGCTTTAATTTAATCTTGGTTAAACTACTAAACTGTCAGACCCTGGAACTCATTTTCCTGTTACATAAAATGAAGAGGTTTGATAGATGATGATTATGATCATTTCAATTCTGAACTAGACTGGAGATGATAATTTCCTTTGTCACCACACATACTCTAGAAAATCACTGTGTTAGATAATTTCCTCTGTCTGTAAGTCTTGAGCCCAAGTCTGACAGAAGCTGATTATGTTTACAAAAATGAAATGAAGCAAGATGGGGACATTCAGTTGTTTGTCCACAGAGCCCGTTCTCTACAAAGTTTTTCAAGGGCTGTGATCTGAGACCCTTGTGGTCTACAGGAAACTATCCATATTCTAAGATTCTTATTTCTAAATTCCAGGAGCATGTCCTCCATTGAATTCAGGGATGCATATTTATTATTTAAAGAAACAAGAACTCTTGAGTTTGTGCTGCTAGGCTTAGCGATTAGGCCCCAGGAGAAGAGATGGCCTCAACTTCTATTTGTATTTTCCTCTTCAGGCTCTGCAGATGGCATGGGGAGGAGGTTGCACTCAGCTCCTGGTCCTGGTCTCTCAAAGACTCCAACAGCAGAAATGGAGCACGGTCTCCATGAAGCCAGAACAGTGCGTGCTTCTCAGGTAGCAGCCTCAGGTGCTAAGGTGCTGGGCCTGGGGTGGTATGTTGGGGAAGGAATTGTAGAGAGATGTGACTGGTAGGGATGATGATAAGGCAGAGGCATGGTGATATGGGGGCTATCAGAAGAAAATAAGTCTATGATTGGGCTTCTGTTGAATGAGAGGAAATTGATAGATGGCCACTATCTTACCAATACATTTAATTCAGGAGTCTTCCCCTATTCTTTCCCATACCCTGAGGATAGTGTCTGTGGGAAAACCATAAGTCTGGTATTATGTGTCTGCCTGTATGTGTCTGTGTGTTTGAAGGCTACACCTTACCGAGGCCTCAGCAGGGAGTGTGGGGAGGATGAGCAGTACAGTGCAGAGAACTTTCGCCGCATCTCACGCAGTCTCAGTGGCACCGTTGTCTCAGAGAGGGAGGAAGCTGCAGTTTCTTCCCACAGTTTTGTAAGTAGAATCAGGGTCTGTCTGTTCAGAGCATCCTCTTCCTTGCTAAGCAAAAGTACAGTGCAGGTGAAGAAGCAGGGAGAAAGCGAAGGTTGTAATGTGAGGAAAAGCCATGTGTACTCAGCAAAAATGACACAACAGTCATTATTTTATTTACAAGCATTCAGTTGGAGCCTAGAGAAATGTTCATTTCCTGTAGCAGTTCTGAAAGGCTGTGGGTGTTGTAGGGTTTCCTACGTGAGAAGAGTAATAATACTTGAGAGGAATCTGAGAAGCAGAGGCTGCTCATTGGGTAAGAACCCACTGCACTAATCAAAGGAAGAAGGGAAGAATTGGGATGGAGTATTATTTTGCTTTTTCCTCTCACCTCCAGTATGTGATTGAATAGAATCCAGTGTGTTTTCAATCTAAAGTGAAGCATTTGCATCAGCGAGAAAAGGAAAAAAGTCTTCTTGAGAATTTTCATATACTAATGCAGTAATGTGTAGTTGGAAGGGACAGGAAAGCCCAATCAATTTCACTCCCTTACCCAAGTTGAGTTTTCATTACAGTAGAGGTGAAGGTACAAAGTACCAGTGCATTGAAGATTGTCCACTAAGTCAGTTCAGTAAAAATGTAAAAACAGGTTTTAAATACGTGCTACAAAAATAAGGTATATGGTGAAAACCAAGTGTGTCTTCTACCAGCCCGTCAAATCCAGTTTCCCTCCTAAGAGGTACTCATTTTTCCTTTTTTTTTTTTTTGAGATGGAGTCTTGCCCTGTCACCCAGGCTGGAGTGCAGTGGCGTGATCTTGGCTCACTGCAACCTCTGCCTCCTGGGTTCAAGCGATTCTCCTGCCTCAGCCTCCCGAGTAGCTGGGAGTACAGGCGCCCACCACCACACCCAGCTAATTTTTGTATTTTTATTGGAGATGGGGTTTTACCATGTTGGCCAGGCTGGTCTTAAACTCCTGACCTCAGGTGATCCACCTGCTTTGGCCTCCCAAAGTGCTGGGACAGGCGTGAGCCATCGTGCCCGGCCTCATTTTTCCAATATTTAAAAATCAGCTGAGGCCAGGTGTGGTGGCTCATGCTTGTAATCCCAGCACTTTGGGAGGCTGAGTATGGTGGACCACCTGAGGGCAGGAGTTCGAAACCAGCCTGGCCAACATGGCGAAACCCTGTCTCTACTAAAAATATAAAAATTAGCCAGGCGTGGTGGCGGGTGCCTGTACTCCCAGCTACTGGGGAGGCTGAGGCAGGAGAATCGCTTGAACCCGAGAGGCAGAAGTTGCAATGAGCCAAGATTGAGTCATTGCACTCCAGCCTGGACGACAAAGGGAGACTGTCTCAAAAAAAAAAAAGCTGAATTTATAATAAGATTTATTTAATTTATTGTTCATAAATTCCTAAACAATTCTGAACAGGCTGCCATTCTTTTTTGGAAAAGGTGTACTCTCCTGCCTACCATTTGTTCACCTGTACTTTCTTTTTTTTCTTTGAGATGGAGTTTCGTTCTTGTTGCCCAGGCTGGAATACAATGGTGTGATCTCAGCTCAGCACAACCTCCGCCTCCCAGGTTCAAGTGATTCTCCTGCCTCAACCTCCCGAGTAGCTGGGATTACAGGCATGCACCAGCACGCCCAGCTAATTTTGTATTTTTAGTAGAGATGGGGTTTCTCTGTGTTGGTCAAGTTGGTCTTGAACTCCCGACCTCAGGTGATCCACCTGCCTCAGCCTCCCAAAGTGCTGGGATTACAGACATGAGCCACTGCGCTGGCCTGTTCTCATATACTTTCAGTGCATTTAATGGTGCAAATTGTTATTTTCCTAGGGGAGTTACTTCCTTTCTTCTGACTTCTGTATCATTTATTGATTCATTCTTTTTTTTATTTTTAAAAACTTTTTTCTTTATTCCTGTTTTCCTTTTTATCCAACATACTGTACAAGTTTAATGCCATTGATTCATTCTTTTAAATAAATGCTTATTGATTCTGTCACAAGATTCCTAGCACAAAAAAAAAACAAATAAGTGCTACTGAGTGTATGTTTTAGGTATTGTGCTAGGTGCTGGAGATACAATGGTGAGTTAGATGTAGTCCCTGCTTTTATGGCGCTTACAGTCTACAATGAGGGACAGATAAATAAACAATTATAATGTATTAAGGATTTGATCCTATGGGAACATAATAGAAGGGACATTTAAACCAAGCTTGAGGTATCATGGAAGGCTTCCTGGAAGAAGCAAAAAGAATATAGTACGTAAAAGAGAACTGAGCAAAAACTAACTGAATTAAAAGAAGCTTATTTAGTGTGGCAGAATTAGAAAGTCTGGTGAGGGGAGATGATGGAGAGTGTTAACAAGAGAGGCTGCAAAGAATATAAACAAGGGTCAGATAATGGACCACAGAGAGCCCTGTATATCACCATAAGTAATTTGAAAGGATAGAGAGAAGCCAATGTACTTGAGACCCGGTTAGAAAGTAAACATCAGTGGGAGTTGGTGCCTGCCTGGATATTGGGAGAGGGGAATAAAGGATGATACCCAAGTGTTATGGGTAGATAATGATATATTTGAGGGAAGATATGCATTCGGTTTTGCATATATTAAGCTTGAGTGGAGATATCTGGCAGGCCTTTGGAATGAGACATATAAGCTAGAAATTGAAAATTTGGAAATCATAGCCATTGAAAAGAGGAAAAGACTATTTCAGAAAGAGAAGAGGAGCCAGGACATATCCCTAAACAGCATCAGATTTAAGGTAGTTCTTCTGAAGAACCCTAAAAGGAGACTGGGAAAAAAAGACTAGAGAGATGGAAGGGAAACCAGGGATGTGCGGTACCACAGGCACCAATGGGAGAATGTTTAAAGAAGAAAGGAATAATTAACTATGTCACATGCTGAGAGAACTGGCACCTGGTCCTTATGTGGTATGATAAATGCCTATCTTGTGCCATCTTGTGGTAGGTGCTGTGAGCATACACTGATGAAACAACACAAATTCTGCCCTTGAATAGCTTGCAGTCTCATAAAGGAAATTAGACATATTGTCATATAGATTATTTTATTTAATGTGTTATTTACTAAGTGCCCACATTGTTCTAGGTACTGTTCAAAGTGCTGGGGATACAGAAGTAAAAAGAAATTGGGAGAAAGATAATAAACAAATAAATGATTTAATGCCAGACAATGATAAGTATGATAAAGAAGAATAAAATAAGGCAAGAGAATAAGGAGTAAAGAGGTAATAGTGGTTTTTTTGAGGGCTATTCCTGATAGTAGGGTAGTGAAGGAAATCAGCTCTAAGGAAATAACATTTGATCAGAGATCTCAGTGATGTGAAGGTGTGAGCCATCAGAAGAATATTCTTGGTAACAGAAACAGTAAGTATAAAGGCTCTGAGGTAGCAATGAGTTTGGTGTGTTTGAGAAACATTAAAGTTAGAATATAAAAGCTACAGGAATGATAGGAAATAAAGTGAGGAGCAGCAGGGCCATATCACATAGGACCTTGTAGGCCATGGTAAGGAGGAGTGGATTGGAGATAGGAAGAGCAGATTGAAGGCTGTTGCAGTAGTCCACGTGAGTTTAAATATAAAACCTATAGGTAGAAATGACAGCCCTTGGCAACTAGTGGAATTGTGGATAGGAAGTGGGAAATCAAGGTCATTGCCAATGTTTGAATATGGGTGATTTAGGAAAATGAGGTGCCAGGAGGAGGAGTTTGGAAGGATTTTGGTTCAGTTTTGGATATATTAGTGTTTCAGATGTTAAAAGGGGATATTTCTGGGTATTTACCATAAAAGTAGATAACTAATAGGGAGTAGAGCAGGACATAAGCATCCATAAATACAAACTTGACAGGCAAAAGAGGAAGCTGTGGAATGTGTAGCAGTGACAAGAGAGAAGATGGGGTAGAATTCTTGATTCTACATTTGAACATACATAGTTTTATTCTCAATGCTTAGAATAAGTATAGGATTTTTTTTTCCCATTCTCTCAGGCTTCTGAATTTCTCTCATTTCATTTTTATTTTTAAATTTCTATCTCAATCTCTCTCATTCTACTGTTAGCATTAAGGTGTTTGCTAAAGACCTGAATGTTAGGGTTGGGAAGGTGAGGGATATGAGGAAGACTGGGTAAGGGATGAGGATCTGAAGTTTGCAGTTTCTTAAAGGGCTGACAAGGGAAAGTGACTGAGTAAATTGGGTCCCTCTCCAGAACAAGGTATGTTTGTGCTCTGGTTCCCTCCATTTCCCTTTGCTTGCCTCACTGTGTTTACCCAACTACATCCTGCTTTGTGTTAATCCTCATCTCTATGTTTTTTTGTCTTGTCTCATTATAAGGATTCATCAAACGTCAGGAAGCCTTTGGAAACCGGGCACCGTTGTTCCAGCTCCTCTTCCCTCCCTGTCATCCATGACCCTTCTGTGTTTCTCCTCGGTCCCCAACTCTACCCCCCCCAACCACAGTTCCTGTCCCCAGATGTCCTGATGCCCAGCGTGGCAGGGGAGCCCCATAGACTCCCAGGTAACTCCCCAAAATCTAATATTATGTGCCAGAATTTGGTACCTTTACAAGGGCCTCTAAGGGTCAAATCAGTATACCTACGGGGAGGGGTTATATCCCAAGGTGGAGGGGTATGAGGATATGAATTACTGCTTCAAAGTCGTGCTTTGATCTAGATAAATACTAAATTATTTGTTGGGCACCATGGTTCTTAGATCAAGAGTCTAGACCACCACCCCTGGAGTCTGTCTACTTATGAGAATGAACTGCTTCAGTCATGATAGAACAGTTAATTCCCCTTTTAACTGACAAAGGGGAGTTAATACCCAGTCTTTGAGATACTCCCAGAACAGAAATGGTAATCTTTATCAGCTAGTTTTCTCTCTTTCTATCCTCTGACAGAGGTCTCAGCTGAGGGATGGTCTAGGAGGACAGGGAATGAGTGGGAGAACTGGAAAGACCCTTTACATGAATTACTCACACTGTGTGTACAGACCCAGACAATTGTGGAGAAGGTGGGCAGCATCATTCTGGCTTTCTTTGACCCTCCACAGCTAGATGCTGTCTTTTTTTTCCCTCACGGGCTGGATGTACAAGCTTGAGACAGTGGTTCTCAATGGAGAACGGGGAGGTACTACCGGTATCTAGAGGGTAGAGGCCAGGGATGCTGCTAAAGATCACACAATGCACAGAGCAGTCTCTCCCCAATCCCAACACAGAATTATCAGCCCAAGATATCAATAGTGCCCAAGTTGAGTAAATGTATAAGAAAAGGCATTCCACATTAGATCTCAGAGATCAAAGGCAGCTTAACTGAAGATAACATTTTTTTTTTTTTTGAGACAGAGTCTTGCTCTGTCACCAGGCTGGAGTGCAGTGGCGCAATCTAGGCTCACTGCAACCTCTGCCTCCTAGGTTAAAGCGATTCTTCCGCCTCAGCCTCCCAAGTAGCTGGGACCACAGGCATGTGCTACCACACCCTGCTAATTTTTGTATTTTTAGTAGAGATGGGGTTTCACCATGTTGGTCAGCATGGTCTCGATCTCTTGACCTCGTGATCCACCCGCCTCAGCCTCCCAGAGTGCTAGGATTACAGGCGCACCAAGATAACATTTTTTGTTGTTTTTGTTTTTGTTCAAGATAACGTTTTAAGAAAGGTTGGGGAAAAAAAGGCACAGAGTCTCACACCTGTAATCTCAGCACATTGGGAGGCCAAGGTGGGAGGACTGATTGAGCCCAGGAGTTCCAGACCACTTGGGCAACATAGTGAGATCCCATCTCTATTTTTTAAAAAAAGAAAAGCTGAGTGAGGTTTTGGTATGGTGGCTCTAGAAGTATAGTCATCACAAAGGGAGTATATGGCCCTTCTTTTCTATGTGTGTATGTACTGGATGAGAGATTATAGTGGAGGGAGGTAGAGGTATGGCAACGTCCATGAGACTGTTTCATTTGCCCAGGTTGGAGGTATGAGATTTGATTTTGATGAATATTAAGAATTAAAAAAAATAGAATCAAAGCACAGTTAGGTTCTTTTTTCCCCTGTGTGTATGTTCTTGGAGGAGTGAGGAATTGGGCTGAACAGCTAGGCATGGCTCTCTGGGAAGGAGAGTGGTTTTCTGAAGATGCTGAGTCTTTGGGTTTCTTTTCTTTCCCCAGGAACTTCGAGGAGTGTCCAGCAGTTTCTGGCTATGTGTGACAGGGGTGAAACTTCCCAAGGGGTCAAGTACACAGGAAGGACTTTGAACTACCAGAGCCTCCCGCATCGTTCCAGAACAGACACCTCCTGGGCACCCTGGTCAGAGACCAATCAGCATATTGGGACCAGATTCCTGACTACTCCAGGGTGCAATCCTCCGCTAACCTACACTGCCACACTACCAGAAAGAAGCAAGGGCCTTCAGGTTCCTCACGCTCAGTCCTGGGGGGATCTTTTCTATTCACCCTCCCACTCTCCCATTGTTCATCCTGTGTACCCACCATCCAGCAGTCCCCATGTACCCCTAAGGTCAGCTTGGAATTCAGATCCTGTTCCAGGGTCCCGAACCCCTGGTCCTCGAAGAGTAGATATGCCCCCAGATGTTGACTGGAGGCAAAGCAGTTATGCCTCCCAGTCTGGACACAGGAGGACAGTGGGAGAGGGGTTTCTGTTTGTTCTACCAGATGCCCCTGGAAGAGAGCAGCTCAGGGCTAGAGTCCTGCAGCACAGCCGATGGTAAAGGTCACCCTTTCCTTTCCTGGAGCTACACCTTTCTCTGTAAAACTGTACTGTGGCAGTGCTGATACCCTGCATCACTGCCATGGTTGTGCTATTCTCATCTCAACATAGAATTGGTGGGTTCTCTTAGGGATGTCAGGAACCTCTAAAAAGACTGGATTCTTTGAGAGGGGATATTTGAAATTCCAACTTCCATTCCCCCCTAGCAAAAGGAAGCAGCTGCTGTTTAAGCATTTTATCTGAGCCACTTTAAAGATGAATCCATGGTATTACTCTGGATATTAGCCATTCCTTAGGATCTTAAGGTCACATTTTATTCCTGGATGCTTTATGTCCCCACCTCCACCTGAGTCCTTGTCTTCTGTTCCATACTATATTCCCAACTTCTACTCTTTGTTTTATCCACTTATCCCTATTACCTGACCCTTTGTCTTCCCTATCTCTCATCCTGGAAGGGACATGTAGCCCTGTGGTCATAGTTCTGATTGCATCATCAGGGCATCCCCCCTGCCCAGGTATTATGGCCCATCAGCATTAAGTGTGCCCTCCAAACCTAGGCCTAGAACACGGAGCTGCCAACATAACATTCACCCTTTTGAACAGATGGGAGTCAGGCACACTAACACAGCCTTCTGTCATCAGCAGCACAGCCATTACTGCCACTTGCTCAGTCGCTGTTGTAAACCCTCAGAGTCAGCTGAACTATTTTAGGCCAAACATACTGTTTTTGTAAAGTATTTTTCATTAATAAATCTATAAGATAGTTCTATTTAATTCCTTGTCATTCTTCCCTTTGTATGCTTTTGCTTTTTTGTATTGGGGTGGGGAGGTCTGGACAAATATATGAGGTGGCTTTTGACTGAGTGGAAGTGAGGAGCCAGAGAGGAGTTGAAGGATATACAATCAAGGTGGGAATCAATGGGCCCTAAAATAGGGTGCCTTTCCTTGTTACTATTGCTGCTAGGATGTTTCCCATCCTTTTCCTGACACAGCATTCAGTACTCAGTACATTATACACTTCCTTCCTTCCTCCCCTCCTTAGGGAGATTTTCTGGGGATTCAAGCTCTTACAAAGTTACTCCTGATCCATGTATTCTAGGTGCCTTCCCTCTAAGTTTGTGGTGTGCCTCCTGTCCTTTCCTTGCTCTCCTTCCATGGGGCCCTCTTTTCCTTTCCCCTGTGGTGTTATGGCCCTTCCATGCCAGAAAAATCCATTTTCACCCATGCCTCACTCCCAAGAGACTCTTCCCTCTAAAAAATAGCTTGTGGGCCCCCTTTTTGGAAAATACCCATTGTTGGCCTTTCCCTTCCTCTTTTACCTTGGGTCTCAGGATTGAAATGGACACAAAGAAGAGGTAGAAAGGTACTCTTTGAGACCTTTGGACTATTATTTACTTATCACCATCCATTATGAACAGATTTCGAGCACATGTATTATTAAGCAGGAGGATGGGCGGGAATTTCTTTTTCCATCCCACTTGGATCCTGCACCATCAAGATACATAGAGCTTAGTGGATATGCTGGTCTCTGTCCATGATTCAATATATCTCCTGGTGTCATGGACACACTTAATCTAATAATTTTTGATGAACAGTCAGTTCTTGTCCCTTTACCCCCTTTCCCATGAATGTCAGTCACCTTTTTCTCTATAAAGATTCCATAAATCACCTGGGCCCAGATTCTGTGCATGCACAGAAATAAGGATTTAATTTCCAATTCCCTATTTACCACTCTGCCTTCCAGGAGGAGGCTGTTTCCTTTTCAGGTGAATTCTTTAAATTCTTTGCACATCTCTTGGTGTCATTCCCTTTCTTCCCCTTACCTGTTTTGACAAAACTGTGGAGCCTTAACTGCTCCAGCTGCATTCTTATTCTGTGCTTTCAGACTCTTGACAATTCCAGACTCTAAACAAAGGCCAGAATTCTCTTTCAAACTCCATTTTGGATGATCCCTTCTCCGCTCTAGAACCTACAATGCTTCCTCTATTCTCTGGTGCCCTGCCAACCCTTTAATACTCTTATCTGGTAGCTAAATCGTTATACATTTGTTTCTCTATTAGTAGGAGATCCTGAGGTTTAATCACGTTTTCTCAGTTTACTGGGATTGCCATGAGAGCGAGTGTGTTTCCTCGCAGTCGTTCTTCACACCTTGCTACAGATTTGCCCCATCTCCTCATTCTTGTTTCTGCATGCAAAGAATTTTAACCTGATCCCTTGGCCTCGTCCGGTTTATCTCCTAGCCTCAGTAATTTTGCCCGAGTCCCTAGAGCTTACCCCGCCCCCACCCCCGCACGCGCAGTGCATGCCGGTCTTAGCCCCTCTGTAGGGAAAGAGGGTCCGCCATGTTCCCCGGCGGCGCCGCCGCTTGGCTCTGGTAGCCGCCGCCCCCGCCCCCAACCCCGCCCGGCCCAGAGCCTAGCCGAGCCCCGGGCCCAGCATGGCCGCCCCGGAGCCGGCCAGGGCTGCACCGCCCCCGCCCCCGCCCCCGCCGCCCCCTCCTGGGGCTGACCGCGTCGTCAAAGGTGAGAGGTGGACGAAGCCCTGGGGGCCTGGCCTGAGGAGCTAGCTGTGTGTGAGGGCGGGCGGGAGACCGTCCCCTCGGGAGTGGGCCCGGAAGGGCGGGCGAGTGACTGGCTGCCTCCCTTGGGGAGTGGCCCCTGGGCGGGCCCCTGCTGGGCAGGGCTGAGTCGGTGGCAGTGGCTCCGCGGTCTCCCGCTTGCTTTCAGGCCGGGGCGGAGGTTTTGCTCCCGTGGCTTCCTAGTCCAAGGGGTGAGGCTGCTAGCTGCAGCTCATGAGCCCCTTTTTCTCCCCACTCGGCCTGTCAGAGCGGCGCAGGGGCCGCGATTAGCTTCCTGCCCCGCGACAGCTGCACTTCTGGCTTGCCGGGGCGAACAGAGGGGCTCGGAGACCTTCAGCCGCGCGAGGCTCGCCAGTGAGCAGTCAGAAATCACCTCGGCTTTGGCCCACGCCTGCTCCCCGGTGACAGAAGTCCGCCCTATCCGCGCGTAGCTAGCGCCAGCCGCAGGGATTCACTTTTGGCCGTCAGGTGCCACCCGGCGCAGAAATTCGGGGAATCTTGTGGGATTGGACCACGGTAAAGGGTCGGGGTAGGAATTGGGAGGCCAGCCTTTATAGTGCAGAAAGGGAGAAAAAGCAGCATAAACGAAAAAAAAAAAAATCCTTGTGGATATGAAGTATTTACTTATCAATCCTTTGGTCAAAAGGGGTTACCCCTCCCCTACAAACACAAACCCACACACTCAACCTAGATGAAAAAGTTAAATGTTTCTCAGCCAGAGCAGAATTAATGGATGTTTACCCACAACAGCAGATTAATTTAAAATAGAGAAATTAAGGGCTAGTTGAGAGTTGCTTAGGATTCCAAGCTCCCTGAGAGAGCCTACCAACCTCAAACATTTGCTGTGGAGGTGAAAAACAATTGAAATGATTCTCTTTAGGATGTAGCTTGATTGATATTTGAAATCGTAGAATAAACTTTTCCTTATTTGTATTGTATTTATTTTTAAAAGAGAGGTACTTTTATTTTCATTCAGCTTCTCAAATACTCTGGCACAGTATTTAAACACTGTTAGCCTACTTTTTGAAATCTGACTCATGTTTCCATTAAAATATTTAAAAACAAGAAAACTTTTTTTTTTAAATAAAAAATCTTAAGCCGGAGCCTTCTTTGGTTCTTAAAAGAATAATGCTAATTTGGCCCGGCATGGTGGCTCACACCTGTAATCCCAGCACTTTGAGAGGCCGAGGCAGGCAATCGTTTGAGCTCAGGAGTTGGAGACCAGCTTGGGCAACATGGCGAAACCTTGTCTCTACCAAAAATACAAAAAATAAAAATTAGCTGGGCATGATGGCACTCCCCTGTAGTCGCAGCTGCGCGGGAGGCTGAGGCACGAGAATCTCTTGAGCCTGAGAGGCGGACGTTGCAGTGAGGCGACATTGTGCCACTGGGCGACAGAGCCAGACCCTGTCTCCAAAAAAAAAAAAAAAAAAACCCCAAAACACTGCTTAGCACCTAGGCTTAAGTGGATTGTTTTTAAAGTTAGTAGTATATCCATTTGAGCCAGGCATCGGAATGAACTGCATAAATAGTTTATGGAACTTTTATACAGAGAAATCTTAAAAATAAAATTTAAAAAATAGTAATGCAGGCATTCATTCTATCAAGAAATCCTGGAGGTTTATGGGGGTGGGAACGGGGACATTGGCTACCTCTTCATTTTCTGACTATAGTTCTATGTTGTGTGTTCATTTCCCTGGGCACTTTTCACCAGACTGTTAGATGGCATAACCAATCACATTCCTGAACAATGAGTTTATGCTATCCTTATGCTTGTGAATCTTCTTATTCCTCGTCATATATATGGTAATGTTTTTTCTGTACTGCTTTAATGTAGTAAAAATAAGATTCCAAACATAAGGCAGTTTCCTTAGGGGTGAGTTTTGAGTCCAAGGCAGTCATATTTGCAGATTATTGGTGTGGAATAAAAGCCATTTGAATTAGATAAATAGGAAAGGAGCTTGTTAATATAGAAAATTATAGTTAAATAAAGCTCAGGGTTATCATATCTCTTGTGCTTCATTGTGCCCTCTTCATAGAGACCACTTTCTTTATGGAATTTGTTAACCAGTTGGAATAGCTATATAGATCCATTGCTTATGGAGTGTCCTGCATTTACTGGGAAATTCACCTTTCATACAGATCCAGAAATCCACTTTTAAATTTCATCTTCAGGATTCTTCCTTACCTTTTATTCAGCAATTATACTATAATGTGATACCCAATATTAGAGAATACTAGTTGCCTGAAGATAAAAGATGACTGTGTGAGTTCAACTTAAGTTTAACTTATTGAAATCTAAATTTCTTTTTTTTTTTTTTTTTTTTTTGAGACGGAGTTTCGCTCTTGTTACCCAGGCTGGAGTGCAATGGCGCCGTCTCGGCTCACCGCAACCTCCACCTCCTGGGTTCAGGCAATTCTCCTGCCTCAGCCTCCTGAGTAGCTGGGATTACAGGCACGCGCCACCATGCCCAGCTAATTTTTTTTGTATTAGTAGAGACGGGGTTTCACAATGTTGACCAGGATGGTCTCGATCTCTTGACCTCGTGATCCACCCGCCTCGGCCTCCCAAAGTGCTGGGATTACCTAAATTTCTTTTAAGTCCAGAATGTGCTGGTAGTTTTGTATCCATACATTTTCATAGTAGTGATATTATGGAGACCATATGTTAGCATTGAATGCAAGTAGTCTTTTTCTCCCTGGAACAACTCTTTTTTTTTTTTTTTTTTGAGATGGAATTTTGCTCTTGTTGCCCAGGCTGGAGTGCAGTGGCATGATCTGGGCTCGTTGCAACCTCCGTCTTCTGGGTTCAAGCAAGTCTACTGCCTCAGCCTCCCGAGTAGCTGCGATTACAGGCACGCGCCACCACACCCAGCTGATTTTTTGCATTTTCAGTAGAAATGGGGTATCACCATGTTAGCCAGGCTGGTCTCGAACTCCTGACCTCAGGTGGTCGGACTGCCTCGGCCTCCAAAAGTGCTGAGATTACAGGCGTGAGCCACTGTTCCTGGCCTGTCTCCCTGGAACTTGTTATGTCTAAATTTTTTTTTTAATTGTACTTTAAGTTCTGGGGTACATGTGCAGAACATGCAGGTTTGTTACATGGGTATACATGTGCCATGGTGGTTGACTGCATCCATCACCCCGTCATCTATATTAGGTATTTCTCCTAATGCTATCCCTCTCCTAGTCTCCTACCCCTCAAGTGTCTAAATTTTATGCTCTGTGCTTCTAGTCATAAGTCCTACATTTTATGGTCATGTAGATTTTTAAGTGTGTATAGGTCTTTCCATGTTTAAGATCAGATTCCTGAAATTCACTTTTTGTGAAGTTTGAGAGCTCACAATACTATAGGTGATTCATGTGTAAATGTGAAGAGCTTGTCACTAAAATTATTAGTGGTAATTCCATGTAATTGATTATGGGTGGTTAGGTTTTTTGGTTGATTAAATTCAGTTCTGAGCCTGTTCCAGCTGCTGGCTCAGGTAAAATTCTTCCTCTATTTGAAAGTTGATGTGGCCTGGTGTGGTGGCTCACACCTGTAATCCCAGCACTTTGGGAGGCCGAGGTGGGTGGATCACAATTTCAGGAGTTCGAGACCAGCCTGACCAACATGATGACACCTCGTCTCTACTAAAAATGCAAAAATTAGCCAGGCGTGGTGGCACATGCCTGTAATTCTAGCTACTCATGAGACTGACGCAGGAGAATCGCTTGAACCTGGGAGGCAGAGGTGGTAGTGAGCTGAGATCGCACCACTGCACTCCAGCCTGGGTGACAAAGCAAGATTCCGTCTCAAAAAAAAAAAGAAAAGAAAGTTGATGTAACTCAGCTGATTAAGTGAGATGGTATATACCCTTTTAATTATATTCTGTTAAGCATTCTTTAGCTATATTGGAAATAGGGAAAAGAAAACAAATTAGGAAAAACATTTAATCGTATTTGCTTGTGTGTCTTTCTACCACATCAGCATAGGTATACGTAATTAAAGCACAAAACCGTGAATTTATATATATTGTTTTTCCTCTTCCCCACAAAGTTTACTTGACCAGATACCTCCTTTTTTCCCCAGATACTTAAAAAAATGTACTTTTTGCTTTGTATACCAGGTTCTGGATTTGTAAAGCTGGATTGTCTCTTGAGATTATCAAGCCTGTTAGTATTAATAGAAAAATTCACCTTTTTACTTAGAGAGCGTTGTCAATATTGAGTATATGTTCATTTTAGCACCTACAGTGTGACTCATTTTCTTAACATTGTTTTATTTCCTGGGTTATATTAACCTAAAATTATCAGACTTTCAGATTGAACCAAAATGCTGAAGTTTATGTGTTTTACTTTTTTTTTTTTTAAGCTGAAGTATTTCTGATTGGCAACTTTAGGATTCATTTCGATTCTCTTGCCAGTTGCCCTGCTTATAAATCTGAAGTCATTTGGCAAAAGTATTTTCCAGTACCTTTTTTTTTTTTAGGAGGATTACTTATTTATTTTTGAGTCGGAGTTTCACCCTTCTTGCCCAGGCTGGAGTGCAATGGTGCGATCTTGACTCACCACAACTTCTGCCTCCCAGGCTGAAGTGATTCTCCTGCCTCATCCTCCCTAATAGCTGGGATTATAGGCATACACCACCATGCCCTGCTAATTTTCTATTTTTAGTAGGGACGGGATTTCTCCATTTTGGTCCGGCTGGTCTGAAACTCCTGACCTCAGGTGATCCACCTGCCTCAGCCTCCCAGAGTGCTGGGATTACAGGCATGAGCCACCGCACCTGGTCAGATTACTTACTTTCATTACAGATTTTCAGATAACCCATGTAGACTTGGTGTGACATAGCTACTTCAGTGGTTCTTGCTCGGTCTATTTCATTATATTTTAAAGCAGCTTGAATGTTAATTTTTGTTTACAAAGTCTACTTTGTGGACTTATCTATGTAAAAAGATAACTCCTGGAAATTATTTTTCTTTTACTTTCCACTCCCATTACTGTTAACCATACTAAAATAAATCTTTAGGCCAGATGCAGTGGTTCATGCTTGTAATCCCAGCACTTTGGGAGGCCAAGATGGGAGAATCACTTGAGGTCAGGAGTTAGAGACCAGCCTGGCCAACATGGTGAAACCCCATCTCTACTAAAAATATAAAAATTAGCTGGGCGTGGTGGCATGTGCCTGTAATCTCAGCTACTCAGGAGGCTGAAGCAGGAGAATCACTTGAACCTGGGAAGTGGAGGCTGCAGTGAGCTGAAATTGTGCCACTGCACCCCAGCCTGGGTGACAGAGCAGCATTCCATCTCAAAAAAATAAAAATAAAATAAATCTTCAGTACCATGTGTCCTAGTGAAAACAAAGGAACAGAGAGAGAGAAAAAAAGAGCGAGTGTGTGATGGGATAGGGGAAGAGGGAGCGGGAGAGGGAACACTATGGTAACAAGTTATCTTTAAAGGAAAATGCCAAGTTGGAAATACAGCTGCTCAGTAGTGAGGCAAAAGCTTCAGGTTCGAGAGTTATTGAATGAATTGGCAAGAGTTGTAAGGAAAAGTTTGGCAAAAAGAAGCTTGATTTATTAAATAAAGTGTGCCAATCATATGACTTCATTTCACCATAAACATTTTTTATACACAGATGAAATAAGCAGAAACTAATTGGGCATCTGTATATGGCATGTAAAATTTATTTTGGAACATCACAGTCATTAAATAGCAAATATTTATTTATTTGTTTGTTTACTGAGACGGACTCTCGCTCTGTCACCCAGGCTGGAGTGCAGTGGCATGATCTCAGCTCACTGCAACCTCCGCCTTCCAGGTTCAAGCAATTCTCCTGTCTCAGCCTCCCAAGTAGCTGGGACTACAGGCGCCCGCCACCACGCCCGGCTAATTTTTTGTGTTTTTAGTAGAGACGGGGTTTTACCATATTGGTCAGGCTGGTCTCAAACTCCTGACCTCAAATGATCCACCTGCCTCAGTCTCTGAAAGTGCTGGGATTACAGACGTGAGCCACTCCACCCGACCAGCAAATATTTATTAAATGCCTATTATACCACAAAACTGTAGGAGAGCAACAAAAATGTAAAATATAAAATACAGTCTTGGTTCATGAATAAGTAAATATTCATGAAAAGTTAACACTATATATCATAAGGACAGATGTAATTAATAATTGCCAAGGTAAGTTGGCAAGAGCCAGCAAGTTGTCTGAGTTCAGAGGAGGTAGTAATGACTCTGGACTGGAATGGTCTAGGAAGGACTTGTATAGAAACAAAGGGGCCTTGAAGGATTGTTAGGATTAAAGTAGAGGATTAAGACCATTTATTTGTGCAACAGTTATTGAGTACTAGCTTTGTACTAGGCATTGTGCTAGGCACTGATGATATAGAAGTGAATAGGATATTAAGTAAGATAGTTTCTCTTGGAGTGCCGGCATTCTAGAGGAGAAGACACTAGAATAAATAAATAATATAATGAATTAGGTACAAAGTGCTACTGGTGCTATAAAGAAGGGATTGGCTATCTTTGAGGAAAAGCATTACTGAGAGGATAATGTTTCTAGGTAGTCCTTAAAGGATGAATAGAATTTCTACAGACAGAAAATGGGGCTAGAGTAGGGAAAACAGAAGCAGAAAGGCATGGAGTTTGAAAAAAGCATGAAATATATGGCAAAAGTATGTAAAGTGCTTGGCAAGGAGTGCCAGGAATAAAGTTAGAAAGGATCTTTTGTACTATAAGTTGAGGAGCTAAAACTTAAGCTATTAAGCAGTATAGCAGTATATAGTACCTGGATGATTAAAAACGCAAGCTCTGGAGTCAGACTGCCAGGTTTTGAATCCTAGCTTTACCACGTAACCTTCTCATGCCGGGCATGGTGGCTCAAGCCTGTAATCTCAGCACTTTGGGAGGCCGAGGAGGTCAGATCACCTGAGATTGGGAGTTCGAGACCAGCATGACCAACATGGAGAAACCCCGTGTCTACTAAAAATTCAGAATTAGCTGGGTGTGGTGGTACATGCCTGTAATCCCAGCTACTTGGGAGGCTGAGGCAGGAGAATCACTTGAACCCAGGAGGCAGAGGTTGCAGTGAGCCGAGATCGCACTATTGCACTCTAGCCTGGGCAACAAGAGTGAAACTCCATCTCAAAAAATAAATAAATAAATAAACCTTCTTGCCATGGACAAGATACTTAACATCCCCAAGCCTTAATTTTCTTATCTGTAAAAGAAGCTAATAAAATCTTTTTTTTTTTTTTAAGATGGAGTCTCGCTCTGTAGCCCAGGCTGGAATAATGCAGTGGCAAGATCTCGGCTCACTGCAACCTCCGCCTCCTGGGTCCCCATTCAAGCAGTTCTCCTACCTCAGCCTCCCAAGCAGCTAGGGTTAAAGGCACAAGCCACCATACCCAGCTAATTTTTGTATTTTTTAGTAGAGGCAGGGTTTCACCATGTTGGCCAGTATGGTCTTGAACTCCTGACCTCATGATCTGCCCACCTCGGCCTCCCAAAGTGCTGGGATTACAGATAAAATCTTTTTATAGAGTTTTGAAGAATTAATAGAGACTGTGCATATAAAGTAGGTACCACAGTGCCTGGCCCGACACATGGAAAATACTCAACTGATGGTGTAGCCATCACCATCACTATTATTGGAGGTTTTAAAGTAGAATACTGACCCAATATCTTGGTTTTTGATAGCTAACTCTGGTCGTATTGTGTACAACAAATTACTGGAGGGGGAGAAGCTTAAAGCAAGTTGTCTAGTTAGAAGATTAATGGAGTAGTCCAAGTGAGGGATGACCAAGGCATGAGAAACTAGAACGTTACAAATTCCTACCAATATTAGAAGGCAGGTATATTGAATGTGTGACTGATATGGAAGTGAAATAGGTGAGCAACAGTTTTTTTAAGGAAACAATAGAATAATTTTGCTTTAGGGATAGATTAAATTGGGCAGTTGTAGTTAGATGCGAAGATTGGAATGATATATAAAAGACTGAGAATGATTAAATTGAGAAGAACCTTGAAAATAAGATTCAAGGTTTTCTTTTTCTTTATTCATTAAGAAACTACTCTCAAGTTTTTGAGTAGGTTAATTTAGCTACTTTGTTTCGTCAAAGAGGAAGAAGAGTTAGATTTTTCTAGTAAACGATAAGAACTTGAACTAGTATCGCAACAATGGAGATTTAGGAAAATACAATTTGAATAATCAATAGGACTTAGAGTTCAGAAAGAGAACAATGACACCAAAATTTTGAGTGGTAGAGAATGGTGATACCTTAACAGGTAAGGAGTAAGCCAGGAAGGGGAGCCACTTTTGAGGGAAAGATGTATTTAAAGAACCACCACAAATTAAAAGAGACCCAAGGGATACCTTGAAATTTTGAAGACAATACTGTTGGATTTATTGAATCTTTCCCTAAAGCATGTGGCTAATCCATACTTTACACCTGGCAAGCAAATGGTTATATCATCCTTCATGATGAGGCTTTTTTTTTTTAAACCTCAGGACAAGATCTTGTTCTTTCACCCAGGCTGGAGTGCAGTGGCATGATCAAAGCTCACTGCAGGCTCAAACTCCTGGGCTCAAGCGATCCACCATCTCAGCCTCCTAAGTAGCTGGAACTACAGGCACACACAACCATGCCTGGCTAATTTTGTTTAGTTTTTATGGAGATGGAGTTCTCACTATGTTGGCCGGATTGGTCTCAAACTCCTGGGCTCCGGTGATTGTCCTGACTTGGCCTGCCAAAGTGCTAGGGTTACAGGTGTGAGCCACCACACCCAGCCATGATCCGCCTTTTGATGTCTCCTTTTGTCAAAATTGTCACTGTGTTGGTATAAAGATAGATGATATAGGAGCAGCATTCCGAAGACTCCAATTACAACTATGACTTTGGTTTTTACTAGTTAAACCCCTTGAGAAGCAACTTAATGTCTCTGAACCTGTTATCTCTCATTTGTGAAACAGAGATAAAACTTGACTGATCCTGTACTCCCAGCACTTTGGAAGGCTGAGGCCAGCAGATCACCTGAGGTCAGGTGTTCGAGACCAGCCTGGCCAACATGGTGAAACCCCGTCTCTACTAAAAATGCAAAAATTAGCCCGGCATTGGCCAGGCACAGTGGCTCATGCCTGTAATCCCAGCACTTTGGGTGGCTGAGGCGAGCAGATCACCTGAGGTCAGGAGATTGAGACTACCCTGGCCAACATGGTGAAAGCTCGTCTCTACTAAAATACAAAAAAGTAGCCAGGCATGGTGGTGTGTGCCTGTAGTCCCAGCTGCCCGGGAGGCTGAGGCAGAGAAATTGCTGGAACCCGGGAGGCAGAGTTTGCAGTCAGTGGAGATCATACTGCTTCACTCAGCCTGGCCACAGAGCAAGACTCTGTCTCAAAAAAAAAAAAAAATTGACCGAGCGTGGTGGCAGGCACCTGTAATCCCAGCTACTCGGAGGCTGAGGCAGGGAGAATCACTCGAACCTGGGAGGCGGAGGTTGGAGTGAGCTGAGATCTCTCCATTGCATTCCATCCTGGGTTACAGAGCAAGACTCTGTCTCAAAAAAAAAAAAAAAAAAAAAAACTTGCCTGACCAAACTCACAGGATGTCCCTGGGAATCATGTGGGATCATGTATGTGAAAGTACTTGATAAACTGTGAATAAGTGAATAAAACACTATAAATATATTGTCATTGCTACTTAAATTGTGTCATTATACAAGTATTTTGGAAAGTATACTCAAGTCTGTAAACATTTATTAATACCTGTGTTCTGTTTGTTTTTTTTTTGTTTTTGTTTTTTTTGAGATGGAGTCTCACTGTGTTGCCCCAGCTGGAGTGCAGTGGTGAGATCTTAGCTCAGTGCAACCTCTGCCTCCCAGGTTTGAGCGGTTCTCCTGCTTCAGCCTCCCAAGTAGCTGGGAATTACAGGCATCTGCTGCCATGCCTGGCTACATTTTGTATTTTTAGTAGAGATAGGATTTCACCATGTTGGCCAGGCTGGTCTTGAACTCCTGACCTCAAGTGGTATGCCCGCCTTGGTCCCCCAAAATGCTGGGATTACAGGCATGAGCCACCACACCTGGCCAGTTTTTAAGTTTTAGATAGGTTATCACATAGACATTGACAGTGGTGGAACTTAGAGTGGATAAGACTTGTGGGCCAGAAACTTGAGCTTACTATGACTAGTTTAATAGATAGCAGGGCAAGGGTAAACTAGCTAGAAGGCATGAATCTCAAAAGAAGAGACATTTTTTCTTCCTTAGTAGTGTGGTGTTGGAAGTGCTAATGGGGAGCTAAGAGAATGCTGAAGCCTTCTCCGATGGGATTAGTGGAATGTGGAAAAATGAGCACCATCCACTTTGAAAAAAGAATTTGAGAAGTGATGTCCTTCAGGAGACCCAAGATTTGATTAAACTAGAGAGATGAAGACAGTATTCTGTGTAGAGCTAAAGAACAGAGAGAGGCTACTCTGGACAACTCTGGGCAACTCTGCCTATGGGATAGCCCTGCTCTGTCTGTGGAACAGCCAAAAAAAAAAAAAAAAAACACACAGAGACTGTATGTGTGTGTGTAGGGGCTGGGAGAGATTAAAACAAAATCTTACAATAGGGTTCTGAAGTCCTCAATGAAAAGGATGGAGGGAGAACAGTGAGAAGGAAATGGTATAAGGGAAAGATATATAGGTAAAAATTTAGAAGTATAGATGTAGAGACTGTATTTTGGACAGTTGCCAAGGATGGCAATGATGGGAAGCATGAATTTTAGAAATGGTTGGCATCCCTCTGCCTTAGATGACCATAGGCATCTGAATGATACTTTGGAGTCAAGTTATTCACTTGGCACAGGCTGTACCTCAGTTGAAGTTAGAGGCCTCATAGGGCTAAGAGGGCAGTCCTTGCTTAGAATTGGAGAATAGGATCAGTTAATTCTCAGGTTTCCTTGCCCAGTGGTAGAAACAGTAAGAAGATCTCTGTACCACCACCCCCTCTTTACCAATTCCTGATCAGTCTGTGTCCTTGGTTTATTTTTCCAACTTCCTAAATTAAAATGTTTTCACTCCTTGTTTTTTAGCCACCATACAATAAACGTGAGTGAAAATACCTTTTGAATGTTAGTGGTTACTATGTAGATATGCCCTTCATGCCAAAATTTGAATGAAAGGAAGATTTTCAACAGAACAGTTTGATCAAAGTGAATGTTACCAAATCAGGTTTTCCAGTATTGATAACTTGGTGACTTGAGGTGATTTTGTAGCTCTTTTGTTTAGGTTTTGTTTTGTTTTGTTTTTGAGTTTGCTCTTGTCAACCATGCTGGAGTGCAGTGGGTGTGATCTCGGCTCACTCAACCTCTGCCTCCCAGATTCAAGCTATTCTCCTGCCTCAGCCTCCCGAGTAGCTGGGGTTGGAGACTCTCGCCACCACGCCCAGTTAATTTTTTTATTTTTAGTAGAGACAGAGTTTCATGATGCTGGCCAGGCTCGTCTCGAATTCCTGAGCTCAGGTGATCCGCCCCCCTCAGCCTCCCAAAGTGCTGGGATTATAGGTGTGAACCACCTCTCCCGGCCAATTTTGTAGCTCTTTAGGTTGTTCCAACAAATCATCTATTATTAGCCATTTCAGTTGTTGACTGTTTATATTGCATTTATATACATTCATGTTCTGGTTTTTTCCTATCACAAATAAAGAAAAATAAGGAAACATAGTCTGAAAATTAGGAGAAAAAAGCACATATGAAGGGGGAATAAAAAAAACCCTGGCAAAGCAGAAATAATTGGCTGAAGATGAATTAGAAATAAAAAAGAAAAACCTTTAAAAAAATCTGAAAACTGTATGGAAATGCTTTAAAATGCTTTAAGAGTTGCAAAACAAAATAGTAGTTGAGAATTAATTTTTTTTTTTTTTTTTTTGAGAAAAGTCTCAGTCTGTCACCCAGGCTGGAGTGCAGTGGTGCGATTTCGGCTCCTTGCAGCCTCCACCCCAACATATTCAAGTGATTCTTCTCATGCCTCAGCCTCCCAAGTAGCTAGGACTACAGGTGTGCGCCACCACGCCCAGCTAGTTTTTTGTATTTAGTAGAGTTGGGGTTTCACCATGTTGGCCAGGATGGTCTCAATTTCTCGACCTTATGATCCACCTGCCTCAGCCTCCCAAAGTGCTGGGATTACAGGCATGAGCCACTGCGCCTGGTCAGAATGCAGCATCTTAAATAGTATCTCTTTTCCCAAGTAGAGTGCTAAAAAAAAAAAATTTCTGACCTGATGAAAAAACTGTGATTCTATCTTGATCTCCGAAATTTCTATTGGTAAGAAATATTTAATCTTCTTAGTTTTATAATGTCTCAAAAGTAACACTTTATTTATTTAGTAATCAATTCATTAAATATTTTTTAAACAATTACCATGAAGGCAGATTTGGTTATAGCATCTTTAATGGTTTATTTAATCTTTGGTTGGTAAAAAACATACTTTAAAAAACATACTTTTAATACTTTGTTTAACTTTGGTTGGTAAAAAACATACTTTAATAAGACTTCTAATTTTTTAGAATCTTGACATGCTATATGTGGGGGTAAAATATACTTTAATGCCTTATTCTAGATGAGTAAAAAGTAATGGTAATTGATGTTTCTTGTGAAGGGAAAATAAACAAGGTTTAGTTTTATTTTACTAGATATAAATGAAAAAGAAAAAAAAAGAGGGATTGGCCAGGTATGGTGGCTCATGCCTGTAATCCCAGCACTTTGGGAGGCTGAGGTGGGTGGATCATGAGGTCAGGAGTTTAAGACCAGCCTGGCCAACATGGTGAAACCCCATCTCTACTAAAAATACATAAATTAGCCAGGCGTGTTGGCGGGCGCCTGTAGTCCCAGCTATTCAGGAGGCTGAGGCAGAAGAATCGCTTGAACCCGGGAGCAGGAGGTTGCAGTTAGCCAAGATCAAGCTACTGCACTCCAGCCTGAGTGACAAAGTGAGACTCCATCTCAAAAAAAAAAAAAAAGGATTAGTGATTTCAGTCTTTTAGAATGGTTGACATCCCTCTGCCTTAGTTTTTATCTCACTTGTAAAGGATTGAGTTCTTCCTTAATGTTTCCTTCTGTTATGAGAATGTGGTTATATTCTTTCTTAGGTAATTGATATGAATCTAACCCAGTTTTTTTTTTATTGTTGTTGTTGTTACTGTTTTTGTTTTTAGTTACTCGAAGTTGAGATGTAAAGGAGCAGTTGGTCCTGTACATTTCCAAGCTTCTCTGTAATAATTGGTAATCACACTGATGACCCTGAAGCATCAGGAAAATACTATATACCATATGCTCAGATATAAAGATTTTTTTTTTTTTTGAGACAGAGTCTCAATCTGGTGCCCAGGCTGTAGTGCAGTGGTGCAATCTAGGCTCACTGCAACCTCTGCCACCCTGGGTTTAAGTGATTCTACTGCCTCAGCCTCCCAAGTAGCTGGGACTACTGGCTCACACCATCATGCCTAGCTAATTTTTGTATTTTTAGTAGAGATGGGGTTTTTACCATGTTGGCCAGGCTGGTCTTGAACTCCTTACCTCAAATGATCCACCGGCCTTAGCCTCCTCAAGTGCTGGGATTACAGGCATGAGCTACTATGCTTAGCCTAATTTTCTATTTAAAAAAATCAGAAAAGAGGGAGCTGCCTTACATTTCAGTCTGTATTTATTAGACTCTTAATATACATTTCTCTCTCACTTTCTTTTTCTTTTTCTTTTTTTTTTTTTGAGACAGAGCTTTGCTCTTGTTGCTCAGGCTGGAGTGCAATGGCACGATCTTGGCTCACTGCAACCTCTGCTTCCCAGGATCAAACAATTCTGCCTCAGCCTCCCCAGTAGCTGGGATTATTGGCATATGCCACCACACCCGACTAATTTTGTATTTTTGATAGAGACGGGATTTCTCCATGTTGGTCTGGCTGGTCTTGAGCTCTCAACCTCATGTGATCTGCCTGCCTGGGCTCCCAAAGTGCTGGGATTACAGGCATGAGCCATCGTGCTTGTCCTTCTCTCTCACTTTCTTTATTTTGAAGAACGAAGTACTATTCAGTAAGGAGCCTGAAACTGTTTCAGTTCAAGCTAATTTTGAATGCATAAACATTTACTTGTTGGATCAATAAAAAAGGAATACAAAAATTTAATATATAGTAATTTGTCCTAGGTATATGACCTCAAAATTGTGCTTAGATGCCATTGAAATAGATGTTCATGTTTTCCATTTCATTCAAAAAGTATCACTTAAAAACAGTACAGTTGGTGATTTCTTATAGAAATCATAAATATGTACTGCAACAGTGAGAAAACCAACTACTTAACTATGACAAAATGGGAACTTTTGGTTAAATTTGTAGGGATAGGCCGGGTTTGGTGGCTCATGCCTGTAATCCCAGCACTTTGGGAGACTGAGGTGGGCAGGTACCTGAGGTCATGAGTTCGACACCAGCCTGGCCCACATGGTGAAACAGAAATTAGCTGGGCATGGTGGTGGGCGCCTGCAATCCCAGCTGCTCGGAAGGCTGAGGCAGGAGAATTGCTTGAGCCCAGGAGGTGGAGGTTGCAGTGAGCTGAGGTGGTGCCACTGCATTCTAGCCTGGGCGACAGAGCGAGACTCTGTCTCAAAAAAAAAAAAAAAATAGCCGGCATAAATTTGCAGTGATAATATTTTACACAAAATCAAAAGTGTTGCATCTCAAACAGTTTAGATGGAAGTGAAGATGATTTGACTCTGGGAGGCCGGGGCGGGCAGATCATGAGGTCAGGAGATCCAGACATCCTGGCTAACATGTTGAAACCCTGCATCTACTAAAAATAGCAAAAAATTAGCCGGGCGTGTTGGCACATGCCTGTAGTCCCAGCTACTCGGGAGGCTGAGGCAGGAGAATTGCTTGACCCAGGAGGTGGAGGTTGCAGTGAGCCCAGATCATGCCACTGCACTCCAGCCTGGGCGACAGTGGGACTCCGTCTCAAAAAAAGAAAAGAAAGTGTGTTAGATGACTCAAAAAGTGACTCCAACAATAAGGAATGCACTAGTTTTGAATATATGCATAAATATTTTGAATGTAAGTGTTTTGTGAAACATTAAGGTAGGAGAAAAATCAGTATTTTGAAATTACGATATATTTTAAGTCTACTAAATTAATTTACATTTCAGAAGTAAGCATCTAGTGTTTGATCTGTATCTCTAAACGTATATAGTCAAGTTAGTCAGAAAACATTGTTTTTATGTTTTTATTAGAAAGGAACATGGTAGGCCGGGCACGGTGGCCCAAGCCTGTAATCCCAGCACTTTGGGAGGCCGAGGCGGGTGGATCACGAGGTCAAGAGATCGAGACCATCCTGGTCAACATGGTGAAACCCCGTCTCTACTAATACAAAAAATTAGCTGGGCATGGTGGTGCGTGCCTCCCAAAGTGCTAGGATTATGAGTGTGAGCCACCATGCCTGGCCACAAATAGCTTTAAATGTAGTATCATTTGCTTACTACTTAGAAAAATACTTCTACTCAATAAATGAAGAAGAAAGAAAACTCCCTGCTTTACAATTTTTACTCTTATCAAGATCCAGTTATTAGTTTTTATGTTAATGTATTATTGGTAACTTTTTTTATTAATTAAAAAAATTTGCAGCTGTCCCTTTTCCCCCAACACATCGCTTGACATCTGAAGAAGTGTTTGATTTGGATGGGATACCCAGGGTTGATGTTCTGAAGAACCACTTGGTAAAAGAAGGTCGAGTAGATGAAGAAATTGCACTTAGAATTATCAATGAGGGTGCTGCCATCCTTCGGAGAGAGAAAACCATGATAGAAGTAGAAGCTCCAATCACAGGTAAGCTTATTCATGTTTTGGGTATTATTTTCATTATGTCATTATTTAGTTGCCTGGATTTAAAACTTATTGTTTTCAACTATATTGTATACTAAATCAATATTACATGGACATTGTCTTGAATTTCCAAATTATTTTTCATACTTAAAGAAGATTGCCTGTTTTCAGTGAATAGACATGATTCTAAATATTCTGAGTGTAGAAGTTAGTCTAATATGCTTTTGTGAAGGTTTCATCAGTTCTGTTAACCATACTTTAATTCGATTCAATACTTTGCTTTCAGTTGTTAGGTTCAAATACCTTGATGTCACATCAGATACTAAAAGTGACCATTTAGAGAGCAACAGAAAGTATTGAGTTAGAATGGAGATTTTAACTGCCACCATTGTAATTTTGTCATCTTGAAACTTAAAAAACATCCTTGGAGCCCTAGAGAAGATCTTTATAAATGTAGGTGACAGTTTATCACTGACCACAAATTTTGTTATTTCTGTTACACTTTTTTCTAGATCTTGAGCACATGAATACCTGGTTACACACATCATCCTAGTCATGAGTTTTATATTCTGCTTTCTTCTCAGACATTTCTCGATAGCATTTATACTATGTCTTCTGTAAAAGAAATTTTAACTTAACTAAAATTTGTTATTTTAGAGAATTTTTTCCCCTTATCTAATAATCTTCTTGTTTCAGTGTGTGGTGACATCCATGGCCAATTTTTTGATCTGATGAAACTTTTTGAAGTAGGAGGATCACCTGCTAATACACGATACCTTTTTCTTGGCGATTATGTGGACAGAGGTTATTTTAGTATAGAGGTAATAATCATATTCTGTCATTTAATTTGCTGTTAAGTGTTAACATAGATACTTTCTCTTAATCCTAGTTTTTACAAGTGCCTGTATTGGCTTTTTAAAATACCTCTGCATATTTTATGAAAAGCTACTATTTATTCCTGTTCTGTCTTTCAAAACAATTCAATTAAATTTCTTTGTATAACTGTTTATATAATTATAATTGCCATTTTTTTTCCCAGTGGAATTTATGAGCACACTGAGGGGTCTTTATTGCCCTGTTAACTAGTGGCCTTAAAAAACTAGTGCTATTTATCTCTCTTGCCCCTAAAGGCAGAAACCATGTAAAAAAAGATTACTTGAATTTTCTCTGAATTAAATCAAAGTACAATCAGTATATTGTGAGTTTTTTTATTGCTTGAACTGTGGTGCTTCTGTTTCTCCTTATATAGCTATTAAAACTCAAGTATATTATGTGGAATCTTTTATGTATTTTTAAAGTATTAATTTGTTCTTAAAAACTTGAGGCAATAAAATGACCTTTTGATTGTCACTTAACAGGAGATGGTTCCTTTTGCTTCTTTTTATTTTTCTTTTCTTTTTTTTTTTTTTTTTTTTTTTTGAGACAGGGTCTTATTCTGTGGTCCATGCTGGAGTACTTTGGCACCATCATGGCTCAATGTAGCCTTGACCTTTTGTGCTCAAGGGATCCTTCTGCCCCAGTCTCTCAATTAGCTGGGACCACAGGTGCACACCATCATGCTCAGACTAATTTTTAAATTTTTTGTAATGATGGAGTCTCCTATGTTGCCCAGGCCAGTCTTGAACTCCTGGGCTCAAGTGATCCTCCTGAGGATTATAGATGTGAGCCATGGTGCCCTGCCATCTTTTTAAATTATATAAATAAAATGTGGTAAATATAGGACAATATGTATTTTCCAATATATACATTTTCTTTTTTTAATGAAAAGGGGATCATATTATAATATTGCCTGGTACTTGCTTTTTCATACATCCCTACACTGTGAATATCTTTCCAAGTCAGTAAATAAAAACTTGTAACATCATTTTAATAGCTACATTGTTAAAAATAAATAAATAAAACTAAAAACTAAAAAAAAAAAAAGAATAGCTACATTGTTTTCCGTCTAATAAGCAAACCATAATTAATCAGTTCCTTGTTGTTAGACACTGAAGATGTTCCCAGTTTTTCGCCTTTACAAATGATGCTTCAGTGAGTCATATTATTCATACATCTTTGCATACTTACCTGATTATTTTGGTAGAACAGATTCCTGAGGTAGAATTATTGGGTCTAATCTCTACCAATAGATACCTATGTTGCACATTTAATATGTTCCAAGCATGTTCTAGGAACTGAACACATATCGATTAATCCTCACAGTAATATTAATGAGGTAAGTACTGTTATTTTATTCATTTCATAGATGAGGAACCTGACGCTTAGATAGGTTAAGTAACTTGTCCAAGGTTGTGTTATTAGTAAACAGCACAGCCAGGCAGTGTGACTCCAAGCATGTGATTTTTTTTTTTTTGGGGGGAGGACAGGGTCTTGCCCTGTCGCTCAGGCTGGACAGTGCAGTGGTGCAGTCTTGTCTCTTTGCAACCTCCGCTCCCCGGATTCAAGCTGTCTCTGCCTCAGCCTCCTGAGTAGCTGAGATTACAGGCTCCCACCACCATAAGCATGTGCTTTTAACCACCTTTCCTGGTAGATAGTGAAACCTTACCTGATGAATTTGTGTTGGTTACTGATCCCCTTCTCTAGTGTTTCCAATATACCTTTTTTTCTGAGGTGTGCTAGGATTCTCAGTGTAAGGAAGTTCTAGATTCTGTCCGTCCTGCTTCCCTTAGGAATTTTATTAGCTTGAGTTCTTCTTCCTGCTGATAGTTTATTAGCCACCTCAACTTTTCCCAAATTATCTCAGAGCTTCAAGAAAATCAGAAAATGGCTCATTTTAACAAAAAATTTTCAGGCATTTGACAAAAACAATAAACAGTTTTATGAAGCTTATTTGGTAACAAAGTCTGTTAGTGTGCAAGTCCCTGTATAAGATCTTTTAATATATTTTGTTGTTATAAAAGGAAAATAACAAAGAATCAAAATAAGCAATGAGAACAGATTATTTCACTGATTTTATTTTTTCCCTTTTGAATAAAATGAAGGTGTGAATAGTTACATGTTTAAATATACCTTAATTTATTAACAGTAAAATTTGGTTGGGTGTGGTGGCTGACACCTGTAATGCCAGCACAGGTCGGCCAAGTCAGGCAGATTGCTTAAACCTAGGAGTTTTAGACCAGCCAGGGAAACATGGTGAAACCCTGTCTCCACAGAAAAATACAAAAAATTTAGCTGGACCTGGTGGCATGTGCCTGTAGTCCCAGCTGCTCAAGACGCTGAGGTGGGAGGATTGCTTGAGCCCAGAAGGTTGAGGCTGCAGTGAGTAGTAATTGTGCCATTGCACTCCAACCTGGGTGACAGTGAGACCTTGTCTCTAAAAACAAAAAATAAATGTTTGTTTTTTTTCTTTTTGTATATGATTATATAAACCATGTTTATTTCCATATGAAATGGTCCTTCCTTTTTTAAGCAAATAGGTAAAATGTGAGTCTCTTTCTTATATTAAACCTAGAGAATAGCATCTGCTACAATGTTAAATAATATTTTTATTTGAAAAATTGCATTTGCATTGAATTAGTTCAGACAGTAAGCACTTATGTAAGGCAATATTCATAATCAACAAAACAAACATAAAACATGGACCTTCCCTTCATTAGGCAACATGGCATAATGCTTAAGATCAGAGGATCAGAATCCTATCTCCATCACTTAGAAGTTTTGTGATTTTGTTAAGTTAAGCACAATTATCGGCATAAAAGAGGTTTTTAATACCTATTTTTAGCTTGCATTCCAGCCCGGGCAATAGAGCAAGAATCCTGTTCTCTCTCCCCTTTTTTCTTTCTTTTTCTCATTAAAAACAAATAAATAAATAAAGAAGAAGAAGTTTTGTGATTTTAGACAAGTTACTTAAGATCTTTGCTTCAGTTTCTCATTGTAAAATAAAGATGTTATTACATACTTCATAGTGTTGTTTGAGGAATAAATGAAGGGAATTAATTAAATAGTGCTTCACATATTGTAAGTACTCAATAAATGTCAGCTGCTGTTATTTTGACATTATTATTTTATTTACTAATATACTTCTGGAGACCAGTGTGCTAATTGTTTTTATATTGGGGAGTCTGTAAATCCGAAGTAATTAAATAGATTGTTTGATTCATATATTCATCAAAATTTATTGCTGTTCTTCTATTCACTAGGTACTTTTCTGGGAGTGGAGAATAAAAAGTGAATAGGATGACAAAATCTGTGATTTTGTGGTGCATATATTTTAGTAAGGAACAAAGATAGTAGAGGATGGTAAGGGTAATAGAGGAAAAGGAGTAAAGATCAAGCAACTTCATTAAACAAAAATACAAGATAAATTCACTAGAAAAATTTTCTTTTGCAGTGTGTCTTATATTTATGGGTTCTGAAGATTCTTTACCCAAGCACATTATTTCTTCTGAGAGGCAACCATGAATGCAGACACCTTACTGAATATTTTACCTTTAAGCAGGAATGTGAGTACTGCCAGGAGAAATGTTTTCACTTCCTCGGTATTCTTTTGGACTTAATGTGGGTAGTAAGAGTTATGAAGACTTTACAATGCAACATATAAGGACAGATTTCATGTTCACATGTAAAGCTTTAAGGAAAGTTGTCGAGCACTCTCTGGTGTTTAATGGTATTTAATTAAGAAGTTTTTGGTGGGGCACAGTGGTTCACACCTGTAATCCCAGCACTTTGGAAGACCCAGGCAGGCAGAATACCTGAGCTCAGGAGTTTGAGACCAGTCTGGCCAATATGGTGAAACCCCATCTCCACCAAAAATACACAAAAAAATAAGCTGGGTGTGGTGGCTCGCTCCTATAGTCCCAGCTACTCAGGAGGCTGAGGTGGGAGGATCGCTTGAGCCTGGGAGACGGAGGTTGTACTGAGCCGAGATCATGCCACTGTACTCTAGCCTGGGCAATAGAGTCAGACCCTGTCTCAAAAAAAAAAAAAAAAGTTTTCATTTCAGAATTTCCTATTATGTTTAACTTTTACAAATATGCTCTGGAGTAGCTTAGAGTTTTTTATATAGTTTTAACATTAAATTTTTTTTTTCTAGGCCAGGCGCGGTGGCTCACGCCTGTAATCCCAGCACTTTGGGAGGCCGAGGTGGGCGGATCACCTGAGGTCAGGAGTTGGAGACCAGCCTGGCCAACATGGCAAAACCCCATCTCTACTAAATGCGAAAATTAGCCAGGCGTGGTGGCATGAGCCTGTAATCCCAGCTACTTAGGAGGCTGAGGCAGGAGAATCCCTTGAGCCCAGGGGGCAAAGGTTGCAGTGAGCCAAGATTGTGCCATTGCACTCCAGCCTAGGTAATGAGAGCGAAACTTCATCTCAGGGGGAAAAAAAAAAAAAATATATATATATATATATATATATATAGAGAGAGAGAGAGAGAGAGAGAGAGAGAGAGATTTTGTTTAACAGGAAAAATAAAAACCAGAAGAAAAAAATGTTATTGTTGCATTGGACAAAAATCTTGAGGCATTCCTGTGAGGAATCCTAACAAATTGTTTATCCTGTTATCATAGCGTCGTTTCAATCATGCTATTAATGACTGAAATTCTTTTTAAAATTTTTTGTTTTTATTTTTTAGATCTTTTTTTTTTTTTAAGACTAGTCAGGTACAGTAGTTTGTAAAATTCTTTTTTTTTTTTTTGAGACGGAGTTTTGCTCTTGTTACCCAGGCTGGAGTGCAATGGCACGATCTCTGCTCACCGCAACCGCCGCCTCCTGGGTTCAGGCAATTCTCCTGCCTCAGCCTCCTGAGTAGCTGGAATTACAGGCACGCACCACCATGCCCAGCTAATTTTTTGTATTTTTAGTAGAGACGGGGTTTCACCATGTTGACCAGGATGGTTTCGATCTCTTGACCTCGTGATCCACCTGCCTCGGCCTCCCAAAGTGCTAGGATTACAGGCGTGAGCCACTGCGCCCAGCAAAATTCTTAACTTAAAATGTTTATCCCTTTTCTCTCTCAAATTATTACCACAGTGGTCATCTAATACCTATAAGTAACCGTATGCTACAGAGTGAGGCTAGCTAGGCCTTTTTCACACCTCAAACCTTTGTACTTTTTTTGAGATGGAGTCTCGCTCTGTCACCCTGGCTGGAGTGCAGTGGCACAATGTCAGCTCACTGCAACCTCCACCTCCCAGGTTCAAGTGATTCTCCTGCCTCAGCCTCCCAAGTAGCTGAAATTACAGGCATGTGCCACCACACCCGGCTGATTTTTTTATGTTTAGTAGAGATGGAGTTTTACCTTGTTGGCCAGGCTGGTCTTGAACTCCTGACCTCAAGTGATCCACCTGCCTCGGCCTCCCAAAATGCTGGGATTACAGGCGCGAGCCACCATGCCTGGCCTACCTTTCTGCTTTTTAAGTTAATATTCATGACTGTATTAAATAGAGTTAAGTTCTAAAAACAAATAATTTCAACATTTTGAGACTCAAAACATGATCCAAAAAGATCATGTTAAGTAAAGACTTGCAGTAAAAAGAAGAAAATACAGTGAAGGGTAGTAGCAGAAGTGGCATACTCTTATAACTTCGAGGATCAGGCAGTTAACCTAGATGAATAAGATGAGACCTGGAAAGTGCATGCTTGACCTAAAAGCAATCAAATTAGAATTTTTATTAAACCACAGTCCTAGAAAACAGGTCTGTTAGCAGACTACCAGTTTAGAATCTTGGTTGTTGTGTGTGTGTTTTTTTTAATATTTGAATGTTACAGTGTTAGGAAATAGGAACTAAGTTTTTTTTTTTTTCTTAAATAACAAACCATCTACCAAAATCTCATTAAAACCAAAATACTCAGGAATTTAAAGTTATAAAGGATCAAAGGAAAGTGCATGATATCTCTCTAAAAGTAAATTATAGTTTGATTTGGTAGAGTTTTGTCTTTCTTGTGTTTCTGTATTGGCTTCCTGCTTCACTGCCCATTTTTAAGTATTTATTGTAGGCAAGAGGAACCCCTCAGCTTTTCAGAGTATGAGTATGCTATTTTCTTTTATTTTTCTGAAAAATTGGATGAACCTTGAATTTTGTTGTGATGATGTAGTCATCTTGCCTGTAATAACAATAGTCATTGACTCTTAGAATAAAATAAAGCAAGTATTACAATGATTTTAAACTCAAATATAGTTCTAATTTTGCCTTATTTGGCCGATAAAGGTGAAGGGTTGAGCTGTTTTTAGAGATTTTTTTTTTTTTTTTTTTTTTTTTTGAAACAGAGTCTTGCTCTGTTGTCTAGGCTGGAGTGCAAGTGGCACAATCTTGGCTCACTACAACCTCCATCTCCTGGGTTCAAGTGATTCTGGTGCCTCAGCCATTGAGTCCCTGGAATTACAGGTGTGCCCCACCATGCGTGGCTAATTTTTGTATTTTTAGTAGAGACAGTGTTTGACCATGTTGGCCAGGCTAGTCTTGAGCTCCTGGCCTCAAGTGATCTGCCCACTTCAGCCTGTCAAAGACCTGGGATTACAGGCGTAAGTCACCATGCCCGGCCTGTTTTTAGAGACTTGACTTACTTATTTTTAGTAATATTTGATAAATAAAATATTTATTTTAGTAATACTTTAGTAATATTCTGCTGAATAATTCAAAATAATTTTAGAGAGCAAATAGTTTGTCTTCATAAGACATAATGTAATCCAAAATAATTTTGAAAGAAAGCAGATATTGTCTTCTTAAGACTGATAACATTGCATATTTTTGTTGATTCTTATAGGGGAAGGTGCTTTCCTTTAAAGAAAAATTGAATACAGTAAAATTTATTCTCTGTGGTATTTACTTCTGTGACTTTGACACTACATAGAGTTGCCCACCACCACTGTCATACAGAAAAGTTTTATCATGCCATAAATTCTCTCTTGCTACGTTTTTATAGTCACCCCTTCACTCACTCTGAAGTACTGGCCACCACTTTGCTGTTTTCTGTCTCTGTAGTTTTCTTGCCGTCTGTCTGTCTGTCTGTCTGTCTATATCCTATTACCTTTTACAATTGAAACTGTAACTATCACAATTTCATTGTAAGTAGCTATAAGATATAAAGGAGGGGAGAGAACAAGAAATAAAATTCTAATATATATATTTTAAAAATGGTCAGCCAGTCATGTAGTTTTCAATTTTTAATTTTTTTCTTTTTCTAGGTAAAATTAAATATTCGGAAAGAGTCTATGAAGCTTGTATGGAAGCTTTTGATAGTTTGCCTCTTGCTGCACTTTTAAACCAACAGTTTCTTTGTGTTCATGGTGGACTTTCACCAGAAATACACACACTGGATGATATTAGGAGAGTAAGTATATATTTTAGTTCCAAGATTGGTTTCTATTTATAGTACATTGTTGAGTAGAGCAGAAGCTTCAGACTTTTCTTCACTGCCAAGATTAGGTAATGGTAAAAATTAATATACTGATATCTTAAGGAAATAGCTTCTGTTTATTCACAGTAATATAGTATGGACTATATTCAAAGTTGGTACTGCTTTCCTGTGTACATTTTGTCCTTACTTTTTGATGAGTTACTTCTGTTCTTTCTTTTCTTTCTTTCACAGTTAGATAGATTCAAAGAGCCACCTGCATTTGGACCAATGTGTGATTTATTATGGTCTGATCCTTCTGAAGATTTTGGAAATGAAAAATCACAAGAACATTTTAGTCACAATACAGTTCGAGGATGTTCTTATTTTTATAAGTAAGGAAAAATATCCAAGATTAATCACATTTTAGTTGTTAACATAGCATATGCTTCATACAAAAAAACCATTATTTTACTTAATTTACTCTTTTTTCCCCACAGCTATCCAGCAGTGTGTGAATTTTTGCAAAACAATAATTTGTTATCGATTATTAGAGCTCATGAAGCTCAAGATGCAGGGTAAGAATTCTGTTTCCCTGACCCAAATTAACACCTAAAATATAAATCAAACTTAGTAACCATGATTGATGCTTTACGATGCATATTAAGCTATTTGTTTTGCAGCTATAGAATGTACAGAAAAAGTCAAACTACAGGGTTCCCTTCATTAATAACAATTTTTTCGGCACCTAATTACTTAGATGTCTACAATAATAAAGGTAAGATGTTGTTGATAAAAAAAATTGTTAAACAACTTAGTATTTTAGTTGACTTATTTTTTTGAAAGTATAATAAAAAAGGGGTGTTGTTTGAAACTATTAGTATCCAAATTTCTTTTTAAATAACTGTAAGATGTAAGGGAGGGGAGAGAACAAGAAATAAAAATCCAAACTGTGAAACTAAGTAATATAACCATTCCACAACTTGTCTCTCATAAAAGCCGTTTTGTAAAACGTGCTCTGAGTTAAGTGCATCAAGCAAAACCAAACATGATTTTCTCAAACTCCCTTTCTTGAATCTTTTCCCTTATTGAGGATGTTTTCTTGTTTGTATAAAGCTGCTGCTGCTTTGACAATTTTGTTTATTTGCACTGTCTACTTGTTTGGTTTATCATGTTTCTTGTTTTATGTTCACTGATCTAGGTTCTCTTTCCCTTTCTTATTTCCTTTTTTTACCGCCACAGTCTTATTACTGCCCCATGAAGATTTGCCTTTGAGCTTTTTTGATTAATCTACTTTCATCTCATTTGAGGAAACATTCTTCTCTTTCTTTTTACTGCTTTTTTCCTTTGCCTTCTGTTCCAGTGGTTTTCATTTCCTCTCCTCTGAAAATTTGATCTGTCTATAGTAGTTGGATTTCATTTTATTTTGGATATAATTTATTGACTGAAAGTGCCAGATCTAGTTAAGTGTGTGCCAAGCACATTGAAGATGAGATTGGGTATGTTTATGTACTTTACATCTTTGGAAGATAAAATTAATAGGCCAGCTTCTCTTCTGTCTTGACATGTCTGGAATTCAGTTGACTAATGCCATAGCTTCAGGATCAGACTGGAGTGGATGTGCCAAGAGGAAAGAACAGAAGGTTAAAGATTTTTAAAAAGGACATTTAGAGAGAATGAGGTCATTGCTAAATAAGGGTCATGGTATAAGTTCAAAAGAGGAACAGAGGAAGAGTTTTTTTGGATGATGACAGGTAATGGTTAAAAGATTAGAACATTTGCCTGAGACCAAACAGTAGCATGCTGGGTGCAGAATATGCTATAATAACTTATACTATAGAATGTCCAATGAAATATGACTTCATTTTTAAGAAGACATATCTAAGTTTTGATTCCATTGTCTCTCTCTCTCTCTTTTTTTTTTTTTTTTTTGAGACAAGGTCTCACTCTGTCACCCAGGCTGGAATGCAGTGGTACAATCTCAGCTGACTGCTATATCTGCATCCTGGGTTCAAGCGATTTTCTTGCCTCAGCCTCCTGAATAGCTGAGATTACAGGCGCCTGCCACCTCACCCAGCTAATTTTTGTATTTTTGTAGAATGAGGTTTCACCATGTTCACCAGGCTGGTCTCAGACTCCTGACTTCAAGTGATTCCTGCTTTGGCCTTCCAAAGTGCTGGGATTACAGGCCTGAGCCACTGTGCCCCACCCTAATTTGATTCTCAAAAACAGAACCAAGTGTTAAATTTAACTTTCTACCAGTGCTCTAATTCCTCAACTGTGACTTACCCTTGTTAGTATTAAGGGATCTAGTGTTCAGTGTCTAGTTGAATACTGCCTTACTCATTGTCCTTTGTTGGTTTGACTCAGGAGGTTAAGGGATGGATTTTTTTTAGTACTTAGAAAAGAAACTCAAACCATTGACTCTGTCTTGTCAAAAATCAAATGTCTCTTTGTGGTTCTGAGTCTGCACGTAAATAGTGTTAATGATTTGAGTGTTTCCATTATATGGGTATGTTTGTAATTTTTCATTCTATCCATAAGGCAATTTTCTAGATTTTTCTCTTTTCTCCTTTAAAAAAGATCTGAAAGCTTGGTATCAGCTCATTTTGTTTGAGGCTAATTTAAAATACTTTTTTTTTCACTTTGAACTGATTGTCCAAACATATAATTTAAAATACTTTTATTTCAGATGGGAATTTCATATGGGAGACAAACATAATACCTATTAAGTTAATAAATAGTAAAATGTAGCAGGATTACTTTTCTTTATTAGCCAAAATCACAAATCTTGGAATCTTAACATCTGCATTTCATTAAATGAAAAAAATTAAATTTCATTTCTTTTCATTAAAATGAAAAAAAGTAACCATAAAATTATAATATCTGTAGGACATTTTATACTTTTATGTATTTTCATGTGAAGTGCATTGTCTTATCTTAAAAGTAAACTTCTGTGGTAGGCAAGGTAGACATATTAGTCTTGTTTTAAAAATGAGAAACAGATTAGTTGAATAATTTACCAAGCATTGCACAGCTAGTATGCGCTATAGTTTAGATGAGAATCCAGCCCTTCTAACTCAGTGTTCTATACAGTAATATAACCAGTAACTGAAATCTGTGTAGGTCATTTAAGATTTTAATTATATCAACATACTGAAACATTTTGAGATACCTGTATTTGAGATGAATATGTTACCTTCGGATTATTTGGTTATAATATTTTATCTTTGGTGTTTTAGTGGGATTTTTTTCTATGCAAAGTAAAATATTTCTTTGTAGTAGTTTTGCCTGATTTTCCATATTAAATGAAACAAATACATTCATACATTTATAAATAAAATGTTCCAAGTGGGTGGGATTTTTTTGTTTGCTTTATTACTATTCAGCTATCCTTTTCAGGTTGCCTGAAGCTAGAAAGATCTTAAATGCTCTATTTCTATGAAATTTTAAAACCTAGAAAATTGCTCATTGCCATTCTGTGTTTCCTCTAAAAATTGAGTTTTCACAATTTTGGATTTAGTAAAAATGCATGTTGATCATTGGATTATAAAATAAAACAAACATTCTTGAAAGAATCTGGAAATTTCATTAGTAATGTGAAGATCTGACTGTAGTATAGTTCTACATAACAGTGTTAAAAACAAAATGTGTATTATTATTAAAAAGTTAGTTCCTTCCTCCCTCTACCAGCCCTGATTTGACTCACCCTTGATCTCCCTTCCTCTTAAAAATATATTTTTCTGCTTTTATGTATTTTATATTTTTAAGGCTAATTATAAATAGTTACATTGATATTCAACTTATCTTGCAGCTGCTGTATTAAAGTATGAAAATAATGTGATGAATATTCGACAGTTTAACTGTTCTCCACATCCTTACTGGTTGCCCAATTTTATGGATGTCTTCACATGGTCTTTACCATTTGTTGGAGAAAAAGGTATAATTTTTATTTTTTTAAAAAATTGTTTTATTACCATTACGTATACTCCAGTTTACTATCATAGGCACATACTTGCTAAGGAAACCGAAGTCTAGTTTCACTGTGGTTACAGCTCTACTTGTGTCAGTGGATGTGGACATAATAGTCTCAAAGATATTTTAGTTAACTGTTTACAGCCCCCATGTGAGGGTGTCTGGGGGACTGGGAGAAGACTTATAAATAGCCCAATGTCTTCAGCTGTTGGGTTTCCTTTTATTTTTTCTTTAGCTTAAATCTTTTATGAAGGGGTGGAGAGATTGCTTTGCGTTTGAATGGGCCCTTCTGCATATTTTAACAACATTTTTGGGCATTCAATCGAAATTCATGGGAAAATTTAGTAGCCTTCATTTTAGCAGTATTAGTCATTTTAATAGCAGTTGTATAAGAGAAATGATAAAGAGAAATTCAGATTCTAACCTAATACTCCTCTTCTTATATAAAAAAATACGTATAAAATTTTAGTAGTGATGCCTTTCTGATAATTTAGAGGAATACTTGTTAGTACATAATAGGCTTTTTAAGATAAAATAAATGCTATTTAAGAAATTCTGTTTCTGTGTTTCATTTGTAGTTCTAGAGAATTCTTAGGATTTTATTACCTTTCATGTTCTTTTCCGTTTTAAGTTAATTTTTTCGTAAGAAAATGCCTCAGTTTCCATATGTGGAAAATGACAGTATGAGAGTACAGACATGATTATAAAACATTTTGTTCAGTATCCCCTTCTATTTTTTCTCACCTCTTCCATGTTACAAAATGTTCCTTTCTGTTTGAGATATGTCACTCTGCCAAGGCAATTTGTAGTTTTGAAATTCAGAGTTAATACTTAAACTGTGTATGTTAAACAGGTTCTCTGTAGATTGCCTTTGATGTTCTTCGTTTACTCAGTAGATCTAATGTTAATACGGAGATAGAATTACCCTTTAGCATTTGAGAAGGGGGCCAGTTAAGGGCTTAGGTGCAAGGGATGTATTACACTTACAACCTTCTATCTTTGGTATATGAGAAATAGTTCAATCATAGCATCATAGGGCTAAAGGGAATTAAATAATTCGTCTTGCTCACTCTCCTGCCTTCAGGCTAGACTGCAGCTCAACTATTTTAATGTAATATGGGAAGAATAGAGGGGCCAGGAAGATAAGGTAGAAGGAAAATGGACATTTCATAGATTCTCTCTAATTTGATTCTCTGATGGTCCCACATAAGGAAACATTTCATTATATCTAATCTAAATATTTATGCTGTGAATGTTTAAACAAGGAAAGAAATAGAGATAATAGGTTTTTCTCAAGTCATGCACCTGTCAAAAACCAGAGCATCATAGGATTTTAGAGCTCATAAGTGGATTTAACAGTCATTTAACCCAACTCCTTTTTAGAGATGAGATAATTTAAGATGAATTCTGTGGATCCCTTATAAGTGAAGATGGAGAACAGTAGGCTTTTATCAGTGTTCTACATTTGAGGTCTGCTACTAAATGATCTTTAGTTTTTCCGTTGCCACTCTAAATCATCTTAATCTTTTATAAACAAGGAGATATTCAAACCTTTTGACCATTTCTGTTGTTTTTCTTTATATCTTCTATAAATTATTCACATCTCTCTAAAAATGTAAAGCTCAGATTTTCACATTGCATGCAAATAGAATTCTAGCCAGTGTTGAGCACGGTAAGAAAATCTTCCCAAACTCTTTGCATATTTTACCATTTTAATACATGATGGCTGTTCAGATAGCCTGACTACTTCTTGATTCTAATGAAAATTTTCTTTTGGTGTGAAAAGCAGCAAGTGTCATTTTATTTGTTTTACTTCCAAGAAGCTGACTCCAGGTCTAGTTCCTGAGAAGCAACCAACCTAAGCCAGAGGCTTGCTGAGAGGCTGATTTAATCCCAAAATTAGATGAAAGCAGTGTTTCTTTACCCTTTTGGGGGCTAAGAACCTCCACTATTTTTTTATAGAGACAGAATCTTGCTCTGTCATCCAGGCTAGAGTGCACTGCTACCATCATAGCTCACAGCAGCCTTGAACTCCTGGGCTTATGTGATCTTCCTGCCTTGGCCTCCTAAAGCACTGAGATTATAGGTGTGAGTCACTGTACCTAGCCAAGAACCTCTTTTATATTTCACTAAAATTATTCTTACATTGGCCTGTAGTCCCAGCTGCTAGGGAGGCTAAGGCAGGAGGATCATTTGAGCCCAGGAGTTTGAGACTATAGTGTACAATAATCACACATCTGATAGCCACAGCACCCAGCCTAGACAACATAGCAAGACTCTGTCTCTAAAGAAGTAAAATAACTTACATTGGGAAATTTTCAACATATACCAAGGTAGAGTGAATAATATGAATTTTCTATGTACTAATTATTCATCTTCAACAATTATCAAATCAGAGCCAATCTTGTATAATTTATATCCCCATCCAGTACTCCCCACCTCATAACCTCAATTATTTTGAAACCTCAACTATTATTTTTATATCTATAAAGACTTTAGAGTATATTTCTAAAAGATAAAAGACTCAAATTTTAAAAGTACACGTACAAACATTTATTTATTTATTTATTTATTTTGATACAGAGTTTCATTCAGTTGCCCAGGCTGGAGTGCAGTCTCATCCTGTTGCCCAAGCACAATCTCAGCTCACTGCAACCTCCAACCGCCAGGTTTAAGTGATTCTCATGCCTCAGCCTCTTGAGTAGCTGGGATTACAGGCATGCTGTACCATTATCTGGCTCATTTTTGTGTATTTAGTAGAGATGGGGTTTCACCATGTTGACCAGACTTGTCTCGAACTCCTGGCCTCAAGGGCTTTGTTTGCCTCAGCCTCCCAAAGTGCTGGAATTACAGGTGTGAACCACCATCAAAAACATTTATTAATTTCTTAATATGGAACCCCTTTGAGAATCTGATAAAAGTTACGGACTTTTGCTTCAAAAAAATTCATGTACAAGTGTATGTACACACACAACATTTTCAGGGTGGTGATAGTTCTGAAATGAATTTGCAACCTTCTTCACACTTATTGGCCCTCCTTTATGAACCTCTCTTCTTAATTATATGATATTACATGATCTTCCATAGGAAGTCATACATGTAAGCTTTATTTACTAGACTTTTTTTTGAAAGTGTTTTATTCAAGGTACTAAGGAAATAGAGATATAAGTAAGATGGGTCTTTGCAGAGTAATAGGGGACCTGTGATATATAAATAATGACAATAAGATGTAATATAGTGAGTGCTCCAAGACAAACATGGTTTTCTAGGAATCAAGAGGAGAAAGGTTATTTCTGTCAGAGGAATTAAAGTAGCTTTTAGAACGGGCTTGAAGAATGGCAGAATTGTGCTGCTGGATATAAGCAACAGAATTCTAGACAAGGGAACGTCCCAAGACTGAGTCTGAAAACAAGAAATCATTTGTGTCTGAGGGTTTAATTTGCTTAGTGAGTAGGATATATGAAGGGCCGTAGTAGGAAAAGAATGAAAAGCTAGGTTAGGGCTAGATCATGAGACTATTGATCACCACATTGAGAAGTTGAAATTTTGATAAATGGTAGGCAAGCCAGAGATGGAATTTGACCATGTTTATCATTTAGAAAATTTACTATGGTGAAGTGGACTGGAAGGAAGACTTGAGGTTGAGAGACCTGTTACGAAGTTACACCAGAAGTCAGGTAGAGACGTAATGAGGTCCTGGTAGCATTAGGAACAGAGGGTGGGGAGAACCAAAAGAATGGTAGAAGTAGAATCAATGAGACATAGGGAGATTACATGTTTAAGGGTAGGAAATGGTTGAAGATGACTTGGTATTTTGAGTCTGGTGAAGATAGTACCATTAACACATTCTGATGAGAAAACTCTTATTATTACAACAACCCTTTACTCAGGTTATTGCTGTTCTTGATGTTCATTGGAATCTCTAGGACTTTTACTGTATCATTTTCTTTTTTTTTGGGACAGAGTCTCGCTCTGTCACCCAGGCTGGAGTGCAGTGATACAATCTCGGCTCACTGCAACCTCCACTTCCCAGGTTCAAGTTATTCTCATGCTGCAGCCTCCCATGTCTCTGGGATTACGGGTGCTCGTCACCACACCCAACTAATTTTTGTGTTTGGCGCAGAGACAGGGTTTTTTGCCATGTTGACCAGGCTGTCTTGAACCCCTGACCTCAAGTGACCCACCCACCTAGACTTCCCAATGTGCTGGGATTAAAGGTGTGAGCCACTGTACCCAGACTGACTATGTCATTTTCTTACTAGTCAGATCCCTTTTTACCTCTCTTCCTTCTTAACATATCCTCAAACTCCTTTTTCTCCTGTTTTTCTACTTCATTTGTCCTATAAATCTTAGGTCTAGTCAAATCTAACCATCCCATTATTCCATTCCTACAGCCACGGTATAGATTGCTGCTGGAGATTTTTACAGACTTAAGAATTGGTGCCACCCCTTGATTGGTTTCTAACATTGGTTGAGCTCTCAGTAGGATCCTAATACCATTTATATCCCTAGTCTGCTTTTTTTCTCCCATTTTGCTTAGGATAGAGTCTAAATTTCCATTAAAAAAAAAAATTTACAAAGAAAAGAGGGCCAGGTGCTTTGGCACCTAGCACTTTGGGAGGCTGAAAGGATCACTTGACCCTAGGAGTTCAAGGCTGTAGTGAGCTATGATCACTCCACTGTACTCCAGTCTGGGGGACAGAATGGGACTCTGTCTCAAAAAGAAAGGCAATTTAATTGGCTCGTGATTCCGCAGGCTGTATAAGTATGGCATCAGCATCTCCCTGGCTTTGGGGAAGCCTCAGGGAACTTTTACTCATGATGGAAGGTGAAGTGGGAGCAGACACTTCACATGTGAGAGCAGGAGCGAGACAGCTAGGGGGACGATGCCAGATACTTATAAATAGCCAGATCTCACAAGAGTTTACTCAGTATCGCAAGGGCAGCACCAAAGGGATGGTGCTAAACCATTCATGAGAAATCCAACCCAGTCACCTCCCACCAGGCTCCACCTCCAACACTGGGGATTACAATTCAGCATGAGCTTTAGAGATGACACCATCCAAACTATATCATTCTGCCCCTGCTCCCTCAAATATCATGTCCTTCTGATATTACAAAACACAACCATCCTCTGCCAATGGTTCCCCAAAGTCTTAACTTATTCTAGCATTTAACTGAAAAGTGCCAAGTCCAAAGTCTCATCTGAGACTCAAGCCAAGTTCCTTCCACCTATGAACCTGTAAAGTCAAAGGCAAATTATTTACTTCCAAGATAGAAATCAGCCAAAAAAGAAAAGGAGTTCAGGCCCTATGCAAGCCTGAAACCCAGCAGGCAGTCATTAAGTCTTGTTCTTTTTTTTTTTTTCTTCTTGAGACAGTCTTGCTCTGTTGCGCCCAGGCTGGAGTGCAGTGGCATGATCTCGCCTCGCTGCACCCTCCACCTCCCAGATTAAAGTGATTATTCTGCCTCAACCTCCCGAGTAGCTGGGACTACAGGCTTGCACCACCATGCCTGGCAAATTTTTGTATTTTAAGTAGAGACAGGGTTTCACCATGTTGGCCAGGCTGGTCTTGAACTCCTGACCTCAAGTGATCCACCCGCCTTGATCTCCCAAAGTGTTGGGATTAAGATGTGAGCCATCGCGCCCAGCCACAGTCATTAAATCTTAAAGCTCCAAAATAATCATTGACTCTGGGTCCTACATCCTGGGCAACCTACTTCAAGGAGTGGGCAGTTCCGTCCCTCTGGTTTTTCCACACTGAGGTTGCAAGCTGCCAGTGGCTCTACCATTTTGGGGTCTGCAGGGCAGCAACCCTTTCCCACAGCTCCACTAGGCAGTGCCTCAGTTGGGAGTATGTGTGGGGTCTCCAGCCCTACATTTTTCCTTGGCACCGCCCTAGTAGTATATCTCTGTAGGGCTCTGCCCTGCTCTGCCTGGGCACTCAGGCTTTCTCATATGTCTTCTGAAGTCTAAGTGGAAGCCATCAAGCTTCATTCACTCTTGCACTTGTACTGCCTAGGGATTTAACACCACGTGGTGGCTGAAGCTAGAGCCGTCCCTGACTATGGGGAGCAGTGTCCTGAGGCTCTGCTGGTCAATGGGCTCCTCCTCCACCCCCAAAACTATTCTTTCCTCCTAGACCTCTGAGCCTATGATGGGAGAGGCTACTTCATTTTTCCCATTGTTGGCTATTAGCACTTGGCTCCTTTCATATTTTTTTCTTAAACATTTTCTTCTATCCATTTCCCTCACTAGTGAAAACACATTACTAGTGGGAGTGTTCTTTATTGTTTTCTTCCTTTATAAAGTACGCTCATCTTGAATTCTTCCCTTGAAGAGATGACCCCTCCATTCAAGGCAGTCTAACCTGTCTCTAGATTCTATTACCCTTCTGCTTTTTTGGGAAACTTGCTCTATCATTTATGTCCTCTATATCTTCACATTCTCACTACTAGTTCTTTTATAAATTATTCAAATCTATCTGATCTTTAAATAAAAAATAAATAACATTTCTCTCATCTGATGTCTTTCACTACTACTGTGCTGTGACTTTCTCTCTCTTATTTATTTATTTTGCTATTACTTTCTTGCCTTTTCTTTCAGAAGCCAAATTTCTGGATGAAAATGCATACTTTAAAGCTACTATTTAGTTTCCATTAAATGGCTCCATGTAGCTTTCAAGATAAACCTTAACCTGTCACACAGAGTCTTGGACCTTCCCTACTTTCTCTTCAGCCTCATTTCCTGCCTTTCTCTTTCATATTATGTTTGTTCTAGGCATAACACAGCAAAGCCAGGTTTCTTTTCTTTTCTTTTTTTTTTTTTTTTGAGATGGAGTTTTGCTCCTGTTGCCCAGGCTGGAGTGCAATGGCACTATCTCGGCTCACCGCAACCTCCACCTCCCAGGTTCAAGCGATTCTCCTGCCTCAGCCTACCAAGTAGCTGGGATTATAGGCATGTGCCACCATGACTGGCTAATTTTGTATTTTTAGTAGAGATGGGGTTTCTCCATGTTGGTCAGGCTGGTCTCCAACTCCTGACCTCAGGTGATTCACCTGCCTTGGGCTCCCAAAGTACTGGGCTTATACCGCAACTGGCTGCAAAGCCAGTTTTCTGAACGTGCTATGCTTTTTAAGTTTTATAACTTCATACTTTTCTTTATTTTTCATAACAGCCTTATTGACATATAATTCACATACCATACAGTTGACCTATTTAAATTATATAATTCCATGTTTTTTTATATACCAAAGAGTTGTGCTACTACTACCACAATTTTGGAACATTTCCATCATCCCCTCCAAAGAAACCCTGTGCCCATTAGCAGTCACTCTTCATTTTCCCCTAACCCCCCTTGCGAACCCTAGGCAACCACCAATCTGCTATCCCCATATATTCACCTATTCTGGACCATTTATATAAATGGAATCATACAGTGTGTGCTCTTTTGTGACTGGCTTCTTTCCATGTTTCAAGGTTTATCTGTGGTGTAGCATGAATCAGTATGACATTCCTTTTTCTGATGGAATAGTATTCTATTGTATGGATATAGCACATTTTGTTTGTTTTATTCATCAGTTGATAGACGTTTCTACTTTTGGACTGTTATTAATAATGCTGCAAAGAATATGCACCTACAAGTTTTATAAAATTTTCATTTTCTTGGGTATAGACCTGGGAGTGAAACTGCTGAGTCATATGGTAACTATGATTAACCTTTTAAGGATCTGCCAAACTGTTTTCCAAAACAGCTGTACCATTTTATAGTTTAATCAGGAGTGTGTATTCTTTGGATGAAAAAAATGTATTTTAATATATAATATATATTTAATATTAATATATTTTAATATATCATGTATTATATATAAATATATTTTAATATATAATACTTTAAAATATGTTAAATATATAAAATATCTATTTTAATATAGAGATGAGGTTTCACCATGTTGCCCAGACTTATAACTCCTGAGCTCAAATAAATATATTTTAATATATAATACTTTAAAATATGTTAAATATATAAAATATCTATTTTAATATAGAGATGAGGTTTCACCATGTTGCCCAGACTTATAACTCCTGAGCTCAAGTGATCTGCCTGCCTCAGCCTTCCAGAGTGCTAGGATGACAGGCATGAGCCACACTGCACCCAGCTGAGGATGAATATATTTTCAAATCCTTTGCTCATTTTATAATTGGATTGTCTTAAAATTTTCTTTATTAAAAATGTTTTTGTTGTTTGTATAAATTTATGAAGTGTAAGTGTAATTTTGTTACATGGATATATTGCATAGTGGTGATGTCAAGGCTTTTAAGTGTATCTATCACCAGACTAGCATTCATTGTACTTAAGTAATTTCATCTTCCATCCCTTTCCCACCTCCCCACCCTTCCAAGGCTCCATTGTCTATCATTCCACACTCTACCTCCATGTATATATATTATTTAGCGTCCACTTATGAGAACATGCAGTATTTGTTTTTCCATGTCTTAGTTGTTTCATGTAAGGTAATTATTGTTGAGTTGTGTTTTTTATATATTCTGTATGCAAGTTCCTTATCATATGTATGATTTACAAATAATTTTCCTCCATTCCACTTTCACTTTCTCTTTTTTTTTTTTTGAGACAGGATCTTGCTCTGTCACCCAGGCTGGAATGCAGTGGCTCCATCTCGGCTCACTGCAACCTCCACCTCCCAGGTTCAAGCGATTCTCCTGCCTCACCCTCCCGAGTAGGTGTGCTTACAGGCATATGGCCACCATGCCTGGCTAATTTTTGTATTTTTAGTAGAGACAGGGTTTCACCATGTTGGTAAGGCTGATCTCGAACTCCTGGCCTCAAGTGATCCCAAAGTGCTGAGATTACAGGCATGAGCCCCCAGCTTGGCTGGCTTTCACTTTCTTGATAATATCATTTAGGCATTCACTCTCTCAGTTAGGCTAAATGACATTATCAACAAAGAGAGATAATGCAGGAGGCAGTCATAATTCACTGCAATCTCAAACTCCTGGACTTAAGCAGTCTTCCCACATGGCTTTGCAAGTAGCTGGGACTACAGGCATGTTCCACCATGACTAGTGAATTTTTTTCCTTTTTTTTTTAGAGGTAGGATCTTACTGTGTTGCCTAGGCTGGTCTCAAATTCCTAGGTTCAAGTGATCTTCCTTCTTCACTCTCCTACGTAGCTGGGATTACAGGCACATACATCCATACCTGCTTTTTTTGTCATGTGAAGCACAAAAGTTTTCTAATTTTTTAAAAAATATTTTATTGTATATCTTTTTTTTTCTTTTCTTTTTTTTTTTTTTTGAGACGGAGTTTCGCTCTTGTTACCCAGGCTGGAGTGCAATGGCCTGTTCTCGGCTCACCGCAACCTCTGTCTCCTGGGTTCAGGCAGTTCTCCTTCCTCAGCCTCCTGAGTAGCTGGGATTACAGGCACGCGCCACCACGCCCAGCTAATTTTTTGTATCTTCAGTAGAGACGGGGTTTCACCATGTTGACCAGGATGGTCTCGATCTCTTGACCTCGTGATCCACCCGCCTCAGCCTCCCAAAGTGTTGGGATTACAGGCGTGAGCCACTGCACCCGGCCTTTTATTGTATATCTTTAAGGTATACAACATAACAGCTTTATTGAAATATAATTTATATACGATGCAATTCATCTATTTGAAGTATACAATTCAGTTGGTTTTAGTATATTTCTAGAGTTGTGTAACCATCAGAAAGACTAATCTTTCTGTCTCCATAGATTTGCCTACGCTGGACGTTTTATATAAATACGGTCATAAAATATATGGTCTTTTGTGACTGGTCAAAAAGTTTTTTAATTTTGACGAAGTCATATTTAGCCATTTTTTCGTTTGTTGCTTGTGTTTTTGTTGTTATACCTAAGAAATCATTTCCTAATCCAAGCTCATAAAGATTTATCCCTGTTTTTTTCTAAGAGTTTTAGCTCTTACATTAGGTTTTTGATCCATTTTGAGTTAATTTTTGCATGTTGTGTACAGTAGGGGGAGTCCAGTTTATTCTTTCACATGTGACCGTTTGCAGCTTTATTCTTTTGTAGTTCACCACTGTTGAAATGACTGTTCTTTAGCCACTGAATTGTTTTGGCACCCTTGTGAAAAAAATAAATATCAGATTTTCTTTCTAGACTCTCTATTCTGTTGTGCTAAGTGACTACTACATCATTTTTCTAACTTTTGTTTAGCATACCTTATCTGCCCTCTTCACTTGGCACACTCATAGTTGGTGATTCCTTTCAAATGTCATCTATCAAAAGCCTTACCTTCCCCAGCAGATCTTTTGCATATCTTTGAATACTTACAGCATGTTTTCATCACTCTTTTGAGGTTGATATTTAGTATCTCCTTCAGTGGTTAGTAAGCTTTTTGAAGGTAGAGACTTCGCATTTAATACCTGAATCCTAGAGCTTTAGTGCAGTACCTGATGTGTGGGGGGCTTTTGTATGTTTATAGAAGGAAAAATTGTATTTATGTAATTTTTTAAAAGTATATTTTTTAAAAAGTATATTTATAGAAGGAAAAAATGGTTTGTAGGAGAAATACTGAATTTTGTTTGGAATATGTTCATTTCTGGGTCCTTCAGGACATCTAGGTGTCAGTAGACTTTTTAAATATTATTTATTGAAATTTGCTTTTATCTTTCTTATTTTATGTACTTACTTGTTAGATATTTATTGGGTACCTGTCATGTGACAGGGGACAGTGCTAGGCTCTGCAGTTACAATAATGAATTAAACAACATCCTACACTCATAAAGTTTTCATTCTAGTAGGGAAACATACAGTATACAAATGGTTTAAGACAGTTGACAATAAAACCAGCAAGGAAATCCAGAGCCTGAAGGGGAGATCAACACTGGAGATACAGACTTTGGAATCATCTTCAGTGAGGTGATAATTGAAACTGTAAATGTGATACTATACAGAAATGCCAAGTAATTGAACATACAAGAGGAATAATACTGCAGAGAGAATCTTGATATACAGAGTTTTTGGGGAAAATGATCCAAATGGGAAAACCAGAAGAATAGAACCTTGGGAACCAAGGAAAAAGAGAAGGAAAAAAATATATAGAATAGTCAAGGAGGATTAGGCCTATGAAAAAGCCAAGACTTCAGATTGTTAGGTAGTCATTAGTAATCATTAGAAATAAATTTCAAGGAAGTTGCTGAAGCCAGTTTTTAAAAGATTAAATCTTGGGACTTTTTGGAACCAGTAAAACTGTTCCATGATTTTTTTTCTTATTATGCTATATCCACGAATGAAGATTTGAAATGTATATATTCAGTTGTTATTCATCTCTGTTCTTATCGGCTTCATTTTGTTTTTTTGTTTTTTTTTTTGAGAGGCCTGAAAATTAGTTCCATAAAGAATCTCTTTCTTTCAGAGTTGTTATCCATTGAATTTCTTTCATTTTGAAAGCCTTTGCATTTTTTAAATTCCATCATTCTTCCTATAAGAATGTATTTGCTTTCTTGGGCTAAACATTGTTTGACCATTTGTAGGAATAGTTGCAATGCATATATATGGACAGTTATATATGGTCAGCTAACATGTAACTTTTTTTTCTCAAATAGTGACAGAAATGTTGGTAAATGTTCTGAGTATTTGCTCTGATGATGAACTAATGACTGAAGGTGAAGACCAGTTTGATGGTATGATTATTCATCTTATTATTTTTTTTAATTGTGAAATGGTATTTCTTTACTGCCTAGCCTCAGTACACACTATTTTGCAAAAAGTAGTCATTGCTTGGAGATGACTGTGCTATTTGATAAGTAACAAGTCACTTTTTTTGGGATATTAAAATTTGAAAATAATTTTAGTTATTTCATTTTTTTATGATAATATGGGGAAGAAGGTGAACTTTGGGAAAGGAGAAATTTGGAAGAAAGACCATAGGAAAGGAAAACTGAAGTATTAAAAAGATGTGGTTCTTGATGAATATGGACACTGCTTAGAGAAAAGAGGATAAAAATACTATTTGTTTTATTAGTACAATATTCTTAGTGCATCAGAAACATACCTGAACTCTCAATTTGGTTTTTCCTTCCTTTCAGACACTAAAATAGACTGTTTCTAAATTAGTGTGGTTGTGTTCTAAAAGACCACTTGCTAATTTAGTTTGAGATTCTGAAAGCATTTTTTCTGTAAAAACAAAGTTATACACGGTTGTTGTTATGTAAGCCAACAGGCCTGTGTACCTAATGCATGCTTATAATAAAAAGTAGTACTATAGAAGCAAAATTCATTTTATTTTGTTTTGAAATTTTATTCAAAACTATTATTTAAATGTTTATTTATTAAAACCTGAGTACATAAAAATACAAACAATTTATAAACCAAAAACTCTTCCCTTCCATATTCCCCTCACATCTATGTTTTAGTATACAGGTTTTTTTTTGCGGGGGTGCGGCTTTCCGGCAAAAACCGGAAAGCCTGCTAGACAAATTCTAAAAGTGCTATCACACTGTTTTAGTATACTTTTTGTAGTTGTAATCAGTACTTAAATGTTTCCATATATTAAACATGGTAATTGTTTACCATGTTAACATGATAATCTATATATTGGCAAGATTTAATAGCTATATATTTCTTTTTATTTTGAGATGGAGTCTCATTCTGTTGCCAGGCTGGAGTACAGTGTCACAATCTCAGCTCACTGCAACCTCTAGCTCCCTGGTTCAAGTGATTCTCCTGCCTCAGCCTCCCAAGTAGCTGGGACTACAGGCGTGCGCCACCACGCCCAGCTAATTTTTTTGTACTTTTAGTAGAGACAGAGTTTCACCATGTTGGCCAGGATGGTCTCGATTTCTTGACCTTTTGATCGCTCGCCTTGGCCTCCCAATGTGCTGTGATTACAGGCATGAGCCACCGCACTTGGCCATAGCTAATATTGCTAAGTCTATTCTATAATGTTTGGCCAGGTATGGTGGTTTATACCTATAATCCCAGCACTTTTGAGAGGCCAAGGCAGGAAGATCCCTTGAGTCCAGGAGTTGGAGACCAGCCTGGGCAATATGGAAAGATTTCCCTGTCTCTATTAAAATCTGTATATCTATGTATCTGTGTGTGCATGTGTGTGTATGTGTGTGTGTATGTGTGTGTGTATGTGTATGCACGCACACACCATAATTTTAATTTTCATAGTTAATCTCATATTGTTTGGCAATTGGGTTCTAAATCTTATTATGAATAACAGTAAAATAAACATGTTTGTATAATAGCTTTTATTTTCCTCCTTGGAATAAATTTATTGAACAGAATTATAGAGTTACAGAATTAACTCTGCAACTCTTTAGCTTCATTGTTTTAGTTGTGAACTACCAGATTGCTTTGCAGAAGGACTGGATCACTGTGAAGTGCCTCCAGCAAGGAAGCCATAGACATATTTCTCCACAGGACTACCTCATTGGATTTTGGTTATTTTTACTTAATTGCTTTATGGCTATATAGTAGTAAATTATAGTTGCTTAAGTTCACATTTCTTTGATTTCTAGTGATGCTAAGTAGAAAATTACTATTTTCCAACTGTGTAAACTGTCCTCCATTTCATTTGATCACTTACTGAGTAAAATCTGAATGATACCTATATAGAAATTTCTCTACTTACAAACAGGTTTGATCTTTTTTTTTTTTTTTTTTTTTTTTGAGACGGAGTTTCGCTCTTGTTACCCAGGCTGGAGTACAATGGCGTGATCTCGGCTCACCGCAACCTCTGCCTCCTGGGTTCAGGCAATTCTCCTGCCTCAGCCTCCTGAGTAGCTGGGATTACAGGCACGCGCCACCATGCCCAGCTAATTTTTTTTGTATTTTTAGTAGAGATGGGGTTTCACCATGTTGACCCCAGGATGGTCTCGATCTCTTGACCTCGTGATCCACCCACCTCGGCCTCCCAAAGTGCTGGGATTACAGGCGTGAGCCACCGCGCCCGGCAGGTTTTATTCTAAAACACTTGAAAGCCCATTTGTTGGCCGGGCACGGTGGCTCACGCCTGTAATGCCAGCACTTCAGGAGGCTGAGGCAGGTGAATCACTTGAGGTCAGGAGTTTGAAACCAGCCTGTCCAACATGGCAAAACCCCGTCTTAAAAAAAAAAAAAAGGAAAGCCCATTTGTTGAAAGTACAAAGTAACTGTGTACAAGTACTACCATTGCCATCTGTTGGTGGTAGGTAGAAAATGTGCTTTTGTTCTTATACTTTGGTTAATAACTGACATAGCATATTTATATCAATTATTTTTTGGTTTGGATAGTAAACTTTAATGAATAATACTTACTTTTCCTTATTTTAATTATCTTTCCTTTTTTTTTTTTTTTTTTTTTGAGATGGAGTCTTGCTCTGTTGCCCGGGCTGGAGTATAGTGGCACAATCTAGGCTCACTGCAACCTCTGCCTCCTGGTTGGTTCAAATGATTCTCCTGCCTCAGCCTCTTGAGTAGCTGGAATTACAGGCACCCACGATTGTGCCCAGCTAATTTTTGTATTTTTAGTAGAGATGAGGTTTCACCATCTTGGCCAGGCTTTTCTTGATCTCCTGACCTCAGGTGATCCGCCCGCCTCGGTCTCCCAAAGTGCTGGGATTACAGGGGTGAGCCACCGTGCCGGGCCATTGAATAGTTTTAAACAGATATTTTGTTTCCCTGTTCTGCTGTCACTGTTTGTTGTAAGACTAGACCTGGGCTCAGATTCTAGTTCCTTATGATGGTTCTGTGGCATCAGACAACTTACTTAACCTTTCTGAGTCTCAGTTTCTCTTATCTTCAAAGAAATGACAATAATATCTACTTCATAATGTTGAAGATATTGAGATAATGAATAATTGAAATAATTATTGGCACATAGCCTAATTTTTTAAAGTAAAGTTTTCTGTTTTTCAAATTCTGTGAAATATTTAGTGAGAGTTTTAATTGATATCATATTAAATGCATATCTGAACCCAGGGAGGTTTTTTAAATTTTTCTTAAGAGATAAGGTTTCCCTCCATTGTCCAGGCTGGTCTTGAACTCCTGGCCTCAAGCAGTCCTCCCACTTCAGTTTCTCAAAAAGTGCTGAGATTACAGGCATGAACCACCATGCCCAGCCAAGGTTTTTTTTGGTTTTCTTTTGTGTTATTGTTTTTTTAAAAAATAAATCAATAGTATTTAGTTTTCCAAACTAAGACCAAGAACTCTTGCTCTATATAATTATTTTATTTACTATAATTACTTCATTTAATACATAATTCCTTCATTTAAGATTATATAGTTTTTGTTTGAAAAACTTTTGTTATTGTCAAGTTAAATTAATACTTCAATATTTCATGTTCTTATTTCTACTACAACTGGTATCTCTCAACATATTTTCTATCTGTATGGGAATATACTATATATTTGTGGGTTTATCTCGTATCTAACAAACTTGAATTAGCAGAATTATTTTTTATGATAATTTTTATTTTCTATTTTAAAAATCTGTCACTTATAGGGGATCTGTATTGTTATTTTCTGCATTTTTACCTTTCTTTTATTCTTTAAAAGTTATTATCAATATTGCCAATAGTAAGTTAAATAGGAATGATGGTAGGTAATGCTTTTAGTCCTCTTCCTATAAGAAGAAGAAAAAAGTTTCCTTGTTAAGTCTAATTATAGTACTTGGTTTTAGGTACCTATGATTTATGTGAAGAAAGATACAGAGTCATGTTTTGAGATTTAACCAGAAATAAATATAAAATTTTATTATATTCTAATGAGAAGATTTTATATATCATCAATATTTTTCCTGTTAGTATGATAATTTATTCACTTGTTATATTATTCTTGCTTTCCAGGGATGAATTTAATTTGATCATTAAAGAGGCAATGTAGTTTAATGAAAAGGATCAGTGGTTTAGGTGTCTTGTCACTACCATTCACTAGCTGTGTGATCTTAGAAAAAGCACCTAATTTCTCAGGATTTTCTTATCCAGAAAATGAGGGAATAGAGAGAATAAAAATTTTTTCCCACTCTCAAATAATTTTAAGAATTGTTAAGCACCGTTTATGACAATGTTTCTATGGGAAAATACATTGAGTTTCAGCTTAGAACTAGATCTCCCTTCACTGCTAACAGGGCAGATACAATTACTCCTCATTTTTTTTTAACTCTTCCGCTATCAAGTATTAGGAGTAGGGACTCCAAGAAAGTTTTAGGAATATGAGTCTGGGAGTTTGCATGGAGGAATGGGAATAGTTTGAAAGAGAAAAGAATATTGAGGAAATGAAGGGCAGAGGAGGAGATTCAGATAGATACTGAGGTTTAAGATGGGGTAGGGAAAGTGTACTGGAACTAGGTTTATTTCCCTTCATTATTTTTATTTCCTGATTTCTTCCATTTACCTCTGTCCATCTTTTCTCCTTTCCTTTCACCATGGTGGCATGCCTTCTGTTCTTTCCTTCCTCTTTTCCTACACAACAGTAGAAACATCCTTGGACTTGGTCTGGGAAGAAATCTGACTTTGGAAAGAAAACCTAATGGATGGCTGTGGAATCAGAATAAGGGTTTAGCTTTTCTTTGGGGAAAGAGAGAGAGAGCAGGAGGATTGGAGATCTGAGTCTCAGGAAAGAAGGAGTAATTTTTATATATTTAAAACTAAGATGGCTGGGTGAGGTGGTTCATGCTTGTAATCCCAGTACTTTGGGAGGCCAAGGCAGGTGGGTCACCTGAGGTCAGGATTTTGAGACCAGCCTGGCCAACATGGGAAAACCCTGTCTCTACTAAAACCATACAAAAAATTAGCCAGATGTGGTAGCATGTGCCTGTAGTCCCAGCTGCTTGGGAGGCTGAAGTGGGAGAATTACTTGAACCTGGGTGGCAGAGGTTGTAGTGAGCCGAGATTGCACCATTGCACTTCAGCCTGGTTGGACAGAGCAAGACTGGGTCTCAAAAAAAATTTAGATTAGGTAAAGGCATAAGACTGTTGTTAAGTGGTAAATCTTTGGTGCCCTATGTTGTTTAATGTATATATGGGGCCATTCTTAAGACAAAAATTTGCATTAACACTAAAGTATAAATGCACATGGCATCTCTTTTAGAAGTGTTGATTGTAAAAGAGAATTTTTGAACACTGATTTCTGTGATATTTAGGTTGCATACAATTTTTTCCAGATATTTATCTTTTGTCTTCAGTTTGGTAAAGGGAAATACATAATCCATATGTGTTACAGTTTCACTAAAATAAGTACATTTCCTGTAATGGAATAATGTATCCCAGCGTTAGAATGGAAGATATGGAAAGCTCAAATGAAACCACCCCAGCTGCCTACTCTTAGAACTATTATTTGATTTGAAACAATCTATTGCTATTTTTGCAAAAAGATGTCCCCTAAACACCCAGATTAGATTGGGGACAGAAAGCACATACTGCTGCTCCTGAGTATATGCAAAAGTTCTGCAATTCAGATTCAGGAAATCATGTGCTTTTGTTAGGGAGTGTGGGAGGTTTAGCTTTTCCTTCGTTGGGAGGGGGTGAGGTTTTCTGCTGAGGCAGTTTATAAAGTTATCTACATTTCTCTGTATGTACTACAGATTTTGCAGATGTTGGTGTCCTTGAAGAACCACATGAGTTTGTATTTCATTTATATCATTACCTTTTACTTAATATACTTCCACAGGTGACACATTTCCTTAGGGGTATGACTATAAATGTGCAATTGTTGTTAGCAGTCTTTTATCAGTCTTACGTGTTTTCACATGTTTTTTTCTGTCCCTAATTATGTCTGCTTTCATCAGATATGATAGTCATTCTGTCCTTAATTTCTTCCGAGCACATATCTTTTAAGAAATCTTTACTTTAGAGCTCTACCCAGTGGCATCCCTCTTTATTCACCAGATTCTACAGTACTACATTTTTCAATTTTTCAAATATGAGGGCCTTCATTTTTCTCCCTTTCTTTCTACATTCATTCTTCAGTACCACTGCCAAGTTAAATCTCTATCTTTTTATTTGTCTCAACCACTTTTTCTCCATCATTCACTTCCTTTTTTCTGGACTCTCCATCTGAAGAACGGCTCATATATGGCAATAAAAAAGGTACAGACCAGACAGAGTAACATTGTTTTGAAATATGACTTCATAAGTTATCCTCATGTCCATGTAAGTTAGCACATTCATCAAGTAATGTTTATGTGGAGTCCTCTTGGGCCTTGTTCAAATTTAGGTTAAGTTTTATCTGAGTTAGTATTTGGTATTTTTAGAAGTCATATTCCAAGATATCTGTCTTTCTGTGCATGGAAATATTTTTCCCTCCTTTTCATTCCTCTTGTTTTAAAATTTCATTCTTTTGCTTATTTGTAATGTTTTGTACTTTTCCCTGCATGATTAGGGTTGTTTGATTGTCTGTATTATTTCCCAAAGAAATGTTACTGTGGACATTTACTTTAATATGATGCATGATGTGTTTGTAGACTGATTTAAAATCCTGATTTGTACAGTGTTTTTATATTCCTGTGAATTTTTCATTTGATATCAGTATAGTTTACATGTCATTCAGTTTTACAGATATAGAAATTAAGACCAAAAATATGAATGTACCTCATTACAGCCATCTTCCCCAAACCCCTACTGCTTATCCCCAGTCTAGCTCCTTAAAAATCTGTCAATTTTAAAACAAAATGTTTATAATAATTGATTAGAAGAGAATCAGGCCTACCTTCTTCTATCCCTGAACAAGTCACTTAATAAACTCAGTTTCTTTGTCTATAAAATGAGGAGATTGCACTTTATAGTATTTCCAATGTCTCTTCAAATTCTAATATTCTATGATTCTTAGATTTTTAGTTTTTTTTTTTTTTTTTTTTTTTTTTTGTATTTTAAAAATACCTGTTTAGAGTGCCATGGTACTCAGGTACCCACACAGTTTTGGACTTGTAAAAGCTGTAGCTTCAGTGCTCATAGTATTTACCCTTTAGAAGATCATAAACATATCATGGAGCCTATTTTTTCCCTCTAAAATATGTCTTTTGTTTCTATCTTTGAAGTTGGATTTCTTTTTCTCTTTTCTTGCAGTCAGGTCCAGTCATTATCTTAGTTTTTAATTATATGTAATTGTGGACGGCTTGAATTTTAAATGAGATGTTCTCTCCCAAAAAGACTTAAGAGTTGTTCAGACCTCTGTATACCTAAGGCCCCTTTTGAACTAGTGTCTTTAGCCTTTCCTTAACCTTCTCCTCAACCATGGTGCTTCCATATGTGTTTTCATTATGTTGAAGCACAGCTCTGAGGAACCACACTTTTGGGTCCAGAGTGATTCTAGTTGCTATATATGAGATAACAGGACTGAGATTGATGATGTTCTTTCTGGAGGCCAAGGGAAGGAAGATAAAACCTTTGAGTCATTCCAGCCAGGGATTTAGTTATTGTGGTATATTTTCTTCTGCATCAATCATAGATAGCACAGCTAACCCTTTAGAGATGAAGCAGTAGTGATCCTTTAGCCATGTTTTTCTCATTGCTTATGTCATACTTACCTAGAGATGTAAAAGATTGTATATATTTGCATGACCTTAGGGACACACTTGGTACATTAGGTTAAGATGTGCATTGTTGACTGCTGGTATAGCCCTTAGTTCAGGATTACCTGCACAGTAGCTCCTTCATGCCATTAGTTTTAAACCAATTCAAAGCAAAAAGCTTATTCTGTCATAGTCTGATGGGATATTGTCAGCCTGCATGTCAAATACTTTGTGATAGTTAAATAAAACTACAGGACTGTTAACAAATTCCTGTCTGTTAGTCTGCATGCCATAGGTTCTCATGAAAATTAAAAAGAGACTATAGGATTATTATCAGTTTTTGCCCTCTGGTTTGTAATGCAAGTTGGGCTCATGTTTCTTTTTATGTTTTTCCCATTGCTGTTTTACTGATTAGCCAGTAGAGTAAAATCATAAAGTTTGTGGATTACTTTTTATTTCTACATGTATCAGACCCCAGTACTAGACCAATGCTGAGCTAAACATTGAGAGAGCAAGAAATTTTTTAGCATGAGTTCATCTAGTACCCTCCATGTAAGTTGGTGGCAGGGGACTTGGTATTTCTTTAGATGAGTGTGGAACAGGCTAACAGAATATTGTAAGCATGCATGCCCTAAACTTGAGCCTTTCTCTCTATTTATTCCATTGAAAGTAGGTTCAGCTGCAGCCCGGAAAGAAATCATAAGAAACAAAATTCGAGCAATTGGCAAGATGGCAAGAGTCTTCTCTGTCCTCAGGTAATGATATATTTTCTTGATTATTTGTTTTGCAGAAATTAACGTTTATTGTACCTTGTTACAAGCATTGTTCCGCTTGACATCTAAAAGCAGCATGGGGCTGGGTGTGGTGATACACACCTGTAATCTCAGCACTTTGGGATGCCAAGGCAGGCGGATCACCTGAGGTCCGGAGTTTGAGACCAACCTCGCCAAGGTGATGAAACCCTGTGTCTACTAAAAATACAAAAATATCTGGCATGGTGGCGCACACCTGTAGTCCCAGCTGCCTGGGAGGCTGAGGCATGAGAATTGCTTGAACCAGGGAGGCGGAGGTTGTGGTGGGCCAAGATTGCACCACTGCACTCCAGCCTGGGCGACAAAGCAAGGCTCTGTCTCCAAAAAAAAAAAAAGGCAACATGGTATGGTATCATTCTTCCTGTAAAGAAGTTACTTAGGCCCTTAGGCCAGGCACGGTGGCTCACGCCTGTAATCCCAGCACCTTAGGAGGCCGAGGTGGGCAGATGTTTGAGCTCAGGAGTTCAAGACCAGGCTAGGAAACATGGCGAAACCCCACCGCTACAAAAAAGAATACAAAAATTAGCTGGGCCTGGTGGCATGCACCTGTGGTTCCAGATGTTTGGGAGGCTGAGATGGGAGGATCACCTGAGTCCAGGAAGTTGTCAGCAGTGAGCTACGATAGCGCCACTGCCCTCTAGCCTCGGTGACGGAGTGAGACCTTGTCTCAAAAAGAAAAAAGTTAATTATATATTTGTTTATTGAAGATGGGAACACAAGTCCCTCTGAAGCTAAGATTTTTGACTCTGATGATTATTATTGCTCATTTTTGGTATCTCTTTTTTTGGTGATAAAACTAAATTTACACCTTGAAAGTTGGAGCAGGGTAAGAAGAAGGGGATACTTTTTAGAGTATTCTTGATGAACTTGTTCATCCATATAGAAAGTCCCTTGTGCTGGAGCCATAAATTGCCTTCCCTGGGGTTAATTCAGGAAGACCAGGTTTAAGGGTACAAATGAATAGGTCAGTCTTTAAAAATTGGTTTGCAAAACTGATTATATCAGACATTTGAACTTCAGTGCATATGAAATACCATATTTTCTCAATAGTATGATGCCCCTTGATGAATCTTACCACATATTTAATAAAGTGTTTCAGGAAAAATAATATATGCCTCAATTGTAAGGCACACCCTCATATCTGAAACACTTAAAATATAGAAAAATAAATGTCTTGAAATTGAGGAAAATATGGTAATAACAAGAATGTTATAAATTTTATATATGGCCTACATCTAGATCCTATGTCTTCTTTTAAATTAAGTACTTGTTGGAAGTATCTAATATTTGTTGTATCTCTCTGCTATAGGGAGGAGAGTGAAAGTGTGCTGACACTCAAGGGCCTGACTCCCACAGGGATGTTGCCTAGTGGAGTGTTAGCTGGAGGACGGCAGACCCTGCAAAGTGGTAATGATGTTATGCAACTTGCTGTGCCTCAGATGGACTGGGGCACATCTCACTCTTTTGCTAACAATACACATAATGCATGCAGGGAATTCCTTCTATTTTTTAGTTCCTGTCTCAGCAGCTGACATAGACAGGGTACTGTATTAGCTAGTGTCTGATTAATACTTGATCAGGGCAGAAAATTGATAGAATGGGCATTCCTTTTGATTGAAAATAATGGTCAGTTCCTCAGCTTTTCATGCAGTGATATGGAAGCAGCTCATATCATAATGTCTGAAATATTTATTCATTTGTCTAACTCACTCTTCTTTTAAAAGCCCCAATTTCAGAATGTGAATCATTCCTATTACTAAAATGGAAATGTAATTCCAAGTTTCTTATTTTTAATTTTTAAAATTTATGTCATTGTATTAGACTATGCTTATATTTAAAACTACTTAATTTAGAGTTAACTACCTGCTTGGGCCCCAGAACATTACTTACGCACTTCAGTTGCCAAAATATTTGTGCAAGGTTTTGTACCCTGGTAAATGATGCCAAAGTTTGTTTTCTGTGGTGTTTGTCAAATGTTCTATGTATAATTAACTGTCTGTAACATGCTGTTTCCTTCCTCTGCAGATGTAGCTGCTTTCCTAAATCTGTCTGTCCTTCTTTAGGTTAGCTGTATGTCTGTAAAAGTATGTTCAATTAAATTACTCCATCAGACACTTGTCTGTCTTTCAATGTAGAAGCAGCTTTGTAGCACCTTGTTTTGAGGTTTGCTGCATTTGTTGCTGCACTTTGTGCATTCTGAACATGAATGTAACATTAGATATTAACTCATTGTTATAAGGGGTTGAATTTAAATCCTGTAAGTCAAAATTAAAAGGGTGTTATTAAGTGTGCCTTTATTTTGCATGAAAATAAAAAGAATTATACGTAAAGCATTTCTGTAATCTGGCTCATTGAATATTTTATACTTAAAAAAACTTTTTTGGGTGTAAATATTTGTGTAAATACTGGGTTAACATTTTTAAAGCCCATTACAGATTAAATAGAAGGGAGTGATGTGAATATTAGTGACCATACATAGTAATTCAGTCTAGATTTCTTTCCCTGTGGTTGGAAAGCAAAAAATATGATGTGGAAAAGCCTGCATTTCTTGTAGTCACTTTTGACAGCCCTCTAAGGGTCATTGTCTATTAAAATAGACAGCAACAGATCTGATATTTTCCTTAGTCATAGTTAAGTTTCTTTTTGGTGTTGTAATTAGTGACTTTTTTAGAGAGAAAAAAATAGGCAATTTTAACATTTTGAATGAATTTAAATTTGACTTCACAATTTTATTTCATTCAGTTCCATAATAAGTGCTTGCTTTTCTTCTTTCTCTCTTTTTTGTTCATTTGTTCTTTCTTTCTCTTTTTCTCTTCTCTTTCTTTCCCATTCTCTCTCTCACTCTCTTTTCCTTTTTTTTTGTGTGTGTGTGTGTACATGTGTGTGTGAGAGACAGAGAGAGAGAGAGAGAGAGAGAGAGAGGTCTGGTCTCTTGCTCTGTCACCCAGGCTGGAGTGCAATGCAGCCACAACCTCCTGGGCTCAAGCAGTCCTCCATTTGAGCCTCCGGAGTAGCTGAGACTGTAGGCTTATGCCACCACACCCGGCTAATTTTTTTTATTTTTTGTAGAGAGAAGGTTTCCCTGTATTGCCCAGGCTGGTCTCAAACTCCTGAGCTCAAGCAATCTTCTGACCTCAGCCTCCCAAAGTGCTGGGATTATAGGTTTGAGCCAGTATGCTTGGCCAATGATTGCTTTTTAATAAAAAAAAAATTTCCTATAAACAATTTTTACTTGTAGCCTATACATGTTCTATTTTAAGTGTCATTGTATTGTCCACTACCAACACTGGTATATCTGAAAAGTACACTGTGTTTTGAAATTATAGTTATAAATTTTCGTTCTGAATGAGGTTTCTTTTTTTGATTTTTTTTTTAAAAAAGCTGCTTTGATTTGCTTTACATTCCTTGCCTTCCATTTTTCTTACTATATTGTAAAGATTAGAAAAATGAACTAAGAATAATTTCATGAATGTATATTAAAACAAGATCTTAAACATTCAATAAAACTGGTAAAAATGTTAATAGAAAAGGATGAACTCGAATAGCTTCAAAAATACTATACTCTTCTTTGTTCAGAAAACAAAAATAAAACCAAAAGGGTATCATACTTAAATAAATCTATACTATAGTCATCTCTCAATTATCCTTGGATATAACATTACTTTTATATTGTATCCACAGCAAACCTTGCTTTCAGATTTCACAATTAGCACCTGCTAATTACATGCTTTGTTGACAGCTCAGCACTTCTATTTATTCTTAATTTGCACACAGCTTGACGCTCATTCCTTCAGCTTTGAAACCACCCTCAATTGCTGGGGAGATTTGAAAGACAGCAGCTTTGCTGGGGGGACTCTCTGTTCCCATCATGGACTAAATTACTGGAAGGAGTTGAGTTTAAGGGGTCTAATTTGGGACCCCTTAAACTAGATAACTTCTAGTTTTGCTAGCTCTTGATAGTGTGGTTTGGGCATTTGGTTGAAATTATTTTGCTAGCGTAAGATAAATCCACTTTGAAACAAATAACAAAAGTCATACAAAAGCTACATCTTTGTGATTATTTTTTAAAAAGTTAACCTACATTTTAAATTTTAGTAGTTAAGTTTCCTGATGTTAGTACATATAATTGAGAGGTATTGCAAAAGGAAAAAATTTTATATCTAAGACCTCATGCCTAATTATCAGAAAATAAAAATTGTCTTTTCAAGAACTTTAAAAGTTAATTTACATGATGTTTCTTGAGTGTTTTTACAAACTGCACAACTGTATTGGAGTCGGATTTTCTTTTCATATTTATTTTATGTATGTTTCTTTCTGGGAAATTCAATTGGGAGCTAGCGTTGTAATGCTACCTTCACCAGGATCTATATGGGAAATATATGTGGCCAGTTCTATTTTAGTAATACCAAATTCCTCCGTCATTTATCCTATGTAGTACTGAGGAACACAGTTTGAGATAGCGCTGTGCTCAAACTTACTAAGGTCATGTCAAGATGCCCTATATAACTGAAAACAGAGGAGAAATAGTGCCTTTCAGATAGAGTTTTGCAATTAGCAGATCTGGGCTTAAGCGATCTTCCTGCTTCAGCTTCCCAAGCAGCTGGGACTACAAGTGCATGCCACCATGCTTGGCTAATTTTTAAAATTTCTGGAGGGGAGATGAGGTATCTCTATGTGTTGCCCAGGCTGAGCTCAAAAGCTCAAGCCGTCCTTCCACCTTGGCCGTCCGGAGTGCTGGAATTATAGACTTGATCCTCCAAGTCCTGCCCGATTTGTAATGTAATTTAACAGTCAAGGAAAATTAACTCTTATTCAGTGTTCGTCCTTTTCCTTTTGGGTCCCCAATTCCCTTTACTGTTTAGCTAAGATCACCATTTTCTAACTTAGTACACTTTAATTCCTTAGATTCATCAGTTTCTTTTACATTAATTTCTTCGGTTAAAATTATTTCTAAATCATGTTAATTGCTAAAAGATCATTTTGGGAATAATTATTCTAACTGGCCTTATTGCAGAAGAAGCAAAGTAGAAGAGACAAGGGCATTACTATTACAAATATTCTGAGTAATAGGGGGAATGGACAATATTGTAAGCCAGTATTGTTCTCTGCTATCTTAGGTCCTGGTCCTCAGTGTGAGTTTATACAGTTCAAACCTAGAAATGAGCAAATAAGCCGGGCGTGGTGGCTCACGCCTGTAATCCCAGCACTTTGGGAGGCTGAGGCGGGTGGATCACGAGGTCAAGAGATCGAGACCATCCCGGTCAACATGGTGAAACCCCGTCTCCACTAAAAATACAAAAAATTAGGTGGGCATGGTGGCGCGTGCCTGTAATCCCAGCTACTCCGGAGACTGAGGCAGGAGAATTGCCTGAATCCAGGAGGCGGAGGTTGCAGTGAGCCGAGATCGCGCCATTGCACTCTAGCCTGGGTAACAAGAACGAAACTCCGTCTCAAAAAAAAAAAAAAGAAATGAGCAAATAAAAGAATATTTGACTACAAAATGTTTGACTAAATATGTTGAAATTCTCGAAATGGGCCAGTGACACACTATACCAAGAAATAGGTCTTATTTATAATACGACCTATGTGTCTATATCATGAAATAATCAGAATTTATACCTGTAAGACCTCACTTCCGTTCCTTAACGTCTCTTTAATTGGTAGATGAGTAAGAAAGATGCTTAGTAGGCTTTTCTTGAGTCAAATTTGAGTTTGTGACAAACTGATTGAGTATAAATGGAGTTTTTTAAGGCTATAGATGTTAGTGTCTGTAGGCATTTGGAACATCAGTACTAGAATAGAAAGGAAATTCCTGGTAGACAGGAGGAATCCTTTCAGGTCCCCCACAAAGAACAGAGCCACAGAACTGTTCTACTTAGATTAATTCACCAAGTTTACTGCCCTTCAATTTCACTGTAGTTATATCAGCTCTTGCGGCTTATGTTTTGCCTTATAAATTAGAAGTGTCAAGTAAAGCATTGCTGACCCCTTCTAGTTTACGTCTTAGAGAACCAACTGGTAATGAGTGTTGTTCTCATTGACATGAAAGAAAAGACTTTTCTGTTTGCTTTTCTGCTACAATTCTATTATAATTTTACCCTAGAGCATTTTCCTGTGATTTGTGATGGATGTGATATAATAAACATAATGGAAAATTCTAAGGCCATCAAATTACTGATTCAAGATGGGTAATTAATACTGGAGTGCATTTGCATGGGTGCTGAGGTGTCTGTGTTTACAGTAGGTTTATGTGTTCTGTGCTCTGAGTGATGTTGTCATAGTGCTGTGTGTAAACTGTGCTGTGTCAGGAATTGGGGATTGGGATGGGGCTCTCTAATTTGGGTACTATTTATGTTAAATTGTAAATGATGATGTAGTATGGGATACTGTGATATTTTAAGTGATCATTGCCTTTTTTGCTGTACAATATGACCCTTCTCATCTCTCTCATTCATTTTGCATGCCTCTGCTCACTTCTGTACAGCCACAGTTGAGGCTATTGAGGCTGAAAAAGGTATGATCAGAGTCCTTGTGCTGGGCAGAGATCTGTGGTGTGTGGGTGGGCATCAGAGAATGTCCTGTGGGTGTGTTTTACTCCTAGCTTGCACAGCCCAAGATGAATCAGACTCACTGACTCATCAAATTTAGTAGTCCTGTAGCCCTTTTTTTTTTTAATTTTTCTTTTTTAAATCAGAAGGGCTAATATCTATGGTGACAGTCTTTTTACAGTCTTTTTCTTTTTTCCAGTATAATATGCAATCAAAATGTGATGTTCCTGATTTCTTTAGAGTATAGCATGTTATGCTATATAGTATAGCTTTATAAAGTTGCCTGTTTTAATGGAAATTAACAACTGACCTGCAAATAGAGATCTATTCCATATTTTGCATGATTCTGTGCTACTCAGATTTTTTTTTCCTTAAGTGAAACCTCCTCTAGCTATAGGTATGAGTTTGCTTTTACTCATTTTCAGTAGTGTGCCTGCCTGAGAATACAGGAACTGTCACTATAATGCTTTTCTTTTTTCTTTTTTTTTTTTGGCTGCAGTTTGGGCTATAGTTCATGGATAAGATTATATTCATATATATCATGTGTTGGCTTGGTATTTCACATTCCTCAATGTTTGCAGCCCCAGCCATTTGTTTGGTTCATATGCACAGACTAAGTCCTAGGGATTGCAGATACTAAGCAACCAGATCATAACCAGTTGTTTGAAAATCTTTCCCATGAACATTTTAATAATGGAGGATGCACCATTCTAGAGGAAGTGAATGATAAACCTTACAGCTGGTGGAGAATTGCCATTTATTTTGATTTGAGTTTCTAAAGATTGTGCAGTATGGCCATGAATTAAGACATATCGTAAAATACGAGATTATAAATACTTTTTTGCTATCACCCATACATAGATCTAACTTTTGGAGGCACTTCCCACCTTTTTCATGTTATATTGGTGGTGATGAGCTGACCTTGACCTCCAAGATAGTTCTGATATACTATAGTTTAACCTTTCTTTACCTCTTTCTCCTCCCAAGCTCTTGGTACAGATTTGTATGTTGAGGATTAACCTTGTTTAGCCTTCTCACTTGCCCCTACTCTCGTTTCTGCCTTACTGTGATAGTCACTGGTGATCTTAGGGACTGATACAGGAGATAATTGGTATAGTAGAAGTCAGACTTAGATCATTTCCTGGAGGTTGATTTGGGGGCAGGAAAGGGTTAAAATTTTTTTGTATTTTAATTTTTTTGAAAAGCTTTGTTAACACTTGTCACCTGTGAAGCTATCATATTTATAGTTAGATTTAAACATTTCACATTTTAAGGGAAAGACTGAAATGAGGATAGGATTCAGTTAAAGTAAGATTTAAGTGTGCTACTTACAGCTACTAATTTCTTTCTTCTTAAAAATCATTAATTATGTTTTTGAAATCTCAGAAATGTTTTTCAATTACTGACTTATCAAATTTGCATTTTGTTAAGCAATACGAGGATTCTCTCCACCACATAGAATCTGCAGTTTTGAAGAGGCAAAGGGTTTGGATAGGATCAATGAGAGAATGCCACCTCGGAAAGATGCTGTACAGCAAGATGGTTTCAATTCTCTGAACACCGCACATGCCACTGAGAACCACGGGACGGGCAACCATACTGCCCAGTGACCCACGACTTCCCAGGGACTCTCACATCTCGGGCCCCAAATGGACAGATCACCCGAGGAGCTGGAGGGGTCGGCCCAGCTGACTGTAAATGTCACAGTCCCTCTGAAGAAACCATTGTGCTTCTGAGACCCCAGCTTCCTTCCTGGATGGAGGCTTGAGGGCCCTGGGACATGTGCTTTCTGATAAGATTGGGTCATCGCTGCCAAGGTGGAGAGCAGTGAGCAAGGGGCTTGGGGCAATTTCCAGTGGAGGGCATCCACACCTCCATTTATGCTTGTGGTTCACACATTTAAGTTTACAAATCAGATTTCTTTTCCCCTTCAGTAGAATTAGATTTTGTTTTTCAACCATGACTTCAAATGCAATCATAAGAGCTAATGTGGACTTTTCTTTTTCCATGAAATGTCTTTAAAGGATGAATTAGCATGGTCTTAAAATACATTTCTGAGGTTACTAGCTGTATTTTGAATTGTGAGCAAAATGCTGAGAAACCCAGTTGGCATTTATACAAAATGTTGACCTCAGGTCTATAGTTCTTAAATGTGGCTAATTCTGTAACATAGTCTTGGTATTTTTTAATTACGAATGCATATCCTATTTCTAGGCAGGCTCTTTTACTTGAACACAAATCCAAAAACTAATTTAGAATCTTTTTTGCCCATATCTTTTAAGATTTACACCCCAGAGATTTAAGAAGAAAACCTCTAAATTTCAAAATTATGAAGAATTACAGAATTACTCATTTAAGGTACTTTAAAAGAAATTTGTACATTGTCAAAGTAAATTTTAATTCAAATCATGTCTGTAAAACTTGACGTATTTTGTGTATGCATGTTTTCATTTTGCAAATATTTAATATATAGACCTATGATGTACAGGTACGACATGTATAGGTTACCTAGATGTTATGAGAAATTTTAGTTTATTGTGAGTACTCAAGTTGCTTAAATAGCCACCAGGGTGATTTGCTGCTGGCTTTCTATCATTTTTATGTTTTAATGCAAAGGAAATTTTAAAATGTTCTGGAAGTGTTTTTGATTAAGCAATGCAGCCTAGAAGCAGTGGTTCTGTTCAATCATTCAGATGTTAGTGGAAGCATAAAAGTCAAGACTGCATGTTGAAACTTTTCTTTTGATAGTTAACTGAACTGCTTGGTTAAATTAAATGGAACCATGTGCTAATTTTTCACAATTATTGACCTGTATTGATTGCCACTGTAGTTTGGTATTTCCCTTAACTTTGGTGGCCTGCTTCCCTCATGCCCTGGAATACAACTCAGAGCTCCAGGCAGCGGAACCATTTATTGTTTTGTTTGCCAGAAAGTGCACCCTGTATGGTCTCCTGTCTAAGTTGGAAATATTATGCATGTGCAGGACTATTCGAGTATTTTATAAACAGTAGCACACAATAAATTCCATGCATGGGCCGCTGCTCCTATCTCTGTGTTGGGTTTTATTTAGAAGATGCACTCTGATTTGGCCTTTTGATCCAAATCAGAAAATCCTGTTACTAGAGCTGGGATATCCTCCAGAGATTATCTCATGGATAGTTCATGGTGATTTGATTAACTAAATTCTTTATAAATATTGCCTTTAAAAAAATGTTTGCTATATACTTGTTTTACAAGAGCATTAGTAACTGAGCACTAGAGGACTTTCCCTACTTTAGGCCTCTTAATCTAATATTTAAGATCACTGTTTATTTTAATTAAAAGAAAATATGTTATTGGCTATAGAATTTTGTCACAGTGGCATTGGGAATTTACTGGATGTTCTAACAATAAGAAAAAATATTAGTGATAATTGCATTTTCCTATCCCTTTCTTCTTTGTCATAATCAAAATAAGTATAGGATTTTGCACATTGAGGGATATTAGGATATTGCTCAAAATTGTATAATATAATCACATAATAACTTGAATTATAGTTCTCAATAATTACAATGAAATACATTATAAAACGTTAAGTCAAAATATAGGTAGGGCACAGCGGCTCATGCCTGTAATCCAGACACTTTGGGAGGCTCAAGAGGATCACTTGAGCCCAGGAGTTCATGGTGATAGGCTGCATTGAGCTATGATTGTGCCACTGCACTACAGCCTGGGTGACAGAGCAAGACCCCATCCCTTTAAAAAAAAAAAAAAATATATATATATATACACACACACACACACACACATACATATATACATACACTTATATATGTAAATATGTTAGGCAAGCATACACACACACACACACACTTGCCTAATTCCAGGTAACAAACAGAACTCAAATTGTTAATTATTACAGCTTTCTACTTGCCATAATATTAACTTACAATGCAGCCCATTAATTTGCTGTAAAGTTACTATGCATTGCATACCTTAAAGATTGCTGTTGATGTTGTTTAATGAAAGCTATTCAGTAAAGAGTTTATCTGGCTAAAATAGACCCAATAGAAAAATGAATAAATAAAATAAGTGTTTAGTATATCAGGTGCCAGGAACTTCCCTAGCCCTTGGTGCATAACTAGCATTATATAGTGTTTGTGGGATTCATGGGTGAGCATTAAGTATTATCAGCAAAAAAAAATTATAGATTGATGGTAAAAATTAAGAGGAAAACAAGAGAAAGGAACCAAACTCAGGAAAAGCAATATACCTGAAGAGTGATAGAGTATCACACAGTGCCTCACAGACCACTTCCTACATGTTAAATAGGAACTTCTTTCTAGTCTTTCTTCATAATTCATTTCACAGCATACCCCTTATTAAGAATTTTTAAATGCAACTCATGATGAATACAAATTGTGAAAAGTTCAGACTTCTTTTTTCTTTGAGACAGAGTCTCACTCTGTCACCCAGGCTAGAGTGCAGTGGCGCGATCTCGGCTCACTGAAGCCTCCGCTTCCCTGGTTGAAGCGATTCTCCTGCCTCAGCCTCCTGAGTGGCTGGTATTACAGGCTCTTGCCACCACGCCCGACTAATTTTTATAGTTTTAATAGAGACAGGGATTCACCATATTGACCAGGATGATCTCGATCTCCTGACCTCATGATCCGCCCACCTTGGCCTCCCAAAGTGCTGGGATTACAGGTGTGAGCCACTGCGCCTGGCCAAGTTCAGACTTTTTAAATTATAACTTTAAATGTCTACCAGAGCAAGTGGTAGTGATGGTAAAATGTAAGTATTCAACATCAAAGTTTTTCTATATTATTATTTTATATTCAATGACAACTTCTGAGTCAGAAAAGTTAATCTCTGATGTCTTGTACCTTCTGCAGTTCAGTCATTATTAATAGAACTTAAAACATTTGAGGTTCTCAGTTAAATTTTGAGGCCCATTAAATTTGAAGTTGGGCTGAAACTTTTGCTCCAAGTGAATTACCCCTATTTTATTTAGGGTTTTTGGCTGTTACAACTGTTTTCCGTTATCCACAGCTATTCTACATAACGTTGTGCAATGTTTTGTTGAATCCTTAACACTTTTTTTCCACCTTCCCTGCTTGTAGTTCGTACTTTCTACAGTTTGGGGTTCCTGTGTGGATTTGGTTTGCCACATTCTGGGACCTCATTGCAGGTGATTCTGTTCCCCAGTTTGATAATGTTTATAGAAGCAGGTAAGTGAGAGCTGGGGCCAGATAAGCAGAAAGTCAGAACTTTTTTATTTAAAAATTTTAAAAATTTTTGGGTAAGAAAGTCAGATCTTGCAGTCTTTTAGGACCACTGCTCTAACAACTTCAGATAGGTTATCTCTAAGTAGAAAGAAGCTATAGGAATGTGGAATTGAATTTCCTGGATCAGCTATGATTACAAGGAGGGATAAGAGGATGGTTGAGCTGATTCTTTTCTATCTTCTTTTCCTAGAAATAGTATGTATTTTTAGTCATTAACCAATATTTTAGTTTTGTTTAATATCCCAGAAGCATTTATTCCTCCCTTAAACAGGTGGAGTGCTCCTGATAACACTCTCATTCAGAGAGTCAGTTACCTTACCCTTCTTTCAGGGAAAGTGAATTTTACAAGTTAATTCTGCATGTTTTCCCTAGTAGTGATTTCATTCTGTACCATTAAATGGCCATTTCTTTTCTCCCTTCTTGGGTATTATATATGTACTTAATCCTAGATTGGACATTGTTGAGTTCTGTTTGAACAGTGTTATGCTAAAAAAGGACACCGGGGCCAGGCGTGGTGGCTTACACCTGTAATCCTAGCACTTTGGGAGGCCAAGGCGGGTGGATCATGAAGTCAGGAGTTCAAGACCAGCCTGGCCAACACGGTCTACTAAAAATACAAAAAATTGGTGGCAGGCACCTATAATCCCACCTACTCGGGAGGCTGAGGCAAGAGAATCGCTTGAACCCAGGAGATGGAGGTTGCAGTAAGCAGAGATCGTGCCACTGCACTCCAGCCTGGGTGACAGTGCGAGACTCTGTCTCACCAAAAAAAAAAAAAAAAAAAAAAAAAAGACACGGGGCCTAGGGGAACTCATCTGTATCTTGATCAACATACAGAACTCCAGAGGGCTCCTGATACTCTGGTTCCTCCTACTTGGTTGGAAAGGTGCTTACCCTTTCCAATCAAATACTGACTCCTGCACTAATCCAAAGGGTTTCTTTCTGAAGCTGTAAACTGAGAACAGAAATATTGCCTTGAGTGAGAGAAGTCCAAGAAGCAGTAGGTTTCATTGTTCATCAGCCTGCCTAGCCTTTACTTGCCAACACTTGGGAGTGTTGACAGTCCTGAGCCCTCTTGGCAGAGAAGAAGGGTTAGAAAGAGAAAAGCCCTCAGGGAGGGGGACAGATCCCTCTTTGCCTCGTTAGGAGAATTCAGCCTTGTCTGTCTGGTTGGCAGGGCACACTTAATCATTGACACCCAGCATTTCAGCAGTTTGCAAAGGAAAGTGATATGAAGGGACAGCTGCAAGTAAGTCACAACCTAGATCTGAAGAGGTCAAGCACTCACTTCACTTGAAGGAAAGAGAGAAGGAAGGAAGCCGAGGACTTAGCAGGGTAAGTCTTTTTTTCCCGTCAACCTGTCTGCTTGCTTAGTTTATAACTGAGTAAAGTATTTATCACCTCAGGCAGTGTTAATCACTGATTAAACAGCTGAATGTGGCAACAATTACAGTGTCCTTAATATATTTCTCCTCTTCTCTTTTCCTACCCCCTTATAAGGATCTTCAATGACCAGTTTCACTCTCCCTTCTCCCTACCTCCCCAAAGACTTTTTTTTTTTTTTTTTTTTTTTTTGCTGGAGTGCAGTCATGCGATCTCGGCTCACCACATCCTCCGCCTCCCGGGTTCAAGTGATTCTCCTGCCTCAGCTTGCTGAGTAGCTGAGATTACAGGCAAGCACCACCATGCCTGGCTAAATTTTTTTTTTTTTTTTTTTTTTTTTTAGACGGAGTTTCGCTCTTGTTACCCAGGCTGGAGTGCAATGGCGCGATCTCGGCTCACCGCAACCTCCGCCTCCTGGGTTCAGGAATTCTCCTGCCTCAGCCTCCCGAGTAGCTGGGATTACAGGCACGCGCCACCATGCCCAGCTAATTTTTTGTATTTTAGTAGAGACGGGGTTTCACCATGTTGACCAGGATGGTCTCGATCTCTTGACCTCGTGATCCACCCGCCTCGGCCTCCCAAAGTGCTGGGATTACAGGCTTGAGCCACCGTGCCCGGCCTCTGGCTAAATTTTTTTGTATTTTTAGTAGAGGCAGGGGTTTCTCCATGTTGGTCAGGCTGGTCTTGAACTCCTGACCTCAGGTGATCCAACTGCCTTGGCCTCCCAAAGTGTTGGGATTACAGGCATGAGCCACCATGCCTAGCTGACGTTTTGCATTTTTTGGTGACTTAAAGAAAATTAGATGAGCACTCCTTGTCTGGAGAGAGTGAAAAGATGCCTATAGTTTGGGTGAAGATTGGGGTTGTTGGTGGTAAGGAAGAAGATGGAAACCTAGGTCTAGGAATAGATTAATATTTTGGCTTGTAATTTGGAGATGAAGGATAAAAGTTTTTCTCGGCAATCAAGTTCATGTCTCCTTACCAGTTCTTGGTGTCAGTGTTCTCTCTCTCATACTGGGAATAAATTAGAGCCTAAGTCACGGGATGGCCAGAAAAAAGTGAAAGGGATTCGCTTTCTATGTGGAGAACATTCTGGACTCTGGAAAGTTAAAAGGGCTTACTGCAGTTATTTCCAACTTCTTCCTTATGTCCCCTGTTTTTTTCTTTGTTTCCCTCAGTTTATAACCCTTGAAAAGTGAGGAGCCTGGGGCTCCTTGCTAGAAAATTAGAGCCAGGAAAGCTGTGTCTGGGCCTGAGGTATACAAACTCAAAACATGAGCCTGATGTGTATAGATGCAGATCAAAGACCTGGCTTCTCACCCACCTTCTTACTTTTCTGCTAACTCATTTGTATCATGAACATTGTGCTCTAGACACAGAGTAGACTGTGACATTAGGGATTTTACCACCACCACTCCTCTTCCCCAAACTGTTATCCTTCTCATTTCTGACCAATTCAACCAACCCACAGATTGCCAAGAGCTGATCTTCCATTAGAGGAAGACCTGTCCTGGGAAATGCAGATAAGTAAAGCAGTACCTTTCAGACCTTAATTGCCTTGCTTTCATTGCAGCAAAAAGGCGTGTATTTTAACTTCAGGGAGATATTTGTCATAAATTCTGGGATTTAAGACCCTAGAGTTGTCTCAGATCATACTTTCCTCCACACCTATCTATAAAAAAAAGTCCATTCTTTCAAGTTTTAAGAAAGTGTTACATCTTGCCTGAGGCAGGTGAGTAGAGTGAATAAATGCTTTTTCTAGAATGGCAGTGATTCTGAAAATGCAATGAGAATGTGACGTGATTAAAAATGAAGGACAGAATGAGATCAGTTGTTGGAAATGGGGTCCTAAAGTGTGAAGAGGAATTCCATCTACTCTTTTAGTAAAAGGACATGACCCTTAAACTCTAAAATAATCTAATACCATTAGGTCCCATTTCTTCTTCATTGGAGGTAATATATAGGATATGATATACAGATGAGCTTAGCTGTCTGTTTTGTGGACTCTTAAACCATCCATTAATTCGCCCATGGAATGAGGGGAGATATTAAGGGTGGATGGAAACATAAGGATGAGGAGAAAGAAATTCCAAAGAAAATACAAATTTGTTCCTCCATTAACCTGAGGATGGGTTTTTGAGAGTCATGTTGTAAGATATGGATATGAGCTGGATAATTCTGGGAGCATTTTGCTTCTTTTTGCCATCTGCATACACCTTAGCTGCATGATGATTCTGAAATCAGAAGAGGTTTTTCCTAACAGATCTGATCTAAAAGGATCAAATGTCAGATCATTTTTGTAACAAAATATGATCCCTGGTTTGAACTTTAGTAGTTGCCTCATTCGACCGGGCGCAGTGGCTCACGCCTGTAATCCTAGCACTTTGGGAGGCTGAGGCAGGCAGATCATGAGGTCAGGAGATTGAGACCATCCTGGCTAACATGGTGAAACCCCATCTCTACTAAAAATACAAAAAATTAGCCAGGTGTGCTGGCAGGTGCCTGTAGTTCCAGCTACTCAGGAGGCTGAGGCAAGAGAATTGCTTGAACCCGGGAGGTGGAGGTTGCAGTGAGCTGAGATCACGCCACTGCACTCCAGTCTGGGCGACAGACTCTGTCTCAGAAAAAATAAAAAAGTTACCTCATTCACAGTAAAACCAACCACTGCCAGTGTTTTTAATCCTTCTTCATTTCTCTGTACCTGGAGGCAGTTAATCTGGGGATTAATAACTGTTTAGCCCCTCAATCTCTATGAATACCTACCTTCCTTTCTAACTGAGGTGAAAATCGTATAACATAAAATTAATTTTTTTTTAGATGGAGTCTCGCTCTGTAGCCCAGGCTGGAATGCAGTGGCACGATCTCGGCTCACTGCAACCTCCACCTCTCGGGTCCCAGTTCAAGCAATTCTCCTCCCTCAGCCTCCCAAGTAACTGGGATTATAGGCACGAGCCACCATGCTCAGCTAATTTTTGTATTTTTTAGTAGAGACAGGGTTTCACCGTGTTGGCCAGTCTGGTCTTGAACTCCTGACCTTGTGATCCACCCACCTTGGCCTCCCAAAGTGCTGGGATTATAGGCGTGAGCCACCGCGGCCGGCCAAAATTAATAATTTTAAAGTGAGCAATTAAATGGCATTTAGTATATTCACAGTATTATGCAACCACCATTTTTGTCTTGTTCCAAAACATTTTTTTTTTTTTTTTTTTTAGACGGAGTTTCACTCTTGATACCCAGGCTGGAGCGCAATGGCGCGATCTCGGCTCACCGCAATCTCCGCCTCCTGGGTTCAGGCAATTCTCCTGCCTCAGCCTCCTGAGTAGCTGGGATTACAGGCACGCGCCACCGTGCCCAGCTAATTTTTTTTTTGTATTAGTAGAGACGGGGTTTCACCATGTTGACCAGGATGGTCTCGATCTCTTGACCTCGTGATCCACCCGCCTCGGCCTCCCAAAGTGCTGGGATTACAGGCTTGAGCCACCGCGCCCGGCCCAAAAACATTTTTATCACCCCAAAAGAAGACACCATAACCATTAAGCAGTTACTGTCCATTTTCCCTTCCACCCAGCCCTTAGCAACTACCAATCTACTTTCTGTCTCTAGGTTTACCTGTTCTGGATATTTCATAGAAATGGCATCATACAAAATATATATAACCTTTTGTGTCTGACTTTCTTCACTTAGCATGTTTTTGAAGTTCATCTACATTGTAGCATGTATTAGTAGTTCATTTCTTTTTATAACTGAATAATACACATCTTCATATGTATATTTATATCCCAATTTGTTTATCCATTGATCCATTGATGGACCTTTGGGTTGTTTCTACCTTTTAGCTGTTGTGAATAGAGGTGCTATGAACATTCATATATAAGCGTTTGTTTGAGTATCTGTTTTTAAATATTTTGGGCATATACCTAAGAATGAAATTGCAGGGTTATATAGTAATATGTTAATTTTGGGGGGAACTGCCATATTGTTTTCTTTAGTGGTGACACCATTTTACATTCTCACCTGCAGTGTACAAGGGTTCCAATTACTCCATATCCTCATCAACACTTGTTATTTTCTGTTTTTTTGATAATAGCCATACTGGTAGGTATGAAGTAATATTCACTGTGATTCTAATTTGCATTTTCCTAATGACTGTTGAGCATATTTTCTTGTGTTTATTGTCCATCTGCATATATTCTTTGGGAAAATGTCTATTCATATATTTTATCCAATTTTTTAGTTGGGTTGTTTGGTGATTTTTTGTTTGTTTGTTCTTTGTTTTTGAGTTGTGGGAGTTCTTTATATATTCTGGTTACTAACCCCTTATCAGATATATGGCGTGCAAATATTTTCTTCCATTCTTTGGGGTGTCATTTCACTCTCTTGATAGCATATTCTGATGTACAAAAGTTTTAAATTTTGCTGTCCAATTTATCTATTTTGGTGGTGGTGGTGGTGCCTGTGCTTTTGGTATCATAGCCAAGAAATTATTGCCAAACCTATGTCATGAACCTTTCCCTGATAGATTTTTATAGTTTCACTTCTTAAGTTTAGGTCTTTATACTTTAAACATTCAAAGTCAAATCATTCTATTTCATTAATTTGCAGAATGTTTCTGTCCATATTTCTGTGCTTATTCTCTCCTCTGTGCTTAGAATTCCTTTTTTTCTTTATTTCCAAGTATTCAAATATTCCCATCTTTCAAGGTCTGTTCCAACTGTTACCTGCTTCGTGAAGAAAGCTACTGAAGAGATTCCCAACCACTGAAGAGATTCTCACCCACTGAAGAGATTCTCTTCTTCTGATCTCCCGTTAGTGCTTTAGTTGCACTTTTCTGGTAGGATTTATAGAGTACCTTATATTATCTACTACATCTAATCTCTGTATAAGACATTTAGATGAGATATATATTTTTAATATTTGCTTCTATATATAGTGTTTTGCAAATGATTTCATCTGTTTATCAGTAAATATATATTAGACAAATGGATATTTTAATTTTTCCCATATGATCCTTTTTGTTTACTCAGCTCTTATGAAAGGCATGGGAGAAGATGAGACGGGGAAGGAGGGTAGCACAGAGTCACAGCCAGATAGTGGGTGGCTATAGGCTTACTTCCACCTCAAAACTTTTTTTCTAACTTGCTCAACTACGTAACTCTTAGTGCACATTTTATATTGCATTTAAGTTTTACTTCTTGGCTTATTGCTTATAAATGTGATAATAGGTCTTTCAAAATAAATGTTTTATCTCTCTGACTAAATTGGCTAACTCTCCAATTGGATGGTCACTTTGGACAACTAAAACTGTTATTGCTTTTTCCTCTTTTAAATTGAGTTTTAAAATATACTAAAAATATTATAATGTCTTCTCCTTATAAAAAAGTCAAATATTGGGCCGGGTGCGGTGGCTCAAGCCTGTAATCCTAGCACTTTGGGAGGCCAAAGCGGGTGGATCACGAGGTCAAGAAATCCAGACCATCCTGGTCAACATGGTGAAACCCGGTCTCTACTAAAAATACAAAAAATTAGCTGGGCATGGTGGTGCGTGCCTGTAATCCCAGCTACTCAGGAGGCTAAGGCTGGAGAATTGCCTGAACCCAGGAGGCGGAGGTTGCGGTGAGCCGAGATTGTGCCATTGCACTCAACCTGGGTAACAAGAGCGAAACTTCGTCTCAAAAAAAAAAAAAAGTCAAATATTACAGATAAGTCTAAAGTCCCCTTCGATCAGCCCAGTTCCTGTCTAACTGCCTTCTTACCCTACTCGGAGTTAATCACTGTTACCAGTTTTCTATGAGCCCTGCCAAATCTTTTTCTATGCATTTACGTACATATGTATATTATGTATAGTATTTAATATGTATAAATTATATTCAGGTATGGTAGCTCAAGCCTGTAATCCCAGCACTTTGGGAGGCCAAGGGAGGCAGATCACAAGGTCAGGAGTTCGAGACCATCCTGGCCAACATGGTGAAACCCCATCTCTACTAAAAAATACAAAAATTAGCTGGGCATGGTAACACATGCCTGTAGTTCCATCTAATTGGGAAGCTGAGGCAGGAGAATCACTTTAACTCGGGAGACGAAGTGAACCAAGATCACGACACTGCACTCCAACCTGGGCGACAGAGTGAGACTCTATATCAAACAACAACAACAACAAAAAAAAATTATTTCTTCCCTGTTTTCACAGCTGCCTATGGTGATCCATAACCAGTAAATACTGAATAAATTTTACTGATAACCTGGGTCTGAGAGACTGGAATGAGAATCGAATGGTCAAGCATATGAAAACACTTCACACGTGTCCAGCTTGTAAAATTCCATTCCATGTCTGTTCTGTGTATAGTCTCCAGGTATCACTGGGCAGGCCATGGCTCCACGGTCCCAGCGACGGAGGCACAAGAAACCTCCCTCATTAGTGGCTTCCGGCATCAAGGCCCCACCCACAATTGTGACCCCTGTGCCTCTGAGTCCCTTAAAACCTGGCCCTAGCATTGACACACTTGGCTTCTTCTCTTTGGATAATAATGTTCCTGGCCTATCCCAGCTGATTCTTCAAAAGCTGAACATGAAAAGCTATGAAGAATACAAGTGAGTGACCAGCTCTGTGAAAGAGGGATATACTGTCTCTAGTAGAAGTGATTTCAGAAGGTGGAGAGGGAGTACAATTTGGGCAATATGGAATATTTGCAATGAGAGATTTTCTCATCCTGACTTTTGCCAGTTACTATATTACTGTGAAAGAAGAAATATTCACTTAAGTGGAAAATGATGGCAGTGGGAGACATAGGTGTAAATAGAAATGTGTAGGAGACAAAATGGGGGACATGAAAGATTTTGGAGATATTCCTCTCCCCATTGCCACTCCTCCTCCATGCTGTCTCTGCAGGTTGATGGTAGATGGGGGTACTCCTGTATCAGGCTTTGGATTTCGATGTCCTCAAGAAATGTTCCAGAGGATGGAGGACACATTTCGATTCTGTGCTCACTGTAGAGCACTCCCTAATGGCCTTTCAGACTCCAAGGTTCTCCGGCACTGTAAGAGGTAACTAGTCGGGGGCTAATAGGGAGACATTCAGAAATGACCCTGTAATAGCCAGGCACGGTGACTTATGCATGTAATCCCAGCACTTTGGGAGGCTGAGGTAGGTGGATCATATGAGGCCAGGAGTCGAGACCAGCCTGGCCAACATGGCAAAACCCTGTCTCTACTAAAAATACAAAAATTAGCCACACCAGGTGGCACACACCTTTAGTCTCAGCTACTCAAGAGGCTGAGATAGGAGAATCACTTGAACCCAGGAGGCAGAGGTTGCCGTGAGTCGAGCCACCTTGCACTCCAGCCTGGATGACAGACTGAGACTCTGTCTCAAAAAAAAAAAGAAAGAAAGAAAAAGAAATGATCCTGTACTACGACCTCATTCCAAAAGGAAAGATCTGAGAGTTTTCAAAATAACCTAAGGCTTATTCCCGATTTTTTGTCATCCAGGCTACAAAGATTAGAACAGTGTGCTAATCCTGCTTATTTTTGGTGTTATTGGGAGGTGAGACAAAAAAAATCACAATACATTCCTCTCTGTCTCTCTCTTGAGTACTCAAGGAGTAAGACTACATTTGTTTGCGGATGCGGGGGTTGAACCATACCTGTTACAAGAGGACAGCTGTAAACTCGTGTTTTTTCTAAAAGTGATATAAAAAGTGAGTTGTTCCAGATAGAGAGTAAGGTATCACTCTGTCTGGCAGAATAATTATATTCCCAATCTCTCCTACCTCATCTGCCAAATGTAGTCCCCAACATTGGTGCATCAGCTGCCATTCCTCCCCCTACCTTCCTTAGCCATTTCCATCCTAGGTGCCGGAATATCAATTCCCTTCCCCTGATAACCCCAATCACATTTATAGTATAAAAACTATTTCCAACTCATTCTCTCAGGTGCAGAAATGTCTGTTACTGTGGTCCAGAGTGCCAGAGGTCAGACTGGCCTGCACACAGGAGAGTTTGTCAAGAGCTTCGTCTTGTGGCTGTGGACCGTCTCATAGAATGGCTTCTGGTCACAGGTGGAGTGGTGGTGTTGGGGAATTCTGCCATAATGGTCATATTTGGTTGCATTTAAAGGAAGACATGAAATCATATTGTTATGAAAAAATGAGGAAGTGGGGCAAAGGATAGGGCACCCCTGCTCACAGGTTGGCAGAGTAAACATGGAAGGAATATTGATCATTTGTGAGGGGGAAATTTTGAAGCCAGGAAAAGGTTAGGTTCCTTTTTTTCCTTCTTTCCTACAGGTGATTTTGTCCTACCCTCAGGACCTTGGCATTGGCCACCTGAAGCTGTACAGGACTGGGACTCATGGTTTTCTATGAAGGGGTTTCACTTAGATGCTACACTGGATGCTGTGCTAGTTAGTCCTGCTGTGACCACCTTATGGGCCAGTGTAGGACGGCCAAGGCCAGACCCAGATGTCCTGCAGGGATCTTTAAAGCAGCTGCTGACAGATGTCCTGTCATGGCCCTTGACTCTAGGCCTAGGACTTAGGGCCTTAGGGATAGATGTTAGGAGGATTAGGGGAAGCGCAGTGCATGTGGTTGGTGCTTCCCATGTGGAGACATTTCTTACTCGCCCTGGGAACTATGATGAGCTTGGCTACATGTTTCCTGGGCACCTTGGACTCCATGTGGTCATGGTGGGTGTAGACGTGGCTGCTGGCTTTTCACAGAGCACCTCAACTTCACCCCGGAACCTGGCATAATTCACCTTAGTGCCCATAGGGGCCTCTACCATGACTTCTGGGAGGAGGAGGTAGAGACTGGGCAGACAGATCATCCAGATTTGGTGGTGGCTTTCCATCCAGGTAAGAGTCATTGGTTCAGGGGAATATTAGGTGGCTCCCCTGAGAATTTTCCATCCTGAGTCTTGTGTCTTCTGTGTTTGGAACCCCATTCATTTGATTTTATTAAATACAATATGATGACAACTTTTCTGGATCATTTGCCGTATGTACTAGGGTTCAGAATTTTTCACTTGGATGATAATGATGATAATGATGATTGGGGATAAGCAAAGTGAGGGGTGGAGTGGTCACAGTCAAAGAAATATCTCGCTCTTAAGAGTCTGCTTCAGTCTTTCCCTATTCCCATTTTCATTTTTTTTCCACAGGTTTCCATTCCTCTGCAGACTTGATGGAGGCTTGGCTGCCTACCCTGCTGCTACTTCGTGACTATAAGATTCCTGCATTGATTACTGTTTACAGGTTTTGACCTCTTCCTATTTGTGATACTTCCCTGACTTATACCTCTCTTTATATAAATGAGCTAATTTTGCTTCCTCTTGCTCATCTACTTTCTGGTGAGGATGTTCATCTTTTCCGCATATGGCTTTTTCATCCCCTTGGAACAAAGTCCCATGCTAGTTAATTAAGTACTTAGTGAGACATTTGGGAGGGAAGGATAGTCCTTGCCTAGTCCAGCCTTAGACAATTTGGGGGATTGGTGATTACAGAAATGTCAGGTTCATGAGCAATTTTTCCTTTATCTCTGTCACAATCAGTAGAGTAATTTTTCTTCTCTCTCTTCTACAGCCATCAGGAGTTGGTATCCTCTTTGCAGATTCTGGTGGAACTGGATACATACATCACTGCCTATGGGGCTAATCCTTTCATGTCCCTCAAACCTGAACAGATCTATTCCATCCCCAAGAAGCAGCCAGTATACTGCAGTGCCTACTATATCATGTTTCTTGGAAGCTCCTGTCATAGCCAATTAGAAGAGAAAGTGGATGATGGAATTTAAATAGATTATGACTGGACATCTGGAAAATGGGGAGGTTGTGATAAAATTACCCTGATAAAGCCAGGGTCTTGCCAACTTTGAAAAACATTATATTCTAAACTTCATTCACTGTGTGGGTAAAGATTCTAAGCTGAATGAGGTTTTCTGTATGTTACTGGTTTCTTTCTTTTTTTGAGACAGAGTCTTGCTGTGTTGCTCAGGCTGGAGTGTAGCGGCATGATCTCGGCTCACTGCAGCCTCTGCCTCCCAGCTTCAAGTGGTTCTCCTGCTTTAGCCTCCTGAGTAGCTGGGATTACAGGTGCATGCCATCACACCTGGCTAATTTTTGTAATTTTTTTTTTTTTTTGAGATGGAGTCTCGTTCTGTCTCCAGGCTGGAGGGCAGTGACATGATCTCGGCTCACTGCAACATCCAACTCCTTGGTTCAAGCTATTTTCCTGCCTCAACGTCTCAAGTAGCTGAGATTACAGGCATGCACCACCATGCCCAGCTAAATTTTGTATTTTTTTTTTTTTTTTTTGGGACAGAGTTTCACTCTTGTTACCCAGGCTGGAGTGCAATGGTGCGATCTTGGCTCACCGCAACCTCCGCCTCCCGGGTTCAAGCAATTCTCCTGCCTCAGCCTCCCAAGTAGCTGGGACTACAGGCGTGTGCCACCATGCCCAGCTAATTTTTGTATTTTTTAGTAGAGATGAGGTTTCACCTTGTTGACCAGGATGGTCTTGATCTCTTGACCTCGTGATCCACCCGCCTCGGCCTCCCAAAGTGCTGGGATTATAGGCGTGAGCCACTGCGCCCAGCTAAATTTTGTATTTTTAATAGAGACAGGGTTTCACCATGTTGGCCAGGCCAGACTCGATCTCCTGACCTCGTGATCTGCCCATCTCAGCCTCCCAAAGTGTTGAGATTACAGGCGTGAGCCTCCACACCCGGCCTAATTTTTGTATTTTTAGTAGAGATGGGGTTTTGCCACTTTGGCCAGGCTGATATAGAACCCTTGACCTCAGGTGATCCGCCTGTCTTGGCCTCCAAAGTGCTGGGATTACAGGCATGAGCTACTGTGCCTGGCCAATGTAACTGGTTTCTAAGAGTTTAGCCACAGTAGCTTCTAGAGATAGGATATTAGATTTAGTGGGTGGGAAGAGGCCTGGATGTTGGTCTTTCCAGAGCTTAAAGTTCCTAACACTTTGCTTTGTGAGGAAGTTTACCTTTTGGCTGGAACCAGATGGCACTGAGGAGAAGAATGAGAACCACCTTATTCTGAAAAATACTTTCATCTCATCCAGTAATTTGGGCTAAAAAATGGAAATATGTTGATGACTTGAAGTGGTGCAAGAATGGACAAGTCAGGGACGTCATTGGGAACATGGATGAGATTGTAAGCATTGGTACATAGCCCTGTTTCCTGGCTTTTTTGAGAGAAATATCTAATTTTCCTATTTTTGGTTGGTGACTTCTGACACTAGAGTAGCCCTGGTGTTGTATTTTAGATATCCCAGACTATATCAGACTACCTGAGTATACTGGAGTTACTTGTTATCCCCCTATTCTATACCCAATAAACTCAGTTTGGGGTTTCTTAAGTCACTTGTTTTATTTCCTATTCACTGGCAAGTATTACTTATCTGCACACAACACCTCAAGACTGGAAGTTTCTCTCTTGTCAACAGAGTAATTAGCATGAGTTCTCTGTTTGGGCCTGCCACTCTGTCACACATCTGTCTCATGTCATCTTCTTATTTCTTTTTTTTTTCCCCTTTTTTTTTGGAGACAGAGTCTCGCTCTGTCACCACGGATGGAGTGCAGTGGCATTATCATAGTTCATTGCAGCCTTAAACTCCTGGGCTCAAGTATGCTTCCATCTCATCCTCCGAAGTAGTTGGGACTTACAGGCACATGCCACCATGCCCAGCTAATTTTTTATTTTTTCTAGAGACAGGGTCTCCTTGTGTTGCCCAGGCTGGCTGGTCTCAAACTCCTGGGCTCAAGCAATCCTCCCACCTCAGCCACCCGGCGTGTTGGGATTACAGGCATGAGACTGCCCAGTCAATATCCTTTTCTTATCATACTCTCAGGATTAGGACATTTTGTAGGTATTCATTCCTACGATCTTGCCATGACCATCTCTTGCACACATACAGCCCATCAACCCAACACACACATACACTATTTCCCACTCTAATAGGGATAATTTTAGACTTTCATATATTCATTCAAGACAGTACCTGCCATGCTGCAGGTATTGTATTTTGGCTTCAGAGAGATAGGAAGGTGAATGAGACATGGTGTTTATTGTTAGGAAGGGAAATAATATTTATGTATATGGGAATACCTTTATTGCAAGGTATAATATGGAGTAAGAAACGAGAGAGGCTTATAGTGCTAAGGAAATAGAGTGAAAAGAGATCATTTTGCTAAATGATATCGAAGATATTCTGAGTGAGAATTTTATGAAACAGAGCACAGGGCACTCAAGATGGAAGGAACAATAGGACCAGAAGTTTGGAGACAGAAAAGCTTATTTGAAGGCATATTTGGGGATTAATATAAATTAAGTCTGAAAGGTAGAGTGAGATCAGATTATAGGAGTATTGTGGGTTTATGTAGATCTGAGTATGAATCCTGGGGCAGCCATCAAATAATTTTATATCACGGGGGAAGCTAAACTTCTCTAATCCTTAGTTTCTTCATCTGTAAAATGGAGTTAATGCCAAGTACTCCAAATTAACGTTGAAGTTAAATGAAAATGTTTGCAAAGTTGGAGGACTCACACATCCCAATTTCTTTTTTCACTGTTGCCCAGACTGGAGTGCAGTGACCCTATCTTGATTCACTGTGACCTTCACCTGACTCAGGCTCAAGTGATCCTCCCACCTCCGCCTCCCAGGTAGCTGGGACCACAAATTCGAGCCAACATGTCCAGCTAATTTTTGTATTTTTTGTAGAGGCAGGGTTTTGCCATGTTGCCCAGGCTGGTCTTGAACTCCTGAGCCCAAGAGATCCACCCTTCTTAGCCTCCCAAAGTGCTCGGATTACAGACATGAGCCACTGTGCCTGGCCCCCAATTTCAAAACCTATAATCATTACATACTTACCAGTTCAGTATCCCTAATCTGAAAACCTGAAATGCTCCCGCGAGCATTTCCTTTTAGTGCTGTGTCAGCACTGCAAAAGTTTCAGATTTTGGAACATTTTGGATCTCAGTGCTCAGAAGGCTTTGGATTTTGGAGCTTTTTGAATTTAGGATTTTTGGATTAGGGATGCTCACCCTGTACAAAATAGTAGTAAAGACAATGTGATACTGGCATAGAATAGACATATGTTAGTGCAATAGAATTGAGAATTGTCTTAGTCTGCTTGGGCTGCTGTAACAAAATACTGCAAACCGTGTGGCTTGTAAACATCAGAAATTTATTTTCCACATTCCTGGAAGCTGGAAAGTCCAAGATAAAGGCACTGGCAGATTTGGTGTCTGGTGTTCTTACTGTGGAAGGGGTGCAAGGGGTGGAAGGGGTGACTGAGCTCCCTCTTTCCTCTCTTCCAAGGAGACTAATCCCATTCTTGAGGTCTCTGCTCTCATGACCTATTCATTTCCCAAAGGTCCCACTTCCTAAAGCCAGAAGTTAGGACTTCAACATGTAAATTTGTTGAGGGGGGTGGCGTGAGGGGAGAGGGGCGGAGGAGGAGCACAAAACATTCAGACCATAACAAGTATAGCGGGGCATGATGGTTCACGCCTGTAAACTCAGCACTTTGGGAGGCCAAGGCAGGCAAATCGTTTGAGCTCAGAAGTTTGGGACCAGTGTGGGCAACATTTCGAAACCCCTTCTCTAAAAGAAATACAAAAAAATTAGCCGGGCATGGTGACACGCGCCTGTAGTCCTGGCTACTTGAGGGGCTGAGGTGGGAAGATCGCTTGAGCCCAGAAGGTCAAGGCTGCAGTGAGCCAAGATTGTGCCACTACACTCCAGCCTGGGTAAAAAAGTGAGACCTTGTCTTTAAAAAAGAAAAAAAACCTTATTTGATTTTTTGACAAGGGTACATAAACAATTAATTGGGAAAAGAATAGACTTTTCAACAAATAGTGCTGGGACAACTGGATATCCATGTGCAGAATAATAAAGTAATACCCTCACCTCATATAATATACAAAGATTATCTCAGAATGGTTCAAATACCTAAAACTAAAACTCTTGAAAGAAAATACAGGGTAAATCTTCATGAACTTGTATTTGTCAATGTTTTCTTAGATATGACACTAAAACCACAAGCAACCAAAATAAAAATAAATAGACTATCAAAATTTAAAATGTTGGGCCAGGTACTGTGGCTCACACCTGTAATCTCAACATTTTAGGAGGCCAAGACAGGAAGACTGCTTAAGCCCAGGAGTTCAAGATGAGCCTGGGCAACATAGACCTATCTCTACAAAAAAAGTAGAACAAATTAGCTGGGTGTGGTGGCGCATGCCTGTAGTCACACTACTTGGAAGGCTGAGGTGGAAAGATTGCTTGAGCCTAGGAGATTGAGGCTGCAGTGAGCTGTGATCACACTCCAGCCTGGGTGACAGAGCGAGATTCTTTAAAAAAAAAAAAAAAAAAAAAAGTGAAGCAGAGAAAATATTCATGAATCATATATCTGATAAGGGACCTACAACTTAAAAGGACAAATAACCCAATTAAAAAATAGGCAAATGATCTGAACAGTCATTTCTCCAAAAAAGATGTACAAATGGCCAATAAGTACATGAAAAAAAATGTTCAACATCATCAGTCATTAAGAAATACAAATTAAAACTACAATGAGATACCACTTCATACCCACTATGATGGCTATGATAAAAAAAAAAATAAAGATGGTAACAAGTGTTGATTAGGATGTGAAGAAATTGTAACCTTCATACACTGCTGGTGGGAGTGTAAAATGATGCAGCCAATTTGGAAAAGAGTCTGGCAGCTCCTTAAACAGTTAAACATTGAGGACCAGGCAATGATGACTCACACCTGTAATCTCAGCACTTTGGGAGGCTGAGCTAGGAGTATTGCTTAAAGCCAGGAGTTTGAGACCAGCCTGGGCGACAAATCAAGACCCTGTCTCTTAAAAAAAAAAAAAAGTTAAACATTGACTTACCATTTGACTCAGCAGTTTCGCTCATATGTTCGTACCCCTGAGAAATGAAATCATATGTATGTAAATATTCATAGCATTATTCATAACAGCCAAAAGATAAAAACAATCCAGATATCCATCAGCTTATGAATGGATAAGCAAAATATAAATCCTTACAAGGAAATATTATTTGACTGTGAAAGTAAAAAAAAATAACTGATTCATGCTATAACATGAAAGCGAATTACAAAAGACCACATATTGTACAAGTTCATTTATATGAAATGTTAAGAATAGGCAAGTCGGCCGGGCGTGGTGGCTCACGCCTGTAATCCAAGCACTTTGGAGGCCAAGGCGGGCGTATCACCTGAGGTCGGGAGTTCAAGACCAGCCTGACCAACATGGTGAAACCCCATCTTGTTAAAAAAATAAATAAATAAAAATAAAAATAAAAAAAGAATAATAGGCAAGTCTATGGAGACAATGTAGATTAGTGGCTGCATATGGAGGGGGAGGATGAGGTTATTGAGGGTGATGGGTAAAGGGTATGGGATATAACCATTCTAAAATTGATTGTGGTGATGGATGTACAACTCTTGAGTGTACTAAAAATCATTGAATTGTACACATTGTATAAGTGAATTATATTTCAATAAAGCTGTTACCAAATTTTTTTAAATCTTAGAGAATGTAAAAAATAAGGATATTTAAATCTTTAACACAGTATCTAGCAAATATTATGTCCTTAATAGTAGCTATTGTTTGATAAATACCATTTTGAATTTTGCTTAGTAACAGATTGAACTGGCATTAGTGTGTAAGATGGTTTGGTGATGGAAAAACCAGTCAGGACACTATTGTCATGGTTCAGACGAGAGACAATATAGGTGTCAGCTAAGATTATATCAGTAGGTATGGAAAGCAAGTGGTAATTTTTAACTACAAGTAAGTGGTGACATTTTGCAGATAGAACATGAAAGTAAAATCTACAGGATTTGTTTACTGATTGTGGCGGATGAAGAGTGATGTATCTGTCGGCCAGAATATAATTAAAAACTATGTAGTAACAAGTGGCACAAAAATATCCAATTTAGTAGAATGGTGGTGATAGTAGTACAAAAAAGTCCAAATGCCGCCAAGCTTGTTGTCAAATGCTGAGGATTTTAAAATGGTTTCTGCCCTTAATAGGAGACTGATATAATCAAGGACAATATAATGGAGTTATATTTTCTAATGTCGGCATATGAAATGAAAAAAATATTTTCAAAACTACCTTTGAAAATCCTTTAGGGTAGCACATGGGGTCCTCTCAGTAGTTCTATCAGAGCCAGTTTTTTCCAGTGTTGGAAATAAATCTGATTTGGCTGATCACCAGATGAAGTAGTTGGCTTGGGTTTTGGGGGCCCTATTGTAGTCAATCAGACAATCGGTTATTTATCAAACACTTAATAATAGGCTCTAAAGATATCCCTGTTCTCGAGGAGCTTACATTCTAATGGGGGAGACAAACTGTAAACACAGATTTTCAGATGCTTTTAAGTGCTATAAGGAAAATTAAATAATGAGCATAGCTGGTAGTGGTGGTTGTGTTGGTGGCAGCTACTAATGCTACAATGTTCAGGAAGTACCTCTCTGAGGAGATGACATTTACTTTTTTGAGACAGTCTGGCTCTGTCGCCTTAGGCTGGAGTGGAGTAGCAAGATCTTGGCTCACTGCAACCTCTGCCTCCCGGGCTCAAGTGATTCTCCCCTGTGAGCCTCCCAAGTAGCTGTGATTACAAGTACATACTACCATGCCTCACTAATTTTTGCATTTTATTGTAGAGATGGGGTCTCACCATGTTGCCAGGCTAGTCTCCAACTCCTGGGTTTAAGTGATCTGCCTGCCTTGGCCTCCCAAAGTGCTAGGATTACAGGTGTGAGCCACTGTGCCCAGCCAGGAGACGACATTTGAGATGACACCATGGAGAACATTCCCAGTAGAAGCAATAGCAAGTACAAAGGTCCTGAGAAACTCTGGTGCATTTGGTCACCAGCTTGGTATGTTTGAACCGAAGGCCACTGTGTTCAGAGGTTAGTGATTAGAAAGTGAAAAGGGATGAGATGAGGGATATAGGCAGGGACCAGATTATCTAGGGCCTAATAGACCATCATCAGGAGTTTGGATTTTATTCTGGTTCCAGTGAAAAGCTATTAAAGAAGTTTAATCATGGGAATAACATGACCCAGTTTATTCTTTAGGAAGATCACTCTGACTCAGGGTTTCCTCTGCCTCCCAGGTTCAAGCAATTCTTCTGCCTCAACCTCCAGAGTAGCTGAGACTTCAGGCATACACCGAACTAATTTTTGTATTTTTAGTAGAGACAGGGTTTCACCATGTTGGCCAGGATGGTCTCAATCTCTTGACCTTGAGATCCGCTTGCCTCAGCCTCCCAAAGTGCTGGGATTACCGGTGTGAGCCACTGTGCCCGGACAACTCAGGGTTTCTTAACATCAGCACTATTGACATTTTCGGGCTGAATAATTCTTTTCGTAGGGACTGTAAGATGCTTGCAGCATCCTACAACATTGTAGGCATTGTAGGAAACGTACTTTGTTTAGAAACCTTGGCCTTCACCCACTAGGTGCTAGTAACCCCACCACCTTCCCTGAGTTGTGACAACCAAAAATGTCTCCATACATTGTCAGGACAAAATTACTATTCTAATGGAACAAAAAGAAAAAGGATATGTACTTAAATATCAGACTCCAGGCCAGGTGTAGTGGCTCACCCCTGTATCCCAGCACTTTGGGAGTGCTTCAGGTGATCCACCCGCCTTAGCTTTGAGGCTGAGGCGGGTGGATCACCTGAAGTCAGGAGTTCTCCTGGCCAACATGGCGAACCCCCATCTCTCTTAAAAATACGAAAAATTAGCCGTGGTGGTGGACGCCTGTAATCCCAGCTACTTGGGAGGCTGAGGCAGAATTGCTTGAACCCGGAAGGCAGAGGTTGCAATGAGCCAAGATGGTGCCATTGTATTCCAGCCTTGGCAACAGAGAGAGACTCTGTCTCAAAAAAACAAAACAAAAAAACCAGACTCTGACACAGTGGGATGTTCACGTTAGAAGCATAATGGCTCTTATTTCATATGAACTCTGGAATATATGATGGCTTTCAGAGATGTTAAGCAGGGTGCGGTGGCTCATGCCTGTAATCCCAACACTTTAGAAGGCCTAGGCGGGTGGATCGCTTGAGGCCAGAAGTTTGAGACCAGCCTGGCCAACATGGCAAAACCCCGTCTCTACTAAAAATACAAAAAATTAGCTGGGTGTGGTGGCACATGCCTGTAATCCCAGCTACACGGGAGGCTGAGGCATGAGAATCGCTTGAACCCGGAGGCAGAGGTTGCAGTGAGCCTAGATCACGCCACTGCACTCCAGCCTGGGTGATAAAGTGAGACTCTGTCTCCAAAAAATATATAAAAAATGAAGAAAAATGGTCCAGTTGAATTACAGAAAAGCAGCTCAGGAAGAGTTTTTTGGAGCAAAAGGGAGATGAGCAACCTTGGAAACAAGTCTAATTAGATGAATAATTGTTAAAAGATGAGCAGTGTTTTCTAGACAGAGGAAGCATGAGGAAAGGGTCTCTGATCCTGGAATGCCTTTTATGCCAGGAAGAAAGCAAGAATTGAAAGGATGAAATGGCAAATGTCGTGGTAGACTATTGGACTATTCCTGCAGCTCAGAAAAGTGGCCTGGAAATAAGAGGTTTGGCAAATATCCTGTTATGGTGGTAATTAAGGCAGAGGGAGGGTTTGGGGCAAGCTCACCAAGGGAACTCTGTAGAATGAAGAATAGTAAGTCTTCTCAGGGAATGCTTAAATCCTGGAGGTCTCTGGGGTAGGTAGGACAGAAAGTCCTGTTATTTGCCAGGTAGACAGACTGTTGGGCATCTGGGAATTAATGCTGGTCACCCAAAGAGTTGTGCAGCTTTGTTTACCATTGTTAAATGAGGCAGTGGCTCAAATACTTTTCTCTCCACACCCCTATTTGGAAGCCATGTATATTTTGCTTGCTCTTCCCATTTAAAATCGTAATCCATTCTATTCCACCCCCATGAGGAAGCTTTTGGGTAGAAAAGTGTGTGGAGGAATAAGTAAGTTGATGTGTATCAGGTGTGCAAACTTTAGTGCGCATCAGAACCCCCTGGAGGGCTTATTAAAACAGATTGCTGGGCACCACCCCAGGAGTTTGATTCAGTAGGTCTAAGGTGGAGTTCAATAATCTGCATTACTAACAGGTTTCCAGGTGATGCTGCTGTTCCGGAGACTACACCCAGAAACTACCTTAATTCACTGTAAAATGTAGCTGATTGGTTTTTGCTCTGGAATAGGAACTCCTTAATGAGTTTAATATATTGATCTGAACCCTTGTAATTGCCCCAAATACTTAATACTATGTGTGTTTAATGCTCTAGCACACGAGGGGAGCCTAGAATCACCTAACAACTCCCTTCGGGAGTGATTCTGATTAGTGCATCTCCAGTTCCGACTAAGATTTCCCACAAATATTAATTATTTTCACAGGAGGCTAATAAGAAATGCCGTCTTTGTCCCCAAAAAATACCTGGAGGACGGCATTTCAGAGGCAAAGAGGCTGTACCAGTCTCCCAGTCTCAGCCCTTCTCTGCCGCCCACCACTGAAGGGGCCCCGACTACCCCCGTGAGTGCTGCAACTTCCTAGGTGACTTGAGGTAGCCTTAAAAGGGATTGGCGCAGGGTCCTTGCGACAGAGAAATGTGATTAAAAATCAGCTGGGCCACCCAAAGGGAGCGTCTTTTCCATCAGGTAGAGCCGAGGGGCGGGGCTCAGGGACAGCCCCCTTCCGGCGCCGCCCTCTCTGGCTCCGGGGGCGTTCCCGCTGCAGCCGCGATCCTAACGGGCTCGCGAGACGCCCCGCCCTCCCTGGGCTCGCCCCCGGCTCCATTTTGCAGACGACCAGGTTTGGCTGTGACGCTGCTGCCGGGGTCAGGTGAGGCGCGGCGCCCCCTCTCCTCTTCCCAACTCCTCGTCCGCCTCTGTCGTCTCGCCCCCAGCCTGCTCTGTGTGCCGCCGTCCCAGAGCTGGTGGGACGTGGCGGCAGGGCCATGTGGACCTCCCGGATGGCTACGACTCGGTGTGCGCGTTTCGGAGCCGGGCTGCCGGCCAGGGTGTGTTGGGGTGGCGTGGATGAGGCGGCCGGCCCGGCTTGCAGGAAGACTGGAAGCCGTTCGGTCCGTACGGAAATCCCAGGGACCAGTGGCGCCCCGCCCTCGGGCAGGTGAAGGGGCTGAGGCCGGAGCGTGGCCCAGCCGCCTCGCGGGAGCCCGAGTAGGTAAACGCACGGACAGTGCTAAAAGTGGTCTGGCTGGTTGGTGGTGGCTGTACTTTCCGGTGACACAGCGAATTTAGGGAAACTTGGGAAATTTTTACTGTGCTTAGTGAACCAGGCCAAGGTTGTACGCTGACTCTTGTTTACAGTTCTTGGAAACTATTCTAGAATAGCATTCCAGATTTGATTCCTGTTCCCCAACCAGCAGCAAATGTGTGTTGAAATTAGCTCATCCTGTGCAAACACTGCCCAAGGAAACCAAGATGCCAAGGTAGATGGCTGATGTCTACCCTAAAGTGACAGAAATGACGCTATCTTCCGACTGCCTTAAATGCCCTAATTTTTGCTAGCTGATTGCCCGCTAATCTGCTAAATGTGTCTGAATTAGTTGATGAGTGTAATGAGTTAGCTTCCAGGCAAGGAAGAAGTTTCAAGCACTAAGTAGGTAGAAGAGAGAATTTTGGCCACTGCAAACTTTCAGTCCTTTTCAATGAGGACTGCCTTTCAGTCCTCACTGGTGGGTGGCTACCTACCTGTCCGTGCAGAGGACTAGCCATGCCTCCACTTTCTCCAAATCGCTGACTGATTTAAATGATCCTACCGGTTTTGCAAAGTTGTATTCGCTGTTGCATATCTTCAGTCACCCTTCCTGTTTCATGTAATTTTTTCCCCCCATAAATTTGCAACAGCTGCCTCTTGGGTTCCTGGGCTTCATGCCATCTATGAGAAACAGTGAGACCCAGCCCTTTTACTAACTGACTCACTGGGTGGAGATGGTTTGAAGAACCAAGAATGATTTTCTAGTGTTTTGAAAGTGGTTGCTAACAGAGAATGTTAAAAAAGAAAAAAAAAAAAAGCAGTTCTGGTTCACCAGTTTATATCACTTGGGCAAAGTTAAGAAATTTGTCTGGTTACTCTGGGCGTTACTTAGCTTTTTACAAAAACTTTTAAAATCTGCCTCTTGAATAGATGATATATGCTCATTTCTAAAAGAGCTAAAGGTACATTGAAAAGTAAGTCTCCTCTGTTGTGTCCCAGCTCTTCATCCAGGAAGCAGTCACTGTTTTCTACTTCCTTGAGTGTCCTTTCAGAGATATTCAATAGGTCAGAATCAGTGCAATTTTTACATATATGGCTGCAGATTATGCAATTTTTCCCTTTGCTTTTTTTTTTCCACCTAATTTGTGTTAGAGATGGTTTCATATATGGGTAAAGAAAACAAAAAAGCTGACTCATTTTTAATAACCACATAACACTTTCTTGTATGGCTCTCCATAATCTAATTTCACCTGTTCCTCCTTTTTTAAAAATTTAAGCGGCGGCTGGGCACAGTGGCTCACACCCATAATCCCAGCACTTTGGGAGGTTGAGGTGGGTGGATCACTTGAGGTCAGGAGTTTGAGACCAGCCTGGCCAACATGGCGATACCCTGTCTCTACTAAAAATACAAAAATTAGCCGATTGTGGTGGTGCCCTCCTGTAGTCCCAGCTACTTGGGAGGCTGAGTCAGGAGAATCGCTTGAACCTGGGAAGCAGAGGTTGTAGTGAGCTGAGATCATGACACTGCACTCCAGCCTGAGTGACAGAGCGAGACTCTATCTCCAAAAAATAAAATAAAATTTTGATAGCTTTTGGAGTACAAGTGGTGTTTTGTTACATGAATGAATTATATGCTGGTGAATTCTGAGATTTTAGTCACCTGAGCAATGTACACTGTACCTAATGTGTAGTTTTTTATTCCTCTCTTTCACCCTCCCCTTTTTGAGTCTCTAAAGTTCATTGTATCACTTCGTACCTATGCCTTTGCATAGTCGTAGCTTAGCTCCCACTTATAAAGTGAGAACATAGAGCTTTTGGTTTTCCACTCCTGTGTTTCTTCACCTAGAAAAATGGCCTTCAACTTCATCCAAGTTGCTGCAAAAGACATTATTTCGTTCCTTTTAATGGCTGAGTAGTATTCCATGGTGTATATATACCACATTTTCTTTATCCGCTCGTCAGTTGATGGGCACTTGGGTTGGTTCCACATCTTTGTAAGTGTGAATTGTGCACTATAAATATATATGTGCAAATGTGTTTTTCATATAATGACTTCCTTTCCTTTGGGCAGATACCCAGCAGTGGAATTTCTGGATCGATGTTGTATCTATTTTAGCTCTTTAAGGAGTTGCCATACTGTTTTCTGTAGAGGTTGTATAGCAGTGTAATAAGTGGTCCCTTTTCCCCACATCCACACCAACATCTATTGTTTTTTGACTGAATCTTGCTCTTGTTGCCCAGGATGGAGTACAATGGCCTGATCTCAGCTCATCCCAACCTCCACCTCCTGGGTTGAAGTGATTCTTCTGTCTCAGCTTCCTAAGTATCTAGATTACAGGCATGCGCCACCACATCTGACTAATTTTGCATTTTTAGTAGAGACAGGGTTTCTCCATGTTTGTCAGGCTGATCTCAAACTCCTGACCTCAGATGATCCATCCACCTTGGCCTCCCAAAGTGCTGGGATTACAGGTGTGAGCCACTGCACCCAGCCGTATTTTGATGTTTTAATAATGACCATTCTTCTAGGAGCAAGGTGGTATCTCATTGTGGTTAATTTGCGTTTCCCTGATGATTAATGATGTTGAACATTTTTTTCATGTTTGTTGGCCATTTGTATATCTTCTTTTGAAAAATGTCTATTCATGTCATTTGCCCACTTTTTAATGTAATTTTTTTTCTTTGTGATTTGAGTTCTTGTAGATTCTGGATACTAGTCCTTTGTTGGATGCATAGTTTGCAGAAAATATCTGCATTGTGTATATTTTCTCCCATTCTGTGGGTTGTCTGTTACTCTGTTGGTTATTTCTTTTGCTGTGCAGAAGCTTTTTAGTTTAATTAGGTCCCATTTATTTTTGGTTTTGTTGCATTTGTTTTTGGAGTCTTAGTCATGAGTTCTTTGCCTAGGCCAATGTCTAGAAGACTTTTTCCAGTGTCGTAGACTTTTTATAGTTTCAGGTGTTATATTTAAGTCTTTGATCAAATTGAGTTGATTTTTGTATAGGGTGATAGATCGGGATCCAGTTTCATTCTTCATGTGGCTAGCCAGTTTTCCTAGCACCATTCATTAAATAGGGTGTCCATTCCCCAATTTTTGTTTTTGTGTGCTTTGTTAAAGAGCAGTTGGCTCTATGTATTTGGCTTTATTTCTGAGTTCTCTATTCTGTTTCATTAGTCTATGTGCCTACTTTTATACCAGTACCATGCCATTCTGGTAGCTGTAGGCTTGCAGTATATTTGAAATCTGATAATGTGATGTTTCCAGATTGTCTGGAGGAAGAGGAAGAATTTTAGGATTGTTCTAATTCTGTGAAAAATGATGTTGGTATTTTGATGGGAATTGCATTTAGTCTGTAGATTGCTTTGGGCAGTATGATCATTTTCACAATATTGATTCTTCCAATTCATGAGCATGGGATGACTTTCCATTTGTTTGTATTGTCTATGATTTCTTTTGGCAGTCTTTTGTAGTTCTCCTTGTAGAGATCTGTCATCTCCTTGGTTAAGTGTATTCCTAGGTATTCTATTTTTTTTTTTTTTTTGTAGCTGTTGTGAAAGGAATTGAGGGCCAGGCATGGTGGCTCACACCTGTAATCCCAGCACTTTGGGAGGCCAAGGTGGGCGGGTCACCTGAGGTCAGGAGTTCGAGACCAGCCTGGCCAACATGGAGAAACCCCATCTCTACTAAAAATAGAAAAAATTAGCCAGACATGGTGGCACATGCCTGTAATCCCAGCTAACTCGGGAGGCTGAGGCAGGAAAATCGCTTGAACGAGGGAGGCAGAGGTTGCAGTGAGCCGAGATACCATTGCAGTCCAGCCTGGGCAACAAGAGCGAAACTGTCTTGGAAAAAAAAAAAGGAATTGAGTTCTTTATTTGATTCTCAGCTTAGACATTGTTGATATATAGCAGTGCTACTAATTTGTGTACATTGATTTTCTAACCTGAGACTTTACTGAATTCATTTATCAAATCTAAAAGTCTTTGGGAGTCTTTAGGATTTCCTTAGTATACAGTCATATCATCTGCAAACAGTCATAGTTTGACTTCCTCTTTTCCAATTTGGATGCGCTTTATTGCTTTCCCTTGACTAGTTGCTCTGGCTAGTACTTCCAAAACTATGTTGAACAGGAGTGGTGACAGTGGGCATCCTTGTCTTGTTCTTGTTCTCAGGGGGAATGCTTTCAACTTTTCCCCATTCAGTATGATGTTGGCTTTGTTAAATATGGCTTTCATTATTTTGAGTTAGGTCCTTTCTCTGCTTAGTTTGTTGAGAGTTTTTATTGTAAATCAGTGCTGGATTTTGTTGAATGCTTTTTCTGCATCTATTGAGATGATCGTGTGGGTTTTGTCTTTAATTCTTTTATGTGATGTATCACATTTATTGACTTAGATATGTTAAATCATTCCTGTATCCCTGGGATGTCACCTGTCCCTTATTGATGGACGTTCAGATGGTCTTTGACCTCTTCCTATTACAAAAATGCTGTAATGAGTAGCCTTGTACATACATCATTTTGTCCTCTTGCAAGTATTTCTATAATATATATTCCTAGAAATGGAATTGCATTCTAGTCTTTTATATAATTATTCTTCAAAATGTACCAAAATTCACTTTCTTAAAATTGCTTTAGGCCAGACTCAGTGGCTCACTCTTGTAATCCCAGCACTTTGGGAGGCCGAGATGACCGGATCACCTGAGATCGGGAGTTCAAGACTAGCCTGACCAACATGGTGAAACCCTGTCTCTACTAAAAATACAAAATTAGCTGGGTGTAGTGGTTCATGCCTGTAATCCCAGCTACTTGGGAGGCTGAGCCAGGAGAATCGCTTGAACCTGGGAGGCAGAGGTTGTGGTGAGCTGAGATCGTGCTATTGCACTCCAGCCTGGACAACAAGAGCAAAACTCCGTCTCAAAAAAAATTGCTTTAATTTTTATTATATGCAGATAGTCTTTGCCTTATTTTCATTCTTGTTGACATAATTCCTCTAGGCTTTTTTTTTTTTTTTTTTTTGAGACGGAGTCTTGTTCTGTTGCCTAGGCTGGAGTGCAGTGGTACAATCTCAACTTACTACACCCTCTGCTGCCCGGGTTCAAGCGATTCCCCTGCCTCAGCCTCCTGAGTAGCTGGGACTACAGGTGTGCACCACCACGCCTGGCTAATTTTTTTATATTTTAGTAGAGATGGGGTTTCACCATGCTGGCCAGGATGGTCTCAATCTTCTGACTTTGTGATCTGCCTGTCTCGATCTCCCAAAGTGCTGGGATTGTAGGCATGAGCCACCTCATCCAGCCTCCTCTAGGCTTTTAAAGGTAAGATTTAATATAGTAGCTAAAGAATTTAGATATAGGTCTTGTCACTGGAACAATTCCTTGAGACTTAGAAACTTAAATTGCTTATGCAGTCTTTGGTCCTGTAACTGCTGATTGCCTTTTAAATTACTATTAATTTATCTCACAAATTATTTTCAGATTTTTATCCTTTCTTTCGACCTGACCCTTTTATCCTTGGTCTGTCTACTCTTTCTTTTCCTTTCCTTCCTCTGTCCCCTCCCCTCCCCTCCCCTCCCCTCCCCTCCCCTCCTTCCCCTCCCCTCCCCTCCCCTCCTTCTCCTCCCCTCCCCTCCTTCCCCTCCCCTCCCCTCCTTCCCCTCTCCTCTCCTCCCCTCCCCTCCTTCCCCTCCCCTCTCCTCCCCTCCTTCCTTTCCCCTCCCCTCCTTCCCTTCCCCTCCCCTCCTTCCCTTCCCTTCCCTTCCCCTCCCCTCCCCTCCTTCCCCTCCCTTCCCTTCCCCTTCCCTCCCCTCCTTCCCCTCCCTTCCCCTCCTTCCCTCCCCTCCCCTCCCCTCCCCTCCCCTCCCCCTTTTTGAGACAGACTGGAGTGCAGTGATGCAAACAAGACTCACTGCAGCCTGGACCTCCTGGGCTCAAGCAATTCTCCCACCTCAGCTTCCTGAATAGTTTGGACTACAGGTGTGTGCCACCGCACTGAGTAATTTTTAAAACTTTTTTGTTGGGACGAGGTCTTACTGTGTTGCCCAGGAGGGTCTTGAACTCCTGGGGTCAAGCAGTCCTCCCACCTTGGCCTCCCAGAGTTTTGGGATTATAGGCATGAGCCACTGCGCCCAGCCTATCTGACCATTCTTTAGAGCTTTTGCCCCTCCTTTACTCCTTATACCAACCAGGCTTAGAAAAGAAAAAAGCAGGGCCAGGCGCGGTGGCTCAAGCCTGTAATCCCAGCACTTTGGGAGGCTAAGGCAGGTGGATCACGAGGTCAAGAGATCGAGACCATCCTGGTCAACATGGTGAAACCCCGTCTCTACTAAAAATACAAAAAATTATCTGGGCATAGTGGCGCGTGCCTGTAATCCCAACTACTTGGGAGGCTGAGGCAGAAGAATTGCCTGAACCCAGGAGGCGGAGTGAGCCGAGATCACGCCATTGCATTCTAGCCTGGGTAACAAGAGCGAAACTCCGTCTCAAAAAAAAAAAAGAAAAAAGAAAAAAAAATGTATCCTGTCCCTGTTTTTACATCCAGCCCTTTCGGATCCCAAATGAGTATTTTAGAATTAACTGGGTCAGTTTTCATATCATTTTATGTTTCTTGACTTATAGCCTTGATTCAGTCTTTGTGCACGTATTCTCAATTCAGCACATTTTTAGCTTCTAATCTGTGTTTCTGTCATAAGGGACACAACTTACTATCTCATTTTCCTATACTGTGTACTCAAAAGGCTGAATACTTTTTCTCAATCTTTCTATCAGAACCTAGGACAGTACATATTACATCGTTGGCTTTCATAAATGTTGAGTTGGATTTATTTGGCATCTTGATAGAAAAGAAATATGAATCATTTATAGCTGTATTGATGAAAAGTGCCAAAACATACATTTAAACATTTAGAAAATTAGGTGTAGATCTAGAAATGCGAAAGTATTCTGGTATCAAAGTGTGAATCACAGACCTGCAGAATCCACATCACCTGAAAGCTTTAGAAATGCAGAATCTCAGGCCCCATCCTGAAGCTACTGAATTAAAGTCTCTATTTTAACAAGAGCCCTAGGGATTCATATACACATTAAAGTTTGAGGCCGGGTGCAGTGGCTCACCCCTGTAATCCCAGTACTTTGGGAGGCCAAGGCAGGTGGATCACTTTTGGTCTAGAGTTCGAGACCAGCCTGGCCAATGTGATGAAACTAATGTGTATATGAATCCCTAGGGCTCTTGTTAAAATAGAGACTTTAATACAAAAAGTAACTGGATGTGGGTGGTGTGCACCTGTAGTCTCAGCTACTTGGGATGCTGAAGCAGGAGATCGCTGGAACCCAGAAGGTGGAGCCTGCAGTGATCCAAGATTCTGCTCCTGCACTCTAGCCTGGGCAACAGAGCAAGACTCCTATCTCAAAAAGAAAACATTGAGAAACACTATTTTAGTCGACTACATTGTTTAAAGAAGGAAGAGAGAAGACTTGAGCTAGATAAGTCAGGAGGGGTGAGTAAGCCCAGGCTTGAGGGCCAAGTCAGTTAAGAATGGCTTAAGCAAAGGAATGCTGGGAGTGGTTCAAGTGGTAGAGGTTTCACGTTGATGGTTAGGTGTTGGTAAGAAATGAATTAAATAGGTAAATAGAGACTGGGTGCAGAGGCTTATGCCTGTAATCCTAGCACTTTGGGAGGTGGAGGCAGGTGGATTGGAGTGAACCCAGAAGTTCAAGACTGGCCTGGGCAGCATGGTGAAACCCCATCTTTACTAAAAATACAAAAAATTAGCCAGGTGTGGTGGTGTGTGCCTGTAGTCCCAACTATTCAGGAGCCTGAGGTGAGAGGATCATCGGAGCCCAGGAAGTCAAGGCTATAGTGAGCTGATGTCACGCTGCTACACTCTAGCCTGGGTGATAGAGCAAGAACCTATCTCAAAATATACACATATAATAACAATAATTGGAGCCAGTACTAAGGAGATATGAATGTTAGACCAATTAATTTTCATTTGATACTCCAGCAGTAGTCGTTCATGATTTTTGAGCTGAAGAGCAATTTGCCGAAAGAGCAGAATTTTAGGAAAGTTTAGTGACAGTGATGAAATTGGGAAGGTGAGAGAGTATAAGGAAGAATATAACTAGAGAAGCAGTTTTGGCTGGGCGAAGTAGCTCATGCCTGTAATCCTAGCATTTTGGGAGGCTGAGGTGGGCCGATCAGGAGTTCAAGACCAGCCTGACCAACATGGTGAAATCCCGTCTCTGCTAAAACTACAAAAGTTAGCCAGGCGTGGTGGCAGGTGCTTGTTAATCCCAGCTACTCAGGAGGCTGAGGCAGGAGAATCACTTGAACCGTGGAGGTTGCAATGAGCCGAGATTGCACCACTGCACTCCAGCCTGGGCAACAGAGTGAGACTCCGACTCAAAAAAAAGGCACTTTTAGTAAGATAGGCATCAAGTGATGAAATTTGGTCTAACTATATGACAGAAATGACAGGGAGGCATTTCAAAGGACAGATAGAAAAATACTGAGTTTCTTACTATACTGGAGTATTAGATAATTTAAGTAGTGGTGCTATTGATAGATAAAGGATGTTAAGAGTGGCATGGTGGAGAAGGATGAGTATTTTATTTTACACCAGTACGGAAGTCCTCCTAACTGACTTCTATCTTAATCTGCTCCTTCTCTCAGTCTGTTCTGGTCATCATCCATCTCATAGTTACATCCCACTTTTGCCTTGCAAATAACATTGTTCTACTTTCTTGCCAATCTCTGTCTAGCACCTTTAAAAACCTAGTTTAAGCCTTTGATCATTCATTTACTCTCCACTTGTAGCAGTGTTTTCGTGTAGATGGCAAATAAGTGATTACTGACTTTATATAGATATATTTATCAGGTATACTACATCTGATCACTAATAGTATTTAGATTTTTTTTTTTTTATACAAAGTCTCGCTCTGTTACCCAAGCTGGAGTGCAGTGGCATGATCTCGGCTCACTGCAACCTCTGCCTCCTGGGTTCAAGTGATAATCCTGCGTCAGCCTCCTGAGTAGCTGGGATTATAGGCACATGCCACCATGCCTGGCTAATTTTTATATTTTCAGTAGAGACAGGGTTTCATCATATTGGCCAGGCTGGTCTCTAATTCCTGACCTCAGGGAGACCCACTCAGCCATTTTTTTATTTATTTAAATGATGTCTCACTGGGTCACCCAGACTGGAGTGCAGTGGTGCATTCTTGGCTCACTGCAACCTCCATGTTCCAGGTTCAAGCTATTCTGCCTTAGCCTCCCAAGTAGCTGGGATTACAGGTGACCACCACCACAACTGGCTAATTTTTGTATTTTTAATAGAGACAGGATTTCACCATGTTTGCCAGGTTGGTCTCTAACTGACCTCAAGTGATCCACTTGCATAGGCCTCCCAAAGTGCTGGGATTACAGGCATGAGCTACTGCGCCTGGCCCTATTTTATTTGATCAGCCTAAGAGGGTATTCTTTTGAATGTTTGTTTTTTTCTCTGTTTATTTGCATTTGCTTTAGGTTAATAGTGTTTTCTTCAGATGCAAAAGAAATAGGTAGGGATATTTGTTTTTATCTGCATTAGCTCCATTCATTTTACATGAGCTGTCTTTTCAAAAATGGACAGGAGAGTAATGAATCCCCATGTATTCATCACCCAGTGTGAATAATTATCAACTCCTGACTACTTGTTATGTCTGAATTCCTGCACTTTATCTAATATTCCTGCATATTATTTTGACACAAGTATCTGACATCATATCATTTTGTCTGTAAATATTTAGTGTCTATCTCTAAAAGATCAGGATACTTCAAAATACCATTATCACATCTAAAAAAAAATAGTAATATCTTAACATCACTTGATGTGCAGGTTGTTTACTTTTCCAAATGGAAATGAGCACCTTTTGAAGAACATAACTTTCAAACTCTCTGGTACAGACTGCAGTTTTTTGTTTGTTTGTTTTTTGAGAAAGAATCTTGCTCCAGTGCCCAGTCAGGAGTGTGGTGGTGCGATCTCAGCTCACTGCAATCTCTGCTTCCCAGATTGAAGTGATTCTCCTGCCTCAGTCTCCCGAGTAGCTGGGATTACAAGTGCCTGCCACCACGCCCAGCTAATTTTTTGTATTTCTAGTAGAGACGGGGTTTCATCATACTGGCCAGGCTGGTCTTGAACTGACCTTGTGATCCACCCGCCTTGCCTCCCAAAGTGCTGGGATTACAGGTGTAAGCCACCACGCCCAGCCGCCTATGTTCTTTTACTTGATTCTTACAACAACATCCTTAAGTAGGTACGTTTGTGTCCCATTTTATAGATGAAGAAATTAAAGCTTAAAAAGGCTAAGTAACGTCCTTTGAGAACCTAAGTAATTTGCCCATATTCACACTAGAAATCCAGGATGTTAGATGAAAAATTCTGTTGACAGGGCTGGTGAAAATGCAAATTGGTACAACCCCTGTAGAGGGGAATTGGCAGTATCACATTCATCTTTATCCCTTGTCTCAGCAATGCTGTTTCTAGGAATGTACCCCAAAGATAATATTGGCAAAATATACAGAGAGATACTCGTACATGGCTGTTCATAGCAAAACTGTTTGTAATGATTAAAAGACTAGAAACAACTCAGATGTCTGCCATTAAATAAGCCATGATACATCCACCCACACTGAAGTACTATGTAGGTTTTTTGTTTGTTTGTTTTGTTTTTTTGAGATGGAGTCCCACTCTGTTGCCCAGGCTGGAGTGCAGTTATGCAGTCTTGGTTCAGTGCAACCTTGAGCTCCTGGGTTCAAGCAATTCTCGTGTCTCAGCCTCCCCAGTGGCTGGGACTACAGGCATCTGTCACCACACCCAGCTAATTTTTGTATTTTTAGTAGAGACAGGGTTTCATCTTCTTGGTCAGGCTGGTCTTGAACTCCTGACCTAAGGTAATCCACCTACCTCGGCCTCCCAAAGTGCTGGGATTACACATGTGAATCACTGTGCCCGGCCTTTTTTTTTTTTTTTTCTTTTCTTTTTTTAAGAGAGATGGGGTCTCACTCTGTTGCCCAGGCTGGAGTGTAGTGGTGCGATCCTAGCTGATTGCCGCCTTGAAGTCTTGGGCTCAAGCGACTCTCCTGCCCAGGCTTCCAAATAACTGGGACTACAGGTGCACACCACCATGGCCGGCTAATTATTTTACTTTTTGTAGAGATGAGGGCTTTCTTTGTTACCCAGGCTGATCTCAAACTCCTGGCTGCAAGAGATTCTACTGCCTCAACCTCCCAAAGTGCTGGGATTTACAGGCATGAGCCACTGTGCCTGGCCTATGTTGTTGTTTTTAAAAAGGAATGTGTACACTATGGCTGATGGCCATAATAAGAGACAAAAGCCAAGTAAAGAAACAGTATGTTTTACGTAAGAATGGAATGGGCATACAAATATATACATATCAGCTTATGTACTTAAAGATAGGTGGATAACCCATAAAAGTAATCATTATATTTAGGAGATAGTAAGGGACAGGGGTAGAATTTAACTGATTTCTGAACATATTATGTTTTGTAGATTTGACTTTGGAACCCAGAAAATGGGTTTACATAATTATAAAACTAAATCAAAAAATTTTAAAACCTTAAAAGTGAAAATCAAAAGGAAACATATGGACCAAATGTGTGTCAAATTGGTAGCATAACTACACAGGAATTATTTTAAAAGTGTAGTTAAAACAGTAATTTGGGGCTGGGTGCGGTGGCTCACGCCTGTAATCACAACACTTTGGGAGGCTGAGGCAGGCAGACCACTGGAGCACAGAATTTGAAGACCAGTCTGGACAGTATGGTGAAACCCTAGCTCTACAAAAAATAAAAAAATTCACCAGGCATGGTGGTACATACCTGTGGTCCCAGCTACAGGGGGTGTTGAGGTGGGAGGGTCACTTGATCCCAGGAGGTCGAGGCTACAGCCTGCCGTGATTGCGCCACTATACTCCAGCCTGGGTGCCAGAACGAAAACTTGTCTCAAAAATAAAAAGTTTATAAAAAAGAAAGCTAGGGTTTAATCCGTATGTAGATGACTCCAAAATGTTAGCTCTTAACCATTGCACCATTGTTTCCCATAATGTGGTTATATCACCATATGACAGGATTTCTGTGGCACCTAGAAAGGACTTTTATTTTAATAGCTAAGTATTTATTTTAATATTACCTTCTATTTGTGATAAGAAAACTACTGGAAGTTTTCCATTTAGGAGTTTTCTAATTAAAAGTATGCTGATATTTAAAAGTGTGCTGATAGTAAGCACACTTTTAAAATAAAAGTAAGTAAAAAATTGGCTTAAAGAAAAACAGGTTGGCTGGGCATGGTGACTCATGCTTATAATCCCAGCACTTTGGAAGGCCGAGGTGGGTGGATCACCTGAGGTCAGGGGTTCAAGACCAGCCTGGCCAACATGGTGAAACTCTTGTCTTTACTAAAAATGCAAAAAATTAGTCGGGTGTGGTGGCAGATGCCTGTAATCCCAGCTACTCGGGAGGCTGAGGCAGGAGAATCACGTAGACCTGAGAGGCGGAGGTTGCAGTGAGCTGAGATCGCGCCACTGCACTGCAGCCTGGGCAACAAGGCAAGACTCTGTCTCAAAAAAATAAAAAAAAGAAAAATGGTTCATAAATAATAGTACTGGTAGAATTGAGATATGACAAATACTGTATGGCATGACAAAGTTGGAACCTTTACTAGGCTATACTGACTCCATTGGTGTGAATGATGAAATAAAGAAGCATTTAATAAGCTTTGCTTATATCCCTAATATCCATATTTTATCGCAGACTCTTTTGAAAAAGAAATATTTTACATAAAACCTTGTGTGTGTGTGTGTGTGTGTGTGTGTGTGTGTGTGTGTGTGTGTGTATCTGTATGTTTTCAAAGGCCTTAACCATTATAAGAAAGTACAGGCCGGGCGCGGTGGCTTATGCCTGTAATCCCAGCACTTTGGGAGGGAGGCGGGCGGATCACCTGAGGTCGGGAGTTTGAGACCAGCCTGACCAACATGGAGAAACCCCATCTCTACTAAAAATACAAAATTAGCTGGGCATGGTGGCACATGCATGTAATCCCAGCTACTTGGGAAGCTGAGGCAGGAGAATCGCTTGAACCTGGGAGGTAGAGGTTGCTGTGAGCCAGGATCCTGCCATTGTACTCCAACCTGGGCAACCAGAGCAAAACTCCATCTTAAAAAAAAAAGTTACAGAGAATTTTTTTTATTGTTGTTACAGAATGTCATACCCAGGCTATCCCCCAACAGGCTACCCACCTTTCCCTGGATATCCTGTAAGTATTGCCACTTAAAATACTAAAATACTTCACATCCTTAAAACAGGTGTTCTTTGGGACTGGACCATGTCAGATCTTACAGATATACTAGAGCAGGGGTCATAAACTCAAATGCTCAGAGGTACTGAGTAGAACAAGTGAGTAAAGGCAGTTGTGTGGGGGACTAGAAAGGTGTTGCTTCGTCTATGGAAAGTTGGCAGGTGCTTAGCACCATCCCTCCCTGTGTAGCCATAGAGGGAGGCACACTCAGTGTTGCTAGATATTTTAACCCTTCAAGTAAAGTCAGAAACTTGGGTTCTATGTGAAATTGCCCGAAGTTTCAAAATTTAGGAGTTAGCTTTAAAAAATGTTAACTGCTCTATGACCCAATAAAACATGGATAATAAACTAAATCCGTCCCTTGAATCACTGGTTCTTTGTTGTTTTTTTTTTTTTAAATACCCTTGAGTCATAGTATCACTGCTTCTTAACCTTTGTGTTAGAATGTTCAAAATAATTAAGGGTGTGGCTTGACCCAGAGATAAATTGCAGTGAATTTATAGTTCTGAGACTTGGAGTACATTTTATAAATGTGCTACTAAGTTTCACCTTGTTGATAGCTATGCTACTCTGAGGACTAAGAGCTGAGCCATAAGTAAGAATTATGCATTTCAGGTTTTTTTTTTTAATTATTTTTTTCTTTTTTTGAGATAAAGTCTTGCACTACGCCCAGGCTGGAGTGCAGTGGCATGATTTCAGCTCACCTCAGTGTCCGCCTCCTTGGTTCAAGTGATTCTCCTGCCTCAGCCACCTGAGCTGCTGGGATTATAGGCGCCTGCCACCGTATCTGGCTAATTTTTGCAGTTTTAGTAGAGATGGGGTTTCACCATGTTGGCCAGGCTGGTCTCAAACTCCTGACCTCAAATTATCTGTGCCTCTAGGCCTCCCAAAACGCTGGGATTACAGGTGTGGGCCACTGCACCTGGGCGCATTTCAGTTTTTTTATTTTTTATTTTTTTTTGAGATGGAGTCTTGCTCTGTCACCAGGCTGGAATGCAGTGGTGTGATATTGGCTCACTGCAACCTCTGCCTCCTGGATTCAAGCAATTCTCCTGCCTCAGCCTCCTGAGTAGCTGGGATTACAGGCATGTGCCACCATTCCCAGATAATTTTTGTATTTTTAGTAGAGATGGGGTTTCACCATGTTGGCCAGGATGGTCTCGATCTTCTGACCTCACGATCTGCCTGCCTTGGCCTCCCAAAGTGATGGGATTACAGATGTGAGCCACTATTCCCGGCCCGTTTATACTCATAACCGTGGGTCTGCTATCTAACCCTGGGAGAATTGGAAGAGGGGTCTATACAAGTTTATGATAATAAGTGTATCCTTATACAAAGTGATTATATAGTTCTGGTGAATTTATCTTAGGAGAGATGAGAATTATGGTTATGTTCCCAAGTCTCTGTGTATTAAACAGGGCTCTAGTAACCATTTCAGTCAGTGTAGGCTCATTGCTAAAACAGACAACTCCCAAATTTCAGTGACTCCACAATGAAAAAAATGTATTTTTTTCTTCAGTCTCCTGTAAGTCAGTGGTGGCTAGCGGGTGGGTGGGACGAAGTTTTGTTTCATGTAGTCTTTTGGGTTCCCAGGCTCCTTCCTTATTCTGATCCTACCATCCTCTAGCACTTTGGAGTCCTCTACTGGATCCTCTGCTTATGGTGGCAAATGAAGGAAGAGAGAGAGCATGGAGGATTGGACAGAGGTTTTTAGGCGACAAGTTTAGGAAGTGCTGTACATCACTTCTGTCTGCATTCATTCACTGATAACTCATTCACGTAGTCCAACCTAACTGCAAGGGGCTCTGAGAAATGTAGTCTACAGCTTTGTGGCCTGGGGAGAAAGAGTTTAGTGAACATGTAACAATCTCTTCCACTCTGCATACTGTCTGCTCTGAACTATGAGGTCCAAAATGTCACAGTCTGTGTGTGATGTAATATACAGGTTATCTTTTTAATTTTTAAATATTATGTAACACATCCAGATGTGTTGCAAGAGAGCCTCAAATTCCTCTCTTTAGGGTAGAAAGGAGGATCTTTCTCATATTTGTAGATGCTGGGAAAATGAAGGAACTAAGGAGTTTTGTTAGTTTTTCTTGAAACCTTGAGGTTTGTGCAGAACCCCGTTTTGACTCCCAAATAGAGAAGCAGACCCCTCTTGCCTGAATCAAGTAGAATTAAATTTAACTGAATTCTGACAAACAAGTGTCCTTACAAACTGGTATACTGATAAACTAGTATAAGATACCAGGATTTCAGCCGGGCGCTGTGGCTCATGCCTGTAATCCCAGCACTTTGGGAGGCCGAGGCAGGCAGATCATCAGGTCAGGAGATCGAGACCATCCTGGCCAACATGGTGAAACCCCATCTCTACTAAAAATACAAAAATTAGCTGGGCATGGTGGTTCATGCCTGTATGTCCAGCTACTCAAGAGGCTGAGGCAGGAGAATCGCTTGAACCCAGGAAGTGGAGGCTGCAGTGAGCTGAGATTGTGTCAGTGCACTCTAGGCTGGAGGACAGAGTGAGATTCTGTCTCAAAAAAAAAAAGATACCAGGATTTTTAATGGTACTTTTAAAAAGTAAAAGAATGAGCTAGACCTTAATAGTAACCTCCGTTTGTTCCTTATTTTTAGATGGGTCATGTTTCTCTGTGATCACTTTTGTTTAAAAATTACTCTGATTTTTCAGCCTGCAGGTCAGGAGTCATCTTTTCCCCCTTCTGGTCAGTATCCTTATCCTAGTGGCTTTCCTCCAATGGGGGGAGGTGCCTACCCACAAGTGCCAAGTGGTGGCTATCCAGGAGCTGGAGGCTACCCTGCGCCTGGAGGTTATCCAGCCCCTGGAGGCTATCCTGGTGCCCCACAGCCAGGGGGAGCTCCATCCTATCCTGGAGGTGAGTTATGGATTGTGGAATTAGTAATGATTTGGGATTGCGGTAGCACTTTTTCCTTCTCCTTTTATCCTCTCTATTCCTGCTTATTTTATATGAGGTCAGAGTCACTCTTAGCTAACCTTAGATAGTAAGGACCTAGCTGGCAAGATGGAGGGATGAAGATTCTCAGGGGACATGAAAGCTAGGAGCAGTTTCAAAAATTCAATTATGAAGGGACTTAGAATAAATTTTATGACATTAAAGGACCAATTTGTAACACTTTGCTTGTTTGTAGTCTTAAGACATTTCACTTAGCAAGACTGTGACTTTTAGGTCAGCTTTAACCAGAGGTAACCCCCGACTGCCTCACCAAAAAAAATATTAGCACCTTTATATTTTAAGTTAGTAAGGAAGATTAATAAAGTAAAATTTTGGCTGGGTGTGGTGGCTCATGCCTGTAATCCCAGCACTTTAGGAGGCCAAGGTGGGTAGATCACTTGAAGCCAGGTGTTCAAGACCAGCCTGGCCAACATGGTGAAACCCTGTCTGTACTAAAAATAAAAAAATTAGCTGGGTGTGATGGTGCATGCCTGTAATCCCAGCTACCTGGGAGGCTGAGGTGGGAAAATCACTTAAACCTGTTAGGGAGAGGTTGCAGTGAGCTGAGATTGCACCACTGCACTCCAGCCTGGGTGACAGAGTGAGACTCTTTCTCAAAAAAAAAAGAAAATGCTGGCCATTGTGGCACATGCCTGCAGTCCTAGCTATGGCAGGCTGAGGTGGGAGGATTGCTTGAGCTGAGGCATTCAAAGCTGCAGTGAGCCAGATTGTACCACTGCACTCCAGCCGGGGTAAGAGAGAGAGACAGTCTCTTAAAAAAAAAAAAAATAAAATAAAATTTTACAAACTTTTTTTTTTTTACTGGAGACATTGATGTTTTGAATGTAGATAAAAAGGGCCTGCTATTATAGCATTAATAGCATATTTTTTCCACTGTTAACAATAAATGTTTTTCTAAAGTTTTTTCTGCAATCATGAGAACTGTAATACAGTTTATTGACCTATTCTTTAGTTCCTCCAGGCCATGGATTTGGAGTCCCACCAGGTGGAGCAGGCTTTTCTGGCTATCCACAGCCACCTTCACAGTCTTATGGAGGTGGTCCAGCACAGGTCCCACTACCTGGTATGTACCAGCTATCCAGAGAAAAACAGTATCATCATATTTTGAATTTTTGAATTGCTATTGAGAAGACTTAGTTTATATTTGAGATAATCTGTAATAAATGTTTATATAGTTCTGTAATTTTAAACATAATGGTTTTATGAAATATATTAAATTGACAGAAAAGTTTAATCGGTAAAATAGAGATAAGGTCACACTTTTTCTATTAAAACAATCTGTCCCAAAGCCAAAAAGGAAGCTTTCAGGAACTTCTCTGCCCACTCCTGTACCACAAGTGAAACCACCTCCAGAACTATATTCTGACAACCATTCCAGACGGAATCAGAATTTAATCTGGCTCAAATGTGAAAAAGTATTATTTGTGAGGACCTTACATAGAACATGGAATATTAAAAAGGTTTTTTTGACCAAAGTTGGTTTTAGATTCAGTAAGTATAATATTTTTAAAAATTATCCTCATGAATACCATAGTGTGAATGTTCTTGTATGTTTCCATATTCATAGTCATCAATGCTGTTTTGAAAAATTAAAACGTATAAGACCTGTTGCTATATTATTATTTTTTAAACATACAGGTGGCTTTCCTGGAGGACAGATGCCTTCTCAGTATCCTGGAGGACAGCCTACTTACCCTAGTCAGGTATTTTGTTCCTACCTTTTAAGCTCAGTCTAGGTAGCTAGATAAAGAAGGAACCATTCCTTTGCTGAGGTTTCCATGGATCAGAGGAAATGGTCCATTATAGTAATGGAAGACTTTAATCTTTGGTTGTGATAGACTCCATACTTTCTTTGGTCTATCTGCTTTAATAGTGTCCTGATGACTTTGAGAAGACAAGCATAGAATGGGTAATGATTCTCATAACTTTATCCTACAGATGCACCTGGGCTCTTGATTTTAGATCTTTTTCTTCTTCCTGCCCTTACCAGCAGTTATACCTATAAATTTGGGTGGCTGGTTTTAGTATTTCTGACAGTGATTTATGGTAGAGTGGTTTCGTTTCCCATTTTTACCTTATAACTTTTCACTCTTTTTTCAGATCAGTACAGAATCTTTTCCTTCCTATCCTGTTTTCTCTCCTGTTTCTTTGGATTATAGCAGTGAAGTGAGTAAGGTTTTCTAATGTTCACTAATCACTAGGTCCTTTATATGTGCCTTTGTGTCTGATTCTCATGTACTTTTTCTCTCACTACATCCTTAAGTGCTCAGCTGTCTGTTTGATCTTTATGTTCCTGTAATAGTTGGTAGGGCTTTAGACATGTTAGCCAGTTAAGTCTGTTGAGTTGATTTTCTCAGTAGCTGCAGAGTTTCCCATATATCCAATCTTGGCCCTATGGCTGCTTCTTTTTTTTTGAGGTGGAGTTTTGCTCTCGTCACCCAGGCTGGAGTGCAGTGGCATGACCTCGGCTCACTGCAACCTCCACCTCCCGGGTTCAAGTGAGTAGCTGGGATTACAGGCGCCTGCTATCATGCCTGGAAAATTTTTTGTGTTTTTAGTAGAGATGTGGTTTCACCATGTTGGCCAGGCTGATCTCAGACTCCTGACCTCAGGTGATCCACCCACCTCGGCCTCCCAAAGTGCTGGGATTACAGGCATGAGCCACTGTGCCTGGCCTGGCTTCTTACTTTAATCCAAAATTTTATTCTTAAATTGCCTTGTTTTTTTTTTCTGCTTCACAATCTATTTTTGGCATTAGAGCCTTGTTAATTTTTTTATAGCCTATGCAAGTTACTAGGAACATAATAAGCAGTATACTTCTATGCTTACCCTTATCTTGATTTTTTTTATTGATTTCTATATTGGATATTCATGAATATCTAGCATTTCAAGTTTGTTTTAGGCTGGGGTAGGAGAAGGATTATAGTATTGGAAGAGAAACACCTTAGTGATTTTTTTTGGCTCACTTTCCTGATTTGAGGCATGTTAGCTCCAGAGAGGTTGAGAAACTTGTCTAAGGCCACATAACTAGTGAAGGACAAAGCTGAGAATATTCTAGTCCACATCTTCTGCCTTCTAGACCAGTGGTTTCTCTTATACAGAGCTGCTTTGCTAATACAGTAAATGATATTCCTCCAAAGCACGTAGTAAGTTGCTTTCAGTCCTATTTTTCATTGTTGAAGTTGTTTACCAATCATACTATAAACCTGTAGTTAATCATTTTTGTTATGGAAATTTGGATTTTAGTTTAAGCATGCATATAGTTTTAGAGAAATCATTTTATGACTGAGTGTGAATGATTTTTTTTTTTTGAGACAGAATCTCGCTCTGTCGCCAGGCTCCAGGCTGGAGTGCAGTGGCATGATCTCAGCTCACTGCAACCTCTGCCTCCCAGGTCCAAGCAATTCTCCTGCCTCAGCCTCCTGAGTAGCTGGGACTACAGGTGTGTGCCACCACACCCAGCTAATTTTTGTATTTTAGTAGAGACAGGATTTCACTGTGTTGACAAGGATGGTCTCGATCTCTTGACCTCGTGATTTGCCCGCCTCGGCCTCCCAAAGTGCTGGGATTATAGGTGTTAGCCACCGTACCCAGCCAATATGAATGATTTTTAAGCATAAAACAGTAAAAGTAAAGCACATGTATGTATGCAACTTACTTTATATAACAATTACCACCTTAAGCTGGAACTAAAACCAATAGGTAGAAGTTAATAGAATGCAGAGTGGTAGCTTTTGGAAGAGCTTTTATATGAAAGTGAAATAAGCTACCCTTTGAGAGGTAAGCTCCTTGTCATTGAAAGTCCTCAGGAAGATTTTGGTTGATGTAAGTATGGATGTATCTGTGTGTATCAGGGAAGGTGTAAAAAAAATTTTGTCTGGCTGGGCGCGGAGGTCAAGAGATCGAGACCATCCTTGCTAACACGTTGAAACCTCATCTCTATAAAAATACAAAAAATTAGCTGGGCATGGTGGCACACACCTGTAGTCCCAACTACTTACGAGGCTGAGGCAGGATAATTGCTTGAACCTGGGAGATGGAGGTTGCAATGAGCTGAGATCACGCCATTGCACTCCAGCCTGGGCAACAAGAGCAAAACACCTTCTCAAAAAAAAAAAATTGTTTTAGATAGGCAGTTGAGCCAGTTTACCTCACCTGATTGATTCAGTTCTCTAATTCTGTGATAATTGTGTTGTTGTTTTGTTCGTTTATTTTTGAGACAGGATCTCACTCTCCTGCTTGAGTCAGGCTAGAGTACAGGAGCGTGATCAAAGCTCACTGCAGCCTCAAAATTCAAGTGATTCTCCTGCCTCAGCCTCCTGAGTAACTGGGACTACAGCATCACGCCCCACTTAATTTTTTTTATTTGTTGCAGACACGAAGGTTTTGCTGTGTTGCCCAGGCTGGTCTTGAACTCCTGGGCTCAAGCGATCCTCCTGTCTCAGCCTCCTGAGTAACTGGAACTACAGCACCATGCCCACCTAACTTTTAAAAATTTTTTTATAGAGATGAAGGTTTTGCTTTGTTGCCCAGACTGGTCTCGAGCTCCTGGGCTCAAGCGATCCTACTGCTTCAGCTTCTCAAAGTGCTGGGATTGCAGGTATGAGCCACTGTGCCCAGCCCTATGATAGTTTTTCAGCAAGAAGGTTGGAATCAAATGGGCATCAAAGAAGAATATCAAAGGTCAGAACTTCTGGTAGCAGATTGTGCTGAGAAATCTCCCTTAGAGTTTTAACCTCAAGAACACAGATCCTGCTTTCTTTGAATTAAGTTGAATGCCTGGAAGATGACAATATTCGTGAAAATTTACTTCAAACTTAGACTTTCAACAGAGAATAAATACATCAAAAAATTTTTCCGCTACAGATGAAATATGAAATCAATTTTTTTTTTTTTTTTTACAAAAGAGAATGACAGAAAATAAGAATCATCAAACAGTACACCATGAGGGTTAGTTTATCTAGTCCATTGTATTAGAAACAATAGCTTCTGTCCTATTTAGGATTTTAGAGACAGTGTTACATCAAAGGAAACTTAGTTTCTGGAGACATGAAGGCTTATAAATTTTTTTTTTTTTTTTTTGGATGGAGTTTCGCTCGTGTTGCCCAGGCTGGAGTGCAATGGTGTGATCTTGGCTCACCACAACCTCCGCCTCCTGGGTTCAGGCAATTCTCCTGCCTCAGCCTCCTGAGTAGCTGGGATTACAGGCATGGGCCACCGTGCCCAGCTAATTTTTTGTATTTTTAGTAGAGACGGGGTTTCACCATGTTGACCAGGATGGTCTTGATCTCTTGACCTCGTGATCCACCCGCCTCGGCCTCCCAAAGTGCTGGGATTACAGGCGTGAGCCACCGCACCTGGCTTATAAATTTTTTTTATACTTGAATATTTGCTACAAATAGAATAATTTTAGGGTTTTTTTTTTTTTTTTAAACCACTACAGGAATATTTGTTAGTTCTCTGCTTATAGCCCTAGCTTAGAAACTAGTAGAGGGTGGATGCTAAGGCTTACTGGTAGAAGAAAATATTGGAATAAAAATACATATGAGTGGGAGGAGTTATTGACCCATAAAAGTGTTATCTTGAAAAGCTGCTGCAAGATGGTCTCGTTCTCGTCTCCTCAGTTGCTTTGCCCCCACAAGTGCTGGCATACTGCTGTAGTCAATGTGTATGACTTTAAATACAGTTTCAGTTGCCTAAAAAGCAATTGAATCATCTTACATTTTGAAGTGGTATTGATTGCATGTTTAAATGATAATATTTTGGAGATATTGGATTAAATAAAATGTGTGTGTGTTTTCTGCAGTGAAAACACTTATTTTACAACAGTAATGTTTATTTTAGGTTAACATTCAGACATACAAGAAATGTGTTAAAATTAAAATTTTTTAAAAAAGTAATGCAGTATTGTCTTCATCCTATCTCTCTTAAGCCCTGATTTGAATGCCCTAAGAAACTTCTTGAATTGTTCCAGGCTGGGCACACACCTGTAATTCTAGCACTTTGGGAGGCCAAGGCAGGGGGATCACTTGAGGCCAGGAATTCAAGACCAGCCTGCGCAACATAGCAAGACCCTCGTCTCTACAAAAGTAAAAAAATTAGTTTGGTGTGGTAGCACATGCCTGTAGTGCTAGTTTCAGGAGGCTCAGGCAGGAGGATTGCTTGAGCTCAGGAATTCAGGGTTACAGTGAGCTATGTTTGTGCCACTGTACTCTAGCCTGAACAACAGAGTGAGCCTTATCTCTAAAAAATAAAAAATAGATGAAAACTATTGAATTATTTTATAGCTTTGTATTTTAAAGTTTTATCTTTTAATTTTGACATAATTTTAGACTTGCAAAATAGTACAAATAATTCATATATACGCTTTATTCAGATTCTCCAAATGTTAACTTCCTACACAAATACAATACAACGATGAAAATCAGGAAGGAACATCGATATAGTACTGTTACTCGACCTATGGACCTTATTTCAGTTTCACCAGTTGTCTCAGCGATGTCCTTTTTCTCATTCAGGGTCAAGTCCAGAATGCAATGCTATATTTATTGTTATGTCTCTTAAGTCTCCTTTAATGTGGAATAATTCCTCAGTCTTTGTTGTTCATCCCCTTGATGCTTTTGAGGAACACTGTCAGTTATTTTGTAAAATATATCTTAATTTGGGTTTGTCTGATATTTCCTCATGGTTAAATCCAGGTTATGCCTTTTTGGCAAGAATACCACATCAATGATTTTGTGCCCCCAGAGCATTATATGAGGAGGCACTTATTGTTGACTTATTCCACTACTGGTGATAATTAATTTTGATAACTTGTTTAAGGTGGTGCCTACAATGTTTCTCTGCTGTAATGTTATAAACTATGCAAATATCCTGTTTCTTTATACTTTTGCCACCTAATTTTAGCACCCATTGGTGATTCTTGCCTGAAATAGTAACTACCATAGTATTTGCCAAATGGCGATTTTGAAATTTTCACATAGATTTATTTCATTTATAATAATCAGGGTCCATATAGGAAATTAAGAGATATTAATAAAATTATATTGCTGGTTTGAAATCTCACTGGGCACTCATGTTCTACTTCACTAAAGCCATTTTATATTCTTCTGTTTTTAAATCGAACATTGTTTGATTTAAACTCTTCAGGGATCAATCTCTTTTTTCTTCCTATTCTACTGAAAAGGAAACCATAAGAAGATTGTGACTTTAATTTCACAAGTTTGGCCATCTTTTCTCCTGGAAATTTGGTGTCTGGCTATCTGTTGGCAGGAGAAAAATCTGTCCTGAAGGGCCAGGTATTTCCTGTCTGTTCCAGAATAAGCCCTGCTAATAAAATGCTCATATCCTTGCCCTAAAACCCAAACATTGGCCTTCTGTACTTCAGAGTGATGTCTGGGGAAGTCTTTACATTTCCTCGTTAGAAACTTACTGGAAATGCTGACTTGGATTTTATGCCTTTTATTCTCAGCCTGCCGCAATGACTCAGGGCACTCAAGGAACTATCCGACCAGCTGCCAACTTTGATGCTATGAGAGATGCAGAAATTCTCCGTAAGGCAATGAAGGGTTTTGGTAAGGAAAACAAATTTTTGTCTTTTTTAATAAGGTAAAGTGATCAATTCTAAAGTAAAAAGAAACCTTATATCATAAACCAAGTGTATGTGTCAGCCTGGGTTCACGTACCTGAATTTAATCTGGTGACTAGTGCCTTGTAAACATTCTAAGAGATGACCTCAGGCTGGGTGTGGTGGTTCACACCTATAGTCCCAGCACTTTGGGAGGCCAAGGTGAGTGGGTCACCTGACTTCAAGACCAGCCTGGACAACATGGTGAAACCTCATCTCTTCTAAAAAAAAAAAAGAAGAAGCTGGGCATGGTGGTGCATGCCTGTAATCCCAGCTTCATGGGAAGCTGAGTAAGGAGAATTGTTTGAACCCGGGAGGCAGAGGTTGCAGTGAGCTAAGATTGTACCATTGCACTCCAGTCTGGGTGACAAACTCCATCTCAAAAAAAAAAAAAGAGAGAGAGCGATGACCTTAGGGAGCACCTAGCACATACTTTGTCCTTACATAAACATGTGTGGTTCTTCCAGGGACAGACGAACAGGCAATTGTGGATGTGGTGGCCAACTGTTCCAATGATCAGAGGCAAAAAATTAAAGCAGCATTTAAGACTTCATATGGCAAGGTATGTTTTTTCTTTCCTGGAGTGAGCACCAGCAGTGGCCAGTAGACTGCATTCATGTCAGATTGGATACTATCTTTTGATTAGTACCTATGGTGCAAAGGAGGGACAACTAGACTTTAGAGACCTCAAGAGTACTGTATTCCCTATTTATTTCTCTCTTTTTTTTTTTTTTAGATAAAGTCTTGCTGCAGTGTCCAGGCTGGACTGCAGTGGCACAATCTCAGCTCACTGCAACCTTTGCTTCCTGAGTTCAAGCGATTCCTCCACCTCAGCCTCACTATTAGCTGGGACTACAGGTGCACACACCATGCTCAGCTAATTGTATTTTAGTAGAGATGGGGTTTCACCATGTTGGCAAGGCTGGTCTTGAGCTCCTGACTTCAAGTGATCTGCCCACCTCGGCCTCCCAAAGTGCTGGGATTACAGGCCTAAGCCACTGTGCCTGGCCTATTTCTCTTAAAAGGCTTTTTCATTCTAGAGTAGTCCTTGATTTCACAGTCATACCTTACACTGGTCACATATGTGATAGATGTTCAGTAGAAAATAGATCATGACCACAATCATGATCAAGAGGACGGTTCTCAATCTTCTGCCTCTAACAGTGGGATTCAAGGCTTATTACATAGCCCTTATTTATTCTTGGTCTTGGATATCATCTTCTGCTTCCCTCCCTTTCTCTAAACGTGTTCCATATTAAAAATTATATGGGCTGGGCATGGTGGCTTAGGCCTGTAATCCCAGCGCTTTGGGAGGCCAAGGAGAGAGAATTTCTTGAGGCCAGGAGTTTGAGACCAGCCTGGGCAACATAGGAGATACTTCATTTCCATCAACAACGACAACAAATTCTCTTAGCTCGGCATCATGGCATGTGTCTGTAGTCACAGCTGCTTGGGAGGTTGAGGGGGGAAGATTGCTTGAGCCCAGAAGTCAGGCTGCAGTGAACTGTGATCGTGCCACTGCACTGTAGCCTAGGTGACAGAACGAGACTCTGTCTCAAAAAAAATATATATATATATGTGGGCCAGGCGCAGTGGCTCATGCCTGTAATCCCAGCACTTTGGGAGGCCGAGGCGGGTGGATCACGAGGTCAAGAGATCGAGACCATCCTGGTCAACATGGTGAAACCCCGTCTCTACTAAAAATACAAAAAATTAGCTGGGCATGGTGGTGCGTGCCTGTAATCCCAGCTACTTAGGAGGCTGAGGCAGGAGAATTGCCTGAACCCAGGAGGCGGAGGTTGCGGTGAGCCGAGATGGCGCCATTGCACTCCAGCCTGGGTAACAAGAGCGAAACTCCGTCTCAAAAAGAAAAAAAAAATATGTAACTGCTTGCCGTTGTTCTCTGTATACACCATGATCTTTCATACTTCTCTGTTGTGTACGCACCATTCTCCTGGTCTTGAATACCTTTTCTTCTTTTTGTCATGGCAACCTTTTTTAAAATTTGGCTTAAATATCAGCTACTCTGTGAAATTTCTTTCATTAGTCTGGACAGAATTTAGCTTCTTCTTAATACCGTAGTCCCACAGCACTTTGTAAAACCTCTATTATTACTAATTTCACTGCCCACCCCCAAAAACTGAGTTCCCATAGGACAAACCATGGTCATAGTTATCTTTGTATTATAGTACCAAGTGTATAATGACAAGTAGCTACTTACTATTTGTTGAATGGATGATCAGTTTCTAAATTCAACAAGAATCTATGGCTTAAAAATGCTGTTGTTCCTCAGATATAATGGGAAAAAGTGGATAGCACTGCTTTGCTTTTTTTTTTTTTTTTTTTACTTTTTTTGAGACAGAATCTCAAAAGACTGGAGTGGCACAATCTCTGCTCACTGCAGCCTCTGCCTCCCAGGTGAAAGCAATTTTTGTGCCTCAGCTTTTGGAGTAGCTGGAATTACAGGTGTATGTCACCACACCCAGCTAATTTTTGTGCTTTTCGTAGAGACGGGATTTCACCATGTTGGCCAGTGTGGTCTCAAACTCCTGGCCTCATATGATCTGCCTGCCTTGGCCTTCCAAAGTACTGAGATGACAGGTGTGAGCCACCATGCCCGGCCTGCTTTGCCATTTAGATAGGAATCCTAAAAATGTCCTAATGTCCTCTGCATCTAGTTTATGTTTCTTGGAATGGGGTAGTGGTCCACTGATTGGTTCTACCTTGCTTATTCTACTCTGCCTTTCCCTGTCTGCTCAGCCCAGTGACTGATTATGTAACACAAACCCTAGATTTCCTTAAGGTTCAACATCAGACTCACTTCTCTCACAAAGATATTTTCCATGTTATGAATTTTTTTATCTAGTCTGTACAATGCTGTCTTGAGTTTTCTTGTATATTGCCCTAGAATTTAACAATCTAATTTCCATGCTATTAGCCACCTCTTCTCTTAACTTCCTATTAATTAAAATACGGTTCTTTTATAGAGTCATCTTTGATTCCATGTTTTTCTTTATCAGTTGGGGAGTATTCTGTATGCTTTGTTCTAGCAGTTGGTTATTTACTAGTTTTTATTGATCTAATCTGTAAGATGGCTTTTTTTTTTTTTTTTTTAATGAGACAGAGTCTTGCTCTGTCACCAGGCTGGTGTGCAATGGCACGATCTTGGCTCACTGCAGCCTTCACCTCCTTGGTTCAAGCGATTCTCCTGTCTCAGCCTCCGGAGTAGCTGGGACTACAGGCATGCGCCACCACACCCAGCTAATTTTTGTATTTTTGTCGGGATTTCACCATGTTGGCCAAGATGGTCAAGATCTCTTGACCTCGTGATCCGCCCACATTGGCCTCCCAAAGTGCTGGGATTACAGGCATGAGCCTCTGCACCTGGCCAAAATGGCCCTTTAAAATGTTTCTTTTTTCTACTTTGTTTCCTTCTCATTTCCATTGCTGCCAAGACATTATTACCCCTTAGCTAAATATGCCAGTAGCCTAAATGTTTTCATCTAGAGCTTCTTTGTCACCATCATCCATTCTGAATATTGTTGCTACATCAGTGCCATTTTCTTGCATGAAAAGTTTCCAGTGGTTCCTCCCAGCAAACAGAATCAAGTCCACATTCTTTAGCTTGGCATTCAATATAATCATCCAAGATTTAGTTACAAATTTGTTTTCCTCATCTGTTAGGAAAACCTTCCTCTGTAACAAAACCAGATGTCTTATTTTTCCATTGAACAAACTTTGCTCATTCTTGCCTCTCTACAATGATTCTCAACCTTAACTGAACATTGTAATCTCCCTTGGAACTTAAAAACACAGAATCAAAATCCTGAATCTTAGCCCTGGATATCAGTGTGTTTTTTTTTTTTTTAAAGCTCCGCAGATGATCCTAATGAAGAGTCAAGGCTGGAAACCCCTTCCTTGTTTCTTGGTGGTGTTCCTTCTTACCTGAAATACCTTTCTCCTTCCTTTTTGCCTGCTAATTTTTACATTCTTCTCTGAACTCTCCAGCTGACTTTGAACTTTTTCTGTTTCAACTTTCTCTGTTATTTATTTCTATGCTGCTTATCAACTGCTAGAGTACAGGTTACCTTACTTTTTTTTTTAGATGTGTATCTTTCTAAATAAGAACAAGATCAGCCAGGTACAGTGGCTCACACCTGTACTGTAATCCCAGCACTTTGGGAGGCTGAGGTGGGTGGATCACTTGAGGTCAGGAGTTCAAGACCAGCCTGACCAACATGGTGAAACTCCGTCTCTACTGAAAATATAAAAATTAGCCGGGCCTATAGTCCCAGCTACTAAGGAGGCTGAGGCAGGAGAATTGCTTGAACCCAGGAGGTGGAGGTTGCAGTGAGCTGAGATCATCGTGCCAGTGCACTTCAGGGTGACAGAGCGAGACTCTATCTCAAAACAACAACAACAAAAACAAATAAGAAGATCATAATTGTTTCTACTTCCTCATAGAACCAAGAACAGTTCTTTGTACTAAGTAAATACCTGTTTATCATTGTGTTAGTTTGAATTGTTATTTGTTTCAGATATCCCTTGTTTTTTTTTTTTAACCTGCTAGAGTGGAATAAGAATTTATTAAATGTTTATTGATAGAATGAATAAAATAGATCTGCTTGAGTGTAATAAGTGTGTACATGGAACAAACTTAAATTCATTTACTTATTTCTTAGTATATAACATTCAGATTTGAAATTTGGGTTTTTATAAAGCAATTCCATTTTATTTTTTTGTATTTTCCTTAAAAGATTTAAGTGACAAATTTGGAGAACACATATACTTAGCTTGTTTTGTAATTAAATAGGATTTAATCAAAGATCTCAAATCAGAGTTAAGTGGAAATATGGAAGAACTTATCCTGGCCCTATTCATGCCTCCTACGTATTACGATGCCTGGAGCTTACGGAAAGCGATGCAGGTACTATATGTTTTTATTGTGAGTATTTTGTCCTATTTCATATGTAAAACCCTACAAATTGTAGCACTTTTGAATTTACAGTGGTAATTAAACCAATACATTATTTCACATCATCTGAATATATAGTTTTTTAGTTCTAGAGAACAAAGAAATAATGAAGCAGTAAAGTTTAATTACTTGCAGAAATTTCATTTTATTTTTGCATAATCCTCCGTTCATTTTATGTAGGGAGCAGGAACTCAGGAACGTGTATTGATTGAAATTTTGTGCACGAGAACAAATCAGGAAATCCGAGAAATTGTCAGATGTTATCAGTCAGAATTTGGACGAGACCTTGAAAAGGACATTAGGTCAGATACATCAGGACATTTTGAACGCTTACTTGTGTCCATGTGCCAGGTAAGTATAGTATGAATGCTTGTGCATTATAGAGGGAACATACTTTAAAAGCCTTTTGCCAGTGAGCTTTCTTTATTCCTTTTAATATTTAGCCACCTTGCAATATTGCTATCTTTAAGAGGGACAACACAGAAACTAGTGTACTGATTTCTTTGTAGTTACTATTGGGATTTATTCCTGTAGATCTGGCTTTTGTAAGGAATTAGAGATTTAACCTCTAAGATTGTATGGAATCAGAAACCAATTTGAGGCTCTATGGTTGGGATGAGAATGAAACTGTACATTTGAGCTTATCACTGTCCATTATGCTGCATCATCAAGTGAAGATGTGCAGGACTGCCATAGAGGTGCTACAGGAAGTGAGGACAGCCAAAAATGCAGAAAAATGTTTTAGGGTTCCCATTAATAACTGTGATTAGCACCTTCCTTATTTTGATTTCCCAGATGTGCTGGAGAATTGACAGAAAATACTCCAAATAGGGTATTTGGAATTGCATTAGAAACACACTTAGGGCCAGACATAGTGGCTCACACCTGTAATTCCAGCACTTTTGGAGGCCAAGGCAGGAAGATTGCTTGAGGCCAGGAGATTCAGGCCAGCCTGGGCACCAGAGCAAGGAACCATCTCTACAAAAAAATTATTTTTTAATTGGCTGAGCATGGTGGTGGATACCTGTAGTGCCAGCTATTCAGGAAGCTGAGTGGGAGGATCACTTGAGCCCAGGAGATTGAGGCTGCAGTGAAGTATGATTGCACCAGTGCATTCCAGCCTGGGCAACAGAGGAAGACCCTAGCCTCAAAAAAAGAAAAAGGAAACACATTCTGAGATGATGAACGTGTATTTGAAAGGGATGGTGTAAATGACTAGCATGCTGATTCAATATCAACAGTTACTGGCTGTTGTGCTAGTGCACAAAATTGGACCATCTGGAGGGGTCTAAAGGAGAGGGGGGGCTCTTAAGAGCCAAGGAAGGGGCCAGGCATGGTTGCTTATGCCTGTAATTCCAGCACTTTGGGAGGCTGAGGTAGGTGGATCATCTGAGGTCAGGAGGGTGAGACTCCATTTCTACTAAATACAAAAATTAGCCAGGAGTGGTGGCATGTGCCTGTAATTCCAGCCAGTTGGGAGGCTGATGCAGGAGAATTGCTTGAACTCGGGAGACAGAGGTTGCAGTGAGCTGAGATTGTGCTACTGCACTCCAGCCTGGGCAACAAGAAATTCCATCTTAAAAGCCAAGGGAGGTAGGTGTGGAAAGGATAGTGTATAACAGTGAGTGGATATGGTAATGAGAAAGCAAAGTAAATGTATTGAAGGAAATTGAATTTACCTATATCAGAGTAACAGAACAGGGAAGTAGGTTAGGATTTAAAAGAAACAAGAAGAAGGAAAACAGAAACAGACACTTAATGATAAAAAATTGTTAAGATTTTACACGAGGTACTGAGTCTCTTTGTGCAGAGTTCAAGACCCAGCCCTACCTTTTCCATAGTATGAGTAGATGAGTAACTTCCTAGGAAAGTATGTGTGAATCCAAAGGCAATAATCTGGGAAATTTTTTGTGAATACCTTTTCCTGTGTTATATTCACTCACCCATTTAGAATATGCCTCTATGTATTCCTTGTGCCAGGTGCTCAGAAGATGGTTCTTCAGTTTCAAGGAGCATCTTTCCGTCTTGTCCCTAAGATGGTCCCTGAGACTCTAAAAGGCAACCTTTTCTTGTTTGGGTTTGTCTTTCTGTTTTTGAGAGAAACCAACTGCCCATCTAAGCTTAAACTCTTCCTTCCTCCTTCATTTCCTCCTATGCCAGGGAAGAGTTTGGTATACAAATAGGCCCAGTCTAGCAGAATGTGAATTATTTGTAGCTTCTTCTAAAAAGCTCATGTCATTTTTATGCATATATTTATAGTAAATACTTACATATTAGGATTATAGTTAGATGGCTGAGTGTGGTGGTATGTGCTTATAGTCCCAGCTACTCTGGAGGCTGAGGTAGGAGGATCACTTGAACCCAGGAGTTTGAGGCTATCATCACACCTGCAAATAGCCATTGCACCCCAGCCTGGGCAATATGGTGAAATCACGTCTCTTAAAAAATATATATTATTAAGACTGGGAAGAAAAAGAGATGTAATAGAAAAAAATATATATATATTATTACTCAGATGAAGAAGAAAAAGTTTATGAAGCCTCCATGCTACATACATCCTCCTTCCCTCTTGTCCTACAGTTAAATTTCTTGAGGGCTGGGACCCTGTCTCTCCTGTGTCCTTACCACTTAGCATAGTGCCTGACACAAAAAAGTACTTAATAATCTCTTAGTTGCATGAATGAATACAAAGTAGAACTCAATACAGTGCATATTGACCTTAAATTCCAGCTAAGGGAGCTTTTCTTCATTCGAGTGGTAGTTTATATGTCCTAGAAGACATATTTTTGTTTAAACATTTTTGGATTTAATTTAGCTCCCAAAAGTCCTCATTTTAACATAACCTCATTAAACCATGATCTTATAAAATCCAATTGACATTATAATAAAGTACTAGTGGCCGGGCGCGGTGGCTCATGCCTATAATCCGAGCACTTTGGGAGGCCGAGGAGGGTGGATCACGAGGTCAAGAGATCAAGACCATCCTGGTCAACATGGTGAAACCCCGTCTCTACTAAAAATGCAAAAATTAGCTGGGCATGGTGGCGTTCACCTGTAGTCCCAGCTACTCAGGAGGCTGAGGCAGGAGAATTGCTTGAACCCAGGAGGCGGAGGTTGCGGTGAACCGAGATCGCGCCATTGCACTCCAGCCTGGGTAACAAGAGCGAAACTCCATCTCAAAAAAGAAAATAAATAAAGTACTAGTTATATTTCCATGCATAGAAATGAAGGATATGCATGACAGACATTATGCAGTAATTTTTAATAAATTATCCCTTTAGGCCAGGCCCAGTGGCTCACATCTATAATCCCAGCACTTTAGGAGGCTGAAACGAGAGGATCACTTAAGCCCAGGAGTTAAGAGACCAGCACTTGGGCAACATAATGAGACACCCTGCCTCTACAACAAATAAAAAAATTAGCCAGGTGTGGTCATTTGTGCCTGTAGTCCCAGCTGCTCAGGAGACTGAGGTGGGAGGATCACTTGAGCCTAGAAGGTTCATATTGCACTGAGCTGTGATTGTGCCACTGCCCTCCAGCCTGAGTGACAGAGCAAGACCCTGTCTCAAAAAAAAATGAATAAAATAAATTGTCTCTAAATCCAAAAGTGAACTAGATTGGAAAGAAATTTTTTAGTAGAACTTTTATTTCTTTCTTCCAATTTCTGCCTTTCTCTTTTGCAGGGAAATCGTGATGAAAACCAGAGTGTAAACCACCAAATGGCTCAGGAAGATGCTCAGCGTCTCTATCAAGCTGGCGAGGGGAGACTAGGGACCGATGAATCTTGCTTTAACATGATCCTTGCCACGAGAAGCTTTCCTCAGCTGAGAGCTACCATGGAGGCTTATTCCAGGGTATGAGCTTTTCTTTTGAAGATTTGGTTTCTGTTTTAAGATGCAAAAATATTTAACCCTTTAATTTTGTTTACAGATGGCTAATCGAGATTTGTTAAGCAGTGTGAGCCGTGAGTTTTCCGGATATGTGGAAAGTGGTTTGAAGACCATCTGTAAGATATTTTTATGCTTTGCTTTATTTTGTTATCAAATGAGTGGAAGCTTTCAATAGTTGTTCCCTAATGATACAGTCTAAGTGGAATCTGCTTAGGCAGTAGCTGAACTAATGCTTTGTTTTTGTTTTTTGTTTTTTGTTTTTTTCCAAAAAAAACTCAAAAGGATTTATTACACAAACCCCCAGAAACAATCCTTTGTTTTTATTTGCAGTTTCCTAGGAGTGGTGGTGCTGTGATCAAATAGGGCTGTTTTGGGATGATTATTTGGCCTTCATCTGTAGGCTGTTCTTGAGGACTGTGCAAGAATACCTGATAGTTGTAGTACTTCTTTTAAAGAGAAAAGGAAAGCTCCAAGGAACTCAACAGCATCACCATGAAACAGTTTGAGCCCTCAGAACAGACCTTTCAAATACTCAGCCCAGTGAAACTCTTTTCCTTTTTGAAGTTAAACAACCAATTTCTGGTGGTCTAATACACAGATGTTTAACAAAGTGAAAGTTTCATTCTGTTGGATATTAAGGACTAAAGGGAGTATTAGTAACACATTGGTATTAACAGTGGAACGTTGGGCTGGGCACGGTGGCTCACATCTGTAATCCCAGTACTTTGGGAGGCCAAGGCGGGCAGATCACGAGGTCAAGAGATCCAGATCATCCTGGCCAACATGGTGAAACCCTGTCTCTACTAAAAATACAAAAAAATTAGCCGGATGTGGTGGTACGTGCCTGTAGACCCAGCTACATGGAGGCTGAGGCAGGAGAATCGTTTGAATCTGGGAGGCGGAGGTTGCAGTGAGCTAAGATCACACCACTGCACTCCAGCCTGGCGACAGTCCGAGACGCCATCTCAAAAAAAAAATAAAAAAAAGAAATGTCTTAGAATATTATTATAGTAATTGTAGTGAAAGCAAAAATGCATGGATAGAACATCTCTGTCATCGGTAGGAGGAGACTTTGCTAAGTGAATTTTTCAAACAGAAAACCTGTCAGATTTCTGAGAATCTTTTTGAAAAAATCTTTGGTCTAATCTCTGTTTTCTCTTTTAAAGAGTTTTATCTTTCAGCCGAATGATATTCTTGACTTCTAGAATTCAGATTTTGTCATAATTATTCCTTTAGTAAGATATTACTGGGGCAAAGATGCTATAGATTTTCATAGTTTAAGGAGAAAAAATTAGAATCGAAGTTATTGCAACTATGGAGAGACAAGATTTCTAGGCTACAGGGAATCTCCTAGAATTGAAGGTAGTCTATCTGATGCAGCTAGAAAGATCGTTGAATGCTGAAAAAAAAGCAAGCGGGGAGAGCTCAGTCATGGTGGTTCATCCCTGCAGCACTTTGGGAGACTAAGGCAGGAGGATCACTTGAGTCCAGGAGTTGGAGACAAGCCTGGGCAATATAGTGAGACCATGTCTCAGCAAATATTAATAATAAACAAAATTATCTGGGTATGGTGGCACACACCTATAGTCCCAGCTACTTAGAAGGCTGAGATGGGAGGATTACCTGAGTCTGGGAGGCTTCAGTGAGCCATGTTTGCACCACTGCACTCTAGGCTGGGTGACAGAGTGAGAACTTGTCTCAAAAAAAAAAAAAAAATCAAGGAGGAGAACATCTGAGCATCTTTGACTCACCTCACATTTCTGGAATGATTATAGAGAAAATAATGAAAGACAGGCTAGAAGTGATAAATGAAGCTGGAGGGGTACACGTCTTGTCAGATCATGATTCCATGTCTCAAGCATCTCTGTTTTGCAGTGCAGTGTGCCCTGAACCGCCCTGCCTTCTTTGCTGAGAGGCTCTACTACGCTATGAAAGGTGCTGGCACAGATGACTCCACCCTGGTCAGGATTGTGGTCACTCGAAGTGAGGTGAGGCAGGCCTTTCTCTTTTTGTTGGGTCTTACTTGATGTTCAGTGTTGATTTATTAAAAGTTCCTCAGTTGTATGTCAGTCCCTCAAAAATGATAAGAGCTCTCTTTGCCACTGCTAAAAGAGGTGGTATAAAGAACAGAAAATTCATTTTCCTCATGCTGTGGGAGAAGCTTGCATTAGTGAAAGAGGCCACTCTGCCCTAGTGAAGACAATACTAACAGATTTTACTATGGAGAATACAAAGTTATGAGAAGTTAGACATTTATCTTTTGATTTTCATGTTGCTTATATAAAAAGTATATGAGCTGGGCACATTGGCTCAAGCCTGTAATCCCAGCACTTTGAGAGGCCGAGGCAGGTGGATCACAAGGTCAAGAGATCGAGACCATCCTGGCCAACGTGGTGAAACCCCGTCTCTACTAAAAATACAAAAAATTAGCTGGGCATGGTGGCGTGAGCCTGTAGTCCCAGCTACTCGGGAGGCTGAGGCAGGAGAATTGCTTGAACCCAGGAGGCGGAAGTTGCAGTGAGCTGAGATTGTGCCACTGCATTCCAGTCTGGAGCCTGGCGACAGAGTGAGACTCTGTCTCAAAAAAAAAAGTATATGAAAGACCTATGTAGATTAATCCTATTGGATATCAACATTATTTAAATTTAGCATTCCTTAATAATAAAACAATTTTTAAAATATTCATCGTTGTCTCTTTAAATATAACCTCATTTTTAATTTTTTTCTTTATATATTTACTGCACTTTTTAGAAATTCCTATTTTTTTTTTCTCAGAAGAAATGACATTTGAATTTTTTTTTTTTTTTTTGAGACATGGTCTCACTGTGTCACCCAGACTGGAGTGCAGTGACACGATCTCAGCTCACTGCAACCTCCACCTCCTGGGTTTTAGCAATTCTACCACCTGAGCCTCTTGAGTAGCTGGGACTACAGGTTCGTGCCACCATGCCCAGCTGTTTTTGTATTTTTTGGTAAAGATGGGATTTCACCATGTTGGCCAGGCTGGTCTTGAACTCCTGACCTCAAATGATCCACCTGCCTCAGTCACCATGCCCGGTCTTAATTACAGGCATATGGTGGCTCATGCCTGTAATCTCAGCACTTTGGGAGGCTGAGGCAAGAGGATTGCTTGAGCCCAGGAATTTGAGACCAGCCTGGGCAACATGGCGAAACTTATTTCTACAGAAAACTCTCTTTCTCTCTCTCTCTCTCTCTCTCTGAATTTTTTTCTTTTGAGACTAATTTAAGTCCATTGTGTGTGTATCCCACCTTTTGTTTTCTTATTCATCTGTGACACTTGGGTTACTTCTACCTGGATAATGCTGCTGTGAACACGGGTGTACAAATACCTGTTCAAGTCTACTTTCACTTCTTTTGAATATATCCAGAAGTGGAATTTCTAGGTCATACTGTAATTCTTTGGAGGTTTTTGTTTTGTTTTGAAGAATTACCATATTATTTTCCTCAGCAGCTGCACTATTTTCCTTTTCCATCGATCAGTGCAGAAGTGTTCCCATTTCATGACATCCTTGCCAGTACTTACTATTTTTTTATTTTTGATAATAGGTATCCTATCAAATGGTTTTTAAATGACTAATATCTTTGGAATAATAGATGAAACTAGTACCACCCTTATCCAGGATTTTACAGAGCTGTCAATCAGACCTTCATTGGGTAGAACTAGCATTGGTATGAATACCAGCCATAAAATGTCAGTCACTTGGTGTTTTCCCCCTCAGCTTTGATTATTATTAAGATCTTATTGTATAAAAAGAATTGTAGTAAGTACCAGTTATCACAGATGTTTTTCTAACATCAGAAATATTATTTCTCATGCAGATTGATCTTGTACAAATAAAACAAGTGTTCGCTCAGATGTATCAGAAGACCCTGGGCACAATGATTGCAGGTGACACGAGTGGAGATTACCGAAGACTTCTTCTGGCTATTGTGGGCCAGTAGGAGGGATTTTTTTTTTTTTTTTTTTTTTAATGAATGAAGCTATTCATAGCTTATCCTTCAGAGCAATGACCTGCATGCAGCAATATCAACCATCAGCTAACCAAAAGAGCTTTCTATCAAGGACCATATCAGGGTAATGTGCTTGGTTTGCACATGTTGTTATTGCCTTAATTCTAATGTTATTTTGTTCTCTACATATAATCAATGTAAAGCCATATCACAATGATGCAGTAATATTGCAATGTTTGTAAAGCTTCATTCTTACTAGTTTGATTCTAATCAAGATGTGAAATTGAATAAAAAATCACAGCAATCTCTAATTCTGTGTAATAATACTGAATAATTTTTTAGGTTGCTAAAAGCTCTGCCTTCCAGAATCCCTCTAGGTCTGCTTGATAGAGTGGGTAGTATGTCATAACTGTGTACTTTAAAAAAAATTCATCCCTTGGCCGGGCGCGGTGGCTCAAGCCTGTAATCCCAGCACTTTGGGAGGCCGAGGCGGGTGGATCACGAGGTCAAGAGATCGAGACCATCCTGGTCAACATGGTGAAACCCCGTCTCTACTAATACAAAAAAAAATTAGCTGGGCACGGTGGCGCGTGCCTGTAATCCCAGCTACTCAGGAGGCTGAGGCAGGAGAATTGCCTGAACCCAGGAGGCGGAGGTTGCGGTGAGCCGAGATCGCGCCATTGCACTCCAGCCTGGGTATCAAGAGCGAAACTCCGTCTCAAAAAAAAAAAAAAAAATTCATCCCTTTACATCTAGAAGAATAATTTGCAACTTATTTTGCATAAATTTGTTCTGTGTTCACAAACACTTTCCACATAGAAAATAGATTAGTATTACTGTAGCACCTTTTAAGAAAGGGTCATATGTTTATATGCTTAAAATAAATAGCCTACTTTTTTTTTCAGTTGTTTTTTTAAATTGAGTTATGACAAATAAAAAATTGCATATATTTAAGGTGTACAATATGGTCTTTTGCTATCAGCATTCCTTGTGTAATGATTTCACAATTAAGGTCAGGCTAATTACGTATCTGTCACCTTTACATAGTTACCGTTTTTTTCGTGTATGGTCAAAACACTTAAGATCTACTAACTTAGCAAATTTCAAGCGTTCAATACATTATTAACTATAGATACTGGGCTTTACATTAAATCTCTAGAACTTACTCATCTTATAACTGAAAGTTTATACCCTTTGACCAGTATCTCCCCATTTCCCCACCTCTCTCCTGAACAACCACAACTTTTAAGTTCAGCTATTTTAGATTCCACATATAAATGGTATGTAATATTTCTCTTTCTGTATCTGGCTTATTTCTTTTAGCGTAGTGATCTCTAAGTTTATAGTTCACATTGTCACAAATGGCAGAATTTCCTTTTTTTTTCTTTTTGAGTCAGAGTTTCTCTCTTGTCCAGGCTGGAGTGCAGTGGCATGATCTCAGCTCACTACAACCTCCGCTTCTCAGGTTCAAGCAATTCTCCTGCCTCAGCCTCCCGAGTAGCTGGGATTACAGGCGTCTGCCACACCTGGCTAATTTTTTGTTTAGTAGAGATGGGGTTTCACCAGGTTGGCCAGGCTGGTCTCGAACTTGTGATCTCAGTTGATCCACCTGCCTCAGCTTCCCAAAGTGCATGGATTACAGGTGTGAGCCACCGTGCCTGGCCAAAATTTTCTCCTTTAAGGCTGAATAATATTCCATTGTGTATATATACTATAATTTCTTTCTCCATTTATCCATCAATGGACACTTCAGTAGTTTCCATATATGAATTATTGTGAATAATGCTGCAGTGAACATGGGAGTGAAGATACCTCTTTATGATACTGATTTCATTTCCTTCAGATGCATACCCAGAAGTGATATTGCTGGGTCATATTATTTTTAATATTTTGAGAAACCTCCATACTATATTCTATAATGGCTATACTAAGTTACCTTCGCACCAACAGTGTATAATGGTTCCCTTTGCTCCATATTCTTGCAATCTTGTTAATGTTTTACCTTTTTGATAATACCCAACCTAGCAGGTGAAAATATCATGTGTACTTGAGAAGAATGTGTATGCTACCATTGTTAGATAGAGTGTAGAGTGTTCTGTATGTGTCCATTAGGTCTAGTTTATTGTGTTAAGTCCTCTTTTTCCTTACTTCTGATTCTTCTATCCATTATTGAGAATGGGGTATTGAAGTCCCCAGCTACTGTTGTAAAACTGTTTCTCCCTCAGTTTTTGCTTCATATATTTAGGTGGTCTGTTATTAGGTGTGTAGATGTTCATAATTGTCATATTTTCTTGCAGTATTGAATTTTTTATTAATATATAATGTTCTTTGTCCTCATGACCTTTTTTTTTTTGAGATGTAGTCTCACTCTGTTGCCCAGGCTGGAGTGCAGTGGTGTGATCTTGGCTCACTGCAACCTCTGCCTTGTGGGTTCAAGCAGTTCTCCTGCCTCAACCTCCTGAGTAGCTGGGATTACAGGTGCCTGCCACCACGCCTGGCTAATGTTTGTATTTTTAGTAGAGACAGGTTTTCACCATGTTGGCCAGGCTGATCTTGAACACCTAACGCCAGGTGATCTGCCCACCTTGGCTTCCCAAAGTGCTGGTATTATAGGCGTGAGCCACTGCACCTGGCCCCTATGACCTTTTTTGATTTAAAGTCTATTTTGTCTGATATTACTATAGTCTCCCCTGCTCTCTTTTGGTTACTATTTACATGGAGTCTCTTTTTTTTTAATCTTTTAACTTTTAATCTGTTTGTGTCTTTTGATCAAATGTGAGTCTTTTGTACACAGCATAAAGTTGGATTTTTAAAAATCCATTTTGCCAGTCTTTGTCTTTTGATTAGAAAGTTTAATCCCAGCTGGGCATGGTGGCTCACACCTGTAATCCCAGCACTTTGGGAGGCTGAGGTGGGTGGATTACTTGACCTCAGGACTTCCAGACCAGCCTAGCCAACATGGTTGAGACCCCTGCCTCTACTAAAAATACAAAAATTAACTGGGTGTGGCGGTGTGCACCTATAATCCCAGCTACTCATGAGGCTCAGGTGGGAGAATTGCTTGAACCCAGGATGTGGAGGTTGCAGTTAGCTGAGATCATGCCACTACAATCCAGCCTGGGTGACAGTGAGACTGTCTCAAAAAAAAAAAAAGAAAAAGAAAAAGAAAATGTAATCTATTTACATTTAAAGTAATTACCGTTAAGAACTTCTGTTATGGGCCGGGCATGGTGGCTCACGCCTGTAATCCCAGCATTTGGGAGGCCGAGGCGGATGGATCATGAGGTCAAGAGATCGAGACCATCCTGTCAACATGGTGAAACCCTGTCTCTACTAAAAATACAAAAAATTAGCTGGGCGTGGTAGTGCGTGCCTGTAGACCCAGCCACTCAGGAGGCTGAGGCAGGAGAATTGCCTGAACCCAGGAGGCGGAGGTTGCAGTGAGCCGAGATCGCGCCATTGCACTCCAGCCTGGGTAACAAGAGCGAAACTCCATCTCAAAAAAAAAAAAAAAAAAGAACTTCTGTTATGTTGCTGTTTGTTCTCCACATGCCTTATTGCTTTTTTGTCTCTCATTTCCTGCATTACTCTCTTTTGTGTTTAGTTGTTTTGTAGTGAAACATTTAAATTAATTTCCCTCTGTTTTGTATATATTCTATAGCTATTTTCTTTGTGTATGTTTGTGTGTGTGTGTGTGTGTGTGTGTGTGTGTTTTTGGAGGCAGGGTCTTCTCTGTCACCCAGGTTGGAGTGCTCTTCTCTGTCACCCAGGTTGGAGTGCATTGGTGGAATCATTGCTCACTGCAGCCTTGAATGCAAGCACTCCTCCTGCCTCAGTGTCACAAGAAGCTGGGACTACAGGCTCTTGCCACCACACCAAGCTAATTTTCAATTTTTTTGAAGAAACAGGGTTTCATCATGTTGCTCCAGGCTGGTAACTCCTAGACTCAAGCAGTCCTCTTGCCTTGGCCTCCCAAAGTGCTGGGACTACAGGTATGAGCCACCACACCCAACCTTTGTCTTATAGTTTTTGTTTTTGTTTTTGTTTTTTTGAGAAATGTTAATTTACTGTCTTAGTTTTTAACAAAAAAGCTCAAAAAGTAAAAAATACTTTTTAAAGTAAAAAGCTTGTAAGGACATAGAATATTTTCTTATAGCTATAAGAGTCAAAAAGTTAAGTTTAGGCTGGGTGTGGTGTCTCATGCCTCTAGTCTCAGCACTTTTTGGGAGGCTGAGGCAACTGGATCACTTGAGCCCAAGAGTTTGAGACCAGTCTGAGCAACATGATGAAACCCCATTTCTACAAAAAATATAAAAATCAGCCAGTTATGATGATGCAGTTTTGTAGTCCCAGCTACTTGGGAGGCTGAGGCAGGAGGTTTGCTTGAGTCCAAGGAGATCGAGGCTGCAGTAAGCCATGATCATGCCACTGCACTCCAGCCTGGGTGACAGAATGAGACCCTGTCTCCAAGGAAAAAAAAGGACACTTAGGAAGCAAAAACCTTGCATTAAGCTAAAGTAAATTTTATTACTGAAAAGTTTTAAAATAAATTTAGTGTAGCCTAATATATTATTTATAAAGTCTGCAGTAGTATACAGTAATGTCCTAGGCCTTCACAATTCATTCACTACTCATTCCCTCACTCACCCAGAGCAACTTCTAGGCCAGTAACTGCCATTCATTATGAGTGCCCTCTACAGGTGTTCTATTTATTTCTTATACCATATTTTTACTGTTCTTTTTCTATGTTTAGATACACAAGTACTTACCATTGTGTTACAATTGCCTACAATATTTAGTATAGTAACATGCCATACCCATTTGTAGCCTAGGAGCAATAGGATACACCCTATATGACTTAGGTATGTGGTAGGCTATGCTATCTAGGTTTGTGTAGATACACTCTGTTTGCATTTCCCTTATGTTTAGTGATGTTGAGCATGTTTTCATATATCTGTTGGCCATTTCTATACTTTCTTTCGAGAACTGTCTAGCTCTTTTGCCCATTTAAAAATCTGATTATTTGTGGGTTTTTTTTTTTTTTTTTTTTTGGTGTTGAGTTTCTTACATATTCTGGATATTAACCCCTTGTCAGATGCATAGTTTGTAAATATTTTCTCCCATTCTATACACTGTCTCTTCAATCTGTTGATTGTTTCCTTTGCTGTGCAGAAGCTTTTTAGTTTGATGTCATCCCATTTGACTGTTTTCGTTTTGCTGCCCGTGTTTCGAGGTCTTATCCAAAAATTCCTTACTCAGACCAATGTCAAAGCATTTTTCCTATGTTTATTTCTAATGGTTTCATAGTTTCAGGTCTTATGCTTAAAGCTTTTATCCATTTTGCGGATATTTTTGTAAATGGTGATAGGGATCTAGTTTTTTTCTTCTGCATGTGGCTAGTCAATTTTTTTGATACATCACACAAACTGAAGGAAGGATAAAAACCATATGATCATTTCTATATATGCAGAAAAAGCACTTGGTAATGTTCAATATCCCTTCATGACCAAACAAAACGAAACTCTCAACAAAATAGATATGGAAGGAACATACCTCAGTACAATAAAGGCCATGTATGACAGACCCACAGCTAACATACTGAATGAGGAAATGTTGAAAGCTTTTTCTCTAAAATCTGGAACAAGACAAGGATACCCACTTTCACTACTTCTATTCAACATAGTACTGGAAGTCCTAGCAGAGTTATTAGGCAAGAGAAAGAAACAAAGGGCATCTAAATTGGAAAGAAGTCAAATTTCCTGTCTGCATAAGATGACGTGATCTTATACACAGAAAACCCTAAAGATTCCACCAAAAACTGCCAGAAGTTATAAATTCAATAAAGTTTCAGGATACAAAAGCAACATACAAAAATAAGCAGCATTTCTATACGCCAATAGTGAACTATCTGAAAAAGAAATCCAAAATGCAATCCCATTCACAACTGCTACCAAAAAAAAAAAAAAAACCTAGGAAGTTTTAAACAAGGAGGCGAAAGATCTCTACAATTAAAACTACAAAACACTGATGAAAGAAATTGAGAAAGACACAAATAGTATCCTCTGTTCATGGATTAGAATAATTAATATTGTTAAAATGTTCATACTTCCTAAAGTGATCTACAGATTCAACACAATCTCTATCAATATGCCAATGACATTCTTCACAGAAATAGAAAACCCTAATATTTGTAGTTTTAGTTCTTTAAGTCATTGGTCCATTTTGAGTTATTTTTTGTGTATGGTGTGAGGTAAGGGTCCAACTTCATTCTTTGCATGTGGATATTGTTTTTCCTTGTACCATTTGTTTAAAAGACTATATTGCCCTCCCAACCCATTAGATTGTCTTGGCACTTTTGTTAAAAATCAGTTGACCATAAATGTAAGAGTTTCAATTGATTGTTTATGTCTATCTTTATGTCTTTATTATTGTCTTGATTACTTGATTACTGCAGCTTTATAGAAAGTTTTCAAATTTGGAAGTGTGAGTTTTCTGACTATTCTTCTACTTCAAGATTGTTTTGGCTACTCTGAGTCCCTTGCATTTCCATATGCATTTTAGAATCATCTTGTAAAAAAAAAAAAAAGTTGGGATTTTAATAGTGATTGCTTTCAATCTGTAGATCAGTTTGAGGATGAGCAATACTATTTGATTGTATTATTGAGCATCAGAAATGCATTGACTTTGGAAGTAACAAATTAGCTAATTAGAAACAAGCCTTTTAGAGTAATGAGAAAAGAATTTGTTGAGCTAGTGCATTATTTAGTGGAAGGAGGCCTTTGAAACTCAGACTATGGCATTTGAATTTTATTAGAGATTTTTATTTTATTATTTATTTTTTTAAAAGATGGGGTTTCACCATGATGGCCAGGCTGGTCTTGAACTCCTGACCTCAGGTGATCCACCCACCTCAGCCTCCCAAAGTGCTAAGATTACAGGCGTGAGCCACTGCTTCCAACCCAATTAGAGATTTTTATATTTTTTTCCATTTTGTTATGATTCCAGTACTGTTATATTTTCCATTGCACTAAAGAGGGCTTTTTCCACACACAAGTGGATGATTTAAATCAGTCAGAAAGTATCAAATACCTTTCAAACAGAGTGGCCACTGCTAACCACTGTAGGAGAATAAAAACTGTAACACACACACACACATATGCGGGAGGCTGAGGTGGGAGGATTGCTTGAACCTGGGAGGCGGAGGTTGCAGTAAGCCAAGATAATGCCACTGCACTCCAGAACAAGACTGTCTCATTAAAAAAAAAAAAAAAAAAAGGCTGGGCATGGTGGCTCACGCCTGTAATCCCAACACTTTGGGAGGCCAAGGTGGGTGGATCACCTGAGGTTAGAAATTCAAGACCAGCCTGGCCAACATGGTGAAACCCCGTCTCTACTAAACATACAAAAATTAGCCAGGTGTTGTGAAGGGCGCCTGTAATCCCAGCTACTTATGTAGCTGAAGCACAAGAATCGCCTGAACCCAGGAGGTGGAGGTTGCAGTGAACCCACATTGCACCACTGCACTCCAGCCTGGGCGACAGAGCAAGACTCCATCTTAAAAAAAAAAATTGTAACAGACAGCCCTTGCTCTCAGGCACCCTACAGTTGAATGGAGAATAATTATGTTTAAGGAAGTGACACCTGTTATTTATCCTTGCTTGCCTAAGACCTTGAAGCAAAGTACTAAGTAGACCAAGATCATGAGTTATTTCTGGAAGAACGGCTCCCTATTAAAGATTTGGCCCTAACCCCAACCTATTATGTAGAAAACGTGTGTCATGTGCAAGTGGGATAGCTGTCTCAGTGCAAATTCATCCACAACAGTCACTTGAGAAAAAATCCAGAGAGAAACGCTTTAGTAGTGCCATAGTAGTTTCATTTTGAGAAACTTTATTACCTATAACACTGCAACTTTCAAAAAATATTTCTCTTAATTTATATAATTGTAATGTTTATTAGTAGAAATAACAATTATTTTAAAATTTGATTCTAGTAACTCTATATCCTAGGCAAAGAGTTTCCCAGGGAGAGTGGTTATGTGTGTGTATATATTTTAATAATTTGTTTTGCAGTTCTCTCAAATGTATAGAAAAGTTGCCCAAACAGTGCAAGGAAGTCCCATGTCCCCTTCACCCAGATTCCCAAATAGTTAACACTTTATTGCACTTGTTTCATTGCTCACTGTGTATGTGTGCATGTGTGCGTGTACATGTGTATGTATCCCTTGTTAGTCTTTTTCTGGACATTTGAGAGTCAAGAGAGCGTATTGAAGAGATAGTGTCTCATCACTCCTAAACACACCAGTGTGTATTTCCCTCTAAACAGGGACACTTTCCTACCTAAAAACAAACTTCCACATCAGAAAATCAATATTAGTACAACACTACCATCCAATTCAGATGAGATCAGGCACATTCAGAGTGGTATGCGATTCACAGAGCTAATTAACATTTTGCCCACTGTCCTAACAATATTGTTTTCCTTTCTGGTCCAAAATGCTATACAGAGATACATATTGCATTTAGTTGTCATATAGCCTCAGTCAGAGACAGTTCCCAGTCTTTCCTGTCTTTGGATGGTCCACAACCTGAGTTCTTTTGACGGTAGGAAAACCAAAAAGGATGCTTTGTTTTTTTAGTGTGTTTCACCAGGAGGCTCACAATGCAGACTCCTACCAACATTGGTGATGTTAACCATGATCACCTGATCATGTTGGTTGCCTCCATCCACTGTTTTCCCCTCTGTAATCGAGTAGTATTCCCTGGGAGAAGCATTCCAAAATCACACCAATATTCCATGCCTCAAAGAACATCTACCCACCAGCCTTATCGTTCATTGAAGACTCCTGCCTGAATCATCCTCCTCAGTAGTTGTCAAATGGTAGTTCTGTATTTCCATCCTTCTCTCTACACTTCTGGGTTGGCATCCTACTGTGGAAAGAGTTTTCCTTTTTCTCTGTATCAACACGGACTTGCATATTCCTATTTTATTCAATGGGTGTAATCCATTATTGTCGTTGTTTACTTTCATGCTCAAATTGTCCCTCATTTGACCCATGGGAGTCGCTTCAAGCTGGTTTTTAACACTGCAACATTTTAAAGTATATGTATTGCCAAAATTATCCATGTTGTGTGTGTGGCTGCAGTTCATTAACTTTGACTGCTTGTAATATGCCATTTTGTGAATATACCACAGTTTGTTGGTCCACTCTTCCACTATTCCGTCAACGGGCACTTGGGTTGCTTCCAGGTTATTGCTATCGTGTTTTGCTATTCTAGCTCTTTAATGTTAAATTTTGAATGCATTAAAATTTGCATTAACATCATAAACTTCAGGTCTGTTTATTGTACAAATATTGAGAACCTAGAAGCAAGGTCATTTTGTACTCTCATCAACAGTGCATGACAGGCTCATTTGAGAAATATTGTCTTATTGCATATTTCATGGAGAAATATTTAAGTGATGTTTTCAAATCCGTTTAACAAAGGCCTTTTTCTTTAAATAAGCTTCCTTTTGTTGTTTTCCCTCTTATTATGGAGAAATATTGAAATAAAAGAGTCGAGAAAGCAAAATGTAAAGGTGGAAACCTGTGCCGTTAACCCAGACTCTTGCCAAGTTAAAGCAAACGCGGAAGCAGCAGGGACTCGAAGTGAGGAGGCTGCAGCCGACGCCACGGCGCAGGCGCAGAAACTCAGCGTCCCGCTCCCTGCTCCGCTCCCCAGAAAGTTACCGCGAGTCTTGGAATAAGCTTGCTGCGATTGCCAAAAGTAAGTTATCGCGAGAGGTAGTTGGTTGCTATAGTTGTCAAAAACATAACTGCCGCTGCTGCAGGTAAGACAGTGATCCCTCCTGAGGAAACCCTCTCTTTCCCGCCTCCCCACCCCGGCCCTGTGGCCACACCACCCCGGTCACCCCTCTCTGAGCTAAAGCCAGGCTGAAAACCCCGTTATTTAGACCGAAAAGCCGCTGCTGGCTCGGCTAGGTGCAGACTCTGCCGCCAGCCCCAGCCCCGCGACCCCCGCAGGATCGCGGACGTAGACCCTCCTTTTCCGCCTCTCATCATAGGCCCCCTCAGTCCGCGCTGACTGTGCCTGTCCGCAGACCAGATCCAGTCAAATCGCCGCCTTCGTCTAACGTTTTTCTCACTGGACTCTCCCCTCGCAGCTTCTTCCGAGCAGATGACAAGAAACGCATGCCTTGCTAGGGGCAAAGAGTCTCCCACCCTAGCTGCCCTGACCATAACTTTAGTCCTATTTTTTGCATTCATAGTTTAAACACTACCCGAACGCCTCTTGTATAGACATGGTGCCAGGAACTCGGGGTCCGTAAATATGCATGAGATAGGTTACATGTCTTCAAGGGTGTAATTGCGCTCTCAGGAAAAACGCTGCATATTATTAATACCATTTGTGCAGTGCTTCATAGCTTAAACAGCTTTAATATTTTAGGGGATATTCACAACAAATGTGAAACAGGTTGAAAGTTATATTATCCATTTTACAGAAGGTGAAACTGAGTCTTAGAGAAGTTAGGCATTTGCCCAGGGACACATAGTTATTAAGTAGGAAATGTCTTTTGAATCCCCAGTCTTCAAAAACAGGACAGCTTGTGGTAATGCCAAGAGAAATGTAAAGTGCTAACTGAATTCAGAGGAAAGGCAAGCTTTTCCAACTGAGAAGCTTCATAGACTAGGAAGCATTTGAGCTGGATCTTAAGGAATGAGTAGGATTGCACTTTGGGAGGCCAAGGCGGGTGGATCACGAGGTCAAAAGATCGAGACCGTCCTGGTCAACATGGTGAAACCCCTTCTCTACTAATACAAAAAATTAGCTGGGCATGGTGGCGCGTGCCTGTAATCCCAGCTACTCAGGAGGCTGAGGCAGGAGAATTGCCTGAACCCAGGAGGCGGAGGTTGCAGTGAGCCGAGATCGTGCCATTGCACTCCAGCCCGGGTAACAAGCGAAACTCCGCCTCAAAAAAAAAAAAAGAATGAGTAGGATTTACTGTAGAGACAGAGTGAGGAGAAAGGGAGAGAGAATTCCAGAGGGAAGGAAAAATGCAGAGGTTCAAAAGTGATTAAATGCAGGTAATCTTTGAAAAATAGTAAGCAAGAGCATAAGCTAGAAGAGGGGAGAAGTTGAGTGGCACTGAAAGATCCTAGAAAGCCCTGAATGTAGTACTACATTTAATTGCAGTTAAACTGTAGTGTTAACAGTTTATTTGGTAGGTGAGAGGGAACAAGACAGTGATATTCAGATCTGTACTTCAATAAGGTATTTAACTGCTTGTCTCTTCTCATTTTCTCCCAATTTCTTACACCACACTCCAAGCCTACTAAGCTACTCGCTCGCTCGCGCTCTCTCTTTCTCTCTCTCTCGTGTGTGTGTGTGTGTGTGTGTGTGTGTGTGGTTTTGCTTCTGAACCTTTTTTTTTTTTTTTGAGACGGAGTCTTGCTCTGTCGCCCAGGCTGGGGTGCAGTGGCGCGATCTCTGCTCACTGCAGCCTCCACCTCCCAGGTTCAAGCAATTTCCCTGCTTCAGCCTCTCAAGTGACTGGGATTACAAGTGCACACCACCACCCTCGGCTAATTTTTTTTTTGTTGTTGTTAGTAGAGACGGGGTTTCACCATGTAGGCCAGACTGGTCTCGAACCGAGGCAATCCGCCCACCTCACCCTCCCAAAGTGCCGAGATTACAGGCATAAGCCACCGCGCCTGCCCCACCTCTGAACCTTTTAAAATCTGTTCCTTTTCTTGGAATATCCTTCACTTTAGTCTATGAAGACATAGTTCCAGGGTACTTCCTCCAAGATTTTCCTGGCATGCACATGTATTCTAAAATCCAGCCAGGTCCCAGCTTCATTCAGCACTTCCTTGCTCTATGACTGATGGTAAGATAACAAACTTCTCTGAAACTTAGTTTTTTTCACTCAAATAGAGATTTAAGAATCACCTAGAAGGGAGGCTACATGTAAGATTATAAATGTGAAGCACACTTGGTACACTGGCTGTAATCAGTTAATTTCTTTGCTTCACTCATTCTTTATATTTGTAAGAGAAAAAAAGTTAATTTTCACCCCGTCTTCCCTGCTGTGTGTTTCACTCCTCCATCTTTCACTCCTCCATCTTTCCTCTGTCAGAGCACCTATCACACAGATTATGACTCCTCGTCTAGTTACATGTCTCTCGTCCTCACTAGATTTTAAATTTCTGAGGTTAGAGAGTTCACATCTTATCTCTTGTATCATCAGCACCCACCACAGTGCCAAGCTTAATGTTTTTTCAGTGAGCAATTCTGACAGAAGCAGGATGAATTAGAGTGAGAAACTGGAATCAGAGATACCAGTTAGGAGGCTTTTGTTACAGTCTAGAAGGGTAATGAAGACCTAATGCCATATTATTGAAAAGGAAAGAAGACTGATACAAAAGGACATTTCAAACGTACATTTGACAAAGAAGTTGTCAGTACCATGAAAACCCTGAAAGAGCCCAGAAACATGTTTTTGAACAAGTGATCTGAGACTCTTAGGTGACTGGAAAAATGCTGGAGTAGCTGAGAAGAGGCAGAATAATTATAAAGTCTGAAGGCTGTAAGATGTTGTTTTCTTTTTTATATTACCAAATACACTTAGCATAGTATGTCCTCCATAAATGTTTGAATTGAATTAGAAAAGAAGATCTAATTTTTAGCAGGCACAGTGGCTCATGCCTTTTAATCCCAGTACTTTGGGAGGCTGAGGCGGGCAGATTGCTTGAGCCTAGGCGTCAAGACCAGCCTGAGCAGCATGGCGAAACCCCGTATCTATGGAAAATACAAACATTAGCTGGGCGTGGTGGCGCATGCCTATAGTCCCAGCTACTCAGGAGGCTGAGGTGGGAGGATCACTTGAGCCTGGGATGTCGAAGCTGCAGTGAGCCATGATCGTACCACTGCCCTCCAGCCTGGGTGACAGAGTGAGACCCTCAAAAAAAAAAAATAAATAAAAGACGTTTTCTAAAGAAACAAATATCCAATTTATTTTTGAATTTGTTTGTGTCCTTAGTATTATAAAATTGACAGTATATCTGACTAAATAAGAAATATGTCAAGACCTTTTCCAATGGACTACCATTTTACTTGGCTGCTTCTGTCCTGCTCTCAAAATATATTTTTGTAAAACTGAGAAGTTAAATAATCTTAGAAGGACGCTTTGCAGATTTAAAAAAAAAAAGGGTTACCAGAGAACACTGTGAAGGATGTAGGGCAGCGGCCCCCAAACTTTTTGGCACCAGGGACCAGTTTTGTGGAAGATAATTTTTCTACAGACTGAGGGCAGGGAGGATGGTTTTGGGATGATTCAGCACATTACATTTATTGTGCACTTTATTTCTATTATTATTACATGGTAATATATAATGAAATATTATACAACTCACCATAATGTAGAATCAGTGGAAGCCCCGAGCTTGATTTCCTGCTACTAGACACTCTTGTCTGGGGGTGATGGGAGACAGTGACAAATCAGGCATTAGATTCTCATAAGGAGCGTGCAACCTAAATCCCTTGCATGCAAAATACTACAATAGGGTTCACACTCCTGTAAGAATCTAATGTTGCTGCTGATCTGATGGGAGGTGGAGCTCAGGTGGTAATGCAGGTGATGGGGAGTGGCTGTAAATACAGATGAAGCTTTGCTTGCTCACCTCCTGCTGTGCAGCCCAGTTCTTAACTGGTTCATGGCTTGGGGGCTGGGGACCCCTGATGTAGGGGATGGGAGGTCGAGGTGTTCCTACTTTGTCTTGTGATACTTTGTGCTTAATGGGTTAGTTACCTGTATAAACATCTTTTTAGCACTAACCAGTGAAATCATCCTTGTGACCAGCTCCCTAAAGCACTGCCTATCCAGCAGCAAAGGTCGGATGTGGGGAATAAAACAGTGCTGGACTATGGCATTTCCTTAGGTTTTCCCTGATATTGGTTATGATGGAATATGGGTACTTGTGCAGCTGTGGTACATGAGGGGACAGGTTCATTCATTCTGTTTACAGAGACCAAAGAAAACCGGAGGGACTTTACCCAGTTGGTGATATGGAGCAAGTGCCATCAACAGGCAGACTCGTGCAGATCACTGTGACAGAGGGATATGATTTGGTAAAGTTACTTTTGGAAATTCACAAAATCCTTAGTTTTGGGAGTACCTGCAGAAGGAATGGAATTTTGCTTCATTCTCCTCTACCTCCAAACCTTCTGGCTTTACATAGCAGTGGCCTTTCACCTCAGTGTTCCTTATTGTTAGTCTATAATCTCCAAGTCACATTACTGTGTGTCTCAAATACCTGGCAATCTGAATATTAACAGGGTGAAAGAATCAATGGTTTTAGTTTCTGTAGACAGCAGTTCACATGTAATTTTTTTTCCCTTTCTCCTGAGAAGGATCTGAATTCTTCCAGAGTTTCCCTTATGATTAATTCCGTTTGATTACGCCTGTAATCCCAGCACTTTGGGAAGTCAAGGTGGGCGGATCATGAGGTCAGGGGTTTGAGACCATCCTGGCCAACATAGGGAAACCCTATCTCTACTTAAAAAAAAAATGCAAAAAATTAGCCAGGTTTGGTGGCAGGTGCCTGTAATCCCAGCTACTTGGGAGGCTGAGGCAGGAGAATCACTTGAACCTGGGAGGCGGAGATTGTAGTGAGCTGAGATAGTACCACTGCACTCCAGCCTGGGAGACAGTGTGAGACTCCGTCTCAAAAAAAAAAAAAAAAAAGAGAACAACAGTGTGATGTACGAAAAATTAGGAGTATAATAAAATGGGAAAATATTCAGTATATTAAATTTAAAAAGATCATTCCAAAAAAGGATATAATTAATGAACTCCACTTTGTTTTAAAATGTATGTATAAAAATGAATACATATGTGCATGTATAGGTACACACAGGTACATCCATATATTCACAGCAAAACACTAGAAAATATATCTAAAATGTTAATAGTGCTTACATGTTAAAGTAAGATTGCAGGTAATTTTCTTACTTTTAAAAATGTTCCTCAGCATACTTTTATTATCAGGTGAAACAATAAATATTATTTTCAATATCCCAACAATAGCACTTAAATGGAATGTTGCATTTAAGTAAAACTAGATTTGTTTAATGATATTTCTACCTATTTATTTTGTATTTGCAATGTGGCTTGTTAGGAAAAAATGAAAAATGCTATTTAGCCCAAATCAAAATGGGTTGCCAGATGTGTAGGAAAATTCTCTATTTGAATATAATTGTAAGGTGGTGTGTTTCTGCCAACAGAAAGGTTTTAAAGGAGATACTCCAGTTACCTTTATTCGTGCAGAATTCAATCAAGTGGTTCTGGGAGACTCTGCAAAAATTACTGTTTCTCCAGAAGGAACTGCAAAATACAACTTCACTAGCAGTTTTGAGTTTAATCCTGAAGGAGGAATCACTTTAGATGACCTCGCTCACAAACCTGTGTTCCGTAAGTCCTTGTGGTTCTAAAAATCAATGTCTTGATTGCCTTCTTCCTTATCACGTTGGATGGGAAAAGCAGAACCAAAACATTCTTTTAAATACGTAACTAAAATTACAATAAAGAAAGGGCAGTTCTTTTGTTCCCAGAAGCAGTGCAGGAACTGAAAACTGGAAATCTTGAACAGCTGCCATTGGTGTGTATATGTTAGTGGAGGTGTGCAGGGAGAAGGCAGTACTCCTGAACCTAGGGGCTTGGATTTTAATCCTCTCACAAGGACAGAAAAGCTTTGGCTGCTGTTGATGGAGGAATAGAGACTAGGACTACCTCCCCATCACAAGTTAAGACTCTCAAAAAGAATGGACTAGGAAAAAAAATCTATTTATCAGCATCTCTGTCTAGATTCTGGGTAAAGAAAAGAGTCTTCCCTAGGAATAATCATAGGCTTGTACTAACCATTAAAGAATTATATATTTTTAAAACACAGGAGGAACATTTATATAATAGCAATTGGCTACATTCTAAGCTGTAAAACAAATCCTACCATATATCAAAGGATCAATAGCATACAGACCACCTTTTCTGCCAAAATGCAACAATCAACAAAATTAGATAGCCAACAACAAAAAGCCAAAAACCATTCGGAAATTTAAAAACATACTTATGAATAATTCATAGGACAAATAAAAAAGTCGTAATAAAATTGCAAAGCATTTGGAAAAGATCAACGGTAAAACACCAAATATAAAAATTTGTGGGTTATAGTTAAAGTTGTACTTAGAGGTACATTTATAATCTTAAGCACATTAATTAGAAATAAAAAGGATTAAAAACAGAACTTTTGAGAAGTTGGAATAGATGTACTTTTCTCTATTCCTCCCACTGAGTACAGCTACAAACCCTGGACATTATATATAAAACAAACATAAGAGACTCTGAAAGGTAGAGAGGAGGAAACTTGGGACCTGGGGAATGAGAGTGGTGAGTTCCTTGGGTTTTCTTTTTGCCTTATACATCCCATACTTCTTGCTGAAGAAGGTGGTGACCTGGAGACACGAATGGACACAGACCCTCCCACCCAAAAAAAGAAAGATTGATAAAAGTCTGCTCTGTTTAGCCAAAAGACTATGAAAGGGGCAGTCTAATAAGACAGAAAAGTTTTTGACAGTAACTGCTGTACTCCAGCAAACACCACATGAAAAAATGGTAGCCCCCACCCTCAATCAAGCTGAGTGGAGAGCCTAGACTTCCACTCTCACAAAGCTCAAAAATGAGGTTCTCCATTACCCTAGTGATATCAGAGAAGACCAAGTAGGGAGCCAGGATTTTCATCCCCTCTAGTAATAAGTCCCCTTCCATCCCCCATAATGTTAGTGGAGACCATGTGGATCTTAGACTTCTATCCCAAACTGTCAGCAACAAGGTGCCCCTTCACTTCCCACTGGAGTGGTGTCAGAGGAGGCCTAGTTTAGAGTCAGAACTTTCACCATCATCCAGGGATAATGAGTTCACACCCACTGTGGTATCAGTGGAAACCAAGTAAAGAATCAGGACTCCAGATGCCCTACTCAGCAGTCATGAGGAGCTGCCCCCATCAGGCATCAACAGAGGCTGAGTAGGGAACCTAGACTTGCACCCCAACTTGGCAGTAATGAGGCAGCATTTCCTTCTTTCTCCTGTTGGGGTGGTGTTGGAAAAAGCCAGCTAAAGCAGAAGGTGTAAGTAAGAGCCAGAGATTCATAATAATAGGAAAAGTCTGGGTTTCAACTGAAAACTGTAAGTCATTCCAAGAACTGAAAGATCTTAAATTGAATTAAAAAACATAATGTCTGGGTACAGTGGCTCATGCCTGTATTCCCAACACATTGGGAGGCCAATGTGGGCAGATCGCTTTGAGCCCAAGGAGTTTAAGACCAGCCTGGGCAACATGGTGAAATCTCATCTCTACTAAAAATACAAAAACTAGCTGAGTGTGGTGGTGCATACCTGTAATCTCATCTACTCAGGAAGCTCAGGCATGAGAATTGCTTGAGCCCAGGAGACGGAGGTTGCAGTGAACTGAGATCATGCCACTGCACTCCAGCCTGGGTGACAGAGCAAGACCCTGTCTTCAGAGGAATAATAATAATAATAAATTAAAACATAATCACTACTACCAAGATGGTAGATATGTTAGAATTATGAGACAATGATTTTTCTTTTTGAGACAGAGTCTCATTCCGTTGCCAGGCTGGAGTATAGCGGTGCAATCTCAGCTCACTGCAACCTCCGACTCCCAGGTTCAAGCAATTGTCTGGCCTCAGCCTTCCGAGTAGCTGGGATTATAGACATGCACTGCCACACCCAGCTAATTTTTGTATTTTTAGTTGAAACAAGCTTTCACCATATTGGTCACGATAGTCTCCATCTCCTGACCTCATGATCCACCCACCTTGGCCTTCCAAGGTGCTGGGTTGACAGGCGTGAGCCACTGTGCCTGGCGAGACAATGATTTTAAAGAAGCCATGATAAAAATGTTTAAATGAGCAATTATAAACATGCTGGAAACAAAGGAGAAAATAGATTCAGCAAAGAAACAAAGTCTGAGGAAATAAATAGAAAATACAAAGAAGAACCAAATAGAAAGTTTAGAACTGAAAAATACAATAACTGATAGAAAAAGCTCAGTAAATGGCATAACAGCATAATGGAGAATACAGTGGAAAGAATCAGTGAACTGGAAGATAGGAAGATAGAAATTACCCAGTCTTAACAATAGAGAAGATATAGACTTAAAAAAAAGAAAAAAGGAAAGAACTTTAGAGACCTGTGAGAATATAACAAAATAACATCGGAGTCTTAGAAGGGAAGGAGAAAGAGGATAGGTCTGAAAAAGTATTCAAATAAGTAATGTATTAAAACTTCCCAAATTTGGCAAGAAACATAAGCCTACAGGTTAAGGAAGCTGAGCAAACCTCCAACAGGAGGATAAACCCAAAGAAATCTACACTAAGAAACATAATTAAGCTCATGAAAATGAATGGCACAGAAAACTTGAAAGTAGCCATGGGAAAACAGAATGACATCAGATTCTCATTAGAAACCATGGAAGTCAGAAAGAAGTGGCACAATATTTTCAGTGATAAAAGAACTGTCAGCCAGGCGCAGTGGCTCATGCCTGTAATCCCAGCACTTTGGGAGGCCAAGGCAGGCAGATCACGAGATCAGGAGATTTAGACCATCCTGGCTAACATGGTGAAACCCCATCTCTACTAAAAATACAAAAAATTAGCTGGGTATGGTGGCACACGCCTGTAGTCCCAGCTACTTGGGAGGCGGAGGTTTCAGTGAGCCAAGATTGCACCACTGCACTCAAGTCTGGGTGACAGAGTGAGACTCCATCTCAAAAAAAAAAAAAAAAAAAAGAAAGAAAGAACTGTCAACCCAGAATCCTAAACCCAGAGAAAATATCCTTCATATACGAAAGGGTAGTCAACACATCCTAAGGTGAAAGAAAACAGAGAATTTGTCACCAACAGACCTACCCAAAGATAATGGTTGAAGGAAGTTCCCTAAACAGAAAGGAAGTGATAACCTTGCAACAGCAGAAAAGAAGAAAGCATGGTAAGGAAAAATTTGGATAAATTTCCTTCTTGGGTTTTCCAAATTGTGTTTGACAGTTGGAACAAAACCTGACACTGTGTGATGTGATTCTAAATGTACATAGAGAAAATACTTAAGACAGTTATACTGGGAGGATAAAGGGACATAAAGGGAAGTAAGGTATCTATACATCAATAAACTGGTGAAATGGTGACAACAGTAGGCTATAAAAAATAATGTACATATAATGCAATACCTAGAGCAACAACTACAAATTCTGTACAAAGAGATATAGTCAAAAATATTAGAGATAAAATGCAATTCTAAAAAATGTTCAAGTAATGCACAGGAAGACAGGAAAAAGCAGAGAAATGAAAAACTGGACAAATACAGAAACAAAAGAACCCCAGCAGACTTAAGCCCTACTATATTAATAATTAAAGTAAATATACCATTAAATTGTGCCACTGCACACCCAGGCTGACAGAGTGAGCCCCTACCTCAAAACCCACCAACTAAGAGAGAGAATGGATTTAAAAACTTGCTGCCTACAAGAAACTCAAAATATAACCATATATTCAGGTTAAAAGTAAATACTTAAGGCAGTATTTACATTTATTAGTAAAGGAAATCAAAAGTAACTATGAGTGTCAAAGTATACTTCACAGCAAAGAAAATAATCAGACATAGACAAGTTCATTATATAATGATAAAAGGGTCAATCCACAAAGAAGATACTGTACTTCTAAGTGGGTATGCACCAAACAGCTGCACGATGTGAAGCAAAACCTGATACAGCTGACAGAAAAATAGATCAATGAAATAGATAAATCTACAATTATAGTTGGAGACTTAAACACCCGTTTCTCAACAATTTATGTAATAACTGAAGACAAAATCAGCAAGGATGGAAAAAAACCTCAGTGATTATATTAACCAACATAATCTAATCAATATTTATAGAACATCCAACAATAGTAGAATAACGTTATTTTCAAAAGCCTACAAACCATATATCAAAATCACATCCTGGGCCATAAGCTAAACCTCAACAAGTTTAAATGAATTTAAATAATATAGAATGTGTTCTCTGACAGCAGTAGTATCTAAGGAGAAGTCAATAAGATAGTAGGAAATTCTCCAAATACTTGGTAACTAAAAGACACACTTGAAAATAATTCATGGGTCAACAAGGAAGTCTCAAGGGAAATAAAAAAAATAGTCTCAGATTAAGTGCCCACTTTGAGGCAGCAATGAGCTTTGGTCCCATCCTACTGAATGCCAGCCTTGGTGACAGAGCAAGACCCTGTCTCTAAACAACAACAAAAAGAAACTAAAAGGCACACTTCTAAATAATCCATGAGTCAAAGAGGAAGTCTCAAGGGAAATAAAAAATACAATAAACCGAATTGTAATGAAAATATGACATATCAAAGCCTGTTGGACATGGCTAAAGCAGTGCTGAGAAAACTTAGAGCACTAACTGAATACGTTAGGAAAAAGGAAAAGTCTCCAATCAAGTTCCCGTTTCAAGAATCTAGAAAAATAAGAGCAAAAGAAACCCAAAGCAAGAAAAAAATAATAAAGACAAGAACAGAAATCAATGAAATGTAAAACAGAAAAGCAATTGAAAAAAATATGTGAAACAAATAGCTGGTTATTTGAAAACATCAATGAAATTTGCAAACTTCTAGAAAGACTAACCAAAAAAAGGCATAAAAGAAAAGAAATTACCAATATTAGGAGTGAAATGGAATAACAACTTGAACCCTGTAGACATTAAATGGGTAATAAGGCAATATTATGAACAACCCTATGCACGTAAACTTGACAACTAAAAGGATCAGTTCTTTAAAAAACACAAACCAATTAGCTGGGCATGGTGGTGCGTGCCTGTAATCCCAGCTACTCAGGAAGCTGAGGCAGGAGAATTGCCTGAACCCAGGAGGTGGAGGTTGCAGTGAGCCGAGATGGCGCCATTGCACTCCAGCCTGGGTAACAAGAGCGAAACTCCATCTCAAAAAAAAAATAATAATAAAATAAATAAATAAATAAATAAAAAACCACAAACCAGCCGGTGCAGTGGCTCACACTTGTAATCCCAGCACTTTGGGAGGCTGAGGCAGGTGGATCGCCTTAGGTCAAGAGTTCAAGACCAGCCTGGCCAACATGGTGAAACCCCATCTCTACTAAAAATATAAAAATTAGCTGGGTGTGGTGGCATGCACCTATAATCTGAGCTACTCGGGAGCCTGAGGCAGGGGAATTGCTTGAATCAGGGAGGTGGAGGTCTCAGTGAGCCAAGATCGTGCCACTGCACTCCAGCCTGGGCGAGAGAGCGAGACTTTGTCTCAAAAACAAAAAAAAAAAGAAAGAAAGAAAAAGAAAGATGGGAAATGGAAGGGGAACCTATATAATAAAAGAGACTTAAGAGATATCAACTAATTACAATATGTGGCCTTATTTGGCCCCTGATTCAAACAAATGGTAAAGAAAATGCCACTGAGGGACATGAAGGTTGAACAACAGAAAGGTATGCCATGTTCTTAGACAGGAATGTTCAATATTATAAAGATGTCATTTTTCCTAAGTTTATTTATAAATTTAATGTGATCTCTGTAAGTCAGCGAACATTTTAAAAACATTATCGAATTTCTATACAAAATAGTTTTTTAAGTAAAAATAATCAGGAGATTCTGAAAAGAAGGATTATTAGTCCTACATGATAGAAAAACATGAAACCATAGTAAAGCAATGTAGTACTGGGACATGCATAGACATACAGATCATTGCAACAGACTAGAAGGTCCAGATATAGTCATCAGTACTTCTAGTACGTTAGCATATGGTTAAGATGACATGTCAAATCGATGAGGGTAAGGGGGAACATGGATTATGTAGCCAAAGGTATGGGGACACTTGGGTAGCTATCTGGGAAAAAAATGTAACCAGTCTTAAAATTACACCAAAGTCGGGCATGGTGGCTCATGCCTATAATCCCAGCACTTTGGGATGCTGAGGCAGGCAGATCACTTGAGCCCAGGAGTTCAAGAACAGCCTGGGCAATATGGCTAAGCTGTCTGACAAAAAAATACAGAAATTAGCTGCGTGCAGTAGTGAGCCCTTGTAGCCCTAGCTACTCCAGAGGCTGAGATGAGAGGATCACTTGAGCCCTTGAGGCAGGGGTTGCAGTGATTGCACCACTGCATTCCAGCCCAAGTGACAGAGTGAAACCTGGTCTCAAAAAATAAACAAACACCAAAATAAATACCAGCTGTATAAAATATGTGTAAAAAATTAAAACATGTAAGTACCATAAGAAATCCTGGAATTGAAATAATCAGAGTGATGAAGCCTTTATAAGTATTTCAGAACTGTAGAAACCACAGAAGAAAAATAAATATATTTTACATAAGCAACCGTAAGATAAGCCACAAACTGGAATACAGTTTGCAATTAATTTCTGTACAGAAGGCAAATTTACCTTTAAAGAGCTCTTACATATTAATAAGAGGAAGAATCTAATGGAAAAGTATACAAAACATATGAAAGGAATATGAAAAGTTCACGGAAAAGGAACTATAACTGGTCCTTAAATATATGGAAAAAATTTCAACCTGACTCTAATACAAAAAATAAACTTATGCTTAGATGCTATTTTCATCTGTCAGATTACAAAGATCACAGAGTTTGATAACATACCACACAGGTAAATGTGTTATCAAACTCTGTTATCCTTGCTGAAAACGCTAAAGCTGAACGAAAGTAGGAAACACAGGAATTGAGAAACAAATTAAATACTATGAGGAATAAAATGAGACAAATCTAGACGATATGACATTCTCTGTAACTATTAGCCTGGTGTCTTCAACAAAAGAGAGAAATATTTGAGAGAAAAAGTATGCGTAAAGAGGGGACTGTTATAAATGAAAAGAAACATGACAACCAAATGCAATATGTGGTCTTTGATTGGATTCTGGTTTGAACAGACCAGCTATAAAATAATTTTGGGGATAACTGGGAAATGTTAAGTATAAACTGGACACTGGATGAATTAAGGAATTATTTAATGCTATTATCACACACTTGCTAGATGTGGAAACTGATTGTGGTTTTCTAGGAAAATGTCTTATTGGGGATTTATATACTTTGGTAGTTAGGAGTAAAATGTCACGATGTCTGTAATTTATTTTAAAAGTATTTCAGCAAACAAAGCAAATATGATAAAGTATTTGAGCAAACAAAGCTACATATGATGAAGCAAAAAAATTGTTAAATTTAGATTATGGTTATATGGATAGTTGTTATACTATTCTGCTTTGTGTACTGAAATTTTTATAGTAAGTGTTAAGCATACAGAGTAATGCTGTAGTGAAAAACATTGTACATGCTCTGCTTGCTACTGGATTACTCCAAAATCTGTTAAGCCTTATGGGAGGCAATATGGAGAGATCCAGAGCAGTGTTTTTCTTTTGTTTTTTTTGACCCAAGTTCAAGGGATAAATCCAAGATAGAGTAGTGTTTTTCAAACTTCAGATTGTGACTTTTTTAGTCATTCCTAAAATCAATTGATGGGCATTATGATCAGTAATTTCTTCTATATGAAATAGAATAGAACATGCCTAAGGATTTTGACATAGTAAAGATCAATATTATATGAAGCTTTGTTATATAATCATATGTATCAGTTCCTTTTATACACATGCATGTACGTGATTATGATCTAAAACCCATTTCTATTATAACTTGCAGGCAAAAAGTTCAAAAGTTACTGAAGTGGTCCAGTATTTTCCACCAAAAGTCACTGATATTGGTGCCCTCTCTACTTTCAAGTTTATTTTTTTTAACTTAGATATCTTTGACAATGCTTTGTTTGTTGCGCCCTGGTTATTGGATGGATGAGTTTTAAATGTCTCATTTCCTTTGTTTTGATTTTTCTAGTAACTGTGACTGAAGTTTTACCAAAGGAAAAGAAACAGAAAGAAGAGAAGACCTTAATTCTTGGTCAAGCTGTGGTGGATCTTCTTCCCTTACTGGAAGGTCAGATGTATGCTTTGCCCAAAAGTGGAAATGGCAAAGCTCATAAAATTTAGCCCCAGACAGATACAGAAATTAGCCTCAATGAATTTGAGGGAATTGAGGGCAAAAGTGGGCACATTTATCTCTGCCTACAATCGCACTAACTTAACCCTTTCTTTTTTGGCTCAACGTGGGCTTCTTTTTGCAGGACAGAGTTCATTTCAAACAGCAGTTCCATTGCACCCTGTGCAGGGCTCACCCTTAGAGACTCCTAGATCAAGTGTTAAGGTAATCAGAGTTTTAGCTCTCTACATTTTAGTCTACCATTTCAATCTAACAAGTCTGTCCGCTATTAAGGTTCAATTCAGTTGAGTGTAATGCATTGGGCGTTTTCTTTTCACAGCACACAGTGTTAGATTCTGGGAAACAAAGATAATAAGGCAGAGTCCTACTTTGAAAGCCCACAATCTGTATATCATAGATTATAACCCAGTGTGATTAAATGGTGGAGTGAGGCACATGGGCACAGAGCAGGTATTAGTTACATTGTCCATGGGTAGAGGCAAGGCTTAACCATGGAAATAACTCTTGAGCTATGTCCTGATGGATCACGTAGTATATTAAAGCATCTCATATACTTTAGGGCATAGTAGCATGCTTCTCATTGAAAATTTCTAATCCAGCAGTTCCAGCCCAAACCCCTTTCTGGAATTCTAGAATGTCAGACTTTATAAGCACCTACTATATACCTCTATAATGTTATCCCATAGGCACCTAAAACTCAACATTCCAGAACTGAACTCAGTATTTTCCCTGAAACCTACTCTTCCTTTTATCTTAGTTTTTTGACTAGTGGCATCACCCATCCATGAAATCATGGAACATAGAACCTAAATTACATCTATGACTGTTCCCTCAGACCCTAACTACATCCAGTCCTCAAATCTGCCTTTCATCACATCCTGCCTTTTCCATCTACTAAGTGTCTTTAGGTTTCCTTTTTGGATTCATTCTTACTTTTTATTGCCTTATTATTTCTCACTTGGATGGTTACAAGTAGTCTTGTGCCTCCCTTTGCCTCCCTCTAGTTCAATCTTCCCATGGCTTGCACAGTGATTAAAAAGTGGATCTGATCTCATCTCTTCCCCTACTTAGTACTGTGTAGTTCACGGATTCACCCACTGCTTACAAGTTAAGGTCCAGGTCCAGATTGCTTAGCAGGCATACAGCATGTTTTTTTTTTTAGACGGGGTATTGCTCTGTTACCCAGGCTGGAGTGCAGTGGCATGATCCCAGCTCACTGCAACCTCCGCCTCCTGGGTTCAAGCAATTCTCCTGCCTTAGCTTCCTGAGTAGCTGGAACTACAGGCGTGCACCACCACGCCTAGCTAATTTTTGTATTTTTTAGTAGAGACAGGGTTTCACCATATTGGCCAGGATGATCTTGATCTCTTGACCTCGTGATCCACCCGCCTTGGCCTCCCAAAGTGCTGGGATTTCAGGTGTGAGTCACCGTGCCCGGCGAGCATATTTTATGATGGGAGCCTCCCTCTTTAACCTCATCTTCCATTATTCCTCTCCTTATTTTAATACTTCAAGTTCCAGAATCCTGAATTACTTACATATACCTAAATGGAAGATACCATACTGTTCCAATCCCCCTTTACATAGACTATTTTTCCCTCTAAGACTAGTCAAGTGCAGTATTGAGAAGCAGGGAAAGAAGAGAACAAAAAATTTGATCTGTAACTGACTGTGAACAGTCAATTGAGATAACTCACTACCTTTGGACCAGCCTACATAAACTGTTCTTATCTAGAATTATTTCTCTTTCCTTCCTCTGCTAATCCAGGTTTTAAACGATAGTCATCCTGTAACTGTCAGCCCAGCAAACAGTTATTCACTTCCTCCTTGGTGTCCTTGACTGCACCATTTTGTACAGGTCTCTAGTATAGATTTCACATAAATCATGGCACTGTGCCACGAGTTCCATGTTGAAAGGAACTATATATTCTTTGTCTTTATATCCCTAGTGATGTAGCAAAGTGCCTAGCATTCAATACACAATTTTTTTTTTTTTAATTTTTGAGACGGAGTTTTGCTCTTGTTGTCCAGGCTGGAGTGCAATGGCATGATCTCAGCTCACTGCAACCTCCACTTCCTGGGTTCAAGCAATTCTCCTGCCTCAGCCTACTGAATACCTGGGATTACAGGCAGTCACTACCATGCCTGGCTAATTTTTATATATTTTTTCTTTTTTTGAGACAGAGTCTTGCCCTATAGCCCAGGCTAGAGTGCAGTGGTGTGATCTTGGCCCACTGCATCCTCCATCTCCCAGGTCCCGGTTCAAACCATTCTTCTGTCTCAGCCTCCCAAATAGCTGGAATTAAAGGCATGCACCACCATGCCCAGACAATTTTTGTATTTTTAGTAGAAATGGGGTTTCACCATGTTGGCCAGCCTGGTCTTGAACTCCTGACCTCAAGTGATCCACCCACCTCAGCCTCCCAAAGTTCTGAGATTACAGGCATGAGCCACCTTGCCCGGCCTCAAAACACATTTAAAACCTACTTTGTACGTGTCCTGAGTGAAAATGTCAGAGATATACACATATATGTCTATACCTATTTATGTGGAATATATACATAACTATTTAAAAAAAATTTTCTTATTACAAAGCATTACATTTAAATTACAAAAATAATCATAAGATATAGACTAGCCAAAAAAAAAAAAAAAGATATAGACTAGCCAGAAAAGCATCCAGTCTCACTTACGCATGTGCAACTACTATTGACATTTCATTATTTTTCTTTTTTTGCGATGGAGTTTCACTCTTATTGCCCAGGCTGGAGTGCAACGGCACAATCTCAGCTCACTGCCTCCCCAGGTTCAAGTGATTCTCCTGCCTCAGCCTCAGCCTCCCCAGTAGCTGGGACTACAGGGCATGCACCACCACGGCTGGCTAATTTTGGTATTTTTAGTAGAGATGGATATTCACCATGTTGGCCAGGCTAATCTTGAACTCCTGATCTCGGGTGATACACCTGCCTCGGCTCCCAAAGTTCTGGGATTATAGGAGTGAGCCACCACACCCAGCCAACATTTCAATTGAATCTTCCAATTCCTGTTTATATGTATTTATATATATACTTTACCTCGGAATGGTAGAGTGGGAAGGGATCTAATTTAGGGATAAGATTCTCTTCTTGGCTCTATCTTCTCTAAATCATGGGACCTAGAGAATATTATTTCAGTTTATGGAAATAATTAAGCTTTACCTTTTTATCTTGAACAGTGATATGAGATTCAAATGAGTTAATGAAAAAAGGAGGACCTCTGGCAATTTTCAAAATGCTGCATAATTTTATTCTTTTACAGCAGTGCAGTCTTGAAGTTAAAGTATTAGTGGCAGAACCTTTACTGACCACAGCCCAGATCTCAGGGGGCAATCTACTGAAGGTCACATTGGAGGCTGCTTACTCTGTGCCTGAATCCTTCATTCCAACAGGTCCTGGGCAGAACTACATGGTTGGTCTGCAAGTGCCATCAGTTGGAGAGGTAAAGCCCTACTGCCAGATATTTATAGAGATTCAAACATGTCTGCACTCACATAGCCATCTCTTCCTCACCTCTAAGATTTCATTTAAAGCACTACTTTACTAATGGCCAATATATATTTTAGGCTTGAAAAATAAAGTTTATTTCTGTTTTATATACAGATTTTAATGTTTATGATTTACATATTTATTATATATTGTACATTAAATATAATTTATATAAATATATGGTGGAAAATATGTAAGACATTTAAAATGGCCAATTTTGGTGTATTTCCTTACAGATTATTTTTATGTGTACATTTTATAGATTTTGTACAATTACTTTATTAAACAAAACTTTCTCTTAATTCTATGTTATTTTCTTAGGCCAAATTTCTATATATAGGAATGATTGGTGGAGTTTCTTAGGCTCTTGATGGAGATTTCTAAATTGCTTGCTAAAAGGCTTATATTCAGTTAACACTTCCACTTGTCTTATATCCAGGGCTGTGTATGTCAATGACCCACTAAAGTTGTGTAGCAGCTGTTCAGTTTGCTGAGGACTTATGAGGTTCTTGGGACATGGGACTTTCAGCACAACTGGGACAGTCCTAGGCAAATGAGGTGGCTGATCACCCTTCCAGGGAGCAACCTACATAGCTATATGAGAGAAGGCAAATCTATGCTTTGCCTTCTCTCCAACTTTGGGATTGTATTGAAAAATTTCTATTTGTTTTTGCTAATTTTAATAATTAAAAGTATCTTTTATTTGTTTTGTTTGTTTTTCTTTTGGAGGTTTTAGTATTTTTCTTATTGATTTATTAAATTCTGGCCAGGATGGGGTGGCTCATGCCTGTAATCCCAGCACTTTGGGAGGCTGAGGCTGGTAGATCACCTGAGGTTAGGAGTTTGAGACCAGCCTGGCCAACATGGTGAAACCCTGTCTCTACTAAAAATACAAAATAATTAGCCAGGTGTGGTGGCAGGCACCTATAATCCCAGCTACTGGGGAGGCTGAGGCAGGAGAATCACTTGAACCTGGGAGGCGGGGGTTGCAGTGAGCTTAGATCGCACCATTGCATTCCAGCCTGGGCAGCAAGAGTGAAACTCTGTCTCAAAAAAAAAAATAAATTCTTCATATGTAGAGAAAAATAATGTTATTTTTTTCAAGTTTGTCAATTTATACTTAATCATGTTTATTTCTGGTGTATTATTTATTTTTAATTTGGGTCATTGCTTTGGTATACAAAAGTTTTTTTAATATTACATCTTTTTCTTTTAGGTTTCTTGCATCATTTTAAACTTGAAAAGGGCTCCTTTATTCTGATGTTTGATGAAAGGATGCCCTTCCAGGTCCTAGTTTTGTTTTTGTTTTTGTTTTTGTTTTTGGAGATGGAGTCTCGCTCTGTCACTCAGACTGGAGTGCAGTGGCATGACCTAGGCTCACTGCAACCTCTGCCTCCTGGGTTCAAGCAATTCTCCTGCCTCAGACTCCCAAGTAGCTGGAACTACAGGTGCCTGCCACCATGCCTGGCTAATTTTTTGAATTTTAGTAGAGACGGGGTTTCACCGTGTTGCCGCGGCTGGTCTTGAACTCCTGACCTCAGGTGATCTGCCCGCCTCAGCCTCCAAAAGTGCTAGGATTGTAGGAGTGAGCCACCGCACCTGATCCTGTTGCCCAGGCTGGAGTGCAGTGGTGCAATCTCGGCTCACTGCAACTTCCACCTCCCAGGTTCAAGCGATTCTCTTGCCTCACCCTCCTGAGTAGCTGGGACTACAGGCGCCTGCCACCACACCTGGCTAATTTTTGTATTTTTAGTACAGACGGGCTTTCATCATATTGGCCAGGCTAGTCTCAAACTCCTGACCTTGTGATCCATCTGCCTTGGCTTCCAAAAGTGCTAGGATTACAGGCGTGAGCCACCGCGCCCAGCCTAGACTTTCATTTACTTTTGGCCTTGGCTACGTGATAAAAGAAAACTTTTTTGTTGTTGTTGTTGCTGTTCTACTTTATCCATTATGTTGATGTGTTTGTTGCTGATGAAGGGTCTGTTGTACTTTAGTTTGCTATAGTGTTGGAAATAGAATGTTTTATATATATATATATATATATATTTTATTGCATTTTTAGGTTTTGGGGTACATGTGCAAGATTGTTGCGTAGGTACATACATGGCAGTGTGGTTTGCTGCCTTCCTCCCCATCACCTATATCTGGCATTTCTCCCCATGTTATCTCTCCCCAACTCCCCAACCCCTGCTGTTCCTCTCCTAGTTCCCCCAACAGACCCCAGTGTGTGATGCTCCCCTCCCTGTGTCCATGTGTCCTCATTGTTCAACACCCACCTATGAGTGAGAACATGCAGTGTTTGATTTTCTGTTCTTGTGTCAGTTTGCTGAGAATGATGGTTTCCAGGTTCATCCATGTCCCTACAAAGGACACGAACTCATTGTTTTTTATGGCTGTATAGTATTCCATGGTGTATATGTGCCACATTTTCCTGTCCAGTCTGTCATCGATGGGCATTTGGAAACTTCTTTTAAGGGCCATTTATATTTCTTTTCCAGTAAACTTTTTGTTCCTGTTCTTTGTCTATCTATATATCTCTATATCTATCTATTATTAAGAGATAGGGTCTCACTCAACTAGGCTGGAGTACAGTGCACAATCATAGATTACAGTAACCTTGAACTTTTGGACTCAAGCAATCCTCTCACCTCAGCCTCCCAAGTAGCTGGGACTACAGGTGCATGCCATCTCACCTGGCTAATTTTTAAATTTTTTTGTCAAAATGGGGTCTTGCTGTGTTGCCCAGGCTGGTTTTGAACTCCTGGCTTCAAGTGATCCTCCTGGCTCTATCTCCCAAAATGTTGGGATTATAGGCATTAAGCCACCTTGCCTGGCTGATATCTCATTGTTTTAATGTGTATTTTACTGTTTATTAATGAAATGTAGCATGTTTTTATTTAAACGTTGGATTTTCTAATTTCCCCTTCTATAAATTGCCTACTTATCTATTTTGCCAATTTTTACTGCAAGTATACTTTGGATAAGTTATAAGACATGAAAATGCCTATATTTTTAGCCCCTTGCCAGATTTTGATTTGTTTAATTTTTAAACAGGTATAAACACAACTCTCATATAAGCATAAATAACACAGGATTTGGTCCAAGATTTTGAGGGAATCAGTAAAATGTGACAACGAGTTCAAAGGAGTAAATAGGCATATGGAATGCTGAAATTAATTTGCCAGTAATTCGAAACTTGTCATTAGCTCCAGGGCAGTAATTAGTTACATTGCCACTGGAAAAACTGTATCTGCATATTTATGAACAAGAATAATTTGCATTATTATCAAATGTCTATAAGTTACAGAATTATAAAATAGCACAAAGGCAGTGAAGGGCACAGGCCCCTCTCTAGAATCAGATTAATTATAGAAGGGTATGTTTGACAACACTTAGCATACCATTGAAAATACTCTTGAGTAATCTTTTTGCCCATTTCAAAGTCCTTTATAGTTTTTCCTGATGTATGGTATTTATTTCTGTAGAAAGACTATCCCATTTTATTTAAGAATGGAACTCTGAAGCTTGGAGGGGAAAGAGAACCTGTTCCCCGGCCCAAAAAGTGGCCAATTGCCAACATTCTGGCTCCAGGAGCTAATAACATTCCTGGTGCATTCATCGTTGGTGGTCTCTATGAAGAAGAAGATGGAGAACTCAAACATCCTGAGGTGAGAGACAGCCTGATGTACAGGTTTTTGTGATAAATTTAGTATACTGACAGATGATAAAACATTTTGTGAAACACTATAATTTATATATATCTGCCGCCTGTCAAAATAAGACAATTACATGCCAATATAAAACACTTATCTAATTCTGATGCACATCTCTGACTTCTTAAGTCCAGCAAACAAAATAATTTATATCAAATGTACTCTTTATTTTTTTCCCTCATCCTGTTACTAAAACTCTTTGTTTTATTTTAAATTTATTTATTTATAAGTAAGTAACTATCAGTCACTGTCAAAATTAAAAACTAAGATATATGCAGTGAAAGCATATATCTTCCTTCTAATTCCTTCCCATCTTATTACCCTAGTAGTGATAGCAGCAGTAGCCAGTCTGGAGCAGCCCCTGCCATGATGCTGGCTGCAATGGGAGAGGCCCGGCTGGGTCTGCACGCTCCATGGAGCCAGCAGGAGCCGGGAAGAAGTGGGAGCCCCACCCTCCCATGTGCAGCTGCAGCTGCCCAGCCATGTACCAGCTGTGTACCCAGGCATCTCTGCACTCTTGGAGGCTGGGAAGCCCTCCTGCCCCCATAGGTTTGGAAGTGCCTGCTCCCATTGCCTGGTCTCTGCCCACTCTCGGTGCCTGCTCCAATTTCAGAGCAAAGCTGTGGCCGAGCATGGGTGCTGTCACAACCTGGCCAGGTGTGCATGCACTCAGGCCAGCACTGACACACGAACGCCCTGCTGCCTCGGTCTCCCTCCAGACTTTGGGCACCCGTCAGCATGGGAGAAAGTCCAAGGGGACACTGAGGGCAGCTTGGCATGGGCCTGTAGGCACCCCTTGGCATGAACAACCAGGGTGCTGTGGATGGCAGCAGGAGGCAGACAGGCTCCTGGGCAAAAAGGGGCAGGTTCCCAGTGAAACCCCACCTTCAGGCCAGGGGCTGCCTGAGGTCTGGGGACCAGGCTGCTAGTTCTGTGGATCGGAATGAGAACTTATGGTGCTTTTTCTGGGCTCACCCATGGCCTCCCATGGATCAATCAGTATCCACTTCCTCCCCTCTGAAGTCTATAAAAATTCAGGACTCAGCCAGACTCAGGCAAAGAATGGGATGACCTGCCTGTGGAGAGGAGCAACCCACTGTGGGTCTCCTCTCTTCTGAGAGCTGGACACTCATCAGGACAACCTGTCTGCAGAGAGGAGCTACCACTACTCAGTGAGTCTCATCTGAGCTGTTCTGCTGCTCAGTAAAGCACCTCTTTGCCTTGCTAACCCTCCACTTGTCTGTATAACTCATTCTTCCTGGACACTGGATAAGAACTCAGGACCTGCTGAATGGTGGGGGCTGAAAGAGCTGTAATACAAACAGAGTTGAAACCCTCGCTCACCACATTGTAGGTGACAAGAAGGAGAAAAGAGAAAAGAGCTGCAGTCCTTCAGGAAGCCCAGACCTAGGAGCTCCCTGAGCCAGGGCTATGACACTTGGGGCTCTTCAGTTTCTGGCACCACCGCATTCCCCGGTGCCAGCCATGGAAGCTGTCTGCAGTATGCCTGGTTCAGCTGCAGCCTCGCAGGGAGCTAGCACCTGTGCTGTGCCTGGAGCTGCCAGCCCTGCTGCAGCCAGCATGCCTGGCTGTGCACAGTGACCAGACTCCATGATCGTGTGGGATCCAGGCCAGTAGCACAAACCTAGCACAGCCTGCCAGGCTGAGTGGGTGAAATGAGCCCAGCAGGCCCAAGCAAAAGTTGGGCAAAGGTGCCACCAACCACAGAGGTTTTCTGCTGGAAAAGCAGTCCAAGGATTCTGTGTCAGTAGTCACCTTTATTACAGTTTCTTGTGTTTCCTTCTAGATACTTTCTTACACATATAAAAGCAAATGCATAAGTCAAAAGAAGACTCAGAGACAGAAGCATTTAGAAAAGTAAAGAAAAGGTTTCCTTGTAAATTGTGAGAGAGTCAGACTTCAGAAGGATTGGCTCACCAAATAAAAAATAAGTATAGTCATCTTGGCTGGGCACAGTGGCTGATGCCTGTAAGGCCGGCACTTCAGGAGGCTGAGGCAGGTCTCCTCCTCACTGAGGTCAGGAGTTCAAGACTAGCCTGGCCAACATGATGAAACCCTGTCTGTACTAAAAATACAAAACTTAGCTGGGCATGGTGGCACATACCTGTATTTCCAGCTGCTTGGGAGGCTGAGGCACAAGAATCACTTGAACTGGGAGGTGGAGGTTGAAGTGAGCCAGGATTGTGCCACTGCACTCCAGCCTGAGTGATAGAGCGAGATTCTGTCTCAAAAAAAAAAAGATAGTGATCCCTTGGTATACTTGGGGGATTGTTACCAGGACCCCTGCATATGTCAAAATTTGTGCATACTCAAGTCCTGCAGTCAACCCTGTAGAAATCATGTATAGGAGAAGTTGGCCCTCTATAAATGTGGTTTTACACCCCACAAATACTGTACTTTTTATTCATATTTGATTTAAAAATGGGCCAGGCACAGTGGCTCATGCCTGTAATCCCACCACTTTGGGAGGCCAAGTTGGGCGGATCACTGGAGGCAGGAGTTTGAGACCAGCCTGGCCAATATGGTGAAACCCCATCTCTATTAAAAACACAAAAATTAGCCAGTGTAGTGGCATGTGCCTGAATCCCAGCTCCTCGGGAGACTGAGGCACGAGAATTGCTTTAACCCAGGAGGCAGAAACTGCAGTGAGCTGAGATCATACCACTGCACTCCAGCCTAGGCAACAGAGCAAGACTTTGTATCCAAAAAAAAAAAATTCACATATGTATAAGTGGACCCATGCAATTCAAATTTGAATAGTGGCATGCTTCTGAATCCCACCTTCTTGGGAGGCTGAGGCACGAGAATTGCTTGAACTTAGGAGGCAGAGGCTGCAGTGAGCCGAGATTGCACCACTGCACTCCAGCCTGGGCAACAGAGCAAGATTCTGTCTCCAAAAAAAAAAAGATTCACATAAGTGAAAACATGCAATTCAAATTGTGTTGTTCAAGGGTCAAGTGTATTTATAAGAAACAACACAAAATTACCGTTACCCCATTTACATTAATCTATTCCTGGCAAAACTGCAGATTTCTTCACTTGATTCTCAGATATACAAAGGTTATAAAATACCTTCAGACATCAGCATAATAAACATTAGGGATAAAAGTACTTTTCTTTTCTTTCTTTTTTTTTTTGAGATGGAGTTTTGCTCCTGTTGCCCAGGCTGGAGTGCAATGGTGCAATCTCGGCTCACCGCAACCTCTGCCTCCTGGGTTCAAGTGATTCTCCCACCTCCAAGTAGCTGGGATTACAGGTGCCCACCACTACACCTGGCTAATTTTTGTATTTTTAGTAGAGAATGAGTTTCACCATGTTGGCCAGGCTGGTCTTGAACTCCTGACCTCAGGTGATCCACCTGCCTCGGCCCCCCAAAGTGCTGGGATTACAAGTGTGAGCCACCGTGCCTGGCCAATAATGGTACTTTTCTTTAGGATGTCCAGATTTTCAGGAAGTATTCAAAGTCTTATTATTTTTGGAACTAGAATCTGTTAGGAAAAAACTGTTATTTTTGCTTTATTTCAAGGTATTAATGTTTTGTTTGTTTATTTGAGACAGAGTCTCACTCTGTCACCCAGGCTGGAGTGCAATGGCACAATCTCCACTCACTGCAACCTCCGCCTCTTGGGTTCAAGTTATTCTCATGTCTCAGCCACCTGAGTAGCTGGGATTACTGGCACATGTCACCATGTCCTGCTAATTTTTGTATTTTTAGTAGAGATAGGATTTCACCATATTGACCAGGCTGGTCTCTAACTCCTGATCTTAAGTGATCCACCCACCTCAGCCTCCCAAAGTGCTGGGATTACAGGCACGAGCAACCGCGGTCAGCCTGTTTTTTGTTTTTTAAACTGAGTGTATAAAGTGTTTAATCAGACAGACATATATGCACTAACTAATACATACATGCATTCTTTCGCCATCGTTTTTGTTACACAAATGTACAGAGTGCATACTTACACATACTCTATGCAACTTGCTTTTACTTTGTGTTGTATTTTGGAGATTTTTCCACATTACATAAAGAGCAGTCTCAATCTTTTTCTTTATTTGTACTTGCTGTATAATGTGACATTGTATGGACATACTTTAATATATACTTATTAATTATATTAATGAACACATAAATTTGTCAAGGACATAGAAAATAGTATAGCACACTTGCAAATGTTTCTTGAATTAGCTGATAATCCACTGATGGAAACATTTAATAGAATAATTTGTTAAATGGGGATGGTCGAATTATTTTTCATTGTCTGACTCTAAATATTTAAAATCGTAGAGATGAGGCTAACACTATTGGTGAAACACTGTGCGGTATCTTTTCTCATCATTATGATTAGTAAAAATTAGTACTTGGCCGGGCACGGTGGCTCACGCCTGTAATCCTAGCACTTCAGGAGACTGAGGCAGGCAGATCATGGGGTTGGGAGTTCAAGACCAGCCTGACCAACATGGTGAAACCCCGTCTCTACTAAAGATACAAAAATTAACCAGGCATGGTGGCAGGCACCTGTAATCTCAGCTACTCAGGAGGCTGAGGCAGGAGAATCACTTGAAACCGGGAGAAAGAGGTTGCAGTGAGCCAAGATTACACCATTGCACTCCAGCCTGGGTGACAGAGCGAGACTCCATCTCAAAAAAAAAGTTCATACTTTTCTTAGATGTATATTTTAATTTAGATCAGACATTTTATTTTAGATATTCAGATTATATTTTATGTTTTAGTTTAGATAATTAATTCTCAACCCTGGCTGCAAATTATAGTCACCAGGATAGCATGTGAAACAACAATGACAATGGCTAAATGCTAACACATGTAAACTATGTAAGAAGTGTAAGAATTTACTTTCAAAATAGTACCAATGCCAGGTGTTTCTTGTTTTTTGTTTGTTTGTTTTGTTTCTTTTTTTTAGACAGGGTCTCACTCTGTCACCCAGGCAGGAATGCAATGGTACGATTATTGAGGCTCATTGTAGCCTCAACCTCCTAGGCTCAAGCGATCCTCCTGCCTCAGCCTCCTGAGTAGCTGGGACCATAGGCATATGCCACCATGCTCAGCTAATTTTTACATTTTTTTTTTTTTAGAGATGGAGGTCTCACTTTGTTGCCCAGCCTGGTGTGAACTCCTGGCCTCAAGCAGTACTCCTGCCTTGGCCTCCCAAAGTGTTGGGATTACAGGTGTGAGCCACTGTACCAAGTCTAGTTGTTTTTTTTTAACCCCAGATGATTTTAATATGGATCTAGCATTAAAAATCATTGATTGAGGTTATGTTAGTCAGTATTTGGATCTTAGTACTGGATTGATGTAACTATTATATATGTAATTTATCTTATCTTATATACTTTATTAATAATAAGTACCCATAATTTTAAGGTGGTGGTAGTAATTGCAATAGTAGTCATACTTATAGTAGCAACAGTAGTAGTAGGAAAAATATTGTGAACAAATCCATTAAAAGAATGCCCTATAGATGGAGCAGAATGAAATCGTGTCACACAGAGAGAGAACAGAAGTCTCTATCTTATATTTTACAGAACAAGGAATTTAGGAATCAAGCAGAGTGCATAAAGAAAAGGATTATTTGGGACTTGGAAAGTCGCTGCTACCTTGATCCTCCTGCAGTGGTCAGGTAAGAAAAGGAAGGAAGTATGTTTAATCCACAAAGGCTTATAAGTGGGAAGAAATGTTACTTTTGTTAATTTTATTTATATTTGAGTTAAGGTGATTTTCAATTGAGACTTTCTTATTTATCACATCTATATGTTAGAGTGATGTTGTGTTCATCTGCTAATAATGGAAACACCCAGTGATGGTGGTTTAACCAAGGTGAGTGCTTATTCCTCTTTTATATAAAAGAAGTCCAGCTACACCTGGTGGCTCATGCCTATGATGCCAGCACTTTGAGAGGCTGAAGCAGGTTCAAGACCAGCCTGGGCAACAAAGCAAGACCCTGGCTCTACACACACACACACACACACACACACACACACACACACACACCCATTTGGTGCAGATATGTATCTGTAGGCTTAGCTACTTGTGAGGATGAGGTGGTAGGACTGATTGAGCCCAGGAGGGTGAGGCTGCAGTGAGCTGCGATTGTACCACTGCACTCCAGCCTGGGCAATGGAGTGATACCTTTTCTCTTGAAAAAAAAAAAAAAAAAAAGGCGGGCATGGTGGCTTATGCCTATAATCCCAGCACTTTGGGAGGCCAAGGTGGGTGGATCACCTGAGGTCGAGGGTTTGAGACCAGCCTGACCAACATGGAGAAACGCCATCTCTACTAAAAATACAAAATTAGCCAGGTATGGTGACGCATGCCTGTAATCTCAGCTACTTGGGAGGCTGAGGCAAGAGGATTGCTTGATCCCAGGAGCTGGAGGTTGCAGTGAGCCAAGATCACGCCATTGCACTCCAGCCTGGGCAACAAGAGAGAAACTCCGTCTCAAAAAAAAAAGGCAGCTGGGTGCAGTGGCTCACACCTGTAATCCCAGCACTCTGGGAGGCCAAGATGGGTGGATCAGGAGGCCAAGAGTTCAAGACCATCCTGGCCAACATTGTGAAACCTCATCTCTACTAACAATACAAAAAAATAGCTGGGCATGGTGGCACGTGCCTATAGTCCCAGTTACTTGGGAGTATGAGGCAGGAGAATCACTTGAACCCAGGAGGCGGAGGTTGCAGTGAGCCAAGATTGTGCTACTGCACTCCAGCCTGGTGACAGAGCAAGACTCCATTCCCCCACCCCCAAGAAAGTCCAGAACTGGTATGTATGATGCTTACACAGTGTTATTAGATATCCAGGCTCCATCTTTCTTTTTGCTCCACCTTCTTTAATATGTGGCTTCATCCACAAGGTTGTCTTGTGGTCCAAAGTTGGCTGCTGGAGCTCCAGCTTGCAGACTCACATTTCTGGCAGAATTTGGAAGAGGAGAATGATTATGGATAAAAAAGGACACATGCTGGCTGTCTTAAACCCTCTTGTGTAACCTTCCTAGAATCTGGCAACTTCTGTTTATATCTCATTAGCCAACCTCTGGATGCAAGAAGGCTAGACAATAAAGTATTTTAGTTGAACACATTGTCACCCAGGCTAAATCAAGATTTAAGTACTAAAGAACAGGTATACTGATATTGTGTAGGTAACTATCAGTCTTGGTCACACTGACCTGTTCATTACGTAGAGATGAGAATTGGGGAATTATCAATCTATATGCAATCTGAATGAACAACTCTGACTTTAAAAAAAGAATAGTCTGGTTTTTTAGAGCAGCTTTAGATTTATAGAAAAATTGAGCAGAAAAAATGAGCAGATATTTTAGAGTTTTTATATACCCCTGATCCCCCACTTGGTCATGGTGTATAATAAATTATTTTTGTACATTGTTAGATTGGATTTGCTAATATTTTATTCAGGATACATTGTTGCCATTATTACTTTGAACAAATAGTTATTGAATCTATTAAGAATGAAAAACATGGAATTGCCTGAACCCAGGAGGCGGAGGTTGCGGTGAGCCGAGATCGCACCATTGCACTCCAGCCTGGGTAACAAGAGTGAAACTCTATCTCAAAAAAAAAAAAAAAAGAATGAAAAACATGAAAAAGTTTATTTTACCTTCATTTATGACATTTCCTGATGCTCTTTTTTATGTTGATACAAGTTTCTGGCTCATGTCATTTTCCTTCTCTCTTAGAGGAGGAAACTTATAACGTTTCTTGTAAGGCACGTCTCCTTGCCAGAAACTCCTCTAATTTTTGTTTGTTCTAAAAAGGGTTTATTTCTCCTTTACTTTTGAAGGATAATTTTAGTAGGTACAGAATTCTAAGTTGATGGGTTTTTCTTTCACAGCTTTGAATATTTTTCTCTATTCTCTTCTTCCTTCATGGTTTCTGAAGAGAAGTCCAATATATTTCTAATCCTTCTTCCTCTATAGGTAAAGTATTTTTTCCTCTGGCTTTTTTCAAGATTTTCTTTTTTGCAGTTTGAAAATGATATGCCTAGATAAAGTTTTTTGTTTGTTTGTTTTTGTACTTAGGCTACTTGGTATTCTCTGAGATTCCTGGATCTGTGGTTTGGTGTCTGTAATTAATTTTGGAAAATTCTCAGCTATTATTACTTCAAATATTTCTTGCTTTTTTTTTTTTTTTGAGATGGAATCTTGCACTGTTGCCAAGGCTGGAGTGCAGTGGCGTGATCTTGGCTCACTGCAACCTCCACCTCCCGGGTTCAAGTGATTCTCCTGCCTGACCCTCCCTGAGTAGCTGGGATTACAGGTGCCCACCACCATTCCCGGCTAATTTTTGTATTTTTGGGAGAGATGGGGTTTCACCATGTTGGCCAGGCTGGTTTCGTACTCCTGACCTCAGGTGATCCACCTGCTTCGGCCTCCTAAAATGCTGGGATTACAGGCGTGAGCCACTGCGCCTGGCCTACTTCAAATATTTCTTCTGCTCTTTTCTTTCTTATCCTTCTGTTATGCCTAGTTACACCTTTTGTAATTGTTCCACAAGTCTTGGATATTCTGTTATGATTTTTTTTTCCTTTGTGTTTCAGTTTGGGGCATTTCTATTCACATATACCCATGTTCACTGATTTTTTTTCCTTAGCGGTGTCCAGTCAGCTGATAAGCCCATCAAATGAATTATTCATTTTTGTTTGTGTTTTTGATATCTAGCATTTCCTTTTGATTCTTTCTTAGAGTTTCCATCTCTGCTAACATTACGTATCTGTTCTTGCATGTTACCTACTTTTATCATAAGAGTCTTTAACATAATCTTAGTTACTTTAAATTTCCTTTCTGATAATTCTAAAATCTATGTTGTATCTTAGTCCAGTTCTTATGCTAGCTTTGGCTATTTGGACTGTATTTTTTCTTGCCTTATAGCATTCTTCATAGCTTTCTAATTTGAAAGCTAGACATTATGTGTTGGTTAATAGGAATTGGGGTAACTAGTATTTTTAGTGTGAAGTTTTATGTTAATCTGGTTAGAAGCTGGTTTGTTTCTTGTTTGTTACAGTTTTAAGTGCCAGAGGCTTCAGTTTCCTTTTTCCCCCACCTCCCCTGTTATCTTCGGATTTGTCCAAGAACTTCTCTAATAGAGTGGTTTGTAGCCCTCTCAGTTGTAATTCATTGTTATTATGTTGAAACTCTGTTGATGTGGTGGCACGTTGTTGGGAGGGAAGCATTCTATAACCTGGGATTAAGTCTCAGTAAATAGGTTTGGGTCCTTGGGCTGTGACTTTCAGAAGTGTTTCATAATCTTTTTTTTCTCCTATCCTTATGGAAGCAAGACAGGTTGGAGTTGTCTAAATTCCCTTCCCTGAGATCAGATAAGTATCTGGTAAAGTAGTTTACCTTAAAGGTCAATGCTTTGATAGGAAGAACACTGTGGCCATATTTCAAAATGGTTACTTTTCTTCTCTCCCTGCCTGAAATATGAGGGTATTTTTCTTCCATCTTCACTGTAAGAACTTGGTGGGGTTCCTGGATTTAAAGACTTATGTTAAGTGTGGAAACCTTTAACAGTGGGCCCCCTGGAGTTTGTAACTTCGATCTAGTCCACTTAACTTCCATCTAGTCCACTTAACTTCCATTCAGCCTATAGCAATTTGTAAAAATTACCATTAAACTATATCTACCAGTTACTGGCACCACTGGCTTCTGCTGTCTTTAAGCTGATTGCAGCTGTGATCCTCTGTATTTTCCTGTCTCCCTCAATTTTAGGATGGCAGTTTTTGCCTTATGACCTCAGTTCTATGATGGATCTGAGAAATGTTTATTTCCATTTGATCAACATTTTTCTTGTTGTAAGGACAGGAGGGATTACTTCAAAGCTGGAAACTGGACACTATTTTCACAGTAGAAATAAACAATTTTATACCATTTGTAAACTTGTCTCATTATTTCTGTAGAATAAATCACTAGAAGTGGAGTTTATAGTCAAAGATTATGGATTTTTTAAGGTTTTTAAATTTATGTTTCTAAATTGCTCTAAAAATGTTCAATTTGCCTCTGCTAGCAGTTGAGCAGAATTATTTTTGGAATGTTACAGATATGGGAAAGTTTTAAAAACTACCAAACTAATAAGGGTTTTTTTTTGTTTTTGTTTTTGTTTTTGAGTCAGGGTCTCACTCTGTGGCCCAGGTGAGAGTGCGGTGGCACAATCATGGCTCACTGCAGACTTGACCTCTTAGGCTCAAGCCATCTTCCCACTTCAGCCTCCCCAAATAGCTGAGACCACAGGTATTTGCTGCCATGCCCAGCTAATTTTTTTTTTTTTTTGTATATTTCATAGAGATGGAATTTTGCCATGTTGCCCAGACTGGTCTTGAACAGCTAGGCTCAAACCATCTGCCTGCCTCAGCCTCTCAAAGTGCTGGCATTTACAGGCATGAGCCACTGAGCCCGGCCCCCCAATTTTTATATGTGTATATTCTATATTACTTCTGAAAGAGAATATTTCCCTTTAACCTAAATTATACTGACTTTAATTTTGCATATAATGCTAATGGACTGATTCTTGATTTGCAGTTTTCAGAAGCGAATTGCTGATTGCCGGCTTTGGCCTGTAGAGATCACAAGAGTTCCTCTGATTACTGTATCCAAAGGGAAAGGTGGCAAAACTGAAAAGGTAAATATGGCCCCTCAGAAATATTTACATAAGAAATGTGGAATCAGACCCAACCTGTTATTCTGCTTCAATTCTGATACCAAAGAGAAAATGTGAACTAATATAGCTGTTTTCCCTAGAGTGACTCGCTCATCCTGATTTGCCCTGAATTTTATTTGTTTTAGCACTGAAAGTCTCATTCCCAGGAAACTCCTCTGTCCTGGGAAAACCAGGATTATTGGCCACCCGACTTCCCCATTGTTCACTAAAAACTCTCTAGGCTTTATTACCAGATACCCTATTTCTCTTTTGTCCTTCACAATAGTTTTACCATAGGTTAAACTTACCTACTTAAAATGTTTAAGCCTGCTAATTAGTGTAATAGGGATCTTAGATATACTACTCTTTTGAAAAGGTATAGCTTTGATGAGCCTAGTACATATTATCTATTGTTTTACCTGTGCATGTCTGGTCTTTTCTGCTTGCTCATAAACTCCGGGAGGTTAGGAGTCATGTAGTAGACTAATTTGTATTCTCCATGGTACCTAGCATGATGTATGGCAAATAGCAGATACTTAATAAGTATCTAAATTGTTTGGCTGACTTTACACATAGGCTTTTTGCATAATAAAAATGCCACCACTATATACCCATTTCTCCATTTGTAGTATGTAATAAGTATTGGCTAACTTTCCTTAGATTGCTAAACTATATGTTATCACATGAACATATGACTTTTAAATCTAGTTGCTAATTATTATTATAATAGGTGAAATCAAAGAGATTACTTTTATGCTTGGAATTAAATGTGTTTTCAACTGATTTTTTTCCCTATAAAAATTTTCTGTGGCAAATAATACAACCATTAAAAATGCTGTTAAGATATATTTATTAACATGTTCTTCATCTTGGCAATGAGAATTTAGATGAGATCAAGTATGGTAAATACAGGACAGGAGACTGTCATTCATCTGCCTTCATCCATAGTAGATAGTGCTAATCTATCAAGGCACTCTTTGCCTTTGGACCCAGATAAATACACAGAATTTTTCTCAACCAACTATACTAAAACACCTCCACCAATTAATGAGAATTGAGACATAAGTTAAAGCCTATTTGTCATCACTGGTCCAGATAATTTGTAAGGCCCCTTTTATTTGTATGAGTCTGTGAACTAAAGCTAAAAGCCATAGCTTTTGATTTTTTATGTTTTTTGTGATTGTTATTATTGTTGCTTTTTATAAAGCTTTACTTTCTCCTAAGAAGCCACATGGTGAAATTGACTTTTTGGTTGATATATATATTATCAATTAATTTGAGTATTAATTAATTAATTTGATATTTCCTGAGGTTCTTTTTAACTTGATACACGTGTCTGCTTGTATCAACTACCGCTTTTACTATTAACACTGTTTGTATGCATTATCTCAGTGATCATCATATTATTAAACCCGTTTTGAAGATAAAGAAGGCCCAAAATGTTTTATGGTACTGGCCCAAAGTCACGTAACTGGCTAAGTAGCAGAGTTAGTTTCTAAAACTAGGCCTTTGAACTGCAGAGTCAGAGTTCCATTCTTATACTATATTGCTTATAGCACTAATAACTCTCTGGTTTTTTTCCTTTAGACTGATGAAGAAGGTCAGCTTTCGTTTCATGGTGTGGCTTATGTTAATATGGTCCCATTGTTGTATCCAGGTGTGAAGAGAATTCGGGGAGCTTTTCAGGTTTACCCTTACCTAGACAGTGTAGTCCATGAAAAGGTAAGAAAAAATTGCATAAAAAGCATCCTGGTAATTTATCATTTATATATGTGTTTACTTGCATCTTTAGCATATATGTCTTTGCAATTGATATTTAGAACCAGTTGGTATACTAGGATATTAAATATATAGCTTTTTTTTTTTGAGACAGTTTCGCTCTTGTTACCCAGGCTGGAGTGCCATGGCACGATCTCGGCTCTCCGCACCCTCCGCCTCCTGGGTTCAAGCAGTTCTCCTGCCTCAGCCTCCCGAGTAGCTGGGACTACAGGCGCATGCCACCATGCCCAGCTAATTTTTGTATTTTTAGTAAAGACGGGGTTTCATCATGTTGACCAAGATGGTCTTGATCTCTTGGCCTCGTGATCCACCCGCCTTGGCCTCCCTTAGTGCTGGGATTATAGGCATGAGCCATCGCGCCCAGCCATATATAGCTTTATAGTCATTCTGCATTGGACCTTAAAAAATTTAGGACAATGAAAAGGCAAAAACTGAAAACAACCTAAATCTCTATCAACAGGTGAACAGAGAACACAGAAAACAAATTGTGTGGTTCCTCTGTACAATGGAATACTATTCAGCAATAAAAAGGAATGAACTAATGATACATACAACATCACGGATGAATCTCAAATGCATTGTACTAAAAGAAAGAAGGCAGACAAAAGAGAGAAACGAGAGTTTTTTTTTTTTTTTTTTTTTAAAGAGATATGGGTCTTGCTTTGGAGTGCAGTGGCACAATCATAGCTCACTGCTGCCTCAAATTCCTGGGCTCAAGGGATCCTCCTACCTCAGCCTTTTGAGTAGCTGGGACTATACCACTGTGCCTGGCTATTTAAAAAAAATTTTTTTTTATAGAGACAGGGTCTTGGAAAATACATTCTATATAATTACATTTATATGCAATTCTGATAAAGTAATTTATCTATATTGATAAAAAGCAGATTAATGGTTACCTCGGAACAGGGATAAAAGGATGGATGGATTGCAAAGGAATGAGAGGAAAATATTAGGGATGATGGAAATTATGGTTATCTTGATTGTGGTGATGGCTTCATAGGTATACACATATGTCAAAATTGATGAAATTGTATACTTTAAATACGTTTGGTTTGTTTTTATTGTACTTCAATTTTACCTCAATAAATTTGAATACAAAACTTTTAGCATAAGTGTTGTGGCTGGGTTTGGTGACTAACACCTGTAATCCCAGCACTGTGGGAGGTAGAAGTGGGCAGATTGTCTGAGGCCAAGAGTTCGAGACCAGCTGGGCCAACAAGACAAAACCCCATCTCTACTAAAAATAAAAAAATTTGCCGAGCCCGGTGCCTGTAGGCGGAGGTTGCAGTGAGCCAAAATTGCACCCCTGTATACAACCCTGGGTGACAGAGCAAAACTCTCTCAAAAAGTATATATAAGAAAAAGAAAAAAAAGTCTGTTGTGTTAAGTATGGAAAAACTGAAATCCATGTGGTAATTAATGAACTAGATTTTTTTTCCATTTTTAGGTGTTAAAATGTTAAAATCATATATATGTATTCAAGCAAAAAGGCAGTTTTATCATGTTGCTTCCCAGGAGAAAGTGAGGCTTTGTAAAACACACAACAATAACAAAAATGTACTATTATGTCGCTGTTATTAGGACAGCCATTTTTCAACAATAAATTCATGAAAACCCCATCATCTAGTTGTAGATGAATAGTAAACTGTTTCTACAACAGTATCTTTTGAACTAGAAGCCACATTTATAGGAATTTATTTACTTCTTTACTTATTTTATTTTTTTTGAGATGGAATTTCACTCTTGTTGCCCAAGCTGGAGTACAATGGCATGATCTCAGCTCACTGCAACCTCCACCTCCTGGGTTCAAGTGATTCTCCTGCCTCGGCCTCCTGAGTATCTGGGATTATAGGCATGCACCACCACACTCAGCTAATTTATTGTATTTTTAGTAGAAACAGGGTTTTACCACGTTAGCCAGGCTGGTCATGAACTCCTGGCCTCAGGTGATCTGTCCGTCTCAGCCTCCCCAAGTGCTAGGATTACAAGTGTGAGCCACTGTGCCCAGCCAGGAATTTATTTTAAGGACATAATTTAATAAGTTCAAAAATCTCATATTCATGAAATTTTTGAAACCTATAATAGCAAAAAATAAAATAAGGTTAAATGTTTACTAACAGAGGAAGGCTTAGTAAATCATAGTAAATAAAAATGATGAAATGTGTAGCCATTAAAAAGGATAATTATTAATGCTTTATAGGCCAGGTATCATGGCTCATGCATGTAATCCCAGCACTTTGGGAGGCTGAGGCAGGCAGATTACAAGGTCAAGAGATCGAGACCATCCTGGCCAACATGGTGAAACCCAGTCTGTATTGAAAATACAAAAATTAGCTGGATGTGATCGTGTGCACCTGTAGTCCCAGCTATTCAGGAGGCTGAGGCAGAAGAATCGCTTGAACCAGGAGGCGGAGGTTGCAGTGAACGGAGATGGCGACTCTGCACTCCAGCCTGGCAACAGAGCGAGACTCCATCTCAAAAAAAGAGAAAAGGATTATTAATGCTTTATAGATAGTTAAATGGGAAAAAAGGCTGGGCATGGCGGCTGACACCTGTAATTCCAGCACTTCAGGAGACTGAAGTGGGAGGATCGGTTGAGCCCAGGAATTCAAGGTCAGCCAGGACAACATGGTGGGACCCCATCTCTACAAAATTGTTTTGTAAATTAGCAGAGTATGGTGGCACATGCCTGTAGTCTTAGCGACTCCAGATGCTGGAGTAGGAGGATTGATTGAGCCCAGGAGGTCAAGGCTGCAGTAAGCTGTGACCATGCCTGAGTGACAGAGTGACACCCTGTCTCAAAAAAAATTAAAAATAAAAATAAATGACAGAAAAGAATGCAAAAGTGTTACATATAACATAGATCAAAATAAATTTCAAATGAATTTATTAAAGTAAGTTAAATGTGGCCAGGTGCGGTGGCTCACGCCTGTAATCCTAGCACTTTCAGAGGCCGAAGCAGGCAGATCACAAGGTCAGGAGATGAAGACCATCCTGGCCAACATGGTGAAACTTCGTCTCTACTAAAAATACAAAAATTAGCTGGGTGTGGTGGCGCATGCCTGTTATCCCAGCTACTTGGGAGGCTGAGGCAGGAGAATGGCTTGAACCAGGGAGTTGGGAGGTTGCAGTGAACTGAGATCGTGCCACTGCACTCTAGCCTGGAGATAGAGTGAGACTCTATCTCAAAAAAAAAAAAAAAAAGAGAAAAGTTAAATGTGAAGACTATAAAAATGAGTATTAATTAAAGATACAAATTAAGAGAAAATTTCCTAGGCTTGAAAGCAATGAAAAGTATAAAAGAAAGTATTTTGTTTACCAAAAATGTGAAGTTTCTATATATAAAATAATCTTCATATACAAAATTACAATGTAACTGAAGAACTAGGGAAAATATTTGAATACACATCAGAAAGATAGCTACTATTTCTGAAATATAGTAGTTTCCTGAAAGATAGCTACTATTCCTGAAATATAGTAGTTTTTTTCAATCTAGAAGAATAACAAACTTTATGCAAAGCACATGAAATAGTAGTTCACAAAAGAAGTGCCAGTGGCCAATAGATATAAGAAGAGACATGTGGCCTTACGTATTAACCAAGGAATTACAAATTTAAATAACAATAGTTATCATTTTACTTAAAAAGCTTGACAATTCTTTAAAATACGATAATGCCCATTGGTGGCAAAGGTGTGATAATGTTATAGAACCAAACTGATGTCTGCTCACCTGATGCAGTAAAACCACGTATCTGCACCAGGGTTTGCAGTGATAGAAATAAAGGCTTTCCTTGCAGGGTGCCAAGCAAGGAGGACCAGGCAGCTAAATTTTCAAGACCTGACTTCCCTATGGCTTGCAGGCAATGATTTTTTAAAGGCAGAGGTAAATTTCAGGAAAGCAAAAGCTACAGGCAAAATCATAAATCAATACATGCAAGTTATACATTGGTTTAAGCTTAAAAGGGCAGGATATGTTGAAGCAGGGGTGGGGGGTTGCAAGTGGTAGGTAGATTCAAAGATTTTCTGATTTGCAATTGTTAAAGAAGAGAGGCTTTATTTAAAAATTTGGGGTCCGTAGAAAAATGTTAACTGGCGAGAGGGAGTGACTTTCTCCAAGCACCCCAGGAAGAAATTCAAAACAAAGGACCATATAGTTCAGTCTTCACTTTCCCCTTAGCTGGGGTCTGATCTATTCAGCTGATCTGAGTGCAGTGCTGGCTAATCCTTTCAGTGGTTTCTCAGTGGGGTCTGAGGCTCAGAAAGACAACTCAGGGACATATATTAAGATGTTATATTTAGTTTCTATAAAGCAAACACCTCTTGAACTTTAACTTCCTTGGCTATTGTTTTAGGCTACTATTACCTTCTTGTTTAAGTTACTTATTTATTTCTGGGGCTAGCTAGGTGCCTAGAATTTCTCTTGAAGGAACTTCAGAATTTTTCATTTTTTCCATGCCTTGGGGGCACAGGCCTCTAAAAAGAGGATTCTTGCTCCATCTCTGTAAAACAACTTTCATTCACTGCTAGTAAAAGCATACATTGGTAAAAACTTTTTGCAAAAATATTTATTGTCCATATGTATTCAGAAGCTTGAAATACTTATATCCTTTCCAATAGGACTTCTACTTCTAGGAAACTATTTCAAGGGAAACCTTTCTACATGAAGATACTCTTGGTGAATCTGAGGGAAACAGTGTATCATAATAGAAAAGTTATGAGCTTTGATAACCCACTGAGGCAGCCTAGAGTTTGAATTCTGGAACTGCCATTTACTAGCTGGATGACTTCAGGCAAGTGGCTAAATTTGTCTCACCTTTACTGTATTCATCAGTAAAATGGAGGCAATACTTGTTTTTTTTTTTTTTTTTTTCTTCTTTTTCTTTTTTTTTTGAGACGGAGTTTCGCTCTTGTTACCCAGGCTGGAATGCAATGGCCTGTTCTTGGCTCACCGCAACCTCCACCTCCTGGGTTCAAGCAATTCTCCTGCCTCAGCCTCCTGAGTAGCTGGGATTACAGGCACGCGCCACTGTGCCCAGCTAATTTTTTGTATTTTTAGTAGAGACGGGGTTTCACCATGTTGACCGGGATGGTCTCTATCTCTTGACCTCGTGATCCACCCGCCTCGGCCTACCAAAGTGCTGGGATTACAGGCGTGAGCCACCGTGCCCGACCCAATACTTGTTTCCTAGAATTGTTTTACCTATTAAATGAGATGAAATATATAAAGCACTAGGAATGTAGTTGGCACACAGAAAATTTTAGCTATCACTTTTATTATGCACATATGATAGGGGAATTTTCTGCATATATTAAAAATTACCCTCATGAAAAATTTTAAAACATGAGAGAATGCATATCATAGTCTGCTAAATGAAAATCAAAATATAAATTTGATTACATTTTTTACAATAATTAAAATATATATGGAGAATATTGGAAAGGAAATATCTCTGGCTATGGCCAAGTGAGGAGGTTGACAAATCATTTCCCCACAAAAGCAACCATAAAGCTGGACAAATTGACAAAAAGTCATTTCACCATCCTTGAAATTGACCAAAAGCATCAATAAGCTGAAAAGTACTAATGCACGAAAAGCTAAGGAGTTTGAGGCCTTCTTGTCTGGGTCTTTTCTGCCTTTCCCACTCTCATCTTTACTCAAGAATACATGAAAGAATGATCTAGTGGGGGTGAGCTGAATGCCAAACCCCATCCCTACTCTGTCTCATTACAATCATGATGGAAGGCAAAGGGGAAGCCGGCATGTCACAAGGTGAGAGAAAGAGCATAAAAGAGGGGAGTGTGGTACCAGATTATGTTTAACAAGCAGATCTCTTTGTAACTAACAGAGTGAGAACTCATTTCTGCAAGGATAGCACCAAGCCATTTATGAGGGATCTACCCCATGACCCTAACACCTCCCACCAGGCCCTACCTACAACATTGGGGATCACATGTCTTTTCTTTTTGTTCTTTTTCTGAGACATGGTCTTCTCACTCTGTCACCCACTGGAGGGAGATCACATTTCAATATGAGCTTTCTAGGGGATAAAGATCCAAACTACATCAAAATGGCAATGTCGGTGGAAGGCAACCAACAAACTTGTAATGAGAGTCCCAAGAGGGAAGAGTATAAAGACATAATAATGTCTGAAAATATCCCACATTTGATGAAAGCATTAATTTACAGATCCAAGGAGTTCAGAAAATTCCAGTTAGGATCAGCACACAGAGACCCCAAATTTCCACATTTTATGTAGTCAAGTGAAGGAGGGAGACAAAGAGAACATCACGAATGCAACAGAAGAAAAACAACTCATCACTTACAGGGGAGAATCAATATGGTTAATTGCTGATTTTTCATATGAAACAATGGAAGCCAGAAGGCAATGGAATAACATGTGAAATTCTGAATGAAAAACACACACACACACACACACACAGAGCCAACCAAAAACACAGGTAGGGCTGGGCACAGTGGTTCACCTCACACCTGTAATCCCAGCACTTTCAGAGGTAGAAGTGGGTGGATCACCTGAGGTCAGGAGTTTGAGACCAGCCTGGCCAACATGATGAGACCCTGTATCTACTGAAAATACAAAAATTACCTGGGTGTGGTGGTGCATGCCTGTAATCCCAACAGCTAGAGAGGCTGAGGCAGGAGAATTGCTGAGGCAGGAGGTTACAGTGAGTCAAGATCACACCACTGCACTCCAGCCTGGATGACAGAGTAAGACTCTGTCTCAATTAAAAAAAAAAAAAGGCAAAATAAAGACATCTTCAGATAAATGCTGAAAGAATTTCAGTTTAGGAAACTTACCTTGCAAGAAATACTAAAAGAAGGCTTTCAGCTTGAAAGGAAATGTCACCAGTTGCTAACTTGAATCTGTAAGAAGAAATGAGGATTACTTGAAATGATTAAATATAAGTTAATATAAAGGAGTTTAGAAATAGAACTTTTTCATTTTTACTCTTAACTTCTTTAGAAGACATGATCGGATAAAGTATTAATTATATTTTTGGATTAACATATAGATTTAATTTATATTATAATAGCATGAAGGAGGATAGAATGGAGCTATAGTGAAGCCAAGTTTCTGTATTTTACCAGAATTAAGTTAGTATTGATGTGAAATAGACTGTGATTAGTTAGGATGTATATTGTAATCCCTAAGTAACCACTAAGAAAATTGTGTGTGTATACATATAGATATGTACATATATATATGTGTATGTGTATACATATTATATATATATATTTATGTGTATATCATATATATATCTCAACAAAGGAATTAAATTGGATATCACAACTATTTATTTAACATAAGATAGTTAAAGGAAGGATAGAACAACAAAAAAACCCAGATGATAAGTAGAAAATAAATAGCATGGAAAATAAAAATCTAAGTATTTCAAAACAATAATATGTAAGTGGTCTAAACACACCAATAAAAGGATAGAAATTATTAAATTGGATTTACAAAAAAATCAAGATTCAACTATATACTATTTAAAGTAGACACACCTTAGATTCAAATACACAAAAGGTTGAAGTAAAAAGGTACAAAAGATATACTGTGCAAACAGAAAATATAATAGCTGAGTAATTACAATAATACCAGACAAAATAGTTTTTAGAACTAGAAATCTATGTTATTGAAGACATAGTGGCATGTCACAATGATTAAAGCATCAATTCATTAGGAAGACAGGGCAATTATAAGTGTATATGCAACTAACAATACAACACAATCACCTCTTAATACTTGAAGCAAAACCCAACAGAATTGAAAGGAGAAATAGTCAATTTGGCAATAATATTTAGAAATTTCAGTATTCTACTCTCAATACCTGAAAAGACAACTGTATAGAATCTGGCCAGGCACAGTGGCTCAAGCCTGTAATCCCAGGACTTTGGAAGGCTGAAGTGGATAGATTGCTTGAGCTCAGAAGTTGGAGACCAGCCAGGCAAAATGGCAAAACCTCATCTTTACAAAAAAATACAGAAATTAGTTTGGTGTGTTTGTACATGCCTGTAGTTCCACTGCTTGGGAGGCTGAGGTGAGTGGATCACTTGAGCCCAGCAGGTGGTCAAGGCTGCAGTGAGCCGTGATCATGCTACTGCACTCCCGCTTGGGTGACAAGAGTGAGACCCTGTCTCAGAAAACCAAAAACAAGAATATCTATGGTAAATAAAAACTTACCATACAATCCAAAAAATCATTTCCAGGAGTTTCTAAGAGAAAAGAAAACCTGTGTTCACATGAAGACATATATGTGAATGGGTTTTTTTATGGTGTTGTTGTTTCGTTTTGTTTTTGAGACGGAATCTTACTCTGTCGCCAGGCTGGAGTGCAGTGGTGCTATCTCAGCTCACTGAAACCTCCACCTCCTGGGTTCAAGCAATTCCCCTGCCTCAGCCTCCTGAGTAACTGGGACTACAGGCACATGGCACCACGCCTGGCTAATTTTTATTTTTGGATTTTAGTAGAGAGACAGGGTTTCACCATGCTGGCCAGGATGGTCTTGATCTCCTGACCTCATGATCTGCCCACTTTGGCCTCCCAAAGTGCTGGGATTACAGGCCTGAACCACCATGCCCTGCCATATGTAAATGTTTATTGCAGAATTACTTATAATAGCTAAAAGCTCACAATAATCCAAATGTCTGCAGATAAACAAAATGTGGTATATCTAGATAAGGGAATACTGTTTTGCAGTGAAAAGGAATGAACTACTAATGGTGTAAAATCCCCAACTCACTGAATCATGTACTTTAAATGGGTAACTTATATAAATGTGAGTATTGATAAAGTTGGGTTTTGTTTTGTTTTGAGATGGGGTCTCTGTCACCAGGCTAGAGTGCACGGGTACTATCATAGCTCACTGCAGCCTTGAACTACTGGGCTCAAGTGATCCTCTACCTTAGCCTCCTGAATAACTGGGACTGTAGGCTTTTTTTCTTTTTAGAGACAGAGGTTCATTGTGTTTCCCAGGCTGGTGTCAAACTCCTGGGGTCAAGCGATCCTCCTGCCTTGGCCTCCCAAAGTACTGGGATTACAGGTGTGAGCCACTGTGCCCAGCCTGTTTTCTAAAAAAGTAGTAAACTTGGATCAGGTGCGGTGGCTCATACCTGTAGCCCCAGCACTTTGGGAGGCCAAGGTTGGCAGACCATTGAGGCCAGGAGTTTGAAACAAGCCTGGGCAACATGGTGAGACCTCATCTCTACAAAAAATACAAAAATTAGCTGGGGTGGTGGTGTGTGCCTATAGTCCCAGCTACTCAGGAGGCTGAGGTGGGCTGATGGCTTGAACCCAGAAGGCAGAGGTTGCAGTGAACTATGATTGTGCCACTACACTCCAGTCCAGGTGACAGAGTGAGACTCTGTCTCAAATAAATAAATAACTAAAATAAAACATAAAAAAGTAATGAACCAACTGATACATGCTATAGCATGGATGAACCTCAAAAACATGCTAAGTGAAAGATGTCAGATGGAAAAGACTATGTATTTTATGATACCACTTACATGAAATGCTCTTATTATAGAACATACCCCAGAGATGTTAAAATTTGAGAAAGCTTATGTCTTTGAATCAATGAAATATAGTATTTATCACAGAGGTGGTAGGATTGTGAGTGGTTTTTAGTATTTATAATTAACATTGTTGGATTGTTTTCGAACAGCTTTATTGAGGTATAATTGATAAATAAACTGCATATATTTAAATTGTACAATTTTAAAGTTTTGACATATCTGTACATCTGTGAAACTATCACCACAATCAAGATGATGAACTTACACGCATTAGCTCCCAAAGTTTTTTGTGTCTTCTATTATTCCTTTGCCCACTTCTGTCCACCCCTTCCCTCTCGCCTGGCCTCCTTTGGTCTGGTTCTTTTCATTCAACATAAATTATTTTGAGAATCATCCATGTTGTCTAATTAAGAAATTGTTTATTTTAAAAGAGAATTTTTAGGGAAAAAATTGTTATACAATCCTTTTCTAGTGATTTATCTATAGTTTGAATTTTTCCATACAAAGGTTTTGCTTTGAACTTTTTAAACTTCACTTATCCTTCCAATTACAACTGCTAGATCATGGTAACTAAATAGATACTATTTCTTATATAGAAGTGAATTCAACCTCTTAATGTTAATTTAATTTTTTTTTTTTTTTTTTTTTTTTTGAGATAGAGTCTCGCTCTATCACCCAGGCTGCAGTACGCCATCTCAGGTCTCTGCAACCTCTGCCTCCCAGGTTCAAGTGAATCTCCTGCCTCAGCCTTTCCAGTAGTTGGGACTACAGGCATGTGCCACCACATCCGGCTAATTTTTGTATTTTTAGTAGAGATGGGGTATCACCATGTTGGCCAGGCTAGTCTCAAACTTCTGATCTCAAGTGATCTGCCTGCCTCAGTCTCCTCAAGTGCTGGGGTTACAGATGTGAGCCACTGCACCCAGGCTTTTTTTTTTTTTGACAAGGTCTCGTTCTGTAGCCCAGGCTGGAATGTAGTGATACAGTCAGTCATGGTTCACTGCAGCCTTGACTGCTTGGGCTCAAGCGATTCTCCCACCTCAGTCTCCCGAGTAGCTAGGACTACAGGCATGTGCCACCATACTTCACTGATTTTTTTTTTTTTTTTTTTTAATAGAGATGAGGTCTCACCATTTTGCCTAAGCTGGTCTTGAACTACTGAACTCACACAGTCCTCCTGCCAAAGTGCCCGGATTACAGGTGTGAGCCACCATGTCCAGCCTAATTTGAAATTCTTTGTCAAAGATTAAAAGCATTCTGATTACAAGAGTTATGAGACACCAGAATCAAGCCAGGTTGTAAGGTCTCTAAATCCTTTAAATGATAGAGTAGGCAACTAACTTTCTGTGGTGATTTTACCTGTTCTAAAAGGCGGGAAATACAATGAATTTTTTCAGGTTCCCTCTCTCTCTCTAATGTTAAATGCTGAAATTGTTTGGAAAACTAAATGATAAAAAAAAATATGGCTTTCTTTCAAGTTTGTCTCATGTATTGCTTTTGCTTTTTGTTTTTCAGACCAAGTGTTTATTCAGCTTGTTCCGGGATACTGGCCATCATTTGATTCATAATAATAAAATAGGAGGAATTAATTATCCACTGTCCAAACCAGCTGTTTCTAAGAATCTGAAAGAAGATAAACCAGTTAAAGAAAAGGATATAGATGGAAGGCCTAGGCCTGGGGATATGGTAGGTTGTTGAGAAGGTGATGATTTTGCCTGTTAGTTTACATTCCAGAGGCTTCACTGATTTCTTACTTGGTGACTTGTATCAATGTTAGTTTGCATTTTTAAAAAAATTTTACCTTAGGTTCTGGGATACATATGCAGAATGTACAGGTTTGTTACATAGGTATACATGTGCTATGGTGGTTTGCTGCATCTGTCAACCTGTCATCTAGATTTTAAGCCCTGCATACATTAGGTATTTGTCCTAATGCTTTCCATCCCCTTGCCCCTCACCCCCAACAGACCCCGGTATGTGATGTTCCCTTCCCTGTGTCCATGTGTTTTCATTGTTCATCTGCCACTTAAGAATGAGAACATGTGGTGTTTGGTTTTCTGTTCCTGTGTTAGTTTGCTGAGAATGATGGTTTCCAGCTTCATCCATGTCCCTGCAAAAGACATGAACTTATTATTTTTTATGACTGCAGTTAGTTTGCATTTTGATGCAATGTAGAGATCATTGTTCTTGTCGCTATGAAGACTGTGTAGGAATTCAATTTTTGAGGTGTGTTCATTTTCTTTCAGCAGGCACCTAGTATAAAATCTCAGAGCTCAGATACTCCTTTGGAAGGTGAACCCCCTCTAACTCACAATCTTGAAGGACAGGTAACTATGCATAAAGTTTGGAAAATTAAGATTAAGTTAACCAGACCTGTATTAAGCAAGTATTTTCATTGGAAAATGCTCAGGGCAGGATGTTAGTTATCATCCCATATTTGCCCATGACCAATTTATTACTTTGGGCAAATTTCTTTGTCTTGTTGAAACTCTGTAAAATAAGCTGATACCAGGTTAATTATAAGGTCCTTTCCAGCATTAAAATTTTATGTCTTTTATTAATTCTACTATGTTAAACATTATAAGGGATGCAAAGATGTATCATCTGCAGCATTTATTCGTCTGCCTTCAGGAAACTCAGCATCTGGCAGGGGAAACAGACAAGTACATAACTAACCATAGTATATAATTTTGATGAGTGCTGTAATAGAGGTACAAATAAAAGTTCTGTATGGGCTCTGAGGAGACAAAGATTAGGATGGGCAGTCTAAGGGAAGGCTTCATGAAAGAGGTGATATCCATACTAAGTAGTGAAAGATGAAGAGACCTGTTTGCCAGATGAAGATGGAGGGAGAGGCATTTCAGAGCTAGGGAACAACTTGAGAGAGAACAACACAGAGAATTTGCAAGAGCAGAATTTATAGTGTGTCAGTTAATTACAGTGTATGGTATACAGAGAAGTTAAAGGAGAGATTTTATAAAGAGGTAGGAGAGATGAGAGAGGCTGAATCAGATTATGGAAAGACTTGAAAGGCTTCTTTAAAAGTTTGGACTTTCATTGCATAGCTGATGAGGGATTCTGGAACCTCTTCTTTGAGATTCACACCAAAGGTTTTAAAGTCACGTAGAAATAAGATCTCATGTGTGTTTCAGGAATTCTTGCAAGGGTGTAAAAAAAAGAGACTGAAGGTAGGGTAGGACTGCAGGCTTTTCTTGTAGTATAGATGAGTGTTGATGACAGTTTTATTTAGAGCAGAGGTTGTAGTAAAGAAAGTCAGAAACCTGCAGAGGCAAGGAGTTTGCAATTGGGAAGCTTTGGGGATACTGATGAAGAAAAGTTAAAGATAACTCAAGTTAGCCTCGCTTTCAGAAAGGATGGAAACACCACTAAGAGAAAAGTCAAAAGAGAGATTGGCATTGGGGAAATAATAAATTCAAGTTTGGACATGTTGTATTTAGGATACTGGCAAAAATCTGGGTACATTTGTCTAGCAGTTGGAGTTGGTAGCTGGTAGTGAGGAGACTGTGAGTGGAAATATAAGAAGGAAGAGAATATTTCTGCAGGACCCACCTGAAAGAAGGTTGCTGGAAGAAAGAATGGCATTCACTTAAAACAGTTCCTGGAAAAGTATTATGAAGCCCTGTTTCTTTAGTTATATATGCAGTTTTCTCACTTACTATATTGTGAGCATCATCTTATGTTAGTAAACTTTTCATAAATATTTTTTTCTGGAAATAATTAATAAAAAAACAATGCCTTTACAGCAATATGTAGAAGCAAGGACATACATTGTGTTAGAAATTCAGCTGGACAAAGCCTTGGTTCCAAAGCGAATGCCAGAGGAGCTAGCCAGAAGGTATGTAGCTATGGTGGTTATACTAGTTTTATACAATTTGGGTATGAATAAGAGGAAGTCGGAGTGTTCCCATGATTGTAATTTCCCTTGGGCTAAGCAGGAGTTATCTGGTTTTGTTCTAGATGAAGTTTTTTTTTGTTGTTGTTATTGTTGTTACCTTATCACAAAAGCATTGCATGCTCATTATAAAAATTTTTAAGAAACTGGGTGTGGTGGTTCACGCCTATAATCCTAGCACTTTGGGAGGCCAAGGCAGGGGGATTCCCTGAGCTCAGGAGTTCAAAACCAGCCTAGGCAACACGGTGAAATCCTGTGTCTACTAAAATACAAAAAATTAGCCAGGCGTGACAGCATGTGCCTGTAATCCCAGTTACTCAGAAGGCTGAGGCAAGAGAATTGCTTGAACCCGGAGGCGGAGGTTGCAGTGAGCCGAGGTCGCAGCTCTGCACTCCAGCCTAGAAAACAGAGCAAGACTCTGACTCTAAAAAAAAAAAAAAAATTTAGGAAATAGGGATGAACAAGAAAGTATATAAAAATATCCAAGCCAGGTGTGGTAGCTCATTCATATAATCCCAGTGCTTTGGGAGGCTGAGGCAAGAAGATCACTTGAGCCCAGGAGTTTGAGACCAGCTTGGGCAACATAGTGAGACCCCATCTCTATAAAGAATTTTAAGAATTAAGTTAAAATTTAAAAAATTAAAAAATAAAAACATCCAGCTCTCTATTCACCTAATGATAACCTTGGTGTTGTTATCCTTCTGGAGTTATTTTAAAGCCCCCCGTAATACACATACACACATAAACATGCTCATGTTACATATACATATATGTAATTTTTAAAAACTGTCTATATTGTACCATAGTGCTTTGCTTGTGGGTTACTAGGAAATTGTGCATTCATCTGGGTTATTCAACTTGTTGGCATACAGCTGTTCATAGTATTCTCTAATACTCTTTTTTATCCCTGTAAAATTGATAGTAACGTTTCCACTTTCATTTCTGATTTTAGTAAGTTGTCTTCTCTCTTTTCTTAGTCAATCTTGCTAAAGATTTGTCAATCTTGTTGATCTTTTCAGAAAACCAACTTTTAAATCTTTTTTATTTTCTCTATAATTTTTCCATTCTCTAATTTTTTCTACTCTAATCTTCATTCTTCCCTTTATTATGTCTTCTACTAGCTTTGCACATAGTGTACACTCCTTTTGCTAGTTCCTTAAGGTATACAGTTTTGTTGATTTTGAGTTTTCTTCTTTAATGTATGTGTTGAGAATTATGTATTTCCCTCTAAATACTGCTTTCACTGCATTTCGTAAGTTTTTGTTTGATTTTTGTTTTCATTTGTCTAAAGGTTTTTTAAAAATTTCCCTTGTGATTTCTTCTTTGACCCATTGGTTGAGTGTATTTCTTAATTTTCTTATTTCGATTATTTAATATTCTTATTTTTTAAATTTTCAGTCTTCTTTCCGTTACTGAGTTTTAGTTTTATTTCACTATGATCAAAAAATATGTTTCATATGATTTCAATCTTTTTTTTTTTTTTTGAGACAGAGTTTTGCTCTTGTTGCCCAGGCTGGAGTGCAATGGTGCGATCTTGGCTCACCGCAACCTCCGCCTCTCAAGTTCAAGTGATTCTCCTGCCTCAGCCTCCCAAGTAGTTGGATTACAGGCATGCACCACCATGCCTGGCTAATTTTGTATTTTTAGTAGAGACAGGGTTTCTCCATGTTGGTCAGGCTGTTGAACTCCCGACCTCAGGTGATCCACCTGCCTTGGCCTTCCAAAGTGCTGGGATTACAGGTGTGAGCCACCATTCCCAGCCATGATTTCAATCTTTTAAAATTTATTTATATTTATTTTGTGGCCTGACATATGGTCTGTCCTGCAGAATGGTCTATGTGCCCTTGAGAAGAATGTGCAATCTATTGTTATTGGGTAGAATGTTCTATATATATCTTTTGGGTCTAATTGGTTTATAGGGTTGTTTAAATCCTTTCTTTTCTTTCTTTTTCTTTTTCTTTTCTTTTTCTTTTTTTTTTTTGAGATGGATTCTTTCTCTGTTGCCCAGGCTGGAGTGCAGTGGCGTGATCTTGGCTCACTGAAATCTCTGCCTTCTGGGTCCAAGCAATTCTCCTGCCTCAGCCTCCCAAGTAGCTGGGACTATAGGAGCACACCACCATACCTGGTTAATTTTTTTTGTTTTGTATTTTCATAGAGATGGGGTTTCACTGTGTTGCCCAGGCTGTTTTTGAACTCCTGAGCTCAGGCAATCCACCCACCTTGGCCTCCCAAAGTGCTAGGGTTACAGGTGTGAACCACCGTGCCCAACCTAAATCCTTTATTTCTTTATTAATCTCCTGTCTGGTTGTTTTATCTATTATGGAAAGTAGAGTATTGAAGTCTCTATTGTAGGACTATCAATTTCTCCCTTCAATTCTGTCAGTTTTTGCTTTATAAATTTTGGGGTTCTGTTGTATATGTTTATAAATGTATTTTATTGCTGTATTGAAACTTTTATCAATATTTAATGTTCTTATTTGTCTCTTGTAACTTATTTTTATTTGAAGTTTATTTTGTCTGACAATAATATAGACAATAATCCCAGCTCTTTGATTACTATTTGTATGAAATATCTCATTTTATCCTAACTTTGACTTCCTTCTGTTCTTATATCTAAAGGGAGTATCTTGTAGACAGTAGATAGATAGATTCTGTGTGAGTTTTTCTAATGTAATCTGCCAATCTCTGCTTTTTAATAGGAAAATTTAATCCATTTACATTTAATGTGACTACTGATAAAGAAGGATTTACTTCTGCCATTTATCTGTTCATTGTCTGCATGTCTTACATATATATATTTTGTTCTTCACTTCCTTTGTTACTGCCTTTTTATATTTAGTTGATTTTTTGTAGTATACCATTTGGATTTCCCCTTTTTTTTCCTTTTCTGTATATTTTTTAGTTGTTGTCTTAGTGGTTAACTTGGAGACAACAATTAGCATCTTAAACCTGTAATGGCTTAGTTTGAATACAAACTTAATTTCAGTACTATACATTCTATTCCTATATATCTCCATCCTTCCCCTTTTATATTGTTAGTGTCACAGGTTACAAATTTATCTATTGTGTGTCTGTTAACATAGACTTATCATTATTATTTTATGCATTTGTCATCAAAAAAAAAGAGAAGAGAAAGAAGAGTTACAAGTCAAAAGTATAATAATACTGGCTTTTACATTTACCTTTACTAGTGTTCTTTATTTCTTCATCTGGCTTCAAGTTACTGATTAGTGTCCTGTCATTTCAGCCTGAAGATCTATAGTATGTCTTAGTGTGGATATCTGAGTTTTTCCTGCTTGGAGTTTATTAAGTTTCTTGGATGTGTTGATTCATATCTTTTATCAAATTTGGGAAGTTTGGGGCCGTTATTTATTCAAAATCTTTTCTTCTCCCTTTCTTCTCTGGAAACTTCTTCTTCCAGAACTTTCATAATGTGTATGCTGGCCAGCTTGATGGCATCCTATAGGTCTTAGATTCCGTTCACTTTTCTTCACTCTTTTTCTTTCTGTTCCTCAGACTGAATTATTTCAATTGTTCTGTCTTCAGGTTTACTGATTCTTTCTTCTGCCTGATCAAATCTGCTGTTGAACCCTTTAGTGAATTTTTTATTCCAAATATTTTTTCAGCTCCAGACTTCTTGTTTTTTTAAAAAAAATAATTTATATCTCTACTGATATTCTAATTTTGTTCATACATTGCTTTTCTTGTTTCTCTTTGTTTTGTCCATGGCTTCCTTTAGCTTTTTGAGTGTGTATAGGACAGTTGATTTAATGCATTTGTGTAGTAAGTTTGATGCCTGGGCTTCTGTAGGGAGAGTTTCTATATTTTTTTCTTTGAAAGAGTCATACTGTAATCAGGCCAGGCATAGTGGCTCACACTTGTAATCCCAGCACTTTGGAAGGCCAAGGTGGGAGGATCATAAGGTCTGGAGTTCGAGGTCAGCAATATGGTGAAACCCCATCTCTACTAATAATACAAAAATTAGCAGGATGTGGTGGCATGCGCCTGTAGTCCCAGCTACTTGGGAGGCTGAGGCAGGAGAATTGCTTGAACCTGGGAGGTGGAGGTTGCAGTGAGCTAGGATTGCGCCAGCACTCTGACCTGGTGACAGAGTGAGACTGTCTCAAAAAAAAAAAAAAAAGAAAGAAAGAGTCATACTTTAATTTATTTGTACTATTTCTATTTTACCATTGTTGAAAGCTGGACATGTGGATACTGTCATGTAGGAATTTTGGAAATCAAACTTTTCTCTTCCCTATGTTTGCTGTTTTTGATTGTTGAAGGTGTAACTTGTGTTCAGCCAGTGTTTTGCAGATTTCCTTGAATCCCAGGATCTAAATACAAACAAAAACAAAACAAAAAATCTTTTCTGCCAATCTTTGCAGATGGCTCTGTGCTGAGGCATTCTTTTAACACTTAAGCAGGCCATTTATATTTCTGCCTCAGCCTTTACTTCCTGCTTATACTGAACCTGTAGATCAGTCAGTGGTGAAAGCATAGGGTCTTCTCTGGCCAACTTTAAGCATACATCCTGTCCTGGGCATACATGTGGCTTTCTGAATTCCCCAGTACACACAAGTACTTTTGAATGCTCTTAATTTCCCGAAGAAACTCTCCAGCTTTTCCTCTCAGGCTTTAGGTGGTCTATTGTATGTCTCAACCATAATGCTTTGCCCTAAACAGTTCTGGGATTTTGATAACCTTACAGCGTTTTTGAACAATGCTTTTCCACCCTGTGTAGTTTTCAGTGCTTTTCCATGCTTAGTTAGGAGAAACGGAGATGAGTGCCTTGCACAAGTCTTTCAGGCAGTCCCAGACAGGTTAGAACAAACACAATAATTTGAGAATAAAGTCTGCTCTGCTTCCTCCAGAATCAGGGATCAGTGTGCCACACTGGAAATCCAGGCTGCCACCTTCAAGACTGCTGCTGAGCTGGGTATGGCGTAGGGCAAGAGCAAGCAAAAATGCCACAAAGCTTTCCTGCCAATTTAGAATTGCCTTTTCTGGATTCAGCATTCTCTTGGTTACTGTAAACCTTTTCTTCCCAACGTTCTAACAAGTTGGTTCTGACAGTTGCAGTTTCTGGTGTTTTTTTTTTTTAAAGTTTCTCTGGAGAGTTAGGAGTTTAGAGTTACCTGCTCTGTCATTTTGCTGACATCTAGACTTTACCTCTTGATGTGAGGAGCATTATACTCAAAGATGAAAAGAAATAGCGGCTGCTACCTTGGAGACTCTTTATTACATGTAAATTAAAGACTTTAGATAAATATCCCCAAATTGCCTTCCAAAAAGTTTACAGTTCTATAAGTAATATGTGAGACTACTGTTTCTTCACATATTCACCAACACAATACTAATTTGCTTTTTGCTATTTTGATGGGGAGAAGTTTCTCAATTTTAATTTCAATATACATTGTAAATTGTGTAGTGAAACATGTTTACACATATTTATTAATAATTTGGAAGTTCATTTTGAGAATTACCTGCTTGTAATGGCACATTCATCTTTTATATCTGAGAGTTCTTGAGTTTTTAAAAAACTTTGCATTTAGTCTTTTTCCAAAAATAATTTGATAATATTTGCCATAAATGACATATACAAAATAAAAGTGATAATCTAGAAATAGTCAAAAGCTCAAAACCATGGAAAAGGAAGACAGCATTAAATAGAGCTCTCATGAATAAGCATCAAATCTGAGCTGTCCAACAAAAAGGGAAGCCCTCTAAGTTATATAATTTTAATCATAAAGGAAGAAGTACATTAGTCACAAAAAGAGACCACATTTATTTCTGGCATTAAATTCTAAAACAGACTTTTCATTTGGGCTCTTACATAGAATAATACAGAGTGACGGTGTAGCAGTATCCTTAATGACAGTTTTACAACAAATGCAGAAGCAATTTTTTTTTTTTGAGCCAGAGTCTCACTCTGTCGCCCAGGCTGGAGTGCAGTGGTAATGATCTCAGCTCACTGCATCCTCCGCCTCCCAGGTTCAAGCAATTCTCCTGCCTCAGCCTCCTGAGTAGGTGGGACCACAGGCATGCACCACCATGCCCAGCTAAGTTTTGTACTTTTTTTTTGTTAGTAGAGATGGCCATGTTGGCCAGACTGGTCTCAAACTCCTGACCTTGTGATCCGCCCACCTCAGCCACCCAAAGTGCTGGGATTACAGGCGTGAGTTACCATATCTGGCTGCAGAAGCAATTTTTATGACTTTTTTTGTCTGAAACTTTTCATACATTTATAGTTCATAAAGTATTCTATGTAGTACTTTAAAAACTGGTTTATCAATGTTTAAATATTCTTGGACTTTTTAAATGAGAAACAGTTATTAGCAATCAATTTTTTCTTTGGCTGTAGGGAATTGGAGGCATTTCTTCTCCAAACTGGCCCAAATGATAATATTATAGAGCAAAAGCTAATTAGAATGGCAACAATAGAAAGTTGTACTTAGGCTGGGCATGGTGGCTCACACCTGTAATCCCAGCACTTTGGGAGGCTGAGGCAGGAGGATTGCTTCACCTCAGAGGTTTGAGAGTAGCCTAGGCAACATAGCAAGACCTCGTCTCTATTAAAAATAAAAAAATTAGTTGGGTGTGGTAGTGCACACCTGTAGTCTGAGCTACCTGAGGGTGGGGGTAGGGGTGGGGAGCTGAGGCAGGAGGATTGCTTGAGCCTGGAGATCCAGGCTGCAGTGAACTGTGATCGTGGCAGTGTACTCCAGCCTGGGCAACAGAGCAAGACCCTGTTTCAAAAAATAAAAAATAAAGAAATAAATAAAAAAGAAAATTGTACTCAATACTCATAAAAGATTATTTGCCTTTGATTGCAGGCTGAGGCTAAATCTATGTCACTGTATAAGAATATACCTAAATTTAAAGCAGTCTTCAACGTATGTAAAGAAGCTCAATTACTTCCATAATAAAATAAATGCAAATTAAAACTATGCTGAAGTACCTTGTTTTTTCATTGTTGAAGATCAAAAGAGCTTGATAATTTATTGTCTTGTTGAGGATGTTTGGAAACAGGTCCCCTCTTATAAACTGATACGAATATAAATTGGTAAAACTCCAGTGGAGGGCAATTTGGTAATAGCTATTTAACTACAGATTCATGGATTTTTAACTCTTTGATCAGGTAATTCACTTCCAATAAATGATGTTATCAAGGTCATCAATGACCACCACATTTTTAAATCCAGTGGTCTGTTCTTGGGGTTGTTTTGACCTGTCATCAACATTTAACTACTCAATCCTCCTTGAGGAACTTTCTTCACTTGGTTGTGAGGACACTATACTCTCCTGGCTTTACTCTTCCCTCCCTGGCCTTCTTTATCTCTCCACATCTAAATGTTGGGGTCCCCCAGAACTCAGTGCTTGAACACCTTTTCTATCTATACTTACTTCCTTGGTTTCTATCTAGTCTTGTGGCTCTAAATATCATTTCTATGCTCTTGGCTCCCACATTTATATTTCAAGCTGAACCTCTCCTAACTCTCACATACTCTCTGGTCAGAGCCATAGTAGTCCCTCATCTGGTTTCCTTACATCTACCATTCCATCCTTCAATTTCTTCTTTTTTATTTTCTAATAATAGCTTTATTGAGATATTATTCACATACCATATACTTCTCTACTGCCAACACCTTTTCTTTCATTTCGTTCACCCATTTAAAGTATCTAATTCTAATCCCTTTGTAGTTCACAAGCGTAATGACTGGCTGTTCATGCTCATGCATGAGCTCTGCCCCCCTCAAGCCTTGTTATGACATCATCATATTACCTGTCTGATGTGAACTTAGAAAAATAAAAATAAAGTGTATAATTCAGTGACTTTTAGTATACTCACAGAATTGTATAGCCACTCCATAATCAACTTTATAAATATTATAATTATCCCCCAAATTGAAATCCCATGTACATTAGCAGTCATTCTCCTTTTCCTCTCAACCATTGTGCCAACTCTTCCACCTTGAACCCCCAAGCCTAAGCAGCCATTTATCTCATTTTTTTCTCTATATATTTGCCAACTCTGGAATCATAGAATATATGCTGACTGGCTTCTTTCATTTAATGTAATGTTGTTAAGGTTTAGTCGTATTGTAGTATATATCAATACTTACTTAATTTCCTTATTGCCAAATAATATTTCATTGTCAAAGCAGGAACAAGAGAGAGAGAGAGAGCAGGGAGGGAGTTGGGGTATGTGCCACACACTTTAAAATGACCAGTTCTTGCAAGCACTTAGTCACTATCATGAAGACAGCACCAAGCCATGAGGGATCCGCCTCCATTATCCAAACACCTCCTACCAGGCCTCACCTCCAATGTTGGGAATTATAATTCAACATGAGATTTGGATGGGGACAAATATCCAAACTATGTCACCTGCTTCCTCACTTCCCTCAGGTCTTTACTCAAATGTTATCATCTCAGCAAGGCCTTCCTGGTGAAATAAGTTCCTGCATTCCACCACCCTCAACCCTTAACAGAGTCTGTCTGCCTTCCTGCATTATTTTTCTCCATGGGACATATTACTAGCATATTTATTTATTATCTTTCTTTCCTCACTAGAATGTAAGCTCTATAAGGGTAGAAGTTTTTGTCTATTTTGTTTAATGCTCTATTCCCAAACCTCGAAAACTACCTGATGGACAATAAGCACTCAGTATCTATTTTTTTTGTTTGTTTGTTTTTGGGAGACAGAGTCTTGCTCTGTGACCTAGGCAACTATCTTGGCTCACTGCAACCTCCACCTCCTGGGTTCAAGCAATTCTCATGCCTCAGCCTCCTTGAACTACAGGTGCGCACCACTGCACCAAGCTAATTTTTGTATTTTAGTAGAGACAGGATTTCACTATGTTGCCCAGGCTGGTTTGGAACTCCTAAGCTGAGGCAATCTACCCACCTCAGCCTCCCAAAGTGCTAGGATTACAGAAATGAGCCACCACGCCCAGCCTCTCAGTATCTATTTTGAATGAATGAAAAACATTGCCTCTGGAGAGGAAACTAGGAGGCTGGGCAGTAAAGTTGAAATGAAATATTTTGCTATACACTTTCATACCTTCTAAATTTTGAATAATATAAATAGATTACCTATTTAGATAAATATAATTAAAATTAGTAATTGTAAACAGAGTTATCATTAGTTATCACATAGAACCTAGGAAGAAAAATAGATTTTGTGAGTGTGATTGTGGACTTCAAGGTAGTACAATATATTTAGCAAGAACCTGAAACTAAAAGGGATCTATAACTTCATTCCTTCTAGGTTCTTGTAAGAGCTTCTGAAAATAGAAGGTAGAGGTTTTGGCATAAGTAGTTTAAGAGTGACAAAATGTGTTTTTTTACTCACTTTAAGGTTTGATAACATTATTGTAATTTAATGCAGTCCTATAAATTATGCCAAGAATACACTTTTATTGTAGCTGAGGAGGAAAAAAGAGTTTTTACTTGCCTATTCACCTGGATTTCCAAATCATTCTATTTTTAGAGATGTTACGGAGTGTCTCTAAAATGATGACAACCATTTATTTCAAAACCCAATCAATGGGCTGGGCGAGGTGGCTCATGCCTATAATCTCAGTACTTTGGGAGGCCAAGGCGGGTAGATCATGAAGTCAGGATATCGAGACTATCCTGTCCAACATGGTGAAACCCCGTCTCTACTAAAACTACACGAATTAGCTGGGCATGGTGGCATGTGCTTGTAATCCCAGCTACTTGGGATGCTGAAGCAGGAGAAAAATTGCTTGAAACTGGGAAGCGGAGGTTGCAGTGAGCTGAGATCATGCCACTACACTCCAGCCTGGCAACAGAGTGAGACTCCATCTAAAAAAAAAAAAAACAAAAAAAAAACAGTCAAACAGCCCTTGTATACTACAGTTTTTTAAAATATGTAATAAAGCCAGGGCTCAAATTAGCCAAAAATGCAACTTAGATACTCCCTAAGTAGCTGCTTTCTGACTCCCTCCTGTATGGTCCATAGCCATATACTGTGCTGTGGTTCACATCTAGGGTTTTACATGAGAGAATAGCACAGTGCTCAAGTGTAGTAGGGGAACAGACCTTAGATATCCCCCACCCAGACACTTTGAGGGTAAGAAAATGTAAATCTGTAGATAATAAAAATTTTTTGCTTTTTATTCTTTCCTGATACAGGGTTAAGGAAATGATTCCTCCAAGGCCTCCTCTTACCCGTCGGACAGGAGGAGCTCAGAAGGCAAGTGCCAGAGCCAAGATGAAATGATAAGTAATACGATATTAAGTGCATGCACTTGATAATTGCATGGACTCTTTAATCTGTCTTCGAGAAGGGGTGAAAACTTGTTTGAAGCTTTACATATTTTCATTGCTGGTTCTATTTGTGATCAATGACATATAGCATACAATGTTTTATCTCTGGCTGGTGGTCTCTCAGCTGGGAAGAAAAGGGCATTTTCCATTCAAAGCATTACTGGATGTGGTGACACGCACCTGTAGTCTCAGCTACTAGGGAGGTTGAGGCAGGAGGGTAGCTTGAGGCCAGGAGTTCAAGGGGGAAGTAAGCTATGATCACACCACTGCACTCCAGCCTGGGCAACAGAGTGAGACCTTGTCTCTAAAAAAAACAAACAAACAAACAAAGTAGTATTGAACATAAACCAAATTCCAGTTTTAGACTTCCAATCCATGGTCTTGACCTCTTTGAGGCCTCTACCAGATGTTTTGTATTTTCTTAGGCAGTGAGTGACTACCACATACAGATCAATAATATTTCTAGAGCCATTCTAGATGAATACTACAGAATGTTTGGGAAACAGGTGGCCACACTGGAGAGTGATATGGATAGTGAAACCTTGGAGGAGCAGAAGTGCCAGCTGAGCTATGAACTTAATTGCTCTGGAAAATACTTTGCTTTCAAAGAACAACTCAAGGTAAATCATTCACTTGTTTAATTATTCCACAGGTTTTTATGGAGCACCTTCTCCACATACCCAGTTAACATTTTCTCCTCTGATTATGTTCAGCTATACTCCCACCTTTCTCGGTTGCGGCAAAGAGCTAAGTTCTCTATGATACAGTGTCGGGAGAAGCTCCATTCCTGCAGTCTTGGAATAACTTATTACATATATTCTGAATGGAAGCTTTTAAGAAACTAATTATTCACTTAAGGCTGGGCCAGATTTTGGACCAGATTGCATTGTCACTATAGGAGGCAGAAACTCTGGTACTGACTCCATAATTAATTCTCCTTGCCTCCCATTCAAATCTCTCTTTAAAAAAATTATTTTTAGACTTGAATTTGAAGATGAAACAGTTATCAGGAAGGAGGCCTTAATCATTAGTACTAGAATAGCATGTCTTGAGTTAGGATACATTTAACTACTGGCATTACATTTCACTTTTTAAAATTCAGAATGTATAAACAAAAACAAAAAACTCCATTCCCAGGCATCAGGGAAATAAAAATTAAAAAAAAAAACAACTCCATATCTCTCCATAAGCTATAGAATCACTAAGGTTTGAGAAATAGTTAATTTAATAATCATTTCTTGAATAATAATGGCTAACATTTATTACATGTTTGCTGTTTGCCAGGCAAATTTGCCAGTGCTTCATCTTTTACTAATGTAATACTTATAACAATCCTATAAAGTAGGTGTTCCTCATTTTATAGATGGGAAAATACAATATTAGTTGACTAAGGAATTTGTCCAAAGTCGCAGAGATAGTAAAGATCAGTGTTGAGATTTAAATTCAGGCAGTCAGCTCTAGAACTCACATTCTTAACTGCTACACTACACTGCCTTTGTACACACATTTACTATGTGTCCTGTACTGTAAACAGATATAAAGAAAGAATATGGAAGTCATAGAGCATAAAAACAACATAGAACACAGAGCAAAAAAACAACAAATGTTCATGGAAGCAAGAGGGTGTTCTCAGCAGGTGATGTAGTTGTCTCAGTTTGAGTCTTGGTTCTACATTTACTAGTTGGGTGTCCTTGAAATGTGACTTTACCTCTCTGTGCCTCAGTTTCTTTACCTAACAACAGGGATGAGGTTAATATTACCACATAGGGTCATTATGAGAATTAAATAATACAATGTAAACCTGGCAATAATGTTACCCTTGTGGGGAAAAAAGAAGAAGCTGTCCTGGCCATAGCAACATGATATGTTTATATTTGTGCAGCATTTTAAACTTCTGTACTTGTTATTTTTCTTTGGATTCTCAATCATCTTCTGAAGTAAAATAATAATACCAGAACTACATATCCTCTTAACCAATGAGGAAGCTGAGGTACCAAAGTGTAAAATAATTTATGAGGTCGTACAGTGGTAGCCTTAGAACCAGAATTTCATTCTCTGGACTCTCAGCCCAGGCCTTTCTTTCTCCCTTTGCACTTTGAACCATATGGCCACCATGAGAGACATAACGCCTAAACCTAATGCTCAGATTTTCTTCAGCTTTATGATTCTCTTCATATAGTATGAGCTGTGCGTTACTTCAATTAGTGATGTTGGTGATGTCAAGGAAAGAAGAAATCATACAGAGTATGTTCACTGGGGGAAAATTGGAGAGTCTATAGTCAACCAGCCACCAAAGGAGAAACCAATCACCTTCTGAAATTTTGATCAGCCTTAGATCAGAAAGCCCTAGAGAGACCTGTGCTGTCAGCACGGTGCTGGACTGTGTTATCAGATGGGTGATCTGTGTGTTTTGCAGCATGCTGTGGTAAAGATTGTGCGAGAGAAATACTTAAAGACAACATCATTTGAAAGCCAGGAGGAACTGCAGACATTTATCAGTGAGCTCTATGTGTTCTTAGTAGATCAGATGCATGTAGCCCTAAACCAGGTAGGTATCAAGAACTGAGAGCACTTTCTTTTCTCTGTAGAGCATCAAGGTCTTCTATGAATGATTCCTTCCTTTGGTTATTCAACAAATATTTATTGAAGTGTCTGCTCTGTGCTAGGCACTGAAAACACAAAGATGAGTAAGAAACTGCCTAAGCCTAATTAGTTTAAGACTAACTTTGGAAAGAACAAGGAGATATGCTTTTTCAATTTCCTAGAAAAATAAATTTCACAACTTTAAAAAATGTAATGGAACTGTCAAAAATAGATAAAATAGGCTGGGCGCGGTGGCTCAAGCTTGTAATCCCAGCACTTTGGGAGGCTGAGGTGGGTGGAACACAAGGTCAAGAGATCGAGACCATCCTGGCCAATATGGTGAAACTCTGTCTCTACTAAAAATACAAAAAAATTAGCTGGGCGTGGTGGCGTGCGCCTGTAGTGCGCCTGTGCTTCCAGCTACCTGGAAGGCTGAGGCAGGAGAATTGCTTGAACCCGGGAGGCGGAGGTTGCAGTGAGCCGAGATCGTGCCACTGCACTCCAGCCTGACACCTGGTGACAGAGCAAGACTCTGTCTCAAAAAAAAAAAAAAAAAAAAAGATAAAATAGGTTGTATAAATTGTGAAATGAAAATTATCATTCTATTCTGCGAACAGGTACAATTCTCCATTTTTTATTGAAGATCGTAAAAGCAGAGAAAAATTATGAGTTTTCAGATATTATACCCAAATGGCAGTGACACTTCAAACACGCCTTTTCTGTTTGACTGGTGGTCTGCTGTCCCACCCACTTTTCTGTTTATATTAATAAATCTTGCATCTTGCCTTCATTTGCTTATTTTTGTACATATTCAGGGGTAGTTTATTTGAAACCAGTGGCAAAGTCAAAGTGTTTTTGTCCCTCAGTAGTGTCTAACCATCTGTGCCTCCTCAAATTATGTTTTATTTGCTTTTTCCTTCCTTGTTTTTCTTCTCCACCATCATCACCTTTTGTTTCACTTTGTTCTGTCTTCCTGGAGGAGGTAGAACAGGAGTGTCCAGCATCAAAGGATTAAGAGAAAAGTCCTGCCTTGGGCATGGATGATTTGATTTGAAAAGCAATTGAGAGTGGAGCATGAGAAAAATTTTTCCTCGATAGTGGTTGGGAGCAATACATTGAATTATTTTACACTGAGGTATAATATGATCAGGTTTATATTTGCTAAAACACTCTGATAGCACTATGGAGAATGAGTTAGAGGTAACAAAACTGGTGATGTTAGTTGATTATTGCATAATAAGGGGAAAAAGTTTAAGTTAAGTTTATGGTTCAATGGATAATTGATACCATTCAGTACTTCTTGGTTGGTACTAAAAAGAAAAGAAAAACATTAACCAGGACATGGAATGCAATATCAGTAAATTTAGTGGGAGGCAGATGGTGCTGAATTCGCTTTTGAACATTGGCTTTAGTGGGGTTTTGCTTAAGATAGAGATCTGAGCTAGAAATGAGATTTGGGGAGCCATGATATGTGGATGCTATGGTAATAGATGAGGCTGCCTATGAAAAACATAAGAGAGAAGACAGCTGGCAGTAGAACCCTAGGAAATACCAACATTTATGGAATGAATGAAAAATTGAAAGAGATGAAGGGAATTGTTAAAGAGGCAAAGAGCCAGAAGACAATGGTGTCACAGAAGCCAAAGGAAAAGAATTTTAAGGAAAAGTGGTCAACATTGTCAAATACTCCTAGGAATTCAAGAAAAACAAATCTGAAGTCTTCATTGGATTTCACAATAAGGAAGTTATTGTTAACCTTTACATAGCAATATTATTGGGCCAATAGGGGAATTCAAATTATGATGAATTGAAGAGTAAATGAGCAATCAAGAAACAGATGAATATAAATTCAAGTTGGATGATGAAGGAAAAAGGTAGAAAAGTGGTAGCTAGAAATTATAGGGATTTTCTTCTGTCCCTCCCTTTCTTTCTTTCTTCCTTCCTGCCTCCTTCCCTCCTTCCCTCCTTTCTTTTTTTCTCTTTCTCTCTCTTTCTCTTTCTTTCTTTTCTCTCTGTCACCCAGGCTGAGTGTAGTACTATGATCATGGCTCACTGTAGCCTCAACTTCCCAGGCTCAAGCAGTCTTCCCGCCTCAGCCTCTCAAGTAGCTGGGACTACAGGCACACACCACGCCTAGCTAATTTTTTGTATTTTTTGTAGAGATGAAGTTTCACTATGTTGCCCAGGCTGGTCTTGAACTCCTGGGCTCAAGTGATCTACCAGCTGAGATTACAGGCATAAGCCATGGCTCCTGGCCTGGGATTTTCTTTTTAAGATGAAAAAGACTTGAGCACATCTACAGTTTTGGGAAAAAGTCAGCAGAGTAGGAGAAGCTGAAAATTGAGGAAAGAGAGGGTATAATTGATAGGCTCATCAATTATACAACTGAGAAAGGACCAAAAATTTAAATAGAAGGATTAACTTTGAGACAGAGAAGGATACAATACCTCTTTCTCTGAGACTGAAAGGAAAGTGATACAATAGATCAAGAAATAAAAAATTTAGCTAGGGAGTTTAATAGTTGAGGAATTTCTTTCTTTTCTTTCTTTTTTTTCCCCCCCCAGATGGAGTTTCACTCTTGTCATCCAGGCTGGAGTACAGTGGCATGATCTTGTCTCACTGCAACCTTCACCTCCCAGTTCTCCTGCCTCAGCCTCCTGAGTAACTGGTATTACAGGTGCCCACCACCACACCAAGCTAATTTTTGTATTTTTGGTAGAGACAGGGTTTCACCATGTTGGCCAGGCTGGTCCTGAACTCCTGACCTCAGGTGATCCGCCTGCCTCAGCCTCCAAAAGTACTGGGATTGCAGGCGTGAGCCACCACGCCTGGCCAGTTGAGAGATTTCTTACTTAATGATTTCTATTATCTCTGTGAAGTAAGGTCTTTACTGAAAGTGAAGGGGATGAGGAGTGAATGAAAAGCTTGAAGAAAGAGAAGAAAACTTAGATATTGCATGGCATTATGGAATATGCTGCTAAACAAAGACAAATACATAGATTACTAAGGGTATTAAAGGTCTCCAGCTAAGACTGAATGCCACAAGAGTTTGTGGCAGCTGAGGTAACAGTCTTTTTCTCTGCAGTTTTCCTTAGGACAAGTTAGCTGCTCTTGTCTTAGAATGAAGAGGTCAGATTGTACTACTGTTTTAATTTGAGAATTTTCAGGACAAGTGCAGGAGAAGGGCAAGGATGCCTTGGATGAGAGTATGCTGGTGAAAGAGTGGCCTGAGTAGGTAATCATGAGGTTCAGGCTGATCCATTTGGGAAGTAATGGGCTTATCGGAACTGAAGGAAATAAAGTCAGAGAGCAGTTTTCAGTGGGCTAAGTGACAAAAAGCTGGAAGACATGGAATGTTGGTTCTGGGAGTGGGATATTAGAGTATTCTGTTTTGGATGTAGAAGTGTGTTGCTTCAAGGATTTCAGGGTCAAGATAAAACTAAAAAGAACAGGACAAAAGCATTAATCAATGATCAGAGACTCTCTCTGGCCTATCTCAAATGTGGCTTTACTGTCCACATTTCTTAGCAGTTGCACTTTGGGATGCCAAGGTGGCCAGATCATGAGGTCAGGAAATCGAGACCATCCTGGCCAACATTAATTTTTTTAATACAAAAATTAGCTGGGCGTGGTGGCGGGTGCCTGTAATCCCAACTACTCGGGAGGCTGAGGCAGGAGAATGGCTTGAACCCAGAAGGTAGAGGTTTCAGTGACCCGAGATCCTGCCACTATTCTCCAGCCTGGGCAACAAGAGCAAAACTCTGTCTCAAAAAAAAAAAAAAAAAAGTCACTGATACTATTTTGACTTCTAATTAAAGAATTTTTGTGGACTCTCTCTTGACCATAGCTTTTGACTCAGGAGATTCCTAATTACACCAGACCTGCTCTCACAATCTGTGTATACAGGATATATTCTTTTTCTGATTTTCCCCCTACCTTTATGTCTCCTTTGCAGGATCTATTGGTCTATATTTTCTACTAAAACTGTAGATTTGGCTTTTAAAGCTTTACTCTTTGTCTACTGTTTTCTTCACATTTAAAGACTCTAGCAAGGGCTTGCCAATCTTTTTCATGTCATGACACACACAAGAAAATGATAGTATTTGTCATATACACTAGAGAAAATGAAGGAAGCTGTTTGAGGTCAGAGGTGACCTGCACAGGGACTCTGAGTGCCCTGAGGGTTGAGGCAGTTATTTCTACCCTAAGCAATTTTTACTTACTTCCATGAGCTCAGACTGTTGGTATTCAGATACCTGAGCATCTCTTTCTCCCTTGACATTTCTCTCTTGGTTAACTCATATTCTCTTACTTTTTTGGCAAGACTGTCATTGTAGATGTCAATCAATATCATTTTAGATGTCCTGACTGGATCTCACATTGGATTTATGCTTATGAAATCTCTCTACTTGTAATTGTTTCGTTTTTGTCTACCTAACATCTTGACATTGACAAGACCAAGCCAGACGATGCCCAAGGCACTATTGCAACCGTTTATACAAGCAGTGAACAGCTTCAACTCTTTGCATTTGAAGCAGAAGTCAATGAGAACTTTGAAATGGCAGCAGCATATTATAAAGAGGTAATTAAACATCTTCTCAGTGATTGTTACTATTATTTGTATAATATGGGCATAATAGTCATTTTTGATTGTTTAAAATCCAACTTGATTGGTGAAGGGGTAGACACATAGAACAATAAAATAGAGTCCAAAAATAGACTTGCACAAATAAGATCATTCAATTTTTGACAAATATAAAAGAAATTCAATGGAGAAAGGATAGTCTTTTCAGTAAATAGTGTTAGAACAATTGTGGAAAATAAAATAAACCTCAACCTTAAACATTTTACAAAAATCAACTCTAAATGGATCATATGTCTAAATGTAAAACATAAAACTATAACACTTTTAGAAGAAACATAGGACAGAATCTTGACCTGGAATCAGATAGACATGACACCGAATCATGATCGATCAAAGAAAAATGTGATAAATGGAATTTCATCAAAGTTAAAAACTTTTGCTCTATGGAGGTTATAAGAGAAAGAAAAGGATTCATAAATCTGTGACATATAAAAAAAGAGAAAGAAAAGGAAAAGTACAGATTAGGAGAAAATATTTGTAAAACATATATATGACAAAGGATTTGTATCCAGAATACAAAGCACCCTCAAAATGAAAAAATATTTGTACATAAACATTCATTATGAGTACCTATATTTAATTATTTTGGCTACATACTTACAAATGAAATTGCTGGGACAAATGGTAATTCTGTGTTTAACTTTTTGAGAATTCTGAGGCATTTCACTGGGATTTTGATAGGGATTGCCTTGTATCTGTAGCTTGCTTTGGATAGTATTGGCATCTTAACAATATTAAGCCTTCCAATCCATGAACATGGAATGTCTTTCCATTTATGTCTTTTTAAATTTCTTTAATCAATTTTTATAGTTTTTACTCATCATGAATTGCATTTTTCAGATTTGTAGATAAACAAATATTGCCATCTCAAGATTATTGCAGAAATTATTATATATAGTTGATATACAATACAATGAATCTTTAGGCTCCCAAGGTATTAGATGAGTTTAGAGTGACCAGAATACTGACCCTAGGAACAAATAGCTTGATGATTCAAATTTTTAATTATATCAATACTTTTGTCAACAACCTACTAAAGGCCAGAACAGTGATTGCGCTAGGCATTTGAGATTCAGTGATGAGCAAAAAAAGTCACAATTTCTGCTTTCATAGAACTTACAGTATTTATAGTGTTTACCATGTGATATTGTATGCATGAAAGTATGACATAGTATCACAATAACCTTGTCTCTCCTGATGCTTAGAGATTGGTTCGTGAGCCCCAGAATCTGGATCACTGGTTGGACTATGGTGCCTTCTGCCTCTTAACTGAAGACAACATCAAAGCACAAGAGTGTTTTCGGAAAGCCCTTTCCCTCAACCAGAGTCATATCCACAGGTATAGGTGGAAGGGAGATGAGGAATCAGTGGGAAGGAACAGATAAGATTCTACATGAAATTGTCTTGGTTCCATAAATGTGACATGGGACCATGTTGTTTATCATGTTGGTGATCTTTTCTCAGCTTGTTGCTGTGTGGTGTCCTGGCTGTCCTGTTGGAGAACTATGAGCAAGCAGAAATTTTCTTTGAGGATGCTACTTGCTTGGAACCAACTAATGTTGTAGCCTGGACTTTACTTGGTATGATATTTTCCTTTAATCTGAATGTGGTTTTTTCCCCATTATAAGATTCTCCCTTTTTCCTTTCTCTTCTTCAATACTTCACCATGTGGTTCTTAAACGTTGGTAGAAATATGGGAAAAATAAGTGAAACACAATTCTGTAGTATATGATAGTGGAAAAATAGTCATATTTATTTCAACATTTTTCTTTCCCCAGGTTTGTACTATGAAATTCAAAACAATGATATTCGAATGGAAATGGCATTTCATGAGGCCTCCAAACAGCTTCAGGCACGAATGATTCAGGCACAAGTAACAAAGCAAAAGAGCATTGGTACTGTAGAGGACATTGAGGAAGGAGGGAAGAGAGAATCCAGTTTAGGCCCTTGGGGAATCACAAATGGTTCTGCAACAGCAATCAAGGTGGAAGCCTCAGCAGGTAGGGCCAGTTGTGGTAGCTCACACCTGTAGTCCTAGCAACCTGGGAGGCTGAGATGGGAGGATCACTTGAGCCCAGGAGTTCAAGGTTGCAGCGAGCTGTGATCATGCCACTGAACTCCAGCCTGAGTGACAGACCAAGATCCCATCTCTAAAACAAAATTTAAAAAATAGAAAGTATTGGCCTTAAGAAGAGAAGCTGGCACATAATAGGCACTCAGTAAATTTTGTTAAATGAATGAATACATGGAGTTTGAGTTATGTCAGGGATACCAGGAAAAACTCTTAACTTCTAAATATTTCCTCATTCATATAATTAGTGGTCTGAAGCTTCTACTGCTGAGATGCAGTTGTTTTAATCTTAGATAATTTACTGTCTTTAAAAGGGGTACCATTCTATCAGAGTAAATTTCATTCCCTCCCTCAACTTTTCTCTCCACCACATAAAGTCCCTCTCTTATGATTCTGAAATTTATTTATTTATGTACTCCCTTTCCCCCACTGTTCTGTGATTCTCTTTTCCTCCACTTTAGGAAATCAGTCATTCTAATGTGTGGTATATATGTTTTTGTTTGTGTGTTCCTTGCATGTGTGCATTATTATTTTGTTTGCCTACACTTTTTAACAGTTTGATGTGTAACTGACATTTCAAAAACTGTACATATTTAATATGTACAATTTGGTAAATTTTGACATAAGTACACAATCATGAAAAATCACCACAAGCAACATAGTGAACATATTCATTGTCCCTAAAACTTTCCTTATGACCAGTTGTGGGCATCTCTTCTCCTGCTCTCATTTCCAGACAACCACTGATCTGCTTTCTGTCATCATAGATAAGTTTGCATTTTCTGGAATTTTTGAATTCTAGAAAACACCTGGAATTTTCTAGAATTTCCAAAATTAAATAGAGTTACACACTATGTACTCTTTTTATATCTAACATTTTCAATAAGCATAATTACTTTGAGATCTAAACATGTTGCTTATATCAATATTTCATACCTTTTTATTTCTAAGTAGTATTCCATTGTGTGTATATCCCACAAATAGTTCATCCATTCACCTGTTGATATTGAGTTGTTTTTAGTTTGGGACTATTAAAATAAAGCTACTATGGACATTCATCTGTAAGTCTTTTTTTTTTTTTTTTTTGAGATGGAGTCTTTTCTGTCACCCTGGCTGGAGGGCAGTGGTGTAATCTTGGCTCACTGCATCCTCTGCCTCCTAGGTTCAAGTGATCCTCCTGCCACAGCCTCCCGAGTAGCTGGGACTATAGATATGTGCCACCATGCCTGGCTAATTTTTGTATTTTTAGTACAGACAGGGTTTCATCATGTTGCCCAGGCTGGCCTTGAACTCCTGACCTCAGGTGATCTGCCTGCCTCGGCCTCCCAAAGTGCTGGGATTACAAGTGTGAGGCACCATGCCCAGCCTCTTGTTATTTTCAATACAGATTTTGTTAGTTATTTAGCCCATTCAATTTGCATTGAGGCCTAACTTAATCTTTTCAAAGAACCAGCTTTTGGTTTTGTTACTCTTCTCTATATTTGTTCTTTAAATCATTGATTTATGCTTCTAAAGCTTAAGTATATTTTTTTTTGAGTTTGAAATGTTGATTTTTTTCAGTTTATGTTCATCCTCTTTATGTAATCATATCAATTTTTTTGTTTGTAAAATCAATGATCTTAGCCTGGATTTCATAGAAAATAGAGCCTGAGTCAAGAATTTAATGGTAATACTTTAATTGGAAGAGTTAATTTCAGGAAAGAAGAGTGAAGAAAAAACAGTTAAGAGAGGCAGCAAAGGATGTGAACCAATGTAAGGTGACACCTTCTGTCTACATTGGCCATTTCATTATGATAAACTGCAAAGAATGCGGCTGGTTGCTTTGCAGGTAAACTTGCTTAGTCTTGTGGGACATCTCCAAGCGTTCAGGCCATATAGGGAAACCATGACTCTGAATAATAAGGGAAGGAGGAAGGAAAGATAATCTGTTCTTTTGTCTCTTCTCTTCCATTGGTCAAAATTAATCACCTGTGGAGTTAATATCACCCATATTTCCAAGTTTTATCGTCTGATCCTTTTGGCACTTGCTTGGGAAGTCATATGCCATACCCTAAAGTGCAGCATTTTGTCCAATCCAGAAGTGGTGGGAAGAGCCAGGAACTCAGATTATGTGGCTGGTTTAACTAACTGCCCAACCAAGGGGTCAGAGAAGGCCTGGCTCTCTTTGGTGAAGAAATAAGTGTTTCCTAGGTAGTAAGACTCCATGAACCTAAGTGCTGGCAGTCAGCCTTAGCAGCAGGACTGTGACTGGGCCTCTCATAGAGAAGTAGTTGCCACAGTGCCTGATACAGAGCTTGCACCTGAGAGTCCAGAAGACTATGGCATTGACAGAACCTAAGTTATATTAGGCAGGTAAGACACATCAATATCAATGTTTATATTATTATTTCTGTAAACATATTATTCTGTGCTGAGCCACTTTCTGTATTTTTTTGTTCTTTTATAGCTTCATTTTTCCAAGAACTAATAATTGCCTGATTTATTCAGAAAAGTAGCTTAGTATTCTGTGTTCCTTTTGCCCTTTTCCCCACGTTTCAAAAGTATTGTCAAATGTCCATCAATATTTTTGATATGTTTGACCAGGCACAGTGGCTCATGGCTGTAATCCCAGAACTTTGGGAGGCTGAGGTGGGTGGATCACCTGAAGTCAGAAGATCGAGATCAGCCTGGCCAACATGGTGAAACCCTGTCACTACAAAAAATACAAAAACTAGCTGGGTGTAGTGGTGGGCACCTGTAATCCCAGCTGCTCGGGAGGCTGAAGCAGAAGAATTGCTTGAACCTGGGAGGCGGAGGTTGCAGTGAGCTGAGATTGTGCCACTGCACTCCATATGACATGGATGACAGAGCAAGACTCTGTCGCAAAAAATTATCTATCTGTCTATCTATCTCTATATCTATCTATCTATATAGATATATACAGACATATCTATTTATCTATCTCTATATCTATCTAGATATATCTATTTATCTATCTCTATATTATCTCTATATAGATAGATATAGATCTATATAGAGATATATCTATTTATCTCTATAAAGATATAGAGATATAGAGATAGATAAATATAGATAGATATATCTATTAAAATGCATCAGTCCATTTTAATAGATAGATAGATATATCTAGATAGCTCTATCTATTTATCTATCTCTATATAGATGTAGATATAGAGATAGATATGTCTGTATCTATCTCTATATCTAGATATCTATATATCTCTCTATATTTCTCTATATCTATCTATCTGTATATCTATCTATAGATAGATATAGCTATCTAACTATTAAAATACATCAGTCCATTTTTCCCCCCTAGAGATATTTCTCCCTCCAAAGCCTTCTATCTTCCTTCTTCAATTCTCAATGCTTACCCTGTAGGCCTAATGGGCAGCTCTTCTCCTGGGATGTTCCTTTGCTATGATTCTGAAAATCTCCTTTCACTTCAAGATGCATCATTTCTTGGATTCTGTGCCTTCCTCTTTCATACTTTTCTCCCTCATTTTGGTGGAGCACATCCTCCAGTAGCTTCATAACAAAAGTATGAGTAATAAATATACTGAGGCATTTCTGCATAAAATAAGTTTATTCTACAATAGATATTAATAAATAATAATGTAATAGAAAAAATACATATTTGCATGTATCACCTAGGAATGAGAATATTTTCCTACATAATCAAAGCATCTTTTTTCATACACATAAAAATATAGTCATGTACCACCTAACACTTCAGTCAAGGATGAATTACATATTTGACTGTCGTCCCATGATAGTATAATACTGTATTTTTACTGTACCTTTTCTATGTTTAGATACACAAATACTATCATGTTACAGTTGGTTCTAGTATTCAGTACAGTAACAGTCTGTACAGGTTTGAAGTGTAGAAGCAATAGGCTCTGAAATTCCCATTTCATCACTTTTATTATAGTTTACTGTTCTCTCATTAAATTCTTAATCTGACCTTTATCTTCTTGATCACAGTGACTATAAAGTTTATGTCCCAAGCTCCTTTTTATTTTTATTTATGTGTGTGTGTGTGTGTGTGTGTGTGTGTGTGTATATATATATATATTTTTTTTTTTTTTTGAATAGAGACGGGGTTTCACCATGTTGGTCTGGCTGGTCTTGAACTCCTAACCTTGTGATCCACCTGCCTCGACCTCCCAAAGTGCTGGGATTACAGGCATGAGCCACCGTGCCCGGCCTTATTTATATTTTTTAATTTATATTTTCTCTCCTTTTTGTTTTGGTTCATATTTATTTGTTTTTATTTGTTTTGGTTCATACTGTCATGTATCTTTGTGTGTCTGTTAAATCATATATATGTCTTTTAAATCATATATAGGACACTCTGTTGGTAAACTAGTTTGAGGGATCAAGATGATTTGAAGATAACTTATAATTCTTGTGAATGCCTGTTTCAATTTTATTCTTACCCTTAGGGTGTAGCTCTTTGGTATCTCAACTCGAATTCCTTTTGGTGGTCATTGTCTACCAGTGTCTGCCATATGTCTCCTTGAGAGTAAATCAAAAGTAAAGTTGAGCCTACCAGACTCTCAAGCTCACCCTTGAGACTCACATCCTACTCCAAGAAAATACAGTTTCAAATGATGAGCTGAAACCCTGGGCTTCTATATTTCCTAGACTTGGGCTTAGAAAGTCAATCTGGTTAGCTCTCTGGTACATTCAAGCATGTTTTTAAAAAATATATTATGTCCACCTTTCCTGGTTGCACTCAGTGGGAAATTGGTGTGAATGACCCAGTCAATAATTGCCAGAAGCAGAAGTCCTTCCCATCTACTTTTCTATCCTTAAGGTTTTTTGGTATTTCTTGTAGTTTATTTTTCCTCTTCTGTTTTCTTAATCTTTATAGGTTTGTACATTTTAAATTTCTTCTCATTTTAGTGGGATTTTCAAAATAAGAATAAGGAAATGTATACACATGGCCTATCTACTCTGTTTAACTGGAAGTCTCCATCTTCTTCATCTAGACTCATAGCCCATGTCCAACACATTCTTCTGTTGGTAATTCAGAATAGGACAATCCCCTGGCTGCCTTAATTTAACCTAATATTATATTTCTCTACTTCTATATATCACCAGTGGAGCAGTGTACATGTGTTTCATTTAATTTGTCTCAATTTCTTTTTTTTTTTTCTTTTTTCTTTCTTTTTTTTTGGGAGTGGGGACGAGCTGTTTATTTCAGGGAGAGGGCAAGGGAGGGGGCTCAGTCTTTCTTGGCAGCGGCTTTCCTCATGGCAGCCAGGATGTTGCTCAGCTCCTCCCACTTCCTCTTGGCGTGGATGTGTGTCCCCACCCTTTTCTTGATGAACGTGAGGACCGTTTGTCCTTGGAGACCTTCAGTAACTCCATGGCGCACCGCTCCTGCGGGACAAAGCCACACACCTCCCGGATCATGTCCCGCACGAACTTGGTGTGTTTGGTCAGAGGCCCGCGGCAGTGGCTGTGCCTGGGCTTGCTCATGTTCTTGGTTACCTTGTGGCCCTTCTTGAGGCCCACGGCCATAGGATAGCGAAGAGCCATGGCTGCTACTCTCCATTGGCGACCGTGGCGGAAGAGCTGGCGCCGCGCGGAACTCTCTCAATTTCTTATATATCTAATTTATCTATGTCTTGTAATTTAGTTTCCATTCTATCAGCTGAAATCATATTTATAAGACTAATGTTCAATTTATAGTAATGGAAGCAGCATGAAGTGGTGTGGCAAACCCTCTTACAAATTACAAGTATAAAATATTTTTAAAACAATAATTTGAAAGTGGGTTATCTGGTCTCTGTCATAAGTAATCAACTCTGCTACTGTAATGTGAAAGCAGTCGTAGACAATACATTTAAGAATGGATGTGACTGTGTCTCAAAACAACTTTTTTTATACATATAGGTAGCAGGCCAGATATGGCCTATAGGCTATATAGTTTGCAGCTGTGTCTTTGAGCAACCACTAAAAACAAACCACAAATAGACATACTCTAATACACTACAGATAAGTCAAAATGGGATGCTAAAAAATGTTCACATAATTCACAGGAAGGCAGAAAAAGGAGAACAGTAGAATAAGGAGAGAGAACAAATAGAAAACAAATAATAAAATGGCAAACTTAAATCCTAACATAAATAAATGCTATAGTATTTTGTCCATTTTTAATGGGGTTGTTTTTTGCTTGCTTGATTGTTTAAGTTCTTGTAGATTCTGGATATTAGACCTTTGTCAGATGCATAATTTGTGAATATTTTTTCTCATTATGTAGGTTGTCAGTTCACTCTGTTGATAGTTTCTTTTGCTGTGTAGGTGCTGTGTGGTTTAATTAGATCCCACTTGATTTTTTTTTTTTCTTTTTTTGAGACAGGGTCTCTCTTCATTGTCCAGGCGGGATTGCAGTGGTGCAGTCATGGCTCACTTCAGCCTCGACCTCCCAGGCCCAAGCAATCCTCCCACCTCACCCTCCCGAGTAGCTGGGACCACAGGTGTCCATGCTCAGCTAGTTAAAAACATTATTTTTGGAGGGATGGAGTCTCCTTATGTGGCCCAGGCTAATCTTGAACTTCTGGGCTCAAGTGATCTTCCTGCCTCAGCTCCCCAAAGTTGGGATTACACGCGTCAGCCACTGGGCCTGGCCTCCAGTTGCTTTTGAGGACTTATTCATAAATTCTTCCTTAAGGCCGATGTCAAAAATGGAGTTTCCTAGGTTTTCTTCTAGGATTCTTATAGTTTGAGGTCATACATTTAAATCTTTAATCCATTTTGGGTTAGTTTATGTATATAGTTAGGAGTCTGGTTTATTCTTCTGCATCTGGGTAGCCAGCTATCCCATCACCATTTATTGAATAGGGCATCCTTTCCTCATTGCTTTTGTTGTTGTTGTTGTTGTTGTTGTTGTTGAAGATCAGATGAGTGTAAGTGTGCAGTTTTATTTTGGGGTTCTCTATTCTGTTCCATTGGTCTAGTGTCTGTTTTTGTACCGATACTATATTGTTTTGGTTACTGTAGCCTTATAGTATAGTTTGAAGTCAAGTAATGTGATGCCTCTAGGTTTGATCTTTTTGCTTAGGATTGCTTTGGCTATTCAGGCTCTTTTTTGGTTCCATGTGAGTTTTAGAAAAGGTTTTTTTGTTCTGTTTTTTTTTTTAGTTCTCTAAAAATGACATTGGTAATTTGCCAGGAATAGTGCTGAATCTGTAGATTGCTTTGGGCAGTATGGCTATTTTAATGATATTAATTCTTCCTGCCCATGAATATGGAATGTTTTTCCACTTATTTGTGACACTTGCAATTTCTCTTAGCAATGTTTTATAGTTTTTCTTGTATTAGGAGAAGTAATACCTCCTTGGTTAGACGTTATTCTAGGTATTTGTGTGTGTGTGTGTGTGTGTGTGTGTGTGTGTGTGTATTGTAAATGGGATTGTGTTCTTGATTTGGCTCTCAGCTTAAATATTATTCATGTATAGAAATGTTACTTATTTTTGTACATTGATTTCTGTATCCTGAAACTTTACTGAAGTCACTGTTAAGGTTATTTATGTCTTCTAATTGTATTCCTGTGTGGAAATACTGTATAATGGTATGCTATTGCAGATCTCTTCCCAACTCTATGTTCAATGACATAATATTGGTAGCTTGAAATTGGCTATGGTAGGAGAATTTACATCATGGAAATCATCAAACCAGGCTCCACACACACCCCTGACATCCAGTAGTTAAACATTTACCATCTCATCACTGGACATATAGGAAAACTTCAAGTATTTGGAAATTAAACAATATACTTCTGAATAACGCACAGATCACCAAGGCAAGTGGATCGCTTGAGGCCAGGAGTTCAAGACCAGTCTGCACAAAATGGCAAAACTCCATCTCTACAAAAGAAAAAAAAAATTAGCCAGGTGTGGTGGCATGCCTGTAGTCCCAGCTACTAGGGAGGCTCAGGTGGGAGGATCACATGAGCCTGGGAGATGGAGGCTGCAGTGAGCTATGACTGCACCACTGCTCTCCAGACTAGGCAACAAATACTGACTGGCTAATATTTGTTAAGAATTATTGTGTCTAAGCCAGGTGCAGTGGATCACACCCGTAATCCCAGCACTTTGGGAGGCCGAGGTGGGTGTATCACAAGATCAAGAGATTGACACCATCCTGACCAACATAGTGAAACCTCATCTCTACTAAAAATACAAAAAAATTAGCTGGGCATGGTGGTGCATGCCTGTAGTCCCAGCTACTCAGGAGGCTGAGGCAGGAGAATTGCTTGAAACCGGAAAATGGAAGTTACAGTGAGCCGGGATCGCGCCATTGCACTCTAGCCTGGTGATACAGCGAGACTCTGTCAAAAAAAAAAAAAAGAATTTTTGTGTCTAACCAGGTATGGTGGCTGTAATAAATACATACAGATCCAAATAAATAACCAACCCACAGGTCAAAAAAGAAATCACAAAGGAAATTAGAAAATAATTTGAACTTAATGATAATGATAGCAAAACAGATCAAAATGTGCAGGATTAGCTAAATTAGTTTCTAGATAGAAGTTTATAGCTATAAATGCTTATGTTGGATAATAAGAGAAGTCTAAAATTTATGATCTAAGATTCTTCCTTAAGAAGCTAGAACAAGAAAATTAAATTAAACCCAAAATAAGTAAAAGGAAAGAAATAATAGCTCAGAATAGAAATCAATGAACTAGGCCGGGCGTGGTGGCTCACACCTGTAATCCCAGCACTTTGGGAGGCCGAAGCGGGTGGATCACGAGGTCAAGAGATCGAGACCATCCCGGTCAACATGGTGAAACCCCGTCTCTACTAAAAATACAAAAAATTAGCTGGGCATGGTGGCGCGTGCCTGTAATCCCAGCTACTCAGGAGGCTGAGGCAGAAGAATTGCCTGAACCCAGGAGGCGGAGGTTGCGGTGAGCCGAGATTGCGCCATTGCACTCCAGCCTGGGTAACAAGAGCGAAACTCCGTCTCAAAAAAAAAAAAAAGAAATCAGCGAACTAGAAAACAGACAAAAATAGAGACAGTCAATAAGACCAATAGCTGTTTTCTCAGAAGATCAATGAAACAAATAAATCTGATCAGGAAAAAAGAGAAGTCACACTGACAATATCACAAATAAGAGAGAACATCACTGAAAATCTTTTAAATATTAAAAAATGAGGAGAAATTATTAACAACTTAATGTCAACAAATTTAACAAATTAAATGAAATGTATAAATACCTTGACAGACATAAACTAACAAGGCTTACTGAGGAAGAAACAATCTGAATAGGTTTATATATGCTAAGAAGGTTAAATGGGTAATTAAAAACTTCTCACAAAGAAAGCTCCAGGCCCAAAAGGCTTTACTGGTATATTCTATTAAATATTTAAGGAAGAAATAATTCCAGTCATACCATATGTTCAAAATATAGAGAAAAAGAGAATACCCAAACTCATACTTTAAGAACAGTAATCACCCTGATATCAAAACTAGACAAAGCCATCCCAAAGAAAGAAGAGTACATATAAATAACTTTCATAAGCCTAGGCACAATACTTCTCTATTTATTTTATTATTATTATTATTATTTATTATTATTTTTTTTTTGAGACAGAGTTTCACTGTTGTTACCCAGACTGGAGTGCAATGGCACGATCTCGGCTCACCGCAACCTCCACCTCCTGAGTTCAAGCAATTCTCCTGCCTCAGCCTCCCGAGTAGTTGGGACTACAGGCGTTCACCACCATGCCCAGCTAATTTTTCTATTTTTAGTAGAGACGGGGTTTCACCTTGTTGACCAGGATGGTCTCGATCTCTTGACCTTGTGATCCACCCACCTTGGCCTCCCAAAGTGCTGGGATTATAGGTGTGAGCCACCACGCCCGGCCTTATTTTATTATTATTATTATTATTTTTTAAGAAACAAGGTTTTATTATGTTGCCCAGGCTGGTCTCAAACTCCTAGCCTCAAGCAATCCTCCCACCTCAGCTTCCCAAGTAGCTGGGATTATAAGCATGAGCCACCATACCTGGTTAGACACAATAATTCTTAACAAATATTAGCCAGTCAATTTTAGCAACATATATAAAAGATAATATAACTAAGCAGGGTTGTAAGATTAATTTCACATTTAAAAATCAATGAAATTTACCACTGGAATAGCTAAAATTAAAAAGATTGATAATTAAAAAGATTGAGAATATAAACTTATAAGGATGTGGAGTAACTGGAACTCTCAAACATTGCTAGTGAGAATGCAAAATGGTGCAACCACTTGAGAAAACTGGCAATTTTTTTCTTTTTTTTCATATACTTACATAGCCTTCCAATAAATGGCAATTTTTAAAGTTTTTTTTTTCTTTTCTCTTTTATTAAGACAGGGTCTCACCATGTTACCGAGGCCAGAGTGCTGTGGGGCAGTCATGGCTCACTGTAACTTCTACCTCTGAGGCTCAAGCGATCCTCCTACCTCAATCCCTCAAGAGTAGCTGGGGCTACACATATGCACCACCATGCCTGGCTAATTTTTGTTTTAGTATAGATGAGGTCTCACTATGTTGCCCAGGCTTGTCTTGGACTCCTGAGCTCAAGCAATCCTCTTGCCTTGGCCTCCCAAAGTGCTGGGATCACCCATGTGAGCCACCTCACCCAACCTCTTTTTTTATTGATACATAATAATTGTACATATTTATGGAATGATACTTTATTACATGCATTTAAATGTGGAATGCTTCAGGAATCTGTAGGTCATCTTTGTTCGGGGGCCATGCTAATCTCTGTGCTGTTTCAAATTTAATATATGTGCTACTGAAGTGAGCACAAAACTGCCAATTTTCGAAATAAGGTTAAACATACATACACATGCCAGCAGTTTCACTCCTAGATCTTAACCCAACAGAAACAAACATATCCTTGCAAAGATTTGTATGCAAATGTTTAAATAAAATGATTTATTTTTTTAATAGGCAAAACTGGAAACAGCCCAACTGCCTATTGATAGATGAATGACTAATTTTCATATATCCACACAATAAAAAAATACTCAGCAATAAAAAGGAACAAATTACTGATAAGTACAACATGGATGAATCTCAAAAACAGTAGCTAGGTAGATAAACCAGCTGCAAAAGAGTGCATACTGTATGATTCCATTGAAATGAAATTCTAGAAAGAGGAAAATGAACCTATATTGACAGAAAGCAGATCGGTGGTTGCCTTGGGCTGGGAATTGGAGGAGCATGAGGGAGCTTTTTGGAATATCAGTAATGCTTTGTATCTTGGTTATAATAGTGATTACACAAGTGTATACATTTAAAACACACTGAACGTATACTTGAAGGGGGATACTTTATTTTATGTAAATTATACCTCAGGCTGGCACAGTGGCTTATGCTTGTCATTCCAGCACTTTGGGAGGCCAAGGTAGAAGGATTGCTTGAGACTAGGAGTTGGAGACCAACCTGGGCAACAGAGTGAGACCCATCTCTACAAATTTTTGTTTTAATTAGCCAGGCGTGGTGGTGCACACTTGTAGTCCCACCTACTTGGGAGGTTGAGGAAGGAGGTTCCTTTGAGCCAAGCAAGCTATGATCATGCCACTGCATCCCAGCCTAGGCTTTGTGTCAAAATACATATATGTATATATGCACACACACACATATACCTATATATACATATACATATACATATATATCAGAAAAGTCCAATGTTAACTATTTTTTCCATTGTTACTCCTCAAGGATCGCTCTGCAGTTGTTAACAACTTTCTCCTTCCTGAAGTCATGTTGGATTACCTCCTCATCTCCAGCAGCTTTGGTTTCTTTTGTTAGCTTTTCTTTCTGGTCACACTCATTAGATATAATCATTTTCCAATAATCCAATCTTACTATCTAAGAATTTACCTACTCTTCTAGTTTTCATTTTACTACTCATAACTCTCAAATTTAGCTCTTTAACCGACATCCCTATACAATACAGTAGTTGTATTTTTTCACTTGTAAACTCAACTTCAACTCCCACATTGCTTCTACATCATTATATTAGGCACCCAAGCTTATGATCTCAGAGTTATCCCTGCTCCTTCTTCCTTCCTTTCTTTTTTTTTCCACCCATGCAGAAAAAGATGGCTCTTTCTTTCTTTATTGAACTTTCCCCCATCCCCCTCAGGTGAATTCCTAAGACCAGTTGGTTCTCTTCTAAAATGTTCCCTGTATCTTCCCTTTAGATTTTCACTACTCTACATTACCGAATATCCAGACTGTTACAACAATAACAGGTCTCTTTGCCTTCATCCACAATTTTTTCTCCTTGCACATAGCACTGCTAGAGTAGTCTTCATAAAATATCACTTTCATTCTCTACTTTTTTTGCTCAAAACTATTCAGTGGATCTCCCCCGTTCTCCTCTTCCCTAGCGGAGAAATATCCTAGTATTCAACTATCAATACAATCGAGCCCAACCTATCTTTTCCTTAATTTTCCCTATGAAATCCTCAGGACCCATTAAAATAATTAGCTCACTACTTCTAATGCTCTCGCCAGTGGCATGCTTCCAGCCCTGAATGCCCCTCCCTCTTTGCTATCCATTTTCTACCAATTTTTCAAAGCTGCATTTTCGCCCTAGCTGGAAGTGACCTCTTTTGATTTGGGGCCACCTAGCACTAACTTCCTGCCTAGCATTGCTTTTATTTTTATTCATCAAACATTCATTTGATAGGCAGCATGGCATGTTTGAGAGCATCAGCAGATTATTTAACAACTGTCTGATTCACGTTTTTAAAAGGAGCATAGTAAAAATAATACAGTGTTGTAAAAAATAAATGATATATATTAAAGTCTTTAGCACAATACATGGCATATGGACATGTTTAAATATAGCTATTGGCTGGGTGTGGTGGCTCATGTCTGTAATCCCAGCACTTTGGGAGGCCAAGGCGGGTGGATCGCCTGAGGTCAGGAGTTTGAGACCAGCCTGGCCAACATGGTGAAACCCTGTCTCTACTAAAAATACAAAAACTAGTTGGATGTGGTGGCAGGCACCTGTAATTCCAGCTACTCAGGAGGCTGAGGCAGAAGAATCCCTTAAGGGAGACAGAGGTTGTAGTGAGCTGAGATCACACCACTGGGCTCCAGCCTGGGCAACAGAGTGAGACTCTGTTTCAAAAATAATAAAAATAAAATAAATACAGCTATTATATGATTAATTATATGATGATGATTATTATTGAACACTGAGATAAGATGAATAGAATTCCTGTCTCTCAAGGGCTTTAACATTATCTAAAAACGTTTTAGTTTTCTCATCTGGATTCTTCAGACTCTGAATTTAGCAAATAACTTAAAATAGGGATCTGCTTGATATTATCATGGCTTGGACTAGCAGCAAGATTGTATTGGGGGGGGTCACAGTGACAGAGACTGTTTTGTCAGTTTAGCTTGTGCTCTTTAAATTATTCAAAAATATAAACAAGTCTACCAAACAAGTCTATCCTTCATGAAATATTTAGGGAATATGTTTCTTATGCTTTTCAAAATGTATCTCTTATAATAACCTTTAAATTCCCAATGTAAGAAGTTTTATTTTTCATTAAAATTTAATCTGTTTAGGACCAGGAACTACATTATCTATTCTAGACAAATTTCTTGAAGAATCCTCCAAACTGCAGTCTGATTCACGAGAACCCATTTTGCCTACACAAGCTTGGGATCCAAGTATAAACCAAAAATCATCTAACACATTTATCAAGGAGGTACCAACAAAGAAATGTAACTAGAAATAAAGATTTCCACTTGGAAGAGGGGCATAAGCTAGACAAGGATGAAGACTCTTACAGTTGTAAAATGGCAATCCTGACTTGGTTGATTAGTTGCCTAAATTATTTAATATTAACTAGACTCTGAAATCCAAACTCTTTCAATAAGCAAATATTTTATATTTAGCTCACAGAAGTAGCCAACTACAGACCTATGATTTCCTAACAGGTCTTCATTTTTTTAAAAAAATCTACAAATTGTGTTTCACATTCAAGATCTGAATACTTTTTAAAACCTTTTCATTTGGTTGTACTTGCATTTGGAACCACAAGTAGATTTACCTTGAGAACCTTTGAGTTCTCCTTTTTCGGGACCATTGCTGGAGAGCAGTCGATTGCTTTCCAGATTATGATCTCTCTCATGTATTAGATAAGAAAACTCTCCCTGCTATGTGAGTGTGTCTGAATTTCTGACACTTTTTCTGTTACATTCAATCTTCTATCCTTTTAATGTAATATTTTCAGAAGTATCAAAATGCGAAGATTCATCAGCTCTTCTGCATCCTGGCCTTCATTATGTTGTTTCTCAAACTACCACCATCTTCATGGAGACCATACGTTTCTTGATGAAAGTCAAGGCTGTGCAGGTCAGAATGTTTGGAAAAGGGCAAGTAGATGGAAAGATTTTAGCGAACTCCTTATTCTATCCTTAATGGTATCTTTCAAGCTTAGATATTTGTGAAGCAGAAATCAAGTATGGTTTTGAGAGCATACCTTAAGCCCAATGGGAAGAACATCCAAACATGAACCACTCTTTGCACAAGGCAGCAGAAGACCTCACTCCAGGTCTGCTCCCTGTAGAATACCAACAGAGCTAAATCAGCCTCTAAGGCATATGTTGCCTTATTACTTTATTATGGGAATTCATTATATGAGTGTTGGGGGTTCACAGGAGCCAAATCATTCCCCTCTTCCCCTCTAGGTTCTGATCCAATTGGAAACATACACAGTACTATATGGGGGAATAAAAATATTAGCTTATTTTTATTGGTAAAACTGGGCTGGAGAACATAACTGACCCCACATTTGACTTACCCATGAAGTCACAGGTAGAGCAGCTAAAGAACTGAAGCCTCCTCTCAGAGAAGCAGAGCATCCTAATAGGTCTGCCTACCACATGGGAAGCAAGAAGCATATCCATGAGCAAGGAGTAGGAGAGAGAGCCAGATTCAGGAGCCAAGAGTGTTTGGTTTTGATCCTGCTGAGTGCATGCCCCACTTGAGGGCAGGCAAGGTCAAGAAAGTGCAAGAATTATAAATTGGGTGGGATTGAGCCACATTAAACAGGAGCCTTTAACACATTAACCCTCCTCAAAATAAAAACAGGCTCTCTTCTCCCACAGCTAAATAAGTCATTAGCCCCTCAAGGTCAGAGACTCAGAAGGCAGGTAGAAAAAAATAACTGCAGCTATTCCCTCTAGTATTCTTCTAAAAATGTGTAAGTATAATGTAGAATTTTCTACATTATAGGCAAAGATAGGAACAGTGGGAGAAGAAAAGAAGGATTTACCTTTGACTTAGCAAGTATATCTAACTTTGTTAAATTTGTAGGTCTTATAAAGTATAAAAAGCAAAGATTTGGCCAGGCAAGGTGGCTCACGCTTATAATCCCAGCACTTCTGGGGGGCCAAGGCAGGAGGATTGCTTGAGGCCAGGAGGCTGCAGTAAGCTATGATCACACCATTAAAGGACTCCAGCCCTAGGTGACAGAGCAAGACCCTGTCTCTAAAAAAAATAAAAAGTACAAAAATACAAAAATTGGCCCAAAGTACAAAACGGGTAAACATAACCCATGTTTGGAGGTGCATCCAAAACAGACATTTATATTTCTAAGATTTCAAGTCTAGATTGTTAGAAAGGCAGTTTTGCCTCACTGTAAATTTCCTTACAGTCAGCTGCCTGAAAATGTTGCCTTCTATGTAAATGGGGTGGTTGATGATGTGCCTTTGTCTGCTCTATTTTCTAACACTCACCTAGTATGACAACCAGCAAGATCAGAATTGTACAATATTGCATGTTATTCACTTGGAAATATCTTCATTTGGTGACTAAGTGAATAGCTGGTAATGGAACTATGAAGTGCTGAATGTTTGTAATTCATCCTTTACTTTTTGAAGTTGAGGATAATTATTTCATTCTGTAATACATTTCTTATTATTTATTATCAGAGACAGAATCCTTCAACTGCAAAAGACACAATGCAGTCATTTATATGTTCCTTATCATCTGATTATCCTTGCAGTTTGTGCACAGAGTGCTTGCACATGAGCTATTATGCCCTCAAGGAGGTCCCAGCTGTGAGTATTACTTGGTGCTGGCCCAGACACACATTCTTAAGAAGGACTTTGCCAAGGCAGAGGAATACCTCCAACAAGCGGCCCAGATGGACTACCTGGTAATGACTTTTGCTGAAGCCTCTTGAGTCTGGAGAAGGGGCTTTATTAAAGGTGGTGATGCCACATCGCACATAGATTTCTGGTGAACAGAGGTGGCGGTCATCAGCTGTCAGTAAACTCATCTTTCTATACCCTTCCATTTGCTTTTCTTAAGTAATCATGATTTTGCAAAGGGCAGAGAAAAGGATATCTTTAGCCGATAGTGTTTATTTCAATTTTTCTAGATTTCTTCTGTTTTCTCATGTGAATAGTATGGGGGTTATGCTTGAATATTTTTCTTAATATTTACTCCACACCCAAAACGGCTTTGAAGAATGCAAGAAAGAAATCCGACGGCAGACCTAGAAAAATCTCTCTGAGTGCAATTAATTGGTTATGTTTCTGAGTGCTCTTAGAAAAAGAAGACGGTTGATCTGAAAAAGAAAAGAAAAAGAAAATAGACTTAATCTGTCTACATTTAAATGTTAAACAAAGGTCATCAAGGTACTTTTAAATACTACCTTATCCCATGTACTACTTGTTTTTTACTTTCCCAGAGCCCCAATGTCTGGGGCCTGAAGGGCCATCTCTATTTTCTGAGTGGAAATCATGCTGAGGCCAAGGCATGCTATGAACGAACCATTAGCTTTGTAGTGGATGCTTCTGAGATGCACTTCATCTTCCTGCGACTGGGACTCATCTATCTGGAAGAGAAAGAGGTGAGGGGTAGAGGATGGGGAATAACCCCATGGTCTGGGAACTGATTGTAATTCAAGCGTTAACACCCATCTGTGTGGACTAAAAATTGTAATATAATAATGACACTTTTATATCCAAAGGTAAAGTGACTTGCCCAACATCAGACAACCTAGTAATTAGTGGAAGCAGCAATCAAACGCAGGCAGGCTGAAACAAGAGACTGTGGTGTTAACCATTATGCTACTAAATAGTTCTTAACTCAGTAATGTTATGTTAACTAAAATTGTATTAGCAGTAATAGAAACATTCTTAGCTTGACTTACCTGAAAGAAAGTATCATGGGCTTCAAAAGGACTTCTCTCCAAACTTTCTCTTAAACACAAAGGGTTATATTTAATCTAACTGAGGCTAACCCTATTCTATAGTGCACTCTAACTTGACCATAGAAGCAGTCCTTCCCCATATTTTGGGAAATATTCTGAGTACTTTGAAAAAAACAAACAAACCTTTCTCTTACGGAAATTTCAATACATGCAAAGCAAACAGAATAGTAAAATGAACCACCATGGATCCATTGTCTCATTTTACAATTATCAACATTCTGCCAAAGGCCTTTTGACTTGCTTGCTTTTGTTTTGACTTTATTCTGTTTTTTCCCCTCAGAACACCCAGTTGTCTTTTCATTTAATATAAAACAACAGCAACAAGAAATTGCAATGCTGTATAACATAAGTGGCATTGCTATAACCTGAGGTGGCGCCACTCAGGAAGGCTCATATAGGCTTGAGAGAAATTCCTGTCCCATTGTTGTGAAATATATAAGGAAAAATTTTCTTTCTGATGTCACTGAAAGCTGCATCTTCAGAGCGCTGCTGACTTAGGCAGTCCCTGGGCAAGCCGTTCTTAGGGTGTTTGCTGAGGCTCTGCTATAGATGCATCTTGTGTTGGAGATAAAGGACAAGAAATTGTCCCTTCAGGGCTATGTCTTTTGAAAGTTTGTTTTTTGAGTTTTTCTAAAATCCTAAGACCTATTACAACAAAGGGAATAGATTTCCAGAATAATGAGGCTGTATCAAGTATACCTTGCTTAACTTGCTTAACTTAGATTGTTCTGGAGCACAACTATCAGAGATCCCATAATCATCCCAGCAATACTGGGTTTGAAGCCTCTAGAACAGTAGCTTTGTGGTGCTTTCTTTCTGCAGTATGAAAAGGCAAAGAAAACCTACATGCAAGCCTGTAAGAGATCACCTTCATGCCTTACCTGGCTAGGACTGGGAATCGCCTGCTATCGGGTAAGAGGATGAAGGCTTGAGAGTAGGCCTGTGCATACAGCTGGCCTTGATTCTTTGGCCTTCCAGGCATCCTGGGGGTTTGTGATGACGCTGGAATAACAATCAGGGCAGTCTGCTCTAATAAAAAGTTGTTCTTCAAAGGTGTTTAGTGAACTGAAGTTCACTTAACTAGCTAGAAAAGTAAAAGATCTTTAAAAAATCCCACAAAACCCTGAACCAAGAAACTATGTAACAAAAACAATTCCTGGTATTTGGTATAGACACTCTTTTGTGACATTATCTGTGACATTATCTGTAAGAAAAAGGTCATATGGGAGATGAGAATCTATTAAAGTCAGTTGAAGAAATTGATTGATACTTATTAATCACTGTGACCCTTCGATATGCAGGGGGAGTTGCTGTAGCTTCTAGTAGAAACTTTTGCTCTGCTTCCCCTAAAAACTCTTTACTTAACCTTCCCTCCTTTCCTCCAGTCTTCAAAGAGGCATACATCCTCATGTTCCTGCCTGATTTCTTCAGGTATATTATTGATTCCATGCCTCTCCTTTTCTTTAAATATCTTCTCACTCATTTTTTACTTTTTTTTTTTTTTTGAGATAGAGTCTCAGTCTGTCTCCCAGGCTAGAGTGCAGTGCTGCAGTGGCGCCACCTCAGCACACTGCAACCTCTGCTTCCTGGGTTCAAGTGATCCTCTGCCTCAGTCTCCTGAGTAGCTGGGATTACAGGTGCCCACCACTATGTCAGGCTAATTTTTGTATTTTTAGTAGCGATGGGGTTTCACCATGTCAGCCAGCCTGGTTTTGAACTCCTGACCTCAAGTGATCTGCCCGCCTCAGCCTCCCAAAGTGCAGGGATTATAGGCGTGAGCCACTGTGCTTAGCCCCTCATTGCTTTGTTTCAACCATAAAGATAATATATGTTCATTATAGAAAATTTAGAAGAAGCCAGAAGCAGTGGCTCACACCTGTAATTCCAGCACTTTGGGAGGCTGAGGTAGAAGGATCTCTTGAGCCCAGGAGTTTGAGAGAAACCAACCTGGGCAACAGAGCAAGACCCCCATCTCTACGAAAACATTAAAAATTAACCAGGCATGGTGGCATGTGCTTGTAGTCCCAGATACTTGGGAGACTGAGATGGGAGGATTGTTTGGTGGGAACACAAAAGTTAGAGGCTGCAGTGACACACAGTTGCACAACTGCACTCCACCCTGGGGGACAGAGCAAGACTTCATCTCTAAAAATAGATAAATAGATACAAAATATGAATAAAACATTAAAGTATCCATAACTCCACAAGTTGGTGATAACCACTGTTAACATTTGAATGCATTCTCCTCCCGTTTTTTTCATACATATGAAAGAAATTTTAATGTAAAAACTGTAAATATTTACTGCTTTGTAATCTTTTTTCTACTTAACAATATAGTATTTGTATCTTCTTACAGCACCAAATAGTATAAAACATGAATTGGAATGACTGCATGGGGTTCTTTGATATATGGATAAATAAATAGGACGATCATTTAATTTATCATACAAACCAGCATGCTTCTGAGAATGAAAAGATGTTGTTAAAATTATACAAGGCCAACCAGGACATAAGGTCATTTATACATAAGCTATGTGCCCCCTGTTCTACCTTCCCAGAAAGGATGTTAAACATCTGTAGTTGTTAGAAAGCTGACAGCATTGTGAAAAGTGTAAGAACCAGTTATACAAACTATTTGGTATAAGTCATGCTTCTATTTGTTTGAGAATTGTAAAAAAAAAAAAAAAAAAAAAAATTTCATTGAGATAGAAACAAAAAAATAATTTAGCTAAGTACTACCAGTAGGATGTCCAGTAATCTTTACCCTCTCCACATCAGTGTTTTAGTCATACCATACCTACGTGTGGATATACCATAAGACCAATTCTTGGACATGTTGTTAGCTATTATAAATAAAGCTGAGATAGGCTTAGCATGGTGGCTCATACTTGTAATCCCAGCACTTTGGGAGGCCAAGGCGGACAGATCGCTTGAGCTGGGAGTTCAAGAGCAGCCTGGGCAATGTGGCAAAACCATGTCTCTACAAAAAAAATTATAAAATTAGCTGGGTGTGGTGGCATGTGCTGTGGTCCCAGCTACAGGGGAGGCTAAAGTGAGAGGATCACCTGAGCCTGAGGAGGTGGAGGCTGCAGTGAGCCATGATCATGCCACTGTACTCCAGCCTGAGCAATGGAGTGAGACCCTGATACAGTTTGGCTGTGTCCTCACCAGAATCTCAGCTTGAATTGTATTTCCCAGAATTCCCACGTGTTGTGGGAGGGACCCAGGTGGAGGTAATTGAATAATGGGGGCCAGTCTTTCCCGTGCTATTCTCGTGATAGTGAATAAGTCTCACGAGATCTGTTGGATTTATCAGGGGTTTCCGGTTTTGCCTCTCCCTCATTCTCTCTTGCCTCTGCCGTGTAAGAAGTGCCTTTTGCCTCCCACCATGATTCTGAGACTTTCCCAGCCATGTGGAATTGTAAGTCCAATTAAACCTCTTTTTCTTCCAGTCTTGGGTATGTCTTTATCAGCAGTGTGAAAACAGACTAATAGAAACTTTGTCTGTAAAAAATAAAAACTAAATAAATAAAGCTGAGATAAACACTCTTAGACATAAATCATTGTATTTAACTCTGATTATTTCCTTAGAATACATTCTAAGAGATTGTAGAAACATTTTTAGTCTTTAAATTATGGTGTTAATTTGCCTTCTGGAAAGTCTATATACTGATTTATACTGTCAGAAAGTGTGAGAGTTCATTTTATTGTTACCTCATTAACAATGGGCATTATGATTTGCCAGTTTGATACGTATCTTTGCATTTTTGTTACTAAGGTTGAAATAATGTTATCTAGGTATTTCTTGTAAATTGTTTGTTCATTTCTCTGTCCTATTTGCCCTTCATTTTATTGCGATTAGACACATACCCTTGCCACTCTGCTGAAACTTCTCTAACAAAAGTCCCATATGACATCCTAATGGCGAAGTGCAGTGGACACTTAACCTTATTGACCTCTGTGGCACTTAACCTTATTGACCACTTCCTTCTTGAAGCTCTTTCTTCCCTTGGCTTCAGTATTACTGCATTCACATCCTTTGAGTTCTGCACCTTCCTCTCTGGCACCTTTTTCAGACTGTTTACTGGCTTCTCATCTTTTCCTCACCTTAGTTGTTGGTGTCTCTTGGTTTCTATAGTCAGTCTTTTTCTCTTGTCACCTTATTTGTTCTCCCTAAGATGTGTCATCTACCCCAGTAGTCTTAACTGTCACTGTGCCAGGATGAATTCTAAATCTTGAGTTTATAACAATTTTCAAGCTCTGGCTGATACTTACATCAAACACTGCAATTAACAGCTCTGTTGATGGTTCTCCAGATACTTCAAAATGCACATATTCAAAATACACCCTACCTTATCCCTGAAGTACTTACATTCCTTAAGCCAGTTTCTTCTCCTGTATTCCCTATCTTAGTGAATGGAACTATGATGAACAAATCAACCAACTCAGAAACCAAAAAGCTATCCTAGGCCTTCTTAAGTGCTAGGATTACAGGTGTGAGCCACCACGAAATATTTATTCTATAACAGAACAGTTTATGTGTTTGATTTTCCTCTGTTTTTTTTTTTTTGAGACGGAGTTTCGCTCTTGTTACCCAGGCTGGAGTGCAATGGCCGGTTCTCGGCTCACCGCAACCTCCGCCTCCTGGGTTCAGGCAATTCTCCTGCCTCAGCCTCCCGAGTAGCTGTGATTACAGGCACGTGCCACCATGCCCAGTTAATTTTTTGTATTTTTAATAGAGATGGGGTTTCACCATGTTGACCAGGATGGTCTCAGTCTCTTGACCTCGTGATCCACCCGCCTCGGCCTCCCAAAGTGCTGGGATTACAGGCATGAGCCACCGTGCCCGGCCCTTCCTCTGTTTTTTTTTTTTTTTTTTTTTTTTTTTTTTTTTTTTGAGACGGAGTTTTGCTCGTTACCCAGGCTGGAGTGCAATGGCGCGATCTCGGCTCACCGCAACCTCCGCCTCCTGGGTTCAGGCAATTCTCCTGCCTCAGCCTCCTGAGTAGCTGGGATTACAGGCACGCGCCACCATGCCCAGCTAATTTTTTGTGTTAGTAGAGACGGGGTTTCACCATGTTGACCAGGATGGTCTCGATCTCTTGACCTCGTGATCCACCTGCCTCGGCCTCCCAAAGTGCTGGGATTACAGGCTTGAGCCCCCGCGCCCGGCCTGTTTTGTTGTTTTTTGAGACAGAGTCTCACTCTGTCACCCCGACTGGAGTGCAGTGATGCAGAATCGGCTCACTGCAACCTCTGCCTCCCGGGTTCAAGCGATTCTCCTGCCTCAGCCTCCTGAGTTGCTGGAATTACAGGTGTGCGCCACCATGACCAGCTAATTTTTGTGTTTTTAGTAGAGACAGAGTTTCACCATGTTGGCCAGGCTGGTCTTGATCTCCTGAGCTCAGGTGATCTGCCCACCTTGGCCTCCCAAAGTGCTGGGATTACAGGCATGAGCTACCACACCTGGCCTGTGTTTTATTTTTCACACATCTGTCAATGAGCTCTTTGAAGGCAGGGATTGTATTTTATGTGTGTATGTATGTATGTATATATGTATGTATGTCTTTATTTGAGAGGGTCTTGCTCTGTCACCCAGGCTGGTGTACGGTGGCTCAATCTTGGCTCGTTTCAATCCCTGCCTCCCGGGCTGGGTTGATTCTCCTGCCTCAGCCTCCTGAGTAGCTGAGACTATAAGATTTTATTTTTTTACTCCCACCATCTACCATACTGCCTGACACAGAGCAAATCCTCAGCATATGTAGCTTGATTAAATAGTGAATTAATGTCTCAGAGACTTTAAAGTGGGGGCTAAAGTATGGGCATGGGTGAAAGGCCATTCTCCACCTTGTCTTGGGCCTAGAAACCCATTATTATTTTAAAACATTAAAAAGTGGGCTGGGCGCAGTGGCTCATGCCTGTAATCCCGGCACTTTGGGAGGCTGAGGCAGGCAGATTGCTTGAGGCCAGGAGTGTGAGACCAGTCTGGCCAACATGGTGAAACCCCATCCTACTAAAAATACAAAAATTAGCTAGGTGTGGTGGTGGGCACCTGTAATTCTAGCTACTTGGGAGGCTGAGGCACAAGAATCAACCTGGAAGGCAGAGGTTGCAGTGAGCCAAGATGGTGCCACTGCACTCCAGCCTGGGCAACATAGCGAGACACTGTCTCAAAAAAAAAAAAAAAAAAAAAAAAGAGAGAGAGAGAAAAGAGAAGAGGTACTCTACTGGGGAAGGGAGAGCCTTTTGGAATGTCTTACAAAGCAAACTCACAGTTTTAAGAAGCAATAACGATTTCCATGTGCCCAGAGCTCAGAGAGCACCCTAGAGTCTCTGAATATTGCATTGATTGCTCAGGATTGAGCTGTTAATAACTGATACTAGGGGAAAGAAAGCTTTCTGGACAACAGTATTTCAACAGGCAAATAAGACTTTTACCTCAAGAAAAGGATGCACAATGTAAAGAAAAAAACTATAAATGTATGTTGCAGCCCACTGTGTATGGAGGCATCACTGAATGATGCACACATGAGAGTGAGTTATTGTGGATTTCCAACCTTGCACCTGAAGCTCCATGGTTTATAGATGTCCTGATGGGACTTCTGTAGAGGAAAGGAAGAAAGGGATATAATTTGAGAGCCTACTAGGCAGGGCTCCAGAATCCCCAACCTGGCTCGTTAATCAGAGCAGTTCTACTTTTAATTCGTTCATATATTGAACCACCACATAAGATTGCATTTGAAGAAGAGTTCTGATGCTAAAAATATTAAAAATTTGAAAACCATTGGTATAGGTCATGTACACCAGTATTATTAGGGCATAGTGGTTTCAGCTAAACTAACTCATATGTCTCCTTTTTCTGTCAAGCTGGACGAGCTCACAGAGGCTGAGGATGCTCTCTCTGAAGCCAATGCATTGAACAACTACAATGCTGAAGTATGGGCATATCTGGCTCTGGTCTGCCTGAAAGTGAGTGTTTATTATTCTTACACAATCCCCTTTTAGGGCACAGAGGTGAGGGGTCAAGTAAGCAAGGGGCAGCAGATGGCCATTAATGATGCATGGTAGCTGAAATCTGATAAGCTATAGGTTTGGTCATTTGGCCCTTCCATGATGAAAAAGGAAGGGCCAAGTTTGGGCAGGCTCTACTTGAAACATGCTTAAAAATAATATATTTAGGTGTGTTTTCTCTGCAAAGGAGGTTCTAAAAATGGGAGCAATATTGTATCAGAATATAAACTAGGTCAAAGATTAATGAAGGAGATGTTCTACTAGTATTTCTGAATCATTTCTTCCCATTGACATGCTGACTGAGGGTGCTTTCCTTGATTTAGATGGGATATTGGGTGGAGGGTATGGTGGGAGTTGATGATAGGTGCTTTACCTATTAAAAATAACTCTCCCAGGCCGGGCACAGTGGCTCACGCCTGTAATCCCAACACTTTGGGAGGCTGAGGCGGATGGATCACGAGGTCAAGAGATTGAGACCATCCTGGTCAACATGGTGAAACCCCGTCTCTACTAAAAATACAAAAAAATTAGCTGGGCATGGTGGTGCATGCCTGTAATCCCAGCTACTCAGGAGGCTGAGGCAGGAGAATTGCCTGAACCCAGGAGGCGGAGGTTGCGGTGAGCCGAGATCGCGCCATTGCACTCCAGCCTGGGTAACAAGAGCGAAACTCTGTGTCAAAAAAAAAAAAATAAATAACTCTCCCATAGACTTAAATAACTTGTGTATCAGTCTAAGATCAAATTGAGACTAATGAGAGCAGCCTTCATCTTCTACTGGCCAATATGACACCAAATTGGCAGGGAGTATTATTACAAGAGAAATGAACAAAAATTACTGGATTTTCTTTTTCGTGTAAATATCCCAAATATCAATATTAAAAAAAATACTGAGGTCTGGCTGGGTGTAGTTGCTCACACCTGTAATCCCAGCACTTTGGGAGGATGAGGTGGGCAGATCTCTTGAGCTCAGGAGCTCGAGACCAGCCTAGGGAACATGGCAAAACCCCACCTCTACAAAAAATTAGCCAGGCATGGCAGGGAGCACCTCTGGTTCCAGCTACTTTCAAGAGCTGGGGTGGGAGGATCGCTTGAGCCTGGCTGGCAGAAGTTGCGGTAAGCTGAGATTGTGCCACTGCCCTCCAATCTGGATCACAGAATGAGACCTTGTCTCAAAAAAGAAAAAAATAAATAAATAAAAAGAAAATATCTGAGTTCTTACCCCAGCTCTCCCCTAATTAGCTCTAGGATCTGAAGCAAGTCACCTAACTTTATTGGGCCTCAATTTCCTCATCTTTAAACTAAAAGGGTCAGTATGGAAGACCATAACTTAATTCTCTTAGAAATTGATAGATCAAATAGAAAAAAAAAAGGATATATATACAGATGTATAACACATTTAACAGGTTTGAGTTCAAATACCAGTGTAGAACTCTTCACTTAACAATTAGAGGACACATATTCTTTTCAAGAACAAATGAGTTATTTATGAGAGTTGACCACATACAAAACTAGAAAGCGGGGTTCAACAAATACATACAGATCACATGGCAGTAAAATTATAAATCAACAACTAAAATAAAGCCCAAAAGAAACGAAACTGAAAACATGCTTGTAATTAATTAATGAGTCAATGAAGAAACATTGTGACAACTTCAAATATGAAGTCTTGTGTTGTGCTAGGTAGAATTCTAAAGATGGCCCCCTTCCCCAAGATTATTTTATTAAATACTAATCTGGGTACTGCTGTGAAATGATTTTGCAGATATAAATAAAATACCAAATCAGTTTACCACAAAATACAGAGATTATCTGGATGGACCTGACCCAGTCAGGTGAGTCTTCTAAAAGCAGAGAATTTTCTCTGGTGGTGGGGGGCAGAAAAGAAGTCAGATTTGAAACACAAGAATCATTCAGTATAACAACCCTGGCTTGAATATGGAAAAGGACCACATGTCAAGGAATGTGGGTGGCATCTGGAAGCTAACAGCAGCCCCTACTGAGAGCCAGCAAGGAAATAGGAATTCTATGAACTAACCTGAATAAGTTTGGAAGTAGATTTTCTCCAGAGCTTGCAGATAAGAACCCAGCACAGATGACACGTTGCTTTTGGACTTGTGAGACCCAAAGCAAAGAACCAGTTGAACAATATCAGGCTTCTGATCTATGGAAAATGTGATATGATAAATGGGTGTTATACACAGCAGTAGAAAACTAATTAGGCCTTGTAGTAGATTTTTTTTTTTTTTTTGAGATAGAGTCTTGCTCTGTCACCTAGGCTGGAGTGCAGTGGTGCTATCTCAGCTCACTGCAATCTCCGCCTCCCAAGTTGAAGTGATTCTCCTGCCTCAGCCTCCCAAGTAGCTGGGATTACAGGTGCCTGCCACCACACCCAGCTAATTTTTGTATTTTTAGTAGAGACAGGGTTTCACCATGTTGGTTAGTCTGGTCTCGAACTCCTGACCTCAGGCGATCTGCCAGCCTCGGCCTCCCAAAGTGCTGGGATTACAGGCATGAGCCACCACCCCTTCCTACTACTTTTTTTATAAAAAAAAGTAGTAGATTTTTATAATAATGGTCCTCATTTAATTATGCTGTCATGTCCACATCCTTTGCAATGTTATGTTGCCACTCACTCCCATCAAGAGATGGAGTTTCTTTCTCATTTCTCCATCCCCTTGAATCTAAGCTAAACTTGTGACTTTCCCTGACCAGTAGAATATGGTAGAAGTGGCATGTGAATTCTCAGAGGTTAGGCTTTTAGAAGCCCTTCAGCTACCACTCTTTCTCTCTTGGAACTCTGGAACCACTGTGCTGTGAAGAAGCCCAGTTTAACTTTAGAAGGCTATAAGAGTCCACATGGAATAGAACTGAACCACTTCAGCCAACAGCCAACATTAACTGCTATTTGAGTAAGCTTTTCTTGGACCCTTCAGTCCTAGCCAAATTATCATATGACCTCAGCTGCATGAGTGATCTCAGGGAAAACCAGCAGAACAGCCCAAATTACCTGTAGAATTTTGAGAAATAACATATTGTGTTTTAAGCCATTAAGTTTTGGGTTGGTTTGTTATACTTCAGTAAATAACTGAAATGAGACTGAATAAAAACAAAGCCAATATATATTGGAATTATAGGATAAAATTAAAGCAATAGAGGATAATTTATAGTCTTAAATACATATATTGGAAACAAAGATTGAAAATCAATGAATTAATTATTTAAATAAAGTAGTAAAGGGAAAGCAAGGAAACCCAAAGAAATTATAATTGAGAAAATGATGAGGAATAGAAATAATTGAAAATTTTAACCAGGACATAATAGGATTAACAAAATTATGAGCTGATTTTTGCAAACCAGTGAACAGACAAACCTCTTGCATGACTAAGATTTTCTTTAAAAAGGGAAAACATAAATAATATTAGCAGCAAAATGGAGACTAAATTAAAATCATTGACTATTCTTTTTTTTTTTTCTATCTCTAGTAATGGGTATAAGCAAAATCACTGGCTATCTTATTCCATTAATCATTTAAAAAAACTAAATCATTGGCTACAATTTATACCCATTTATGACTTTTAAAAAAGCAAACTAGCTTTTTTTCTTTTCTTTTACCATATCCCTGAAACACCAAAACTAGTTTTTTTTAAATCTGAAACTACATCTCCCAAAATCTATACTATTATATGAAATGGTGAAGAGTTAGAAGCATTCCTTTTGAAGTCAGGAACAAGATAAGGAACTATTACTTCTACTTGAAACTATACTGGAGGTTCCATTAAGGCAATAACACACATACATATACACATAAAAGAAATTGAAGATAAAAAGATTCGGTAGGAACCCAAGAAAATCTACAAGCAAACTGAAAGATGTAATAAAAGAACTCAGTACTGCAATGGTAGATAAAAAACTAACAATAATGGTTACTAGTCAGGGCAGGGGTTGGGGAATAGGGTGTATAGGGAGATGGGTGGAAGCAAAACTCAATGTATGCTTTATTATATCCTTTTGACTTTTGAATCACATAAATGTAGTCAATGAAGATATACACAAAGAAGTGGGTGGACAAGGTTGCTTGATAAAAGATCAATATAAAAATCAATATTATCAAAATCAGGTATCATCAGGAAAAATCAATTTGAAAGTCTAATTTTTAAAATCCCATTTAAGACCTGTGTCGAGAAAATCATAAAACTTTATTGTAAAAGAAAATCGAATAGAAAGATAAATCATGTCCATGGGCAAGAAGTTTTGATCACATAAAATGAAAGTTTTCCCTAAATTAATATCTAAGTTTAAGATAAGTCTAATAAAAATAATGACATAAGATTTTCAAGGAACTTGATGAGATAAACCCTAAAATTCACTTGGTTGAATAAAAACCAAAAAAAAAAAAAAAAAAAAAGCTATAACAGTCTGGAAAAAAGAATAAGGAGCAAGGGGTTTCCTATTAAATATCAAGCCTTATTATGAAGCTGCAATAATTAACACTGAGTGCTATTAATGTAAGAGTAGATAAGTGAAACAACTCGCAGACGAAATAGACCCACATATATATGGAAACTTAGGTTTTGAGTAGATAGTATTTAAAAGTAATTGGAGTTTTCTAGAATTTACCCTGATGCTCTTCCTCTAACAATTTGAAAATGGGTGTGCACAAGTTATTAATTACAGCATTATTGCAATAGCAAAATAATAGAAACAACCTAAATGTCCATGGAGTTTATTTATTAAACATGGGAGAATGTTTAAATAAACTGTGGTATATTCACATAATGGAATACTATGCAGCTGAAAAAAATAATGAGGAAGATCTCTATGAACTGATGTGGAATGATTTTCAGTTTATGTTAAGTGAAAAAAGTGAAGTGCAAGATTATATGACCTTTTGTATAAGAAAGAAGAAAAATACATATGAATCTCTTCTTTAGTGTAAAAAGAAGCACAGGAAGGATAAACCAGAGATTAATGAGAGTAGATTCTGTAGGACATGAGTGGGCATGGGTAGAGGAGGGAGGAAATGAGGGGGATGACACTGTGATTGTCCCTTTTTATAGAGTTCTGACTTTTGGGACCATGCCAGTGTTTCTCTCTCTCTCTCACACACACACACACACACACATATATACATACATACATATATATATAGACAGAGAGAGAGAGAGAGATGGAGTTTAGCTCAGTTGCCCAGGCTGGAGTGTAATGACACAATCTTGGCTCACTGCAACCTCCACCTTCTGGGTTCAAGCAACTTTCCTGCCTCAGCCTCCCAAGTAGCTGGGATTACAGGCATGCACCACCACACTTGGCTAATTTTTGTAGTTATAGTAGAGACGGGGTTTCATCATGTTGGCCAGGCTGGTCTTGAACTCCTGGCCTCATGATCCACCCGCCTCGGCCTCCCAAAGTGCTAGGATTACAGGCATGAGCCACCACACCCGGCTCATATATTTTTTAAAAAGGAAAATCAGCAAGAAATGGGGAGAGCACATAATTACGTACAAACAAAACCAAATAAAATTGTATTTTAAATGAATAACATAATTACACTGACAATGCAGAAAAATAATTAACTCATGGTACTTTTGAAAACATTCTTTGCAATGTAGAACTAATACATACTATATATCAGGCTAAAGAGAAAAAACCTTAATACACATTTTAGAGTATAGTTTTAGGCATGAGTTAGCAGTTCTGAAATTACTATTCTATGATATAACAAATAATTATGTTGCAGACAATGGGAGTCACATTTTTCACTGTGCTTCAAAGGAAGTTACAAATATGGAAACAGGAAGGATAGAATGACCTAGTAGTGGTGGATCAGAATGAGAGATACTAATAAGAGCTCATGGTTTGATAGATTAAATAGGTATAGGTATAAATTGATACATAGAAATATTTGTGTATTTATAGAAATATATTCATATGTGTCCTACTATATCTCAAATATAAATAGCGGTAGTGGGGGACATAAGCACATCTAATGCTCAGGTCTTGGTTTCTAAATCCATTTAAGAAATGAGGACATTGTCCAATTTAGAAGTAAAGGGGTTGTGGGGGGACCAGAGGCTTCTTGGAAGATGGCCAAAAATTCCAGAACTAGTGCAAGGAAAGTAAAAGATGAGTCTCAGATGTCTTGTTGAGTCAGAAAGTAAAAAATGTTCAAAGAAAGACTGGCACATATCAAAAAGGCATAAGGAAAAAATAAAAGGAACAGGAACTAGCTTAAAGTAGGGGTGCCCACTGTCCAAAACAAGGAAAACTTGAGCATCCAAATAAATAATTGTAGAAAAGGATTACAAATAAGAATGGATGAGCCCACAGTGATATAATTAAACAAATAAGTGGTAGAGAAAGGAAAGCTTACAGTAAAAGGCCAACTACTAAATGTATGAAGAATGATGAAATTAGAAAATTGCAATTTGGAAACCATCATAATAGATTCAGTGGACAATCATCAATGTATGCTAAAATTATGGTTGAAAAGTTCAAAGAGTAAGAGAATATTTCATAGTCTCAGAGTATCTCCCCACAAGATACTTATTAATTACAAAGTGGAAAATAGTAACATTAGAGTAGAAAAACCTGACAGCAATGTAATAAATGATCAAGGTTAACATCACAAGTATTGAGATAAACAGCTTGTGCTTTCTGATATGATACACTGAGAACATAACATTTTCGTGGTATTCCTGTTAAAAGTTCATAACCTGATATGATTATGAGGGAACATCAGACAAACATGAATTGGGGAATAGTTTACAAAATAGTGTTCTGTATTTGATTGAGCCATGCGTGTCTGGGTGCACATTGTCAGTGCAGTGAGGCTGCGAATGGCTCATTGAATCAGTTGTGGTTCCTTTGGTCACTCACTCCTCTCCTACTTGGATGGCTGTGGTGGCTCTGGAGCTGGTGCATGCCGATGGGTGCTGACCCCCTTCGCAGGGAGGATGCGTGCATTAAAAAAAAAAAAAAGCCAATGTCATGAAACACAAAGACTCAAGAACTATTCCAGATTAAAAGAAACTGAAGACATAAATAATGAATACAATGCATGATCTTGGATTTTATTTTGTTATAAAGGACATTATTGGCCTGGGCATGGTGGTCATGCCTGTAATCCTGGCACTTTGGTAGGCCAAGGCAGGAGGATTGGTTGAGCCCAGGAATTTGAGAACAGTGTGGGTGACATAGTGAGACCTTATCTCTACAAAATGTTAAAAAGATTAACTGGGCGTGGTGGCACCTTATAGTCCCAGCTATTTGGGAGGCTGAGGTGGGAGACTGCTTGAGCCCAGGAAGTCGAGGCAGCAGTGAGCTGTGTTCATACCACTGCACTCCAGCTGGGCGATAGAGCAAGATCCTGTCTCAAATAAATGAATGAGTGAATGAAAAAATGAATTAATAATATTATTGGAACAACTGGAAAAATCTAGATAAGGTCTATAGATTAGATAATAGTGTTCTATCTATTATTAGATATTATTAGTATACTTCCTGATAGAATAGTGTTCTATCTACTAGATATTATTAGTACACTTCCCGATAGTGTTCTATCAGGAAGTGTACTTCCTGATTGTGAAATTGTACTGTGGTTATATAAGAGAATATCCTTGATTTTAGAAAACACACCCTAAAGTATTAACATTGAATCATAACTCCAATTTACTTGCAAATGTTCAGGAAAAGTTAGGTGTATTATTTAAAAAAGTTATGTTGTGGATAATGTGGAGATATATATATACACACACACACACATACAAACATACCTATTTTAACTTTTCTATTTATTTTTAACTTTTCTATATTTTTCTAACTTTTATACATACACACACACACACACACACACACACACACACACACACACACAGAGAAATCCCTCCTCGTCCCCCAGGAATATGTTCTAAGACCCCCCACCAGTGGATACCTGTAATGAAGGATAGTACTGAATCCTATATATGCTATGCCTGAATTTCTTTTTAAAAATAATACTTTTTTTCCTAATAGCCCACAGGTGCTAGTAAGTGTCCACAATTTATTTTTCCTTCTTCACAATTTCATGGATAGAAGATAAGTTCATACCACAGATCTTAGCAACCTCAGCATACAATTTTTTTTCTATCCTGATTAAGTCAAGAGCTTTCACCTTTTCATGTAAAGAAGACACTTTATGGCTTCTCTTTGGCATATCCAAATTGCCAGCATCACTACTTTTGCGCTTTAAGTCCATTATTAAGTAAAACAAGAGTGACTTGAATACAAGCACTGTGAGACCATGACAGTTGATCTGATAACTGAGAGGTCTATGAAGTGACTAATTGGCAGGTAGTGTCTATAGTGGGGATATGCTGGACAAAGGGATGACTCACGTCCTGGGAGGGATGGCACAAGATTTCATCACACTCCTCAGAACAGCAGTGTGCAATTTAAAAGTTATGAATTGTTTATTTCTGGAATTTTCCATTTAATATTTTCAGATCTTGGTGGGCTAAGATTGACCTTGAGTAAGTGAAGGTGTGGAAAGCAAAACCTCAGATAAGGGGGGCTACTGTATATATTTATATATACAGTACATGTATTCTTTCCTGAGGGAAGGAAGAGAGAACTGTTTTTATAACTTTTACTTAATCTGAAATTATGTCAAAAAAATTTAAAAATACTCCTTAAAATAATGCAGATTGACACCACACTACACACCCACTAGAATAGCTTAAATCAAAAAGATAGGCCAGGCATGGTGGCTCATGCCTATATCCCAGCACTTTGGGAGGCTGAGGTGGGTAAATTGCTTGAGTCCAGGAGTTTGAGACCAGCTTGGACAGCATGGTGAAACCCTGTCTGATATGGTTTTGCTGTGTCCCCACCCAAATCTCATCTTGAATGGTAACTCCCACAATTCCTACGTGTTGTGAGAGGAACCAGTGGGAGGTGAGTGAATTATTTGGCTGCAGAGAGGGAGGGTCTTTCCTGCACTGTCCTCCTGGTAGTAAGTGAGTCTCACAAGATCTGATGGTTTTAAAAATGGGAGTTTCCCTACACAAGCTTCTTTTTGCCTGCTGCCATCCATGTAAGACATGACTTGCTCCTCCTTGCCTTCCACCATGATTGTGAGGCCTCCCCAGCCACTTGGAACTGTGAGTCCAATTAAACCTCTTTCCTTTGTAAATTTTCCAGTCTTGAGTATGTCTTTACCAGCAGCATGAAAAGGGACTAATACAGTAAATAAAAAAATACAAAAAAATACAAAGATTAGCTAGGTATGGTGGTGTGTGCCTGTCGTCCCAGCTACTTGGGAGGCTAAGATGAGAGAATGACTTGATCCTGGAAGGTTGAGGCTGCAGTGAGTCCCTGTGATGGTACCACTGCACACCAGCCTGGGCAACAGAGTGAGATCGTGTCTTAAAAAAAAGATAGACAATGCCAAGTATTAACAAGGATGTACATAAACTGGAATGCTCACATATTGCTGGTAGGGTTGTAAATTATTACAACCACTTTGAAAAACAGTTTGTCAGATTCTAAAAAATTTACATATATTTACCATATGTCCAAGCAATTCTGTCTCTCTGTATCTAGTCAAGAGAAATGAAGACATATGTCCACACAACAATTTGTATATGAATTTTTATCACAGCATTTAATAATAGCCTAAAACTGGGAACATTTTAAATGTCCATCAGTGAATGGGTAAACAAAATAAGGTGCACTACTCAGCAGTTAAAGTGAAATTCTGATTCATGTAACAATATGGATAAACCTAAAAAATATTATGATAAGTGAAAAAAGCAAGGCACAGAAGACTATATATTATTTGATTCTATTTATTTGACATAAGGAAAATAGATCAATGGTTGTCTGGAGCCAAAGGTGGGGATGGAGACTAACTGCAAACAGGCATGAAAGAACTTTTTGGGGTAATAGGAATCTTGTAACACTGGATTGTGCTGATGCTTGCACGACAGAATGTTAAAATTGGTGAATTTTATGGTATGTAAGTTATACCTCAATATAGTTATTTTTTATAAAGACACTATATAGTACCTGCAAAATGGGAAACAAATGGACTCTTCACTGAACGGTGGTGGGACAACTGGCTACTATCCATATTAAAAAAATTAGTTCCTTACCTCATACCACACACACAATTCCAACTGGTTTAAAGACCTAAGTTTTTTTCTTAAGAGACAGGGTCTTGCTCTGTTGCCCAGGCTGGAGTGTAGTGCAGTGGCACGATCCTGGGCTCAAGGGATCATCCTACTTTAGCCTCCTGAGTAGCTGGGACTACAGGCATGTACCACCACTCCTGGCTATTTTATTATGTGTAGAGACAGAGTCTCACTATGTTGCCCAGGCTAGTCTTGAACTCCTGGCCGCAAGTAATCCTCATGACTCAGCTTTCCAAAGAGCTGCGATTATAGGCATGAGTCTCTGTGCCCAGCCCTAAAGATCTAAGTCCTTTTTTTTCTTTAATTTTGAGACAGGTTCTTGCTCTGGTATCCAGGCTGGAGTGCTGTGGCAGGAACACAGTTCACTTGCTGTCTTGACCTTCTGGGCTCAAGTGATCCTACTGCCTCAGCCTCCCAAGTATCTGGGACAACAGGTGTGTGCCACCACGCCTAATTTTTTTCATTTTTGTAGAGACAGAGTCTCACCATGTTGCCCAGGCTGGTCTTGGGACAACTGGGCTCAAGCGATCTTTCCCCATCAGCCTTGCAAAGTGCTGGGATTACAGGCATGAACCACTGCACCCAACCCTGTGCCCATTTTAAAATCAGATTGTAGAGTTTTTTCCTTATTGTAGCAGCTATTTATATAACTGAATGCTAATCCTCTATTAGTTATAAATTCTGCAAATATTTATAATAAAGTCCTTAAACTTTAGTGTCATTTCTTATACATGAGTTTCCAACTTTAAAGTAGTGGGAAAATCACTTGAGCCTGGAAGATCGAGGCTGCAGTGAGCTGTGATTGTGCCACTGCACTCCAGCCTGAATGACAGAGCCAGACCCTGTCTCAAAAAAGAAAAAAAAAGGCGGGGAGCATGGGGAATGGTATAGGAATATGTAGTTTGCTGATGTGGAGACTGTAAAAGTTAATACATGTATGAGAAGAAGGTCTGCATTACTAGTAAGCATAAGAATGCAACTTAGAATAATGATGTGGCAGAAATTCACAGCCATCAGATTGGCAAAAATTAAAGTATGGTATTAGCACTGATGAAAATTCTCATAATTATAATTGGATGTAAATTGGCATGACCACTTTTAAGTGCAATGTGGCATTATTTAGTTACATTCATATCTACAATTCAGCAATGTCATATCTAGATAATAGTGCTACGAAAAATACACGAAGATACATACGTCGCCTCTAATACCAGCTACTTAGGAGGCTGAGGCAGGAGAATCACTGGAACCTGGGTGGCAGAAGTTGCAGTGAGCCAAGATTGTGCCACTGCACTCCAGCCTGGGTGGTGACAGAGCGAGACTCCATCTCAAAAAAAAAAAAGAAAAGAAAAGAAAGAAAGAAAAGAAAATACGTACAAGGATTTTACTGCAGGAATGTTCATGATATAAGAAAAATTATTTTTCAAAATTGTTTTGGCTATTCAGGATCCTCACATCATTTGGGCCTCTGCCTCCCTGTGGCAGTAGAGAAACAAAGGTAATAGTGGTAGGAAAGAAAGATGTGCTGGAAAATGCCACTGGCAATTCAGTGAACTTCAAGTGGGAACATTTCAAAGTGTAGATTTGTAGGAAGTAAGGATGTGGGGCATGAAAGTTTTGTGAACTAGTAAAAATTTCATACGGACTAGCATTAATTAGAAAATTGGACAAGGTATTCCCCAAGTCCCCTTCAGACCTGAATATTCTGTGGTTCTTACATATTTAAGCTTTCCCAAGTGACTTCGCATACTCTCAGTTACTATGTAACAAACTTGTGAAGTTGAATAGTGGATTCATATTATGTCATTTAACTCCTGGAGGAGTGGTTTATGCAAAGAATAATATTAACTGGGGGGTGGGGGGAGTAGTTAGTGTTCTTATCTCATATCTAGATCTTCATAGAAGTAATTCTGATACCTACTTTTTCTAATTCCTAGAGACAGAATAATGTAGTAGTTAAAAACTTGGACTCTGGAGTCAAACTGCATTGTTTTAAAACCTGGCTCCTCTGCTTATTAGCTTCATAACCCTGGCAAGTTACTTTACCTCTCTGTAAACTGGGAATAATAAATAACAGTAGTTATCTCCTAGGTCTTGAGGATTAAGAGTGAATTTAGGTAAAGCACTGAAAACAATGTCAACAATGAAAATAATGTAAATTACATAATACAAACTGGTAGGTGTTAATTATTACTAACAGAATGGCTTCATTCCAAAAAGGAACAAATGACTCACGGTGCTTTAAAAAAAAAAAGAGAGGCCAAGTTATCTTCAAGCTTTTCAAAATGAAGGAGGAATTTAAAACAACAACAACAACAACAACAACACTTTTTCTCCCTACCACCTTTCATTTGCTAGCTTCCCCTCTGAATCAGAGGTTCTTAACTGGAAGGTGTAGAAGCCTCTGACTTAGGTGGAAACAGCTAAGGCAATGTATTTTCCTTACCATAATGTTTATGATCTGTCATCATCACCAGCTGCTGAACGTTTTTTCAGGTTGGACGGCAATTAGAAGCTGAGCAGGCCTACAAGTACACGATAAAGGTATGACATAGATACCCCATGTTGAGGGTGTGAAATTAGGAGGGAGGTACTGGCTTAATTCAGGACTTTCATAATGTTAATATTTTTTCTAGAGGCTTTTCTTGCCATCTTTGCCATTATCAATGGGCTGCTGGGTTTGTAATAATAACCTACATATTGCCATGGGTGATCTTTCTTCCAACTCTTTAGAGAGAATATATAATAGTTAATAGAAAGATAGCCTGGGAGTCAGTCAACCTGAATTATGATTCTGGTTTTGCCATTAACTTACTGTGTTGATAATATTGTGAGCTTCATTTTTCTCATGTGTAAAATGTAGGGGTTGGTCTAGTCTAGAGGTCAGCAAACTTTTTCTATAAAGGGCAAAATAAGAAATTTTGGGGGATTTGTAGGCTAAACAGTCTGTTGCAACTACTAAACTCTGCACTTGTAGTACAAAAGCAGCTACAGATAATACCTAAGTGAATGGCTGTGTTCCAATAGAATTTTACTTACAAAAAACAGGTAGTGAGCTGGATTTGGCTCATGAACAGCCCCTGGTCTGTTCTATCAGTTACGTATACATACATATTTTGAGACCGAGTCTCGCACTGTTGCCCAGGCTAGAGTGCAAATAGCACAATCTCAGCTCACTGCAACCTCCACCTCTGGGTTCAAGCAATTCTTGTGCCTGAGCCACCCAAGTAGCTGGGATTACAGGCATGTGCCACCACACCCAGCTGATTTTTTGTATTTTTAATATAGACAGGGTTTTGCTATGTTGGCCAGGCTAGTCTTGAACTCCTGGTCTCAAGTGATCCGCACACCTCAGCCTCCCAAAGTGTTGGAATTACAGGCGTGAGCCACTGCGCCCAGCCTGTTCTATTAGTTATGAATCCCAAGCAACTTGAAAGACAGTGGTTTAAACAAATTAGTGTTTTCTCATCTAATGAAAAGTCCAGGGCTGGTACCACAGCTCCATAATGTCATCAGGAACCCAACATCTTCTTTGTGCTCCATCAATTGTAGCATGCAGTTTCTATCCCTCACAGTTGCAAGACAGCCAATGTAGCTTGCTGTCATGTCCATGTTTTCAGGCAAGATAAAGAACAGTAAGAAAAAGGGCCATGCTACTTCCCTTCCCTTTAAAGGACTTTCCCCAAATAAAGGGCTTTTCCAGGTGTTTACCCAATGACTTTAGTTTACATTTCATTAGGCCACAATTGGTCATATGACTACATCTAGCTGCATCGGAAGCAGGAAAATGTGGCTTTTTAGCTGACAGCATTGCTGCCTTGAAAATAAATTGAGATTTTGTTAGTAAGAAAGAATGGGTATTCAGTAGGCTTCTAAATGTCTCTACTACATATCTAGATTCTAAAACTAAAACCAGATCTAATACAAGCCTATTTCTCTGATTCCCTGCTGTCATTTGCCAAATGGGAATACTACACATTAGCCAAGAGATGCTGGTAATAATGTGAACACTTTTTAAAAATAAAAAAAGTAAACTTTAATCAAGTTATCTTACAAAAAAAGGTACAGATCATGACTTCATAGTGTTTGATGAATTTTCACAAAGTAAACATATCCATGTATCGAAGACAAGGTTCTAAGGTCTTCTAGTGGAGTTTTCATGAAGTAGGGAATAAAGAGCTAACTCCATCCCAGGGAACTATGTTCTTTAGCTGTAGTCCCACAAAAGAGAGGTCTTCAAAGCCACATAAAGTATATCATCTATGACAAGTGTTTTTCCCTTTCTTCCTCTTTCATGTAGCTGAAATTGAAAGATGAGGCTCTGCTTGCAGAGATCCACACAGTACAGGAAACCGTTGGCTTTGGAAATCCATCTTTCTGATACCTCTCCAGCTGAACAATTTTCTATATGAGACTCTGAGTTCCTTTCCTTCCCAGAGAGTTTCACACCATATGAAGCCTGGAAATGGGCTGCTGGGTTTGTAATAATAACCTACAAAAGAATCTTCACCATAAATAGAGACCCATTCATTTCTTTCCATTGGCTGTGTCACTGGATGTTTTACTGGTTGATAAGAAACTGGGTCACAATAAAGAATGAAAATATGAAACTCAAAATTCATCAGTGTGGTTCTGGAGTTAACGTATACTGACTTATATATAGGTATTATATAAATAGCTATATATAGTGTAATTGCTCTAATAATTATATGACACATATAATAAAATGTGTATACTGGGGTCATTATTAGGGTTTCTGATGAAAGCTTATTGGATCACTCTTGGAGGAAGTCAGCTGCTAAGATCTCTGGCCAGGTTCAGTCAACTGAAATACAGGAATGAAGGCATCATTTTCAAAGGTGGCCCTGGAGGAAGACTGCTATGCTGAGCCACTGTATTAGGGCAAAGAGCATATTAGCCCTTTGGAACTAACAGTGAACAAAAAAGCTGAACAGAGAGGTCTTGGCTGAAGGTGGAGCTATGGACACCTTCTCACCAAACACAGGCATTTTCATGGATATAAACCACTAGGGCTCTAAGGAAACACCATTAACCTCATCACTGAGGCCATATACTAGGGCTACAGATGTTAAAAAAAAAAAAATAAAATCATACTTCACCTCTGCCCAGGATCACAGCATGGCAAATGCAGGAATAACCCCTCCTTTATTTTGTTAAGGTGTGATTGCCTCGATGGGGTGGGAGGATCATAGGAGGAAAGGTGAGAGGTAAATGTTTTGGTTAACGAGAAGGATAAACTCTAGTCACTTATAATCCTTCTAGTCTCAGCCCTGACGCTACCTCCTCTGTGAAGTCTTCAGCAAGCATTAGGTTTGCCTTCTCTGCTCTCCTTGCACTAAAATACTACAGATCGCCCTAGGGTCTCTGCTGTAATCTCACGGTCTCCCCAGCAGACTGTGAGCTCCACGAGGAAGAGACAGCGCCCTTTCATATTTGCGTTCTCAGCGTTGCGTCTCGGCACCAACGCGAGCAAGATGGATGGATGTTACAGCACTCCTCTTGGCGCGGCCGGGTTTTGCCCAACAATTCTGACTCCAGCAGTGACTCACAAGCCTGAGAGGAATCACACCGCCAGTCCCACCAGACACCACGAGAAACGCCTCTTTTGCAGCAGTTTAAGGTACGGTAGGGGTCACCGTGTTGCATCGTGGGAAGTGTAGGGCAGCAAGCGGAAGAGGCGGGGCGAGCGGATCATCCGCTTCCAGAGTAGAGGCTTTCGGGCTTGGGTAGCCGGGCGGTCCGGCCCCCTGTCTGCCTGCTTCGTGTTTGTGTCGGTCCTCTGCCCCGCCAAGGCCGTATTGTTGGTGCGCGCGGGTAGCGGGGCGCTCCAAGGAGCCGCACCATGGTCCACCTCAGTGAGTCACTGGGCCCCCGCGAGACGTTCCGGGCGGTCACGGGGCTCGGGAGTTCGGGGCTTGGGAGTTCGGGGCCCGGTGAGGCAGTGGTCTCCTTGGCGCGATGGAGGGAACCCAAACCTGAAGCAGCTACACTACCTTACATTCGATCCTTCTCTCAGTTTTTTTCCCCGCTTAATCACCGCTGAAAAATCCCCACCCCACTGAAGCAGCTAAGGTTCCGACAAGGTCTCAGAGCTAGTGAATGGCAAACCCATGCTGACCGGGTTTGGGTATGAAGAGGAGATCATTGCTGGCTGGAGTGGCCAAGAGGTGTTTCACAAAGAACAACAGTATCTAAGCTGAATTGACAGGAATGGATTGGAAGTGAGGACATTTCAGTGGAAAAAGGGAATTGTTCCGTCTGTGTCATTTTGCCCGTTTTGTGCTGTTCTTGTGTCCTAACCAGGTGTTTTTCTACAGCTACTCTCCTCTGCAAGGCCTACCATGGAGGCCATTTAACCATCCGCCTTGCCCTGGGTGGCTGTGCCAACCGGCCCTTCTACCGCATTGTGGCTGCTCACAACAAGTGCCCCAGAGATGGCCGTTTCGTAGAGCAGCTGGGCTCCTATGATCCATTGCCCAACAGCCATGGAGAAAAACTCGTTGCCCTCAACCTAGACAGGATCCGTCATTGGATTGGCTGCGGGGCCCACCTCTCTAAGCCTATGGAAAAGCTTCTGGGTAACTCAGCTCTGGTCTTACCTTAAAGAGGGGATTTTAAACTGAAGTCAGGTCCAGGACTGTGGGTATAAGAATGATTTTTCGGCCGGGCGTGGTGACTAACGCCTGTAATCCCAAAACTTTGGGAGACCGAGGCGGGCAGATCACCTGAGGTCAAGAGTTTGAGACCAGCCTGGCCAACATGGTGAAACCTCGTCGCTACTAAAAATACAAAAAAATAAATTAGCTGGGCGTGGCGGTGCGTGCCTGTAGTCCCAGCTATTGGGGAGGCTGAGACAGAAGAATCACTTGAACCTGGGAGGCGGGGATTGCAGTGAGCCAAGATCATGCCACTGCACTCCAGTGTGGGCGACAGAGGGAGACTCCATCTCAAAAAAAAAAAAAAAAAAAAAAAAAGAATGATTTTCCTTCTCTCTAGGTTGTCCAGGACTGAAATGGGAGCTGAAGTTTTGATCTAATTGGCATTTTGAATCTGGAGACCCCGTTTGTGGACTCCTTTGTAAGACTTTTTGGGTGACTGGTATTTTATGCTAGAAATGGGAATAGTGTGTTTTGAATGGCCATTTGTCAGTTTACCTTTTTTAAAGTAAGGGGAATACTTTTAGGAAGTAGACATCCACTGTCTCCTTGCCAGGGAGAGGTAGTACAGAGTTTGGCAAGTGAGGAGCATGGTTTACATCCATACAGTGGATCAGATCTCAGACCTCCGTTCTGTGAGACAGAGTTCCTAGGGAAGCATTGGCTTATACTGTGTTATAATAAGTGAAAAATCTGTTGCTTTTAGGTCTTGCTGGCTTTTTCCCTCTGCATCCTATGATGATCACAGATGCTGAGAGACTGCGAAGGAAACGGGCACGTGAAGTCCTGTTAGCTTCTCAGAAAACAGATGCAGAAGCTACAGATACAGAAGCTACAGAAACATAAGTGAGCTGACTTCAGCGAGCATAGCAGTGGGAACAAGGTCAAGGTCCTCTTGAAACACTGCAGAGATCTTACTTTTGTTAGATTTGGAGTTCAATAAATGGAGTATCCTGAGTTGCCCTTGCTCTTCTGGCCTGGCCTGCACAGGGCCCAGGGAGAGATTTGTTCTTGTGTAACATAGAGCTGGGTGTGGGTACTAGCTAGCTTTTTTGGACTTTGTCTTGGGAAAGGCAGCGGCTGGGGGAGGATTGGACTTTTGAATTGGGCTCTGGGTCTCCTGGACAACTTTACAATCTACTGGCTTCCAAGACTCCCTGCTTCAAAACTTCCAGCCAGATTATTCATGGTCCGTTCAAATCTTCATGTTCTTCCCTCAAGTGCAAGAACAGTTACCTTTCTTACTGATTTTGTAATTGGAGAATTATATTGTCTTGCTTAATGCATATTCCTTTTTTTTTTGAGATGGAGTCGGTCTCTTGCCAGGCTAGAGTGCAGTGGCACCATCTCGACTCACTGCAGTCTCCGCCTCCCGCGTTCAAGCGATTCTTCTGCCTCAGCCTCCCAAGTAGCTGGGATTACAGGCACCCACTACCACACCCAGCTAATTTTTGTATTTTTAGTAGATACAGGTTTTCATCATGTTGGCCAGGATGATCTCGATCCCCTGGCCTTGTGATCTGCCTGCCTTGGCCTCCCAAAGTGCTGAGATTACAGGCGTGAGCCACTGCATGCAGAAATATACAAAGGTAAATTTGTTTTGCTTTTGGGCTATAATAACCTACCTTTTAAGAATAAGAAACTGCTGGGTTTAAGGGAGTTCAGAATGAATCAAGACTGAACCATTCAAATGTGGCTGTGGTTTCTGCATATATTATGGATGGGATCCTTCTGAGAATACTGGAATAGGGAATTATGACACCAAGCTAATTCAGCTGTGAACCTTATTGTACTTTGCTTTCTTGCTGGTAATTTTATGGAGCAGATTAAGAAAGCTGCTCTGTGTTAGGATAAACTGTGTACCAATAATTTTGAGAACCTGTGATGAGTGATGCATTTTACTTCTTGTATCTTTTCCTTCCTACCTTGATGCCAGTAATGTATAAGGGATCTTTATAGTTTGAATGTATTTGAATAATTTCAGCATCCTTTAGCTCTGCTTTTTTATTTGACTCACAACCATTCATAGGTCTCAAGTATTCCCATGTGTTTTAAAAGCCTAAAGTCAATGAGATGAAACTCAACATCGATAGTATGAAGTAACTTCTAAAGAAATAATGTAAAGAAATCATTGGGGCAGTGGCTCACACCTGTAATCTCAGCACTTTGGGAGGCTGAGGTGGAAGGATCACTGGAAGCCAGAGTTCAAGACCAGCCTGGGCAACACACCAAGACACCGTCTCTACAAAAAATTTAAAACTTAGCTGGGCATGGTGGTGCTCACTCATAGTTCCAGCTACTCAGGAGGCTGAGTCCCTTGAGCCCAGGAGGCCAGTGCTACAGTGAACTGTGATTGTTCCACTACAGTATTGCCTGGGCAACAGTAAGACCCTGTCTCAAAAAGAAAAGAAAAAGAAAACATTAGGTAGTTTGGCTGGAGCATAATAATTAATTTGATTTTCTGGTTTTCAAAAATGCGAGTTGCAATAAAAATATTTCAATGTGCTATTTCAATTTTCAGTAGCAAATGTATATATAGAAAAATGTTAATGTATGTGGGTACCTTTAAAAATGTGAGAAACTGGAAGAAAATATTGTAAAGCATCCACATATATCCTAGGCCTTTTGTGTACACAGTTATTTGTGGTGATTATAAGGTATTATGAAGGCAGGTAGGATTATCGCCATTTTACAGTCAGGGAAGCTGAAGCCTAGAGGTGGAAACGTGTTCAGTGATGTAAGATTCATACCCTGATTATGCCCTCCTGGAAAGCCCTTCCCAACATATGTTGTCCATACAGGGAAAAAATGAGCAAAGATAGGTGGCTTAACTCTGGTATGTGAGTAAGATATAGGAAGTTTATAGAGGAGTTTCTCTCAATGTGCCAACTTATTTTGTTCTCTGTGTTTTATATTCTGAGAATGATTACCAGCCATCCCAAATTCTGTGGTTGTTAAAGCTCCCCCGGGGTTGTTGCTGGTTGGCCCTCACTTGCTTTGAGACTGATGCCAGGGCAGGTTGAGAGGAAAACCGATTTTAGCTGGGTTTGATCCTGGATCTGGGAAAGAGATATGCTTGAAAATCATGGCAACTCTAGGAGGTTAAAAAGATAACTAATGTATCCTGGAGAGTTTGAGGCTTTGCAGAAATTTACTGGCAGAGCAGAATGATTCTTAAAGTGTTAAGTCAGTGAGGGGATAAGATTTGATATTTTCTGCCAACTTGGGTATTCTCTCAGGTATTCACTTTGCATTGCTTATCCTTTGTCTAAGATATGTATACACATATTTCCTTTGTGAGCTTATCCTACTTCCAGAGTTTTCTCCCCAGCCTCAGCCTTGCTTTGGGTCTTCAGGCCCAAGTTTCTCCCCATGTCTTGGATGATTGGTCCCACCTACCCTGCTGCCATCTGGGATCCAACATGCTCAAAACCAGCTGTGAACTAAACAGAGTATTAAAAGAAAGAGCCTTTGCTTCAGCAGTTTATGTTAAGACGGGGGCTTGGGTTATCTCCACTAATGTGTAAGGTGAAGTCCTGTTATATAAAAGAGTTTTTTGGAAGACCCATGTTTTGTGCTTTTTGGGTTTCAGTATAAGGTTTTTCCTGCAGGGCTGCAGGGAAAGTTCCCCAGCATTCCAACCAGTGAGGCCCAAAATTATTTGGGCCTACAGCTCTACCTATTCCTTTCACGATCATTTTTGAAAAAACACATCTGTTAAGCTGAACCATATGAAATTGCTGAATGCTGATGTTTGGCCGTTTTCTACTTAAAAAATAGGCCAGCAGTTTGTAAATTCAACTTAATATATGAACTTTTTGAAAAAGCTTTTCTGGGAAACTAAAAGGAAGACGGACGCCAGATTTCCAGAGCAAGGGGAGGAGGGACCCGAGCAACATCTCTTCCCTGTAAGACTTGGCTGCTGCGCGCGCCAGTAATTTCGACTCCGCCCGCCGACTCTTAGCTGGGCCGGCGCCGGCCTCGCCACGCACCATTTTGCGGCCGCCGTAAAGAGTGGCTGCGCGGCGGGGCCACGCCCCTTCAGCGCTTGTTGTGACGCAGGCGTCCTAGGCTTTTTGAGCGGGAAAAAGAAGCAGCCGTGAGTGGTACCCGGCTCTGCTGGGAGCAGCTGCTTTCTCCCAGGCCGTATCTCCCGCCCCCGGCATGGGGCTGCTGGAGCTTTGCGAGGAAGTGTTCGGCACCTCCGACCTTTACCGGGTGCTGGGCGTGCGACGTGAGGCCTCCGACAGCGAGGTCCGACGAGGCTACCACAAGGTGTCCCTGCAGGTGCACCCCGACCGGGTGGGCGGGGGCGACAAGGAGGACGCCACTCGCCGCTTCCAGGTACGCAGGATCTTGCCCCGAGGCCGACGGGCGACCCGGGCCTCCTCAGCCTTTTGGCTACCGGGCCCCGCCCGGGGGTGCGCACTAAGCTGGTCTTTGCGCCTTCTGATCTTTTCTCGCGCCGCGGTTTCGGTAGCAGGAGCAGGGATGACTTATGGATACTCTCTGCCCTCAGATCCTGGGAAAAGTCTATTCCGTTCTCAGTGACAAAGAACAGAGAGCAGTGTACGATGAGCAGGGAACAGTGGACGAGGACTCTGCTGTGCTCACCCAAGACCGAGACTGGGAGTCGTATTGGCGGCTACTCTTTAAAAAGGTAGGGGATTCTGGAGGTTTCTTTGTGACTGTTACCATCATTCGATCAACAAACCTTTATTGATTGTCTCTAAGGTCTTGTGTTAATTTTGTAGGAATGAGGAATTTTGAGTTTGGCCTTGAAATATAAATACACACTTAACTGAAACAGGCTTTTTATTTCCTGTTAATGTGATTGTTGCACTGAAAAGAGCCGATTTATTTTTTTGTAGGATGCACTTTATTTTACATATCCAAATGTAAGTCCTGATTCCGGGTCTTCTTTCACCCTTGGAAACTTCACTTACATTTCCCTCCCTGGTCCCTAGTTAGCAGTTGTGAAGACTGGACTTAGAAAGGAGAACTCCGGAAAAGCTTAGGCATAGAAAATCTGGTTCAACACTTTCAACTCAAGCAACTGTTGTATTACGGCAATTCAACACTTAACTCTAGTTTTATTAGTGTACCTTTTATTTAAAGTAAAACTCCCAAAGTTAAAGCAAATCTCCTTTATTATCAGATATCTTTAGAGGACATTCAAGCTTTTGAAAAGACATACAAAGGTTCAGAAGAAGAGCTGACTGATATTAAACAGGCCTATCTGGACTTCAAGGGTGACATGGATCAGATAATGGAGTCTGTACTTTGCGTGCAGTACACAGAGGAACCCAGGATAAGGAATATCATTCAGCAAGCTATTGACGCCGGAGAGGTCCCATCCTATAATGCCTTTGTCAAAGAATCGAAACAAAAGATGAATGCAAGGAAAAGGAGGGTAAGATTTTGAATACTGTTGATTTATATCTTGACTGCTTCCAAAAAGGATTTGAGAGTATTTACAGCAGAAGTAAACATAAAGCTCCAGAAATAATGACTAGGGTTAACTTGGTCTGATAGCTTTCATGTAATAAAATGGACATACCGGGGGCACGCCTGTAATCTCAGCACTTTGGGAGTCTGAGGTGGGTGGATCACGAGGTCAAGAGATTGAGACCATCCTGGCCAACATGGTGAAAACACCATCTCTACTAAAAATACAAAGATTAACTGGGTGTAGTGCCATGTGCCTGTAATCCCAGCTACTTGGGAGGCTGAGGAAGGAGAATCACTTGAACCTGGGAGACGGAGGTTACAGTGAGCCAAGATTGTGCCACTGCACTCCAGCCTGGTGACAGAGTAAGACTGTCTCAATAAATAAATAAATAAATAAAATGGGCATACCAGTTCATCAAGAGAAACTATTTTTCTAGTATATTGTGCTCACGATGATTTTTTTTTGTTTAACTATTACCATAATAAAGTGGCACTGAAGTCTTTTTTCATGTGGGCCAATTATTGTAGCCTTGCTGAGGCATCCCTCAGGAGATAAAGTTAATGGAGCCTGGATACACAGGACAGGCAGTGATCCTTATTCGGTTGAGGGGTAAGAAGAGAATGGCAGAGACTGTCTTGTTAAAAGTGCAGATTTTGGAGCCTTTGCCAGAGTTTGATTCTTGAGTTGGATACAGAATTCTTTTTTGTTTATTGAGACGGAGTCTTGCTCTGTCACCCAGACTGGAGTGCAATGGTGTGATCTCGGCTCACTGCAACTTCTGCCTCCTCAGTTCAAGCGATTCTCCTGCCTCAGCCTCTGAAGTAGCTGGGACTACTGGCGCACACCACCACATCCGGCTAATTTTTGTATTTTTAGTAGAGAGAGGGTTTCATCATGTTGGCCAGGATGGTCTTGACCTCGACCTCGTGATCCACCTGCCTCAGCCTCCCAAAGTGCTGGAATTACAAGTGTGAACCACTGTGTCCAGCCTTTTTTTTTTTTTTTTTTTTAAGAAAAACTTTAGCTTTGTGGTCCCCAGCTGTGCCAGGGGTAAGGCGAGTTGGGGGCGTGGTTCAGGATGAAACCTTAGATAATCAGGCATTAGATTCTCATAAGGAGCACACAAGTTTTAGAATCATTCCTGCCTTCATGAGTGCCCCCTGGAACTTTTCTGCAGCTTTTACATATGAAATGCACACAGAGAAAGCTGACCTTTTTGTTTCTGGTGAAAATTCACAGGGCCTGTTTTGCCTAGATGGCTGCACCCTCTCCGGTGAGCTGAGGGGAGCCGTGGAGTATATATCAAGTTCATTTTGGTTCATAGGCTATATCTGCTAAGACTTAGGCTGACAATTACCTTAAGTTCATCATTTTCTGAGATGAAACTGAGTACAGCTGCATTCACAGTAGACTGTTAGCTTGAGAAACTTCCCTAGAATTTGAGGAGAAAATGGCATAATTTTGAGAGACTGTTCAACAAACCTGAAGGGAATGCTGAATTTAAAGAGATAATTTGAATACAAGGAAACAGTGTCTTCTTATAGGGAAGGGAGGTCCTAATGTATCATCATCCCCAGTATTAATTTCATTAATTGCTACTTATAAAATTCACAAGGGATGTTGGGGCCTCTTAAGTTGTTGCCCTAAGAACACCTTAGTGTGTTCTTTTGTTCTTAGTGGTATTTTGGAAACAATGCCCTAGGAAAACTTGGCAAAGGAAGGCTGCTTTGAAATCAGGTAAAGAAAGGTTAAAACTGAGTGTGCTGATGTTTCTTCTGACTACTCAGAAGTCATTTTAAACTGGGATTCCCAAGGGGATTACCAGTCTCATGTAGTAAATTGGGTTTCCAGGAGAGGAATTGGAAGTACCTGTATCCTAGCAATTGCATCGTTTTCCTTACTTTTTTTTGTTTTTCTTTGTTTTTAAGAGATGACATCTCACTCCATCACCCAGGATGGAGTGCAGAGGCATGATCACAGCTCACTGTAGCCTCAACCTCCCAGGCTCAAGCTATCTTTCTACCTCAGCCTCCCTAGTAGCTGGGACTACAAGCACATGCCACTACACCAGGCTTATTTATTTTTTGTAGAGATGAGGTCTATGTTATCCAGGCAGATCTCAAACTCTTGGGTTCAAGTATTCTCCCACCTTGGCCTCCCAAGGTATAGGGATGACAAGTGTGAGCCACCACACCCAGCCTCCTGTTCCTTTTTATCACAATGTGATTTATGAGTGCCAAATTACTTACTACCTCTAGCAAGTAGAATTGGGGAAAAAGCAAATAAATGGTAATTGGAATCACAGGATCTACTGCTTGTTGTCAGCATCGTTGCCTTTTAATAAATAACCTAGTTAGGTAATTCTATTCATTTTGTCTATTCATATAATCCTCAAATTGAAACAGTATTATGGATTTGCTTTTGGGAAAGAGAATGTATTTTAAACATTTGCTGGTTGCCCTGAATCTCATGTGAGTTTCTGTTGCAGGCTCAGGAAGAGGCCAAAGAAGCAGAAATGAGCAGAAAGGAGTTGGGGCTTGATGAAGGCGTGGATAGCCTGAAGGCAGCCATTCAGGTAAACTTGGCAGTTTATTGCCACTTCTTCCTTAATGATCTGAAACCTGTTGCTAATATTTTCTTTGGAGTGTTGTATTTTGTTTTCTTCTTGTAAGACATAACTCGCATGCCATCTGTTTGTCTTTTCAAGTGTACAGTTTGGTGGTTTTTAATATATTTACAAAGTTTTACAATTATTAACACCAATTGAAGGACATTTTCACCACTCCAAAAAAACCTCCATACCCATTAGCAGTTACTCCACTTCTCCAGCCCCTGGCAACCACTAAGTACTTTCTATGGATAGTGTTGTGAAAGCTTGTGTTTTAACTTCTCAAACAGAGCAGACAAAAGGATCGGCAAAAGGAAATGGACGATTTTCTGGCTCAGATGGAAGCAAAGTACTGCAAACCTTCCAAAGGAGGAGGGAAAAAATCTGCTCTCAAGAAAGAAAAGAAATAATGGAATTTTTCTCTTCAGAGGTCCTTAGGTGTAAATTGATGCTATCTTAGGCAAGGTGCAGCCAAGATTTGAAGGCAAAAGTCAATTCAACTCTTGAGAAAAGTTGTCTTTCCAGCCTGAATTTTTCAGATAGATTAGACTAAGCAGAATCTGTCAACCTGATCTTAGTATTTCCTAGAAAGCACCTGACATTGTGTGAGGTCTCACCTGAAGGAACTTGGTGGTGACAGTTGGGAGGGTGGAGGGAGGTAGTGTCCTTCCTGACAGAACTTGCCTCCATAGATCTTCTGTACATGGAACTCTATCTAGAATATGGTTCTGTTCATGCTGTTTTCTGCGATGTGTGTGTCTGTTAGAATAGGCTCTCTACCCAGCTAGAACACCTTCCAAACACTTGCTGGACAGCTGCCTTCCACATACTTCCCAGTTTACATTTGGTCTTAATGATCTTAAATAGACCCTCTATTCATTTTACTCAGTCAGGTTTTGTACTGATGTACAGGTGTTAAATACTTCAGGCATTTTTGTAAAAATTGTATACGATTAAATAAAAAAAGTGATGGTTAAGTTCTGGGGGCTTTGTAAATGATCCCAGTAAAATGTGACCTAGAAAAATATGAATGGTGTTTAGGATGAGAGAGAAGGGGAAAACAGTAGTCTTGGTCAGCTTTATAATAGAGAGCCTGGTTTCCGTAGCATGAAGAGATGTATGTTGTAGTCTTGCCACTAATTGCCGAATGTCTTTAGTTGGGCCACTGAGCTTGTCTGAATCTGTTTCCTCATTTATAAAAGAGTTATTACATTGAAACAAAGAGTGAAATCCAAACTTGTCAAATTGTATGTAATAAATATGTCCAGCTTTTTGGTTAAAAAAAAACTGCACTGGCTTTGAGGGAAAACACACAAGGTGAGGGAATTGGGCTAACTGACTTCTTAGAGGCCCCTTTCTGACTCTTTAACCTTGAAAGGCAAACCATATTGATCCAATTATTATAGTGAACTCATGGTAATGGTTTGTGAGAACAGTAAAGAGATTTTCATTTCTATTTAGATGAGTTGGTATGAGAATATATGGAATTTTTTTTAGGGACTGTTTAAATCTTTGATTTGTAGACTATGAAATATACCATATGCATAAAGTAACCCTTTAGTAAACATATATGATACATTTTCAGTTTGTGACTACAAATAGGTTAAAAGTAATTTTTAATTTTATTAAAAATATAACTTGATGCAGGTTGTTTGAAGCATCTGCCTTCATATGATAGCATTAGAACACCTTCGTATAATAAAAAGTTACCCTAATTTATGATTATTTGTATTTATCTCTTCTGAAAATAAGATCTAAAATTGGCATGATAATCAAGATTAGTAGTTTAGTGAAATTTAAAATAAATTTAAGCCATAGTTAAAACCATTGCTGCATTCATGAATGCTCTTAGGAAAAGGTCCACAGTAAAATCAGAAAGTCAAAGCTCTCCTCCTCCATACCCATATCCTGCTGTCTGTAGGATATGTTTATGCTGGATTAATTGCCAGGTTTTCTTAAACTTTTAAGGAATTATACTCTGGTGACTCACTAGTAGATTCTACAAATTATTTTTTAATTGACTTCCTTAGAGCTGCAGGAGAATATTTGGCAAGGTACATTTAATATTTGGAAAAAAGATATGACCAGTAACATACTTTAGTAAGAAAATAAGTATAACCTGGCATCAGGTAGGCATTGTAAGGTTGAGTTGTCCTATCTGAAAAAAAAATGCAATATAATTTATTACAGAAGTTACTTTACACTAATGCTTAACATGTATGTCTTTAGGTACATATTCCTTCCATTTTAATATGCTGATAGGGTAGGACATCTAAAGAGAGCTTTAGGAATGACATCTATTTGATAAGGTCAAATTTTTGACAGCAAAATGACTTAAAACTGAGTATAACTCTCCAGAAATGAACACAAGCTGAAGTATTCTGAAGCCAGTAATATTGTCACTGATCATTTGCTGCTTTTTCTGTGTGTGTGAGCTCATCAAATCCTATATAATTGAACTGATTGTTAAGAGACAACATGAGCAGTGATTTGGGTATTATTCATTGTTGCATCTTTGGGTACAAACTTTCCTTTCCAATGGGATAGGTTAATTTATGCTGAAAGAGACAGTAACTGGAGGTAGAAACAACACTCATGTCATTTTTGGCAGATAATGCTGTTTTGTTCTTCAGTCACTTGTGCCAAAATCACTCTTCATGAAGATGGTTTCTAATCAATCTTCTGTACAAGCTCTACATCACTTGATGACTGAACAGTGCTTCATGAAATCTCGTGTTTTCTGCAGCCTGATAGGTTCTTCTCATTTGCCTTAAGGTCCCTGCCTGGTTCGAGAGACTGGTCCACCTCTGCTTTGAGATTTTGTAGATCCATGTAACTGAGGACCTGTCAGATGACATCACAGAGTAACATTAGTAGACAGTCCAGGTTTGATAATAACTCAAGTTTATAGCTTAGGGCTTTCTTGATCCAATTATGAATTGGACTTTCTTAAGGTATGAAAGCAGTAAACTAGTTTTGCAGAAGAGCCCACTAATTAAAAAGAACTAAGATATCTGATTCACTCACTTCAATATTACATTAGTTATACCTGACTATCAGTGTGGCAGAAATTACAGCTCAAACACAGATCTGAAAGCAGAATCTGACGAAAGCATTTAAAGACTACCAAATAATGTTACAGGGAACTGGCCTGAGAAATCACTTGGACTACAAAGATTGTTTGAGGCAGACTAGTTTTTACTATAGTTGCTGATTAATCTTTCTTATTAACAGGAAACATCTCAGCTGTCCATTACTTCTAAATGTACCTTTAGCATAGTAAGAATGACCCTGATGTGGTGAGAAGACTGTCAAACGCAGAATTAAGACATCCCGCAGCCTGGGCAACATAGCGAGACCCTGTCTCTACAAAAAATAGCTGGGTGTGGTGGCACTACTTGTAGTCCCAGCTATGTGGGAGGCTTAGGTGGGAGGATCCCTTGAGCTCAGGTGGTTGAGGCTCCAGTGAGCCATGATCATGCCACTGCATTCCGGCCTGGTCAACAGAGTGAGACCATCTGAAAAACATCCCTCTTCACTGGAACTGAGTCATTTTGAGTGCAAAAAGGGGAAAAAAAAAAAAAAAAGACATCCCTCAATTTCCTCCCATTACTTCTTTGTTACTACATCTACAGAGTATAATTTGAAGATAAAAAGAGTTAATGGGATAGCATCAGACTCAGCATACCATGATAGTTTAGAATTTCTTTTCTTACCTTGGCCTAAGATTAACTGATCCAAGCAGTTTAATCCATAGGAATATGGATTTTGCCTACGTAATAAAATCCATGCCATGATCTTAAAGAATATTTTGAATGTTATAATAAGGACTAATTAGGGTTAAACTTTTTAGATTTAAAAAAAAAAGCAGTTTACCAAAGTAGTGAGAAGTTAATTTACATGGTATGAAAAAAACCTGAAACTTTTTGGCTCTGAGCAGTAGAACTCTCCTAGCTTTTTATTATACCCCATGTTCCAAAATGAATTTTAGGTGATTTACAAAGATGTGGGGAAACAATAAATCCAAGAGAATCTGAAATAGGTATAGGAAAAAGACAAAAGCTGGGTCTTAACACATCCACACAGTAGTAAATAAGGGCCATGACCCACCTGTACCTGCAGATCCCTTACCAGGTCGTGCCTGATGAGGATACTCAACTGTGCATGAGCGATAATACTGTGTATCCAGCTAAAAGAGAAAAGAGGACACACTTCTTACGATGCAGCTCCTCCCAAAGGATAATATTTTAGCAGGTTCACAGGAAAACCTTGAAATCAACAGTGTAAAAGGCACAGACTACCAGCCTGAGGGAAAAGTTGGCTAAGTGCACTGTGTTGAATTTCAAGTAGAAAATCCCAAGCCAGATGCCCACAAAGCCATTTATTAACTTGTAAAAATTGTGAATTCTTCAATGTTATTACTATGCTGTTAAGCTACTTGCTGTGTGTGTGTGTGTGTGTGTGTGTGTGTGTGTGTGTGTTGTTTTGCCTCTGAACCTGTTTTTTTTCTTGTTTTGAGGTAGAGTTTCGCTCTGTTGCTCAGGCTGGAGTACAATGGCGTGATCTCTGCTCACTGAAACTTCCACCTCCTGGGTTCAAGCAATTATCCTGTCTTAGCCTCCTGAGTAGCTGGGATTATAGGTGTGTGCCACCACACCCGGCTAATTTTTTGTATTTTTAGTAGAAACGGGGTTTTACCATGTTAGCTAGGCTGGTCTTGAACTCCTGACCTCAGGTGGTCTGCCTGCCTTGGCCTCCCAAAGTGCTGGGATTACAGCTGTGAGCCACCACACCTGGCCATGGTTAGCATTCTTAATAAATTGAGCAACTAGAACTAGCTATCTCTCTTTTTATGACAGCAAATGGGGAGAGAAATGGTAAGTAATTTTTACTTTTTTTTTTTAAACATATGAGAAAGAGAAGACTTTGAAATGTTTTCATCTGTTGTTTTATTCCTAAGGCAACCAAAAATTAAATGTTTTTAGGTGCAGAGGTGTACCCCAGGAGGCCGAGGTGGGAGGATCACTTGAGCCCAGGAGTTTTAGGCTGCAGTGTGCTGATTGCACCACTACACTCAAGCCTGGGTCAGGAGTGAGACCTTTGTCTCTTAAAAAAATAAAATGTTTGGCCGGGAGCAGTGGCTCACGCCTGTAATCCCAGCACTTTGGGAGCCAAGGCAGGTAGATCACTTACGGTCTAAGAAGTTCAAGACCAGCCTGGAAAACTTGGTGAAACACTATCTCTACTAAAAAAATAACAAAAATTAGCCAGGCATGGTGGCAGGTGCCTGTAGTCCTGGCTACTTAGGAGGCTGAGGCAGGAGAGTCATTTGAACCCAGGAGGCAGAGGCTGCAGTGAGCTGAGATTGCGCCACTGCACTCCAGCCTAGGTGACAGAGCAAGACTCCGTCTCCAAAAAAAAAAAGAGTTTGAGAGAATCTGGCTGTGTAATATAATCATCAAGTACTACTTAACATATGTCCTGTATCAGATTATGAGAAGGCAAATTCAGTAGAAGTTCTCAAACTTTTGGGGTTCACATTGAACCCCAAGAATCAGAAATGCTCATGTTTCCTTTTTCTTGTTTTTGGTGAGTTTCCCCCTAAGTCAACCTCGTGGGGTCTACTATGTTGAATAGTGTTCCCTCAAAATTTACGACCACCTGGAACTTGTGAATGTGACCAAGTTTGGAAATAGGGTCTTTCAGATGTAATCTAGGTAAAGTCATACTGGATTAGGGTGGGCCCTAAATTCAGCGACTGGTATCTTTATAAGAAGAGAGAATCTTGGGCACAGACACATAGGGAGGAAAGCCATGTAAAGACAGAGGCAGGCTGGGCGTGTGACTCATGTCTGTAGTCCCAGCACTTTGAGAGGCTGAGGTGGGAGGATCACTTGAGCTTTGGAGTTTGAGACCAGTCTGGCCCAAAACAGTGAGACCCTATCTCTACAAAATGAAAAATAAATTAGCAGGGGACAGTGGCATGCGACTGTAGTCCCAGCTACTCAGGATGCTAAGGTGAGATGATCACTTAAGCCCAGGAGGTTGAGGCTGCAGTGAGCTATGCTCTGCACTCCAGCCTGGGCATCAGAGTGAGACCCTGTCTTAAAAAAAAAAGTTGGGAGTGGTGGCTCATGCCTGTAATCTCAGCACTTTGGGAGGCCAAGGTGGGCAGATCACTTGAGGTCAGGAGTTTGAGACCAGCCTGACCAACATGGCAAAAACTCCGTCTCTACTAAAATACAAAAATTAGCTGGGCATGGTGGCGCACACCTATAATCCCAGATAATCGGGAGGCTGAGGCAGGAGAATCACTTGAATCAGGAGGCATAGGTTGCAGCAAGCTGAGATTGCACCATTACACTCCAGCCCAGGCAAGAGCAAGACTCTGTCTTTAAAAAAAAGGTACGGGGCAGAAATTGGGAGTGATGCAGCTGCAAGCAAAGGAACAACAGGGATCGCAGGCAGCCACCAGAAGCCAGGAAGAGACAGATTCTTCCCTAGAAGAATCCAAAGGGAGCATGGCTCTGCTGACAACTTGATTTTGAACTTCTTGCCTCTGGAACTGTAAGAAAAAATTACTGCTGTTTTAAGGCACCCAGTTGTTGGTCATTTCTTATGACCTAGTAAACTAATACAAAGGTCTATTCATTGATTATCCTCACCACTCTTCTAGTAGAAGAAAGATTTTGCAGTGCTTTAGCCTGCTGTGGTTCAAGGGTCATGAGTTGGGACAAGTATGCTGCAAACACCACCATCCCGACAACTTCCAGGATGTGGAGTCCCTGGTTACTTCCCCAGGATCTCCAAGCGCTCTTGCCACAAAGCAATTTATGTGGGGTCGAGCTTCCGGCCTACAAATGGGGAAGGTCAGTGCATGACTCCATTGCTGATCAGGTTTTTCCTATTAAAAGGGATAGTAAATGCACAATAAATGGTAGGTAGTGTCAGCATTTAAAACACCAGTAGAAGGAAAAAGTCCTAAGCTAAGCTGGGTGCTTAGGATTTTTTCTAGATTGATTATCAATATAAAAATTTTTTCTTTTCATTCTTTTTTTTTAATCTTGTTTTTTCACAATTTTTTTTTTTTTTTTTTTGGAGATGGAGTTTCGCTTTTGTTACCCAGGCTGGAGTGCAATGGCACAATCTTGGCTCACCGCAACCTCTGCCTCCTGGGTTCAGGCAATTCTGCCTCAGCCTCCTGAATAGCTAGGATTACAGGCACGTGCCACTATGCCCAGCTAATTTTTTGTATTTTTAGTAGAGACGGGGTTTCACCATGTTGACCAGGATGGTCTCGATCTCTTGACCTCGTGATTCACCCGCCTCGGCCTCCCAAAGTGCTGGGATTACAGGCTTGAGCCACCATGCCCGGCCACAAAAATTTTTTATTGGATCTAAACCGATGGGCAAACCGTCCTAAGACTACTTAATGATTAGTTTCTAGGCATAGATTTCAGTCTTATACTCATCCACCAGGACTCATCATAATCTGAGACCACTTTTGATATAAAACTCCAGAAGAGCAGGATTACACAATAAAGTTATGTTCATCTGATATACACTGGGGTTTAATATTCTTGCTTGTGCTCAGACATAGCTAAGCGTTAAATTGCTTAGAATTTGTGATTTCTGTATAAGGCATTAAATAATAGGTGTCAGGGACCAGTTAGGATGTGAACAAAATGTATTTATAACACTGTTTTTATTGTTGGAAACTCAACTTTCATTCTGAGTTAAGCCTCTAGATAAAGTCTTAAGTCTGCCAAACTAGTGTTCTCCCCACTTCTTCTTTCCCCACTATCCAGACCATTCTAGGAAGTATGTCACTGTACCAAAAATGATTGAGTTGTGTTGGGCCTGGAGAAAAAGTCGGGCAAAAGGAGCCTTTCTTGGGGTTGCTGATGGTTAGGCTCATCTACCACTGCACTTTGAGCTCTAATGGAATCGCCATGGGGTTTCTGCAGAGGAGACAAAAGTTACAGAAACTGTGAAAACTATCTGTAGTGTGATATGTAGTTAAAACCCTATCAACCCTGGCAGATACGGTACGTGTAGGCCAAGCAGCTCCAATTCCATGTCATAAATTAACACTCAGTTTGTACTTTTGACAAAACACAGTATAAATCAAGATCAGAGCACAAATCTTGCAGAATTACTGCCCATGAGGCTGGATAGTAAGCACATGGAGAGGCAATATGAAAGAAACATACCGTCTGTCTTTGTGGCCCCACAGTGCTCACATGTTCCACTTCAGCTGTGCCAATAGGTGGTAGCAGATTATTTCGACTCAGGGGCATTGGTGAGGGAGAGGAGAGCGAGTCAGCTGCCACTGGGCTACAGATCCCACCAACAAACACAAAGGTATGAAAGCATGAAGTTACAACAATACCAGCAAATTGATTAGAAATCAGATAAATGAAGCAGATGAATTTAATGTTCACAGAAAGCTTTAGGCTGCCTATGTTTTTAAGTAGAGATCTCAGGATTTTGGAAAATTAGAGTTTTTAAAATAGTGCTGATTTTGTTTTGAAGCTCTATACTGGGCACACAACAGAAGTTGGCCTTTTCTTTCCCACATAACTGGAATAAAACATTTGTCCCTATCTGGTATTGTACTTCTCTGCTGATTTGGATTTGTAAATTCCCAGCTGACGATGGAATTCTTGACAGTTCTGGACCTTCTGGTTATCCTTCTCCCTAATAACTATAGTTCTCGGGTACAGTTCCTAAACCTTCATTCCCTTCAGTAGGATCTGGAGCAGCTTTCCTCATATTTAAGTATTTCTCATATTTAAGACAGTAATTGAAACTGAATGATACTTTCATGACCCAGAAGTAACAAAGCAACTTACTTTTCAACTTTGAAAAAAAATACTGTCAGATGGAATGAGAGATTAATTATACATCAAGACTACTCATCCCCCAGTGAATGAATTTATAGCTCTGTTGGTATAGATATAGCTATATCCACATAATAATGCTTAACTTGGAAGCTGAATTGAAAACACTTTTGTGGCCTTATTATCTCATACCTTTGTTATATTTTTAGAAACAAATGATCCTAAGACAGTTTGTGAATCAACAGCTAAAATAATTGTGTTTAAAATTGCCTCCTAGGTATTTTTTGCACGACAAGGCTCAGAGTGTAAAGTGAATGAAGGGTGGGAAAAGGAAAGGGATTATTTTTAGTGTCACTTCCTAAGAAGTGCTAAGGGATATTTTTCCTGGTATATAAGCAACTACTTACCTGAGGTTTATAAAGTTTTCATTGTCAATGGAATAAGCAGATCCCAATGGTACAGAAAAATCTTAAAGGGGAATTAACTATTATTTTGGGGTGAAATTTCACTGAAGATGTTGCCACTATGAAAAACATTTGATTAAATAATAAATAGGTTCTTTATTCCTTTTGTAACCCCAATATAGTATTCTAGCCAACATTTTATTTTTACAAGTAGACACAGAAGTCTTTAGCTAGATCAACAGAAAGATTCAATATCTATTTCATTAAAATTTAACCCCAGCCAGGCACGGTGGCTCACACCTGTAATCTGAGCACTTTGGGAGACTGAGGCAGGCAGATTGCTTGAGCCCAGGAGTTTGAAACCAGCCTGGGCAACATGACAAGACCTCTGTCTCTACTAAAAACATAAAAAATTAATCTGGCATGGTGGCACCCACCTGTGATCCCAGCTACTTGGGAGGCTGGGGTGGGAGATCCCCTTGAGCCCAGGAAGTTGAGGCTGTAGTGAGCTATGATCATGCCATTGCACCCCAGCCTGGCCAACAGGAGTGAGACTGTATCTAAAAAAAAGTAAAGTAAAATTTAATCCCATTAAAAAATACGGGCAATCTATCGTAAGACTACTTAATGATTAGTTTCTAGGCATAGATTTCAGTCTTAGATTTAAAGTAACGCTGTATGTAAAATGCATTAGTTTTACCACAGTTTCCAGAAGTTCTGCTTTTTAAACCTACGCTCGGATTCCTCTGAGGATTTCTTCCACAGGTCTTGGTGTTCCAGCACATGAATGGCTGGTGCTGATCGGATGCAGGGTTCGTGGTGGTGGATTGCGTCTCCTGGCGGACTGCACTGTGTGTGACAGAGATGATGTACTAAACTCCACAGCTCGATTTGACCAATTTCGAGTTGAAAGGATGGTACTGGACCCAGGCCTCAGAAGTAGCTTGTCATCAAGATCTCTAGTAGCCAAATCAGAAACCCACAATGAAGTAAAGATCTCTATGTAAACAAAGACAAGACTCATGGGTTAAAGCCTTAAACTAGAAACTACACTTAGGGGAAAATAAAGCAAAAATAAAAACCTTTCAATAAGTACCTTAGTTTCCAGATGGTACTCTAGCTCAGGCATGAGAATCTGTTCTTAAAAGTAGGACATTATTTGAATCATAAACATAGTTTACTAGAATGGCCATTTGGGAAAGCAAGTCTGTTACTCACCTGCCATCACAGTCACTTTTAGTCACCAGTGAAGGCAAGCCCGAAGGACACCTAATCCAAAGTGCTTCCCAAAAATTTGCCACAGGGGCTGATTCCTACTCTAAGGCATTCTTTTGTGCTGAAAGATTGTTACCCGAAAGACAAATATTGCTGCTTGGGAGTAGCTGTGGTGTCAGTGTGGCTCCCACTGTGGCGATTAAAGTGCTGAGCAAGTTGGAGCTGGCAGGGATTTGGGTTTGGGTTCCTTGGAAAGCTGGGAGTGGGCAAAGGGTCTTGTGCTGCCCAGAGCCAGAGCTGTGGGACCACAGTAACCCCATCTGCATAAATAACTGAAAGACAACCCTTTTCTGTTAAGTCTTCCAATAAATAAAATACTACACCTAAACAGTTCAGTAGCTTACAGATTCAGGTGTATTTTGTGTTTTAAAGCAAATGAGAGGACATTTGACTATTTTAAGACATCTAAGGCTGGGCATGGTGGCTAACGCCTGTAATCCAAGCACTTTGGAGGCCAAGGTGGGCAGATCACCTGAGGTCAGGAGTTCAAGACCAGCCTGACCAACATGGTGAAACCTTGTCTTAAGAATAAAGCAGCTAAGCTCTGCCATTTGCTCCTACAGCTTTCAGCAAGTTCCTCAACCTTTCAGGCCACTTTGGTGTCCTCTACGGCAAAATGGCCCTGTGCTTGGAGGACTTTGAAGGGATGCTGTCCGTCAAGGAATAGGACTAAACTATTCTGGTCTTCCTGCCTCTCTAGCAATTCACTTATGCTTTTTTCTTTTTTTAAACACACCCTAACTGCTTTCTAATTACAAAAGTTTAGGCTTTAGCTGCCTTATGTTCACCTTTATTTTTTCTATGAACTTCTAGATTTGATTATGATCTCTAGCCAGGTGACTTTCAGGTCAGTTTCCAGATCTCATCTCTTCCACGTTTCCAGTGAGATGGCCCATCTTTTCCTCCAAAAGAAACCCATCTTTTCCACCAAAACAGGCTTCTCTCAAGTTTGAAATCTGAGATGACTGATTTCTCTATTTCTATATAATTTCACTTACTTGACAATATCTCCCAAAATAACTCATTCCTTTCTCACCCTGTGTGGTTGCTTGAGTGCACACCCTTAACAGCTCATGTGTGGACTCGCACTGACCCCTTACCTTTAGTCCCTTCCACTACATCCAATCGATGTTCCACTGCTGTGAAGTCGACCTTTCAAATTCCTGATTTAAATATATGTGCTGCTAAACCAAAACTCATACATTGCTGGAAGAAGTGTAAAATGGTACAACTCCTTTGGGAAACTGTATGGCAGTTTCCTATGAAACTAAACATATACCTGTCCTGTGACCCTTTTACTTCCAGGAATCAATTCAAGAGAAATGAGACCGTAAAACCACAAAAAAGACATACAAGAATATTTATAGTACCTTTACATGTAATACCTCTAACCTGGAAACAATCCACGTGCTATTTAACAGGAGAGCAGATAGATAAATCATGCATATTCTTACAATTGAATACTCCTCAGCAAGATAACAGGTCATATGAAACAACGTGGATGAATCACAAAACATGACACTCAAAACCCTCCACAATCTGGTCCTAACATTCATAAGTTCCATAGTCACTTCTTTCTTGCTAATCACACCATGGCCTATTTTAATTTTAGAGGATTGCCAATTATCTTTGTTCAGAAACATTAAAGTTCTGACCCATCTTCCATCCTTTTATATCAAAAATGGTCTGCTATCTTTCCTAAATATTTTGTATTTTCCTATCTCCAAACCTTTCCCCATATCAGTCCTTCTACCTAGAATGCCCCTGCTGCTCTCCTTTGCTTATCCAAAGCCCCATCTTTCAAGGAGAAGTTCCAAACCAACACTGACCCACCAGAATGCTTTGGGGCTGTCATAGCACTCATTCTGGACAGCACACACATGGCACTCAGTCACAAAAATGTCACATACGGTTAGGACTCTTTTTACCCATGTATGTCTTGTCTTCCCAGTTATATTATCAGCCCCCTGAGGGTGGAGTATTTTTGTTTTTTGTGTTTTTGTGGTTGCTTGGTCAGCACTCAATAAATGCATACTGATGAACTGATTTTCCTTTCCTCTATTTCCTTTTTACACTCTATAGTCTGAAAATGTTGAACTTCTTACAGGAGCTTGTCCATTAGGGAGAGATTTCTTGGCTGTAGAGGCATCCCATGAACCAAGAGACCATTCATGTTGGGCTGATGACTGCTTGCTTGACAGAGACTCATCTACATTTCGAAAGAAGACAGTACTCATGATTGGTTGGAGAAGATACCTGTTTGGTTTCCCAACCTTGCCAAAAGTTAATAATTTCAATTTGGTTATTTATACTTTTTCCCTGTGCTTTAATTTTTATAATATCTTGGGGACCTTAGCTGGGGCCCCAAGTTAACTGTCCATGTGATAGGGTCCCTCCTTTCTTCTCCATTCCTAAATGATAGCAGGTAGGTGAAGCCTGATCAATCTGGATGAAAACAATTAACAGCCCTCTCATGGGGAGTGAGGACCTTTATTATTATTATTGTTTACATTATAGTAGAAGAGAAAACTCAGACAAAATATGGAACAATAATAGAAAATAATAAGGGGAAACTCTAACTTGATCTCATTCATCGTCACACAATCCTGCACTCTGTACAAACGAATCCTCTTTCACTACCTGTGGAGCAGGTCAGCTCTCGGTAACCTAAATCCTAAAGACTCTGTACTAGGAGGTAAGCTTATCTGTTCTAATTTTAGCAGGATGTAATGTTTCTTGGACTGGCACTGCCATCCTAGACCCCTGCTTGTTTTCTCAGATCATCAGCTCATTACCTTTTCTGGCCATCTCCACTGCCATAGAATGTATTTTCCTTCCTCTTTCTCTTCACAATGTTTGAATTAACTCTTCTCCTTCCTTAGATCATGAACGACCAGAACGTCTATTTAGGGCTTAGGCTACTAAACCATGGCCACACCAGTTCAACATGCAGAAGTGCTTTATCACCACCAAAGGAACATTAATTTACCTGGTTCATCCCTGGTGTGATGACTTATGAGCCTTCCTAATTTTCTTTTCTTTTTTTTTTTTTTGAGACAGTCTCGCTTTGTCACCCAGGTTGGAGTGTAGTGGTGTAATCTCAGCCAACTGCTACCTCTGCCACTCAGGTTCAAGTGATTCTCCTGCCTCAGCCTCAGAGTAGCTGGGACTACAGGTGCCTGTCACCATGCTCAGCTAATTTTTGTATTTTTTAGTATAGATGGGGTTCCACCATATTAGCCAGGCTGGTCTTGAACTCCTGGCCTCTAGTGATCCACCCACCTTGGCCTTATTTTAAATATCTGTTTTGTAAATCCAGCTGCACAGTATCTGGCCAGTATACCAACAAAGATCTGGTAGTAAAACCAGAAAAAACAAAACAAAAACTAGATCTGGTAATAAAATTCTCTCCTCTCTCTCTCTCTCTCTCTCTCTCTCTCTCTCTCTCTCTCTCTCTCTCTCTCTCTCCCCTCTCTCTCTCCCCTCTCTCCCCTCTCTCCCCTCTCTCCCCTCTCTCCCCTCTCTCCCCTCTCCTCTCCCCTCTCTCCCCTCTCCTCTCCCCTCTCTCCCCTCTCTCTCAGCAGAGGTTGCAGTGAACTGAGATGACGCCACTGCACTCTAGCCTGGGTGACAGAGTGAGAGACTGTTTCAAAAAAAAAAATAAAAAATAAACAGGTGGGCCAGGTTGAGAGAACAAGGAAGGAAAAAGCCAGAAGGAAGGAGGCATTCAAAGGACGATGTAAAGACCATAGAGAATCTAAGATGAGTCCTTTTTATTATCCTCTATTCTTCCCAAAACAGACTTAGGCTGACCACATGGTTAATTCTAGATTGCACAACTTATGGATGCCTCCTCAGAAGAGCTGACTGAGAAGTATTTATCAACTCTAATTTGCTATTAATATTTTAAACTGAAACTGACCAATGCAAAGAGTCACTGGATTATTATGATAAACACATAACTGTACTAAAAAATATTAAGTCAGAAATCATACAAGTAAGGCAAACAACTGAGCAATTCCTCTGGTGAGAGTAGCTCTGGGGTCTCCAACTGATCCCTCTGGGGCTTACCGGATTTGAGATAATGGACAGCACCTTAGACTGTGGCACTCGTGGTAATACCAGAGGGTGTGGTTCACTCAGCACACAGGAACTTTCTGAATTCGGTCTGGTAACTGCAACATTACTCTCATCATCTGGGCAAAGGAATAGATCTATTATCCGTGGATAATCTTCTGGCCCATAGCAACAATATTGTGAAAAAAATATCTCTCCTGAGAATTCATAGTCTTCACTTATTTTTGCAGCCCAATTTTATGCCACCTGCATGATTCAAAAAAACCCCTCAAACCAAGACTAGTTGAAAGTGGTTTCCCAGGCTGATGATGCCTACTGGTACCTGATGGAAGGAGAAAAATATGTCTAGAGCAAAGTCGTCCCACACACCTTTGGAGTTGATGGAAATGTTTTATAACTAACTGTGCTATTCAGTGTGGTAGCCACTACCCTCCTGTAGCTATAGAGCACTTAACATGTGGCTAGGGAGTGAGGAACTAAATTTTAATTTAAATTTTAACTGATGGCCAAACGTGACTGATCCCTACTCTATTGGACAGTGTAGCTCTAGGGGAGCCTTCATTAATCCAGACCTCAATTTCGACAGGTAAAGTTCTGAGATTAGAAACTACTGTTAAGAATCACATCCAGAAAGAAACAAGGCATCTTGAAAAAGAGCAAGCAAAAACGACATAATCAGATCAGCAAGGATTTCAGAAATTGGAATTGACAGATGTAGAATGTAAAACAAAAGCAGAAATAGAAAATATGACTAAGAGCAAGACACCATAAAAATGACCAAGCAGGCTGGGCATGGTGGCTTATATCTGTAATCCAAGAACTTTGAGAGGTGGAGGCAGATTGCTTGAGGCCAGTAGTTCAAGACCAGCCTGGGCAACATAAGGAGACCCCCATCTTTACAAAAAAAATTAAAATTAGCTAGGCATGGTGGCACGTGCCTTTGGTCCCAGCTACTTGGGAGGCTGAGGTGGGAAGATAATTCAGCCCAGGAGGTTGAGGCTGTAGTGAGCTGTGATGGCACCACTGCACTCCAGCCTGGACAACAGAGTGAAACCCTGTTTCAATAAATAAATAAATAAATAAATAAAAATTAAAATAATTATAAAAGTTATAAATACATGATTACATTTCATCAGAGTTTTATATACTTTGAGGTTACAGTTCACAGACCATGTAGTCCTACTGCACATATTGCAAACCTGCATGTAGTTTGGCTTTCTTCTTCACATAGAGGTTGGAAAAGTTGCTCTAATAGTAGAGATAGGTTTGTACCAGCAACTGTCAGTTTGTTCTAACAACAATGAACCAACTGGTCCATGACAAAGCGAAAACTGCAAGTGTTCTCTTTCTATACTTCCAGGTATTCCAATAAAAAGTAATGATAACAGCTAACATTTACTGAGCTCTTACATATTCCAGGAACTGCTCTATATACTTTGATGTAATTTATTTCTTAAACAACCCTATGAAACAGATATTAGTATTTATACTCATTTTATAGATAAAGAAACTGAGGCTCAAAGAAGTTAAGCAACTTGCCGAGGATGTAGATAAAGTTAGTGTCAGAGCCAGCAGTCAAACCCAGTTGTCTGGCAATGTAGTCTGTGCTTTAATCATTAAATAACACTGCTTCTCATGGAGATCACATTTCAGAGCAGGGTTGACAAACTATGGCCCATGGGCCAAATCTGGCCTGCTACTGAAAAAAATATATATATATTGTGGTAAAATACCCGTGATTTACCATTTTGCCATTTTACACTCATGTCACTTAACAGCAGGGATACATTCTGAGAACTGCATCGTTAGGTAATTTTGTCATTGTGTGAATGTCTGAGTGTATTTACACAAACCTGGGTGGTACAGCCTATTGCACACCTAAGCTAAATGGTATATAGCTTGTTGCACCTAGGCACAGTGTACAGCATGTTACTGTACTGAAAACTGAAGGCAACTATAAAATTCAGTGGTATTTATTTAAACAAGCCTAAACAAAAAAGGTACGGTAAAATTATGGTACAAAAGATAAAAATTGTACACTTGCATAGGGTGCCATGAATGGAGCTTACAGGACTGAAAGTTGTTCTGAGTGAGTCACTGAGTGAGTGGTGAGTGAATGTGAAGGCCTGGGTCATTACTGTACACTACTGTCTATAAATGCTGTACACTTAGGTTACACTATATTTTTTTAAAATTTCTTTTTCTTCAATAAATTACCCGTAGTTTATTTTACTTTTTTAATTTGTAAATTTATTTTTTTAACTTTTTGATCCTTTTGAAATAACAGCTTAAGACACAAACACTGTAAAACTGTATAAAAATATTTGCTATTTCCTTATTCTGTGAGGTTTGCCCATTTTTAAATTAAGTTTTACTGTTTAATCTTTTTTGTTAAAATCTAATACACAAACACACACATTAGCCTAGGCTTACTTGATGTAAACTTACTTTGTAATTTTTTATTTACATATTACTCTTCAATAAAAACTTTTTTTTCCTTTTACTCCTGGCAAGCTGTGATTCAATAAAAAGTTTAAAAATGTGTTTGTTTACAACGAGCTAAAAAAGATTTACAAGAAAAAAACAAACAAGCCCATTCAAAAGTGGGCGAAGGACATGAACAGATACTTTACAAAAGAAGACATACATGAGGCCAACAAGCATATGAAAAAATGCTCATCATCACTGGCCATTAGAGAAATGCAAATCAAAACTACATTGAGATACCATCTCACACCAGTTAGAATGGCAATCATTAAAAAATCTGGAGACAACAGATGCTGGAGAGGATGTGGAGAAATAGGAACACTTTTACACTGTTGGTGGGAGTGTAAATTAGTTCAACCATTGTGGAAAACAGTGTGGCGATTCCTCAAGGACCTAGAAATAGAAATTCCATTTGACCCAGCAATCCCATTACTGGGCATATATCCAAAGGATTATAAATCGTTCTACTATAAGGACACATACACACGAATGTTCATTGCAGCACAGTTTACAATAGCAAAGACCTGGAACCAACCCAAATGCCCATCGATGATAGACTGGACAGGAAAAATGTGGCACATATACACCATGGAATATTATGCAGCCATTAAAAACGAGGAGTTTGCATCCTTTGTAGGGACATGGATGAACCTGGAAACCATCATTCTCAGCAAACTGACACAAGAACACAAAATCAAACACCACATGTTCTCACTCATAGGTGGGTGTTGAACAAGGAGAACACATGGACACAGGGAGGGGAGCACTATACATGGGGGTCTGTTGTGGGGGAGTGGGGGGGACAGCGGGGGGGTGGGGAATTGGGGAGGGATAGCATGGGGAGAAATGCCAGATATGGGTGAAGGGGAGGAAGGCAGCAAATCACACTGCCACGTATGCACCTAAGCAACAACCTTGCATGTTTTTCACATGTACCCCAAAACCTAAAATGCAATAAAAAAAAAAAAAAAAAAAAAAATGTGTTTGTTGGACTTCTCCTTCCAGCCAAGATGGAGTAACATGAACTGGGTTTACTCTCCTGCTTAAAACAACCAATAAAACAAACAATGGCTTTCAAGACACTGTACATCAGATAATGGAAGTTTATAAACCCTGAGATGATAAACAAATGAGACTAGACCTGCAATTGCCTTGAAAAAGTTTCCAAGATATGGCATAAAGAGAGGGAAATGGCTGGGAGCGGTGGTTCAAGCCTGTAATCCCAGCACTTTGGGAGGCTGAGGTTGGCGGATCACAAGGTCAGGAGTTCAAGACCAGCCTGGCCAACATGGTGAAACACTGTCTCTACTAAAAATACAAAAATTAGCCAAGCGTGGTGGCACATGCCTGTAATCCCAGCTACCCAGGAGGCTGAGGCAGGAGAATCGCCTGAACCTGGAAGGTGGAAGTTGCAGTGAGCTGAGATCACACCACTACACTCCAGCCCAGGTGACAGGGTGAGACTCCGTCTAAAAAAAAAAACACACGCACAAAGAGTGGGAACTGAGGCACAGCCTGGTAACTCCCTGAGTTGACAGTCCAGAGACCAAGGCAGCTAGGATTTACAGAACAGAGTATCTTAGAGAAGAGAAATATACAGAAAGAAAACCCATGGTATCTGCAGAGGGTAGGGCATCATTTGAGCATTCAAAATATACTGATCAGTGCACATATCAGAAGCCACCTGAGGCTAGGGGAAAAAAAAACTGAAAGAAGGGAACAGTACCTGCTGCTCACATGGAACAAGGAATACTGCTTGTTCCTACCCTCCAAACCAGACAAACTCAATTCATGGAGCACTGGGCAAAATAAGATCTTGCCCCAGTAGGTGGTTAACAAATTAGCTCTAGACTGAACATTGCTCCAGACGTAACAAATCATAAAAGACCAGAATGGATCAAACTGTTTGCAAGTAACTTAATAGCATTTCAGAACAAAGCTCAAGAAAATATGCAGTAATTAAAAGAAAAAAAGAAATTCATCCCTTAGGTAACATTCACAATGTCTAAAATCCAATCAAAGATCACCAGGCAGGAAAATACAAGCCATAATGAAAAGAATATAAATAACTGAAACCAACCTAGAATCAACACAGATATTCAAGTTATTCCATTATTCCACATTTTCAAAAAATCGAGTAGAGGCATGAAAAATATATATGTCTTTCTCAAATCATACTTTGAGATGAAAATGAAAATATCTTACATGACATTCCCTAAATGAGCAAATTCAACACTGTAGAAGAAAAGATTAATGAACTTGATGGCATAACAATAGAAATTACCCAGAATGAAATACACAAAGAAAAAAAAACAACATAAAAAAATTTTTTTAAAGCATGAGTTATCTGAGGGATAAACAGTGATCAAATGGACTAATTTGTAAGTGACTGAAGTCCTGACAGAGAATGTGGGACAGAAAAAAACATCTGAAGAAATAATTGCTGAAAGCTTTCCAAACAATGAAACAAACCTACAGCTCTATGAAGTTCAACAAACTCCAGGCAGAAGAAACATGAAGAAGACAACATTAAGGCACATCATAATCAAATTGCTCAAAACCAGTGATAAAGAGAAAATCTTAACAGCAGCCAGAAAAAAAAAAAAAAAAAAATGCACACAGGAACAAAGATAAGGATGACAACAGATTTCTTTTCAGAAACAATGCAAGTGAGAAGAAAATGAACAGCATTTTAAAATTACTAGGAGGCAAACTATTGACATAGAGTTCATAAAATTATTTTGCAAAAATGAAAGCCAAATAAAAGAATTTTCATATCTACAAAAGAAACAATTCATCACTAGCAGACACACATGCAAGCAATGTTAATGGATATTCATCAGGCTGAAAGAATTAAAAAAATTTTTTTTAGATAAGATTCATATAAAATTCACCATTTTAATCATTTTAAAGTGTACAGTTCAGTGGTTTTTAATATATTCACAATCTTGTACAATCATTACCACTATGTAATTTCAAAAAATTTCCATCACTCTGAAAAGAAACACTGTACCTCTCAATTTCCCTCTTTATCCATTCCCTGGCAACCACTAAACTACTGTCTGTCTCCACAGCTCTGCCTATTCTGGATATTTCATATGAATGGAATCATACAATATACATGGTGCTTTTTGATTATCTTCTTTCATTTGGCATATTTTCAAGGTTCATCCATGTTGTAATGTATCAGTACTTAATTGTTTTTTATGGCTCAATAATATTCCATTGCATGGTATACTAGTCTGCTAGGGCTGCCATAACAAAATCGCACTGATTGGGTGGACTGCACAATGGACATTTATTTTCTCACAGTTCTGGAGGCTAGAAGTCCAAGATCAAGGTGCTGTCCTGGTTTTCAGGTGGCCACCTTCTTTCTGTGTCCTCACATGGCCTGTTCTCCACATGTGTGTAGAAAGAGATCTCTGGTGTCCCTTCCTCTTCTTACAAGGACACTGGCCCTGTTGGATTAGGAGCCCACTCTTATGACTTCAGTTAACCTGAATTACCTCTCTAAAAGCTCTGTCTTCAAATACAGTCACTTTGGGGTTGTAACATAAGAATTTTAGAGGGGAAACAATTCATCCCATAACATATGGATAAACCAAAATTTTGTTCATTCATCAGCTGATGGACATTTGAGTTGTTTCCACTTTTTGGCTCTTATGAATAATGCTGCTATGAGCATTCATACACAAGTTTTGTATGGACATACATCTTCACTTCTCTTGGTTATATACCTAAGAGTGGAATTTTCTTGGTCTTTTAATAATTTTATGTTTAACATTCTGAGGAGCTGCCAAATTGTTTCCACAGTAGCTGCAGAATTTTATATTCCCACTGCAATGTGTGAGGGTTCCAATTTCTCCCTGTCTTTACTAACACTTGTATTTTTCCTTTAAGAAATAAAATTTAATTAAAAAGGTATATACACATAGCCATCCTAGTAGGCATGAGGTGGTATCTCAATGTGGTTTTGATTTTCATTTCCCTAAGGACTAACGATGTACATCTTTCATGTGCTTATCAGCCATTTGTATATCTTCTTTGGAGAAATATCTATCCAAATCATTTGCTCATTTTTAAATTGCGTTGTTTGAGCTTTTATTATTGAGGTGTAGTTCTTTACTCCAGATACTAGATCCTTATTAGTTATATGATTTGTAAATATTTTCTTCCATTTTACAGGTTGTCTTTTGCTTCCTTGATAACATTTTTTATGGCACAAAGTTTTACATTATGCTCAAGTTCAGACTATTATTTTTTCTTTTGCTGCTCATGCTTTTGGTGTCATATCTAACAATGTATTATCAAATCCAAGGTCATGAAGAGTTACTCCTTTGTTTTCTTCTGAGAGTTTTATAATTTTGGCTCTTAAATTTAGGTCCTTGATCCATTGTGAGTTGATTTTTGTATATGGTGTGAAGTCAGAATCCAACTTTATTCTTTTCCATGTGAATAGACAGCTGTTCCGGCATCATCTGTTGAAGAGGCTATTCTTCTCCCATTGAATGATCTTGGCACCCTTGAAAATTAATTGGCCACATATGTGTGGGTATATTTCTGAGCTTTTGATTCTATTCCACTGATCTATTTGCCTGTCCTTACGCCAGTTCCACACAGCCAGTTTTGATTACTGCAGTTTTGTAATAATTTTTTAAATCAGGAGGTATGAATCCTCTAACTTTATTCTTTATAAATACTGTTTTGACTATTTAAGGTCTTTTGCATTTCCATATGAACTTCAGGATCAGCTTGCCCATTTCTGCAAAAAAGCAGCTGGAATTTTGATAGGGATTGTACTGAAACTGTAGATCTATTTGGGGAGTATTACCATTTTAACAATATTAAGCCTTCCACTCCATAAACATAGGATGTCTTTCCATTTCTTTAGTCTCCTCTACATTCTTTCTATAATATTACATAGTTTTCAGTGTGGAAGTCATCTTTTTTTTTTGAGACAAAGTCTCGCTCTGTCACCTAGGCTGGAGTGCAGTGACACGATCTTGGCTCACTGCAGCCTCCATCTCCCAGGTTCAAGCAATTCTTCTGCCTCAGTCTCCCGAGTAGCTGGGACTACAGGCACACGCCACCATGCCCAGATAATTTTTGTATTTGTACTGGAGACAGGGTTTCACCATATTGGCAGGAGTCTAAGATAGACAAGAAATTATCTGAAAAGATATACATATGTGGCTTTTGTCTAATTTAGTGAACCCCACTGATACCATGGAGAACCATAAAGTTTTTGAGAAAATTGTTTCAATAGAAAAACTGCCAATTTGGACTAATAGGACAGAGTCAGTACAAAATGGAAGAAGGTTGTCAGACCCCCAAAATTGTACGGCAATAAGCAGCCTGGTAAAACTACTTAGCTACAAACATGTGCTACCTTTCATGAAAAAAGGAAAGATGATTGAGAGGGTGAAACCAGGCCCCTGAGAATGGAGCAGAGAACTGCAGAGGATGAGTCCCAGGTCTTGAAACTTAGTCATGGAACTCCCAATATTTTTTACCTAGCTAGATTTCAGAATTGTTATGAACCCCTTTTTTTTTTTTTACCTTCCATTCCCCCTTCCTTTTAACTGTACTGTCTATAAGTATTATCCTTTGCCTGTCCCACTCTTGTATGTTGGGCATGTTGGGGGTCAGACAGCTTGACTCTATAGTTTCACAGATCTACAGATGGAGAGAAATTGTGTACAGAACCTGTACTGAATGGATTACATTTAGGAACATCATCCACACCAGGACCTGATTTAGATGATAAGATTCTGGATTTTTGAGCTGATGCTGCAATGGGATGGGACTCTTGAAAACCTTGGGAATGAGGTGAATGTATTTTGCATGTGGGAGAACATGACTTATTGGGGCATGTGGTAGAAAGACTCTAAGATGACCCCTGCACGATTCCTACCTCTTGGTGTTCATGCCTACATGAAATTCCCCCACTCTGAGTGTGAGCAAGACTTATGACTTGCTTCAGACCAATAGATAATGGTAAAGTAATGGGATGTCATTCCCATGATCACATTATATTATATAGGTTTTTGTCATTAGTTCACTAGCTCTCAGTCTTTCTTCCTGGCTTTGAAGAATAAAGCTGACATAAATACTACAGCTCTAAGGAACTGTATGCTTCTAAGAACATAAAAAGTGTAAGTGGCTCCTTCTCTAGTTAAGTCTCCACATGAGCGCCCAGCCTGACCAACACCTTGATCACAGCCAGGTAAAACCCTAAACAGAGAACTAGCTAAGCTGTTGCTGGACTTCAGACTCAAAATGTGAGGTATGTTGTTTGAAGCCACTGTTTGTGATAATTTGTTGAGCAGCACAGAAAACCTACATAAACAATCCTTAACAAGTGAAATGTATATCTAACTACAACCCAGCCATTCCACTATGAAGAATTTACCCAATAGAAAAAAAATGTATGTCCCCAATTTATTGTACACTAGTGCTTCTAACACCTTTACATGTAGTAGCCCAAAGCTGAAAAGAAGCCAACTGGCCATCAACAGATAAACAAATTGTGATACAATGGAATACTACTCAGCAATAAAAAGGAATGATACACAATGAATCAGTGATGAATCTCAAAAATCATTATACTGAGTGAAAGAAGCCAGACAAAGAGAACATATGATTCCACTCACATGAAACTCTACAAAATGCAAACTAATCTACAGTGGCAGAAAGCATATCACTCTTTTTGTGATAATCACTTTGGAGATGCAGAGATACGCAAGGGCAGGAGGGAGAGATTGAAAGGCATAAACTTTTGGGGGTGATGGATATGTTCATTATATTGATTGTGGTGATGGTTTCATGGGTGTATACATAGATGAGAACTTATAACACACTTTACGTGTGTAGTTTGAGGGACTCCACCCTCCCTGGTGGCAGGCCGAAGGTGCATTTTGAGAGTTTAATACAGGCATGAGCCACCACGCCCTTGTTTTTCTAGTTCCTTGAGTTGTGATGTTAGGTAGTTGTGATCTTTTTACTTTTTTTAAACTAAAAAAAATTTTTTTGTAGAGATGAGGTCTCGCTATGTTGCCCAGACTAGTCTCAAAACTCCTGGCCTCAAGCAATTCTTCTGTCTTGGCCTCCCAAAGTACCAGGATTACATGTGTGAGACACCATGCCCAGCCATCTTTCTACTTTTTTGATGTAGGCATTTAATGCTGTAAACTTTCCTCTTAATACTGCGTTTGTCTCTCCTTACAGTTTTTGTCTTAAAATCTATTTTGGCCGGGCGTGGTGGCTCACGCCTGTAATCCAAGCACTTTGGAGGCCAAGGCGGGCGGATCACCTGAGGTCAGGAGTTCAAAACCAGCCTGACCAACATGGTGAAACTCCGTCTTAAAAAAAAAAAAAAGAAATCTATTTTGTTAGCATGGTGGCTCATGCCTGTAATCTCAGCACTTTGGGAGGCCGAGGTGGGCAGATAACTTGAGGTCAGGAGTTCAAGACCAGCCTGGCCAACATGGCAAAACCCTATCTCTACTAAAAATACAGAAATAGTCTGGCTATGGTGTTGTGCCCCTGCAATTCCAGCTACTTGGGAGGCTAAGGTAGGAGAAACACTTGAACCTGGGAGACAGAGACTGCACTGTACTACAACCTGGGCAACAGAGTGAGATTCCATCTCAAAAAAAAAAAAGAACTAGAAAAACAAGAACAAACCAAACCCAAAGTTAACAGAAGAAAGGAAATAACAAAGACCATAGCGGAAATAAATGAAATAGAGACCAAAAAAAAAAAAAAATTACAAAGGATCAATGAAACAAAAAGGTGGTTTTTGAAAAGATAAACAAAATTGATTAATTACTAGATAGATAGAATAAGAAGATTGAAATAAACACAATCAGAACTGGAAAAGGAGACATTACAACTGATACTACAGAAATACAAAAGATCATTAGAGAGTATTTTAAGCAACTATACACTTAACTAGAAAACCTAGAGGAAATGGATAAATTGCTGGCAACAGAACAACTGACTGAGGTTGAATCAGAAAGAAACAGGACTCCTAAACAGACCAAAAATGAGTAGTGAGATTGAATTGGTAATAAAAAATCTCCCAAGAAAATCCTAAAAACCAGATGGGTCTGGGTGCAGTCGTTCATGCCTATAATCCCAGCACTTTGGGAGGCTGAGGCAGGTGGATCACTTGAGGTCAGGAGTTTGGGCCTGGCCAACATGGTGAAACCCCATCTCTAGTAAAAATACAAAAATTAGCCAGGTGTGGTGGTGTGCACCTGTAGTCCCAGCTACTTGAGAGGCTGAGGCAGGAGAATTGCTTGAACCCAGGAGGTAGAGGTCACAGTGAGCTGAGATCACACCACTGCACTCCAGCCTGGGCGATAGAGTGAGACTCTGCTCCAAAAAAACCCAAAAACTGGAAAACAAACAAGAACAACAAAAACCAGATGGATTCACAGCCAAAAATAACAAAAGCCTAAAAATCAGATGGATTAAAACAAAGAAACAAACAGATGGATTCACAGTTGAGTTATACAAAATATACAAAGAACTAATACCAATCCTCCTGCAACTATTCCAAAAAATCAAAAAGGAGGGAATTCTCCTTAATGCATTCTATGAGGCCAGTATAACTGATACCAAAAACAGACAAAGACACAATGAAAAAAGAACAATGTCCCTGATGAACATAGAGGCAAGATTCCTCAACAGAATACTAGCAAACTGAATCCAACAGTACATCAAAAAGATAATACACCATGATCAGGTGGGATTTATCCCAGAGTTGAAAGGATGATTATTTGATTTATATGCAAATAAACAAATGTGATACCTCATATAAACAGAATTAAAGACAAAAAACAAATGATCATCTCAGATGCAGAAAAGGCACTGGATAAAATTCAACATTGTTTCATGATAAAAGTCCTCAATGTACTACGCATAGAAGGAACATACCTCAACATAATAAAGGCCATATACAACAAACCCATAGCTAGCATTGTACTTAACAGGGAAAAATTGAAAGCATTCCTGAAACTGGAACAAGACAAGGATGCCCACTTTCATCAGTCTTATTGAGCAAGTCCTTGTCAGAGCGATCAGGCAAGAGAAAATAACAAAATGCATCCAAATTGGAAAAGGGGAAGTCAGATTGCCCTGTTTGCTGATGGTATGATCTTATATCTGGAAAACCTGAAAGACTCTATCAAAAAACTTAGATTTGATAAATAAATTTAGTGGTTTCAGGATACAAAATTAAGACCCAAAAATCAACAGGGTTTCAATACACCAATAATGATCTAGCCAAGGACCAAATGAAGAAAGCAACTCAATTTACAATAGCTATAAGAAAGTAAACTATCCTTGGCCGGGCATGGTGGCTCACGCCTGTAATCCTAGCACTTTGGGAGGCCAAGGTGGGTGGATCACCTGAGGTCAGGAGTTCAAGACCAACCTGGCCATCATGGTGAAATCCCATCTTTTTTTCCGTTTTTTTTTTTTTTTTTTTTTTAAAAAGAAAGAAAATAAATTATCCAGGATTATATTTAAGCATGGAGGTGAAAGATCTCTATAAGGTGAACTACAAAACACTGACTAAATAATTCATACATGATACAAACAAATGGAAAAACATCCCATGTTCATGGATTGAAAGAATCCATATTGTTAAAATGACCATATACATCAAGCAGTCGATTCAACACAATCACTATCAAATTACCAATGCCATTTTTCACAGAATTAGAAAAAAATACTAAAATTCACGTGGACCCCAAAAGAGCCCAAGTAGCCAAAATAATCCTAAGCAAAAAGAACAAACCTGGAGGAATCACATTACCTGACTTCAAATTATACAAGGGTATAGTAATCAAAACAGCCTGGTACTGGTATAAAAACAGACACACAGACTAATGGAACAGAATAGAAAATGAAGAAATTAAGCCATATACCTACAATCAACTGATCTTTGACAAAGTCAACACAAATATACACTGGGGAAAGGAGTCTATTAAATAAGTGGTGCTGGGAAAACTGGATGGCCATATGCAAAAAAATGCAACTGGATCCATACCTCTCACCATATATAAAAATTAACTCAAGATGGATTAAAGACTTAAATCTAAGACCTGAAACTATAAAAATCCTAGAAGAAAACCTAGGAAAAACTCTTCTGGACATTGTCCCAGCAAAGAATTTAAGACCAAGTCTTCAAAAGCAAATGCAATGAAAACAAAAATAGACAAATGGGATTCAATTAAACTAAAAACCTTCTGCATAGCAAAAGAAATAATCAACAGAATAAACAGACAACCTGCAGAATGGCAAAATGGCAAAAATAAATGTGCAAACTATGCATCTGACAAAAGACTAATATCCAGAATCTACAAGGAATTCAACTCAGTAAGAAAACAATACATAACCCTATTTAAAGCTGCGAGAATTAATGTGAATTGCAGGACACATTGATCATCCAAAAACAAACAAACAAACAAAAACAAACCCTATTTAAAAGGGGAAAAAGAACATGAACAGGCTGGGCATGGTGGCTCACGCCTATAATCCCAGTACTTTTGGGAGGCCAAGATGGGCAGATTGCTTGAGCCCAGGAGCTTGAAAGAGAGAGAGAGAGAGAGAGAGAGAGAGAGAGAGAGAGAGAGAGAGAGAGAGAGAGAGAGAGAGAGAAAGAGAAAGAGAGAGAGAGAGAGAGAAACAAACAAAACAGGACATGAACAGACATTTTTCAAAAGAAGACATATAAGCATCCAACAAACATATGAAAAATGACAGACGTTGGCAAGGATGCAGAGAAAAGGGAACACTTACATAGTCTGTGGGGAAGTACAGCCTTTATGGAAAAGAGCATGGAGATTTCCCAAAGAACTAAAAATAGAACTACCATTTGATCCAGCAATCCCTCTACTGGGTATATATGCAAAGAGAAATCATTATATCAAAAAGATACTTATCGCCGGGCGTGGTGGCTCATACCTGTAATCCCAGCACTTTGGGAGGCCGAGACAAGCGGATCACCTGAGGTCAGGAGTTCAAGACCAACCTGGCCAACATGGTGAAACCCTATCTCTACTAAAAATACAAAAAATTAGCTGGGCGTGGTGGCATGTGCCTGTAATCCCAGCTACTCAGGAGGCTGAGGCAGGAGAATCGCTTGAACCCAGGAGGTGGAGGTTGCAGTGAGCCAAGATTGCACCACTGCACTCCAGACTGGGTGACAAGAGCAAAACTCTGTCTCAAAAAATATATATTTATTCACACTCATATGTTTATTGCTCCACTATTCACAGTAGCAAAGATAGGGAATCAACCTAAGTGTCCATCAAGAGAGGACTGGATAAATAAAATGGAGTATACATATACTATGGACTACTACTTGGCCATACAAAAGAATGAAATCATGTCTTTTGAAGCAACATAGATGGAACTGGAGGCCATTATCCTAGCAACATAACTCAGAAACAAAGTCAAATACCACATGTTCTCACTTATAAGTGAGAGCTAATGGTACATATGGACATAGAGAGTGGAATAAGAAACACTGGAGACTCTGAAAGGTGGGAAGGTGGGAGGGTAGCAAGAGTTGAAAAATTACCTAGTGAGTACAATATTCACTATTCTAGTGATGGGTACACGAAAGACCAGACTTCACCACTAAGAAATATATACACATAAGAAACTGGCACTTGTACTCTCCGAATACATAAAAAATAAAACGGCAAGGAAAAACCGTGTAGTTTATTATATATTGATTATACTTTAATATAGCAGTTTAAAAAACATGCTACCTGCACATGATTTTTCTTCATAAATCATTATATTCAAACAAAGTGCAAGCTCTGTCTAATCATAGTCTAGGCCTTTTTATTTATCTACTCATTCTCAAAGATTTACTAAATACCTGTTAGCTTCTGTGGGGAATACAAACATAAATCACACCCACTGTGATCTGAAATCAGGGGCAGAGGCTAAATATATGGTCATATCGTATCATATCATAAGATGACAATAAACATATTTGGCCTCTGCCCCTGGTTTATGGCACACAGCTCCTAAAACTCTTAGAATACTCAAAGTGGTAAGTATTTTTTGTATGCTAATGATATGGTTGGTGGTTAGGGACTCCTGGATAGTCTGAGGATTGGGCAGGGAGATAGTGGTTGGCAGGGGAACCAATGATGTAATTAGAAGGTTGGAACTTTTTCAGTTTTTCAGCTCCATCCCTTGACCTCTACGGAGAAGACAGAGGCCGACGGTCGAGTTAATCAGTGATGGCCAACAATTTAATCATGCCTACAAAATGAAACCTCCATTAAAAACCCTAAAGGACTAGGTTCAGAGAGCCCTAAATAGCTGGTCGGTCAGAAGTACAGGTCACAACTTGGAGCTTGCAACTGGCCTGAAGTTGGGGGTGGTGGGACTGGGCCCTTAATTTGTGGGATCTGACAGTATCTCCTGGTAGATTATGTCAGAATTGAATTGAATTACAGGACACAACATTGATGTCTGCTGGAGAATGTGATATCAGAATTGCTTGCGTTGTGGGGGAAAAAACCCTACCCATTGGTATCAGACATGTTGTGATATGTGAGAGCAGGAAAAAATACTTAGGTTTTTCCTACTCTCTCATATCCACTTTTTTTTGTTTTGAGACAGAGTCTCTTATGCCCAGGCTACAGTGCAGTGCTGCAATCATAGCTCACTGAAGGCTAAGAATCCTTGACCTCCTGGGCTCAAGTGATGCTCCCACCTCAACGTCTTGCATAGCTGCAACTACAGGTGTGTGCCACCATGCCTGGCTAATTTTTTATTTTTTATAGAGATAGGAAGGATCTCACTATGTTGCTGAGGCTGGTCTTAACCTCCTCAGCTCAAGTGATCCTTCTCCTTGGCCTCCCAAAGTGTTAAGATTATAGGCATGAGCCGCTGTGCCTGGCGCATACGCACCTTTTGCACTAATGAAGCATATCATCTAATAGACTGGTTAGGGTTTAGAAATCAGAAGCAATTGTTTTTTACATTGTTTTCACAAAGATCCTTACCAGAGGCAAATCCTTCCCAGTGACTACGTGTCAACTGCTCCATACAGCTCACAACCTTGTTCCATACGTTGTCAAACACATAAGCAAGGACATCCTCTTTCATGCAGTAAAACAGAGCAATGGGAGGATACCCTAATTTCTGTTTCTCTGTAGCTGCTTCTGATTTCTTCCCATGAAATCCCTCTTCCCTGTAAAAGAAGCAAGAGGGAAAGATTTTATGATTATTCTTCACTGAATGTTCACCATTGTCCTTTGTGTTTCTTAGGAAGGATTGGTGTTCCCACTCCACCTGCCCTGCTGCCCGCCCAGCATATAAGCACATGTACGAGGCTTCTTGTGAACTAAGGCAGTTCTCAACAAAGGAGATTGCATTTTCCTTTTTATCCCCACTCCATCCCACTATTCTGCCAAAAACTAGAACAAGAAAAATAAGTCTAAGAATCATTATTGTATTCACTAATTTCCCATACATGTTTTGGTTTATTTTTCAACCCTCAATCTTTTCAATTAGGAATATTCTAAAGGTCCAACTACTGATTTTGTGTCTTTTGGCTTTAAATGAATGAGTATTGTCAATTGTGCAATCAGTTATAATAGTAAAGAACACAGAAATAATATTTTTTGTTGTAACAGGAGAAAACTTAATTTTTGTTTATTTGTTTTGACATGGAGTCTCACTCTGTTGCCCAGGCTGGAGTGCAGTGGCTTGATCTTAGCTCACTGCAACCTTTGTCTTCTGGGTTCAAGCCATTCTCCTGCCTCAGCCTCCCGAGTAGCTGGGAGTACAGGAGCCTGCCATCGTGCTCAGCTAATTTTTGTATTTTTACTAGAGGTGGCATTTCACCATGTTGGCTAGGCTGGTCTCAAATTCCTGACCTCATGTGATCCACCCACCTCAGCCTCCCGAAGTTCTGGGATTACTGGCATGAGCCACTGCACCTCTTAGATTAATATTAATGTGATATTTAATGATGTGCATGGCACTGTCATGATGCTGTGTAATTATTATACTTGAAGCAATGATTCATTAGAGAAACATTCCACCCAAATTATTAAAATTAGTATACTTTACTAAGCCAAATAAACATTTGGTAATTGGTTAGAAAGGAAAAGGAGGGAAGCTAAACAGAACAGGCACTTGTCTGAGGCTCTTCTGGAGACACTTGTGTCTGTAGCCCAGAAAGTCACAGTTAGCCAAGTCTATCTCTGCTTCTCTAGATGGGAATATCAATATCCCTGGAGTTCTGGGGGAAAGAATCTAGCTAATAGTTGTGCTCACCTAAGATAGATGTATTATATAAACTAAGACAAAAAAAATTCTGAAGCTAGCTTAGAATAGGAATAAATAACTCCGGGTCTCTACAGTGAAAGTTACCCCTAGGGCAACAGAGATCTCAAGTATTAAGAAAGTGTAGGCAGGAAAGAAGGGTGCAGTAAGGCTTATGCAGCATAGCTACAGACTCTCATCTCTGCCTTCCCTAAGAAGACTTAGCCTGGCATTAGGTGGGGGAGTATGGTGAGTAGTATTAATTGTGTTTAAATTTATATTTCTTTTTAGAGGAGATAACATAATGTGATGAAAAAAATTCAAATTGTACAGAAGGATATATAGTGAAAAAGATGTTGCCTACATTTCTGACTCCCAATCCCCATCCCCAGAAGCAAATGTTGTTCCAGAGAAACAGTTACATTATACACTGTACTGTCCCTTGTTCTTTATTTAACAATGTATCTTGGCCCTTGATCTCTATCAATACATATTAATCTAGGCTGGGCTCGGTGGTTCATGCCTGTAATCCCAGCACTTTGGGAGGCCACGACGGATGGATCACTTGAAGTCAGGAGTTTGAGATGAGCCTGGTCAACATGGCAAAACTCTGTCTCTACTAAAAATACAAAAAATTAGCTGGGCATGGTGGCACACGCCTGTAATCCCAGCTACTCAGGAGGCTGAAGCAGGAGAATTGCTTGAATCAAGGAGGTGGAGTTTGCAGTGAGTGAGATCATGCTACTGCACTCCAGCCTGGGCGACAAAGTGAGACTCTGTCTCAAAAAAATAAAACAAAACATATTAATCTGCCTCGTAAGAAACAACTGCAGAATATTCCATTGTATGTACTATATCTTAACTTGCCTCTTATTGATCAACCAATCTTTTGCTCTTATAGTCGATGTGCAAATTAATATCCTTAGGCATAGTTCTTTGGCTTCATAGGCAATTATCTCTGTAGAATAAATTCCTATAAATAAGCGTATTGGGTTAAAGGGTATGTGCATTTCAATTTAAAAGATATTGCCAAATTTCCTCTAAAACGGTTAGATGACCCAATGGTGAAAGAATATGTCTGTTTACTCACTCAAGGAATTATCAAACTTCTTTATCTTTTGTTCTCTGCCAATCTAACAGATAAAAGTGCCTCATTATAGTTTTAATTTGTATCTCTAATTACAAATGAGGTTGAATTTCATTTATGTTTAAAATATATTTTATTTTTATGTTGATATCCTTTGCTTGTTTTGTCCTTAGTCTTTTCTTTATTGATGAACATATTAAGGAAATTAACTCTTTGTCTGTGAATGAACTACAAACATTTTTGCCTAGTGTGTCATTTGTTTTTTGACTTTGAGTTTATGTTTTCAATTCCTACTATAGAAATTAGCTTTTTTCTATTTTGACATTTATTTTTTTCACAGCAGCATTGTATCCTAGAAATGAGGTTTTTTCTATGCAGAAATTTATCTTGTATAGTCATTTAAGAATTTGTTATGTGACTTTTAGGTTTTGTGTTATAGTTAAAAAGGCCTTCATTCCCAAATTATATTGTTTAAAAGTCTCCCATATTTTATTTTTTCTAAATGTATATGATTTCATTTGTCACATTTAATTTTTTTAATGTGTGAAGCTTATTTTTATGGAAAGAATAAGTTAGGCACCTTATATTTTTTCCAGATGGTTTTTCCATTTGTAGTAAAATCATTTGCTGAAATTACTGTATACACTAATGTCCTATAGGTGTTTTGGTTTATTTTTCAACTCTCAATCTTTTCAATTAGGAACATTCTAAAGGGCCAACTACTCTGTCATTTTAGAAGACATCTTAGACGCATCTCTAAAGGGAAGGGTGCCTTTCTAAAATCGTCCATGTAGTACCTGAAAATCCATTTTGGTTAACTATCAGAAAAAGGGAAAGAGATGCCATGGGGACACTATCAGCCATTTACATCACATATAAAATTAGTTAAATCAGATTTATTTTTTATAAACTTAAACCAAAGAAGAAGACCTTTGATTTGAGGAAAAATGGAAAACAGAAGTAATCTGACATAGGCCAGGAGAAGTGAAAGGGAAGGGGGCAGTCTCTGGAAAACCAAAAGAAACAGCTTACAATTCTAGCTCAGTGGCATTATGTATAGAAACCTGACTTATATTTAGCTGGCCCTAGGGCTGTGTGTACATGAGTGATATGTGAGTAAACATGGCTCAGCAGGAAATACAATGGGAAAAAAAATGCGTCCAGAATCATGTGATGTAATACTAACTAGACAGCTGCACAGCCTAAAGAGAAATTTTCACTCATTTTCAAATGTGCTGCTGTGTATATCAACTCTGGAACTTTTTTTTTTTTTTGAGACGGAGTCTCACTCTGTCGCCAGACTGGAGTGCAGTGGTGTGATCTCAGCTTACTGCAACCTCTGCCTCCTGGGTTCAAGCAATTTTCCCGCCTCAACCTCTCGAGTGGCTGGGACACAGACATGCGCCACCAGGCCCAGCTAATTTTTGTATTTTTAGTAGAGACGGACGGGGTTTGACTATGTTGTCCAGGATGGTCTTGATCTCTTGACCTCATGATCCGCCTGCCTCAGCCTCCCAAAGTGCTGGGATTACAGGCATCAGCCACCACGCCCAGCCCAATTCTGGAACTTTTAAAGGCTTAGAGGAATAGTTTAAGAGGTTAATGTTTCAGAAAAGTAGCATGGAATAGTGAAGAGAAGACTAGATTGAGAATCAGATGAATAAGGTTTTGGTTTTAGCTTTACTTTAGATAAATCATTTAACTACTCTGATTCTCACCTATCCTGTGAAAAAGATAAATCATATCTATGTGATAGGACTACTGTTAGAATATAGTAAGAATAGATATAAATAGAATTATTAATTATAAAATCTGTGCCAATCATAAGGTTTTATACAAATTGTATATACCTTTTTCTTTTCTTGTTTTGTTTCGTTTTTTGGAGATGAAATCTCGCTATGTCACCCAGGCTGGAGTGCAGTGGTGTGATCTTGGCTCACTGCAACCTCCGCCTCCTGGGTTCAAGCAATTCTCTGGCCTCAACCTCCCAAGTAGCTGAGATTAGAAGTGTACACCACCATGCCCAGCTAATTTTTGTATTTTTCACAGAGAGGGGGGTTTCACCACATTGGCCAGGCTCGTCTCAAACTCCTGACCTCAAGTGATCTGCCTGTCTTGGCCTCCCAAAGTGCTGGATTACAGGCATGAGCCACCACGCCTGGCTGTGTATATACCTTTTTCAAACAGGATTTATGTAAACAAAGTTCATATCTCTTCAACTGCTCTTTTAAAATTATCATTCACTGGTTGTAGGGAGCTGGAGTAGCCCACCCGCTCTCTGGGGGGATCAGCAGCAAGGCTGCTGTGAACTTTGGTTGAACTTCAGAGAAGTGAAACCACAATAGGTGGATGTGTATATCTTGGAGTAGGACAGATGGGCTTAGAGAAAGATAACCAGCATTCACTGACCTTGCTGCAAGATAGTTTTTAGCTGAAGTATGTTAACTGAAGTATGAGAATTTTAACCACAGGCTGTTGTAAGTAACTGCACCCTCGCTCTGCTATGTGCTTTGTAAACATAAAATAAAGCACACTGAGACAGATCGGGGCCAAAGAGCCTGATATCCTCATCTCTTGAACCGCCTTGCCCAGATTTCTCTATGTCTGTGTCTGTGTCTTTCTTTATCCCCCACCATTCCCTCTTAGGTCTTTGAACCCTTGTGCAGCACGCGACGCAGCACACGTCAGAACTGGTGATAATTTGCAAAAGAGTAAAATCAAACTATGTGGGAAACAAAATAAACTTATTTTAAAATCTTTAATCTCAGAAACAGGAAAATGATGTGTGAAGGTATAAAATCCACAAGGAAGCCTAGTATACAGAAGCAATAAGTAAGAAGATAAATTCTGGATACCTGAGAAATAACATAAAATAAATCACAGAAACTGGCATATATCTAATTATAGATAATATTGGTAGCATCATTTAGAAAAAACAGGTATTAATACACAAAATAAGAGGGGAGTAAAAAGCTTAAAAGACATAATACTCACATATCTGTATGGTCGAATGCTAGGTATTCCTCAATTATTCCTTCCGAGACAATTAAAGAGTCTTCCTCATCTCTTTCCATAGAAGAAAAGCTAGAGGATTTGGCAATGGAAGATGCTTTATGAGCATAAGAAGAGGAAAAATGTAACTTCTTCCCCCTTATACCAAATCTTGGAGAGGAAAAAATAAGTAAATATTGTGTAAACATAAACAGTTTTTATGGCAACACAGTTACATGAGTTTCAGCTCAAAGTCCTCTTGCCCTGGCAATAGCTGCCTGGACTATTCTAAGCCTCAAAAACAGGTTATTTCTCATTTCTCAGAACAGGAAGATTAAATTCTGGTCATAGACCTATTCTGCCTATATATGCTATGGACTATCTGATACTGCTTGCTGTCTTTTCAGATACAAACAGCTATAGCTATGTATTAGGTCATCCTTGCCTTGCTATAAAGAAACATTTGGGACCAGGTAATTTATAAGAAAAGAGGTTTAATTGGCTCACAGTTCTGGAGGCTGTACAGGAAGCATAGTGCTGGCATCTGCTTCTATAGAGGCCTTACAAAGCTTTTACTCATGGTAGAAGGTTAAGTGGGAGCAGGAGCAAGAGAGAATGTGTATGGGAGAGGAGGTGCCACACACTTTTAAATGACCACATGTCACGGGAACTCACTATTGCAAAGACAGTACAAAGCCATAAGGGATCCTCCCCCATGACTCAAACACTTTCTACCTGGCCCCACCTCTAGCACTGGGGATTACAATTCACAATGAGATTTGGGCATTCTGCCCTTGGCTCCTCCCAAATCTCATATCCTTCTCACATTGCAAAATACAATGTTGCAGAATAGTCATTTAGCCAGATGTCTTAAAAAGGATGAACTTATTGCTCAGACTTGATTTCTTATTTCCTTCAAAATTAAATTTCTAAATGGATCTACCATTGATAGTTATAAAATAAGGCACATATAAAGTTTACACTAACAGATCAGGTCAATATATCCTAATAGCAGGATATGAATTATGTAATTTTGATCAGAGAGAATGAAAGAATACATTTCTGTGGAAGACATTAGGCTGTAAAATTTTTTATATTATACAAAAGGAGTAAACTTATCCATATAATTCAAGAGATTTAAATTTAAAAAGAATGCCTAATGATCAGCAGCTTGAGTTTAAATCACTTTAGGAACAGCAAACAAATATCATTATCTGACCAAAAATCAGTTGATAACCCAGATCCCATAACCCTAACAATAATGTTTTACTTTGTGGTCTGGTGAGATTACTACAAGCCCAAGAAGGCACCAAAGTAAGTATTCCTACAACTCTTGGAAGGTATCAAATAAGTAAAACTAGAGCCATGGGAAAAAGTATAGGAATAATTTTTTTAAGTGAATTAAAATGATGATATTATATTTTACAGTAGATTTAAGCATAAGCATGGGTTTCAAAGTAATCATATTTGGGTTTATTTTACTGCTGTTTTAAAAGTCTGAGGTGTTCAAAAGATTTAACCATTTAAAAATTACTTTGAAGTTTAACTTCTCTAAAGAGATTAAATTATAATTAATAATTGTAATTGTAATAATTTAAAAATCACTTTTTCAACTTTTTTTAAAAAAGAGTTTTAAAGTCTTTTTCTTAGACTTCTACATTTTAAAAAACATTCTATTTACACAATTATGCCAATAGATTAGTGTCCATATTTATATATAGATGTAAATATATATAGATACATAGACCTGAATAACAAGAATATCCTTAAGCACTATTATATTGTTTGAATATTTGTCCCCTCCAATATTAATTTTGCAGTTCAGTCCCTAATCTGGCAGTGTTGAGAGGTGGGGCCTTTAAGGGGTAATTGGATCATGGGGATTCTGACCTTGTGAATGGATTAATCCATTTATGGATTAATCGGTTATCAAGGAAGGGAAACTGGTAGTTTTATAATAAGAGAAAAAGAAACCTGAGTTGCCACATTAGCATGCACAGCCCCCTTGTCATGTGAATCCCTGCACTGCCTTGGGACCCTGCAGAGAGTCCCCACCAGCAAGAAGGTCCTCCCAGATGCTGCCCCTTGACCTTGGACTTTTTAGCTTCCAGAACTGTAAGAAATAACTTTCTTTTCCTTATAAATTGCCCAGTTTCAGGTATTCTGTCATAAGCAACAGAAAACAGACTAATACACTCCAGAAAAGGTCTAACTTTTTGAACAAAAAAATTACATAGCAAAACTTTAATATACACAAAGACTATGGACAATCTTACAGAATTTGCTATGCTTTACTAAATACCAATAAGTAGGAATAAGTATTTTAATCCCGTAGTACAACTATTAGGATATAATACTTGCATATTAGGGCACATTGAAATACTTATATAATGGATACTCACATAGTAGAATCTCTTCCTTGAGACAAGGTTGTTTCATATGAAGCTGAAATAGCAGAAGGGGATCTAGGATACAGTCTATAACCTTCAGTTGGAGTGATGATCTGCCTACCTAGAATCCTTTAAAATGAAGAAACATAGACACAATTAAGCACCTTCACTGGCATACATAAAAAATCTAGATATATTTTGAACACATTTTATGGTTCTATATAAAAGTCCAGTATATAGTCTGATACTGATTAAGAATGAGAAAATGTGAGTCCAGAGCCTTAATACAGGTATATCTCTCTTCCATAGAATGGAGATAGAAAAGATAAATCTATAGCCTAGGAGTTAAAAGAAAAAAAAATCCAAGAAATCTAAGCAAACATCTATAATCTGCCCTTCGTGCTCTATACTAGTCCTCATTCAATCAACCAAAATGGGATGAAGGCCCTACCAAATTAGTGAAAGCTATGATTTACATTCTTAAGAACATGAGGCTTTATAAATTTTGGGTATGTGCAATAAGTGGTACTTCAGTTTCTGAAGGAAGCTCTTGAACAGATTCTATCTGGTTTCAAGTGTACATGAGAATTTTTTTTTCTTTGCTTCAACTAGATGAACATGAGAATTTAATTGTATACAACAGTGTACATTTTCGAATATCTTGTTCAAAAGAAGTGCTTTTTGGTACCCAGATACTCAGATCTCAGCTGCTGTTGTAGAAATAGTTTTACTTGATTAGGATGACACTTTTTTTTTTTTGAGGTGGAGTTTCGCTCTGGTTGCCTAGGCTGGAGTGCAATGGTGTGATCTCAGCCCACTGCAACTTCCGCCTTCTGGGTTCAAGCGATTCTCCTGCCTCAGCCTCCTGAGTAGCTGCGATTACAAGCACATGCCACCACGCCCAGCTAATTTTATATTTTTAGTAGAGATGGGGCTTCTCCATATTTGTCAGGCTGGTCATGAACTCCTGACCTCAGGTGATCCACCTGCCTCAGCCTCCTAAAGTGCTGGGATTACAGGCGTGAGCTACTGTGCCCGGCCAGGATGACATTCTGTTAGTTATGGAAACTCTAAGAAACTTCTACCAACTTAAGTTTTCTCTTAGCTGAGGCTTTATACCACATGGCCTTATTTACATTCATTAAAGTCATGCTCATAAAGATTCCAGAATACAAGCTTGTTTTTTAAAATCCACTTTTTTTAAATTTTAGTATTAGCCATGAATACAAGTCAACTGGAGGGCATCAGTACCTGAGGTGAGGAAAGCTGGCTGTCCACTGTTGGCACTCTTCTTGTAGACTCTTGGTATGCACACTCAACTTCTGCTCATACAAGAGTTCATCAATGGCTGTGAACATTGCCTGGACTTTTTCAGTGGCATTTTGATCAAGTTCCTAGAAGGAAATATTCCCCCAAAATATTTAGGTGAGCTTCACTCTCTGTTAAAAATTATAAAGATTGAAAATAATAAGACTTGTTTGGTTTAAATATTTAGTCTACTTGAAATACTGTTGTGTTTCCATGAAAGAAAAATTAAATTAGTGAGTTTTTAGATCTTAGAATTTTCAGATAGCTCCTCTATTCATATTTAAAGAAAATTTGGATAAATGTCTGTCTTTTTAGACTGGTCAAAGTACAGTGGTGTTTATAACTAATTGATCACAACCACTGGATTTCTTTGTTTCTTCTCCACTCCCAATGCCTCACTTGACTAGCCTTTTAAAAAAAAAAAGGCCAGGCGTGGTAGCTCACATCTGTAATCCCCACACTTTGGGAGACAGAGGTGGGTAGATCACTTGAGGCCAGCAGTTCAAGACCAGCCTGACCAACATAGTGAAACCCCATCTCTACTAAAAACACAATTAGCCAGGCATTGTGGTGCATACCTATAATCCCAGCTACTTGGGAGGCTGAGGCACAAGAATTGCTTGGCCTGGGAGGTAGAAGTTTTAGCAAGCCAAGATTGTGCCATTGCACTCTAGCCTGGGTGACAGAGCTAGACTCTGTCCCCCAAAAAAAAAAAAAAAAGTCTATTTTTTAAAAGTAGCATATTCTTATTATATATAGTATTAATTGTAAACACTTTGAAAAATAAATATTAAGAAAAAATTAAAATTACCTATAATTCCAGCATTCAAAAATAATGATTGCTAATTTTAGTACAGTTGCTTGGTTCCACTATTTTTTAAGAAAAGGTAGACAGGGTCGGGCGTGGTGGCTCACTCCTGTAATCCCAGCACTTTGGGAGGCTGAGGCAGGCAGATCAACTGAGGTCAGGAGTTCGAGACCAACCTGACCAACATGGAGACTTCCCATCTCTCTACTAAAAATACAAAATTAGCCGGGTGTGGTCGCACATGCCTGTAATCCCAGCTACTCTGGGGACTGAGGCAGGAGAATCACTTTAACTGGGAGGTGGAGGTTGCAGTGAGCCAAGACTGCGCCATTGCACTCCAGCCTGGGCAGCAAGAGCAAAACTTCATCCCAAAAAAAAAAGAAAAAGAGAAGGTAGACAGACAATCCTATGTATATTACTTTGTATTCTGCATCCTTCACTTGACAACTGACAACTTATGTTATGTCCCTGCCCTCTGTAATCCATCCTTTAAGAATAGTCAGGTCAGGTGCAGTGGCTCATCTGTAATCCCAGAACTTTGGGAGGCCGAGGCGGGTGGATTACCTGAGGTCAGGAGTTCAAGACCAGCCTGGCCAACATGGTGAAACCCCGTCTCTACTAAAAATATAAAAAATTAGCTGGATGTGGTGGCAGGCACCTGTAATCCCAGCTACTCAGGAGGCTGAGGCAGGAGAATCGCTTGAAGCTGGGAGGGGGAGGTTGCAGTGAGCCGAGATTGCGCCACTGTACTTCAGCCTGGCAACAGAGCAAGACTCTGTCTCAAAAAAATATGTATATATAATTCCACTTATAGTCACCCATTATTTGAGCTATATTTACTTCTACAAGTATAAACTCCCTCTTTATACATTTTAGACACATTTCAGACACACACTTTATATATCATATATTAAATACAAGCACATATTTTGCTTTAATCAGTCAGTTGTCCTTTAAAGAACAGACAAGGCTGGGCATGGTGGCTTACGCCTGTAATCCCAGCACTTTGGGAAGCCGAGGTAGGCAGTTCACAAGGTCAGGAGATTGAGATCATCCTGGCCAACATGGTGAAACCCTCTCTCTACTAAAAATACAAAAAGTAGCTGGGCTTGGTGGTGCGTGCCTCTAATCTCATCTACTTGGAAGACTGAGGCAGGCCAATCTCTTGAACCCGGGATGCAGAGATTGCAGTGAGCTGAGGTCGTGCCACTGCATTCCAGCCTGGCAACAGAGTGAGACTCTGTTTCAAAAAAACGAAAAACAGACAAAAATATAGACTTTTATATTTACCCATTAATTAATTTCTGGTTCTCTTCTCCTCCCCTGCCCTGAACTCTGGTCTCTGCTCCTTAGCACAGTGGGACCACCATTGCTTTGCTTGGACTCTAGTTCACTCTTATATAGTAAGAAAATTGTCCCCAGGCAGGGAGCCAGAGAAAACAGGAGGGTATCTGTACAGTTGGAAGGCCTAGTGTGTGATAGGAGCCCAAAAGACGTAAGAGAGTGCCTAAGCAGTTTTTACGACCTTGAGCAGCTTGAGAGGAGTGCTTCAGTTACTCTGGCAGTGTAACAAATTACTTAAAACAACAATAATCATGTATTATCTCTCTGGGTTTATATGGGTCAGGAATTTATATAGATCACAGCAGGAATGGCTTATCCCTGCTCCATAATATCTGAGGCCTCAGTCAGAAGACTCAAAAGGCTGGGAGCTGAAAACATCTTAATGCTCATTCACTTACATGTCTGGCAGCTGACGCTGGCTTTCAACTGGGGCTTTAATTCCTTTGTACATGAGCCTTTTCATGTAGTCTGAACTTCCTCGCATTATAGTGGGTGGATTCTGAGGTCTACCATTCAGACAGAAAGAGACAGAAAGAACCTAGAAAGTTATGGAGGAAGGTTGAGTGCAATGCTCATGCCTGTAATCCTAACACTTTGGGAGGTCAAGGCAGGTGGATCACTTGAGGTCAGGAGTTCGAGACCAGCCTAGCCAACAAAGCAAAACCCTGTCTCTACTAAAAATACAAAGATTAGCCAGGCATGGTGGTGCACTCCGGTAATCCCATAAGCCAAGATCATGCCATTGTACTCCAGCCTGGGCTACAAGAGCTAAACTCAGTCTCAAAAAAAAAGATACAGACTGGATAAATGAATGAAAAAACAAGACCCATTGGTCTGTTTCCTATAAGAAACACACTTCACCTGTAAAGACATACATAAACTGAAAATAAAGGGATGGAAAAGGATAGTCCATGCCCACAGAAACCAAAAAAGAGCACAAGTAGCTATACTTATATTAGACAAAATAGATTTCAAGACAGAAACTATAAGAAGAGACAAATAAAATCACTATATAATGATAAAGGGGGGTCGATTCAGCAAGAGGATATAACAATTTTAAATATATATTCACCCAACACTCTAGCACCCATCTATATAGAGGAAATATTATGAGAGCTAAAGAGAGGTATAGGTCCCAATACAGTAAGAGTTAGGGACTTCAACACCCCACTTTCAGCATTGGACAGATTTTCCAGACAAAATCAAGAAAGAAACATCAGACTTAATCTGCACTGTAGACCAAATGGATCTAACACTTTTACAGAACATTTCATCCAACAGCTGCAGAATACACATTCTTTTCCTCAGCACATGGATCATTCTCAAGGATGGACCATATGTTAGGTCACAACACAAGTCTTAAGACCAAAAAAACTGAAATAATATCAAGGATCTTCTCTGACCACAATGGAACAAAACTAGAAATTAATAACGAGGAATTTTGAAAGCTATATGAACACATGGAAATTAAACAGTATCCTCCTGAATGACCAGTGGGCCAATGAAGAAATTAAGGAGACTGAAAAATTTCTTGAAACAAATGATAACAGAAACACAACATACCCAAACCTGTGGGAAACAGCAAAAGCAGTACTAGGGGGAAGTTTATAGCTGTAAGTGCCTACATCAAAAAAGAGGAAAAACTTCAAATAAACAATCTAACAATACATCTTAAAGAACTAGAAAAGCAAGAGAAAACCAAACCCAAAATTAATCAAAGAAAAGAAATAATAAAGATCAGGGTAAAATGAATAAAATTTATGATTACCAGAGGCTGGGAAGGGTAGTGGGGGGTGAGGATTGGGCAGATGGGGTGGTTACCGGGTACAAAAAAAAATAGAAACAATGAATAAGACCTACTATTTAATAGCACAAAGGGTGACTACTATAGTCAATAATAACTTAATTGTACATTTTAAAATAACTAAAAGAGTGTAATTGGATTGTTTGTAATTCAAAGGATAAATGCTTTAAGGGATGGATTTTTTTTTAAAGACATGAAAAAGAATATCATAACATTCCATTTTTCTAAAGATAAAATCCTGACTAGTGAAGAAATGAAGGTCAAAAGTAAGATGGTTATACGCGAATATATTTTAAAAACACGTTCAACTGGTTTTTATGCCAAAAGGAAAGGAAGGAAATGGGAAACATATGTATGACATTTTTAAGTAATAAAGAGATACTAATCCTAATATAGAGAGAACTAATGGAAATATATAGTCAGTATACTAAATCTTCTTGATGAGGTATCTAATTATTTATTTATTCCCTTAGAATACAATTTAAATTCTTTATCTTGGCCCGCAGAGCCCTACATGATCTAGTTCCATCTACGTCTCTGAACTCATTTGTGCTTTTCTCCCCTCTGGTTTTCCATCATCCAACCACCCTGACCTTTTATCAGTTGCAAGAATACACTGAGCACTTTCCCTTGGAAACACGAAGCTCTTCTCCTCCTTGGGCTTTTGCATATGCTGCTGATTACCTGTCTGGAAACTCTTTTCCTCACGCTTCACATGGCTACTCTTCCATCTTGAAGTCTCAGATCTACCTTACCTGAGATCCCTATCTAAAGTGAATCCCCCTTATAATGTTCTATTTCAGCACTCTGTCATCTTCCTTAGAGCACTTGTCACTTTTTGTATTTTATTACTTTTGTCAATCTCCCTCATTAGACTATTGAATCATGTAAGTCTCACTCACCCCATATTCCCAAGGCCAAGTACGGCAAAACAACCATGCTCAATAAATATTTGTTGAATGAAGGAAAAAAAAATGTGACAACCCAAGTATTAGATAATAAGGGAAAGCTCCAGGCCGGGCATGGTGGCTCTTTCAGAGACAGCACTTTGGGAGGCTGAGGCAGGCGGATCACAGGGTCAGGAGCTGGAGACCAGCCTGACCAACATGGTAAAACCCTGTCTCTACTAAAAATACAAAAATTAACCAGGCTCGGTGGTGGGAACCTTAATCCCTCCTACTCAGGAGGCTGAGGCAGGGGAATTGCTTGAACCCAGGAGGTGGAGCTTGCAGTAAGTCAAGATCATGACACTGCACCCCAGCCTGGGTAACAGAGCGAGACCCCGTCTCAAAAAAAAAAAAAAAAAGGGGAAAGCTCCAATTGTGATATACTAAAACAAGAAAATATATAACATTCAGATTGACCAGTATGGAGGTAGTAAATGTCTATATGAAATGATGGTAAATAAAAAAATTGGCCACAAAATACTATGTACATGTATCATACAACTACATATGGAAATGTATATATACATTCAAAATGATTAGAAAATAACTCAGGCTAATATAAATAGATTTTAACAATTAGCAGGCTTTTTGTTTTTTTAAAAAAAAACAAACCAGGTTTCTGGCTGGGTGCTGTGGCTCATGCCTGTAACCTCAGCACATTTCAAGGATGAGGTGGGAGAACTGCTTGAGGTCAGGAGTTCCAGATCCCACCTCTTTAAAAAAATAATAATGATATCTTACGAGATCTGATGGAAATAAAAGCAAAAAAAAAAAAAAAAAAGCAGCATGTGGTGGCATGCACCTGTGGTCCCAGCTACTCAGGAGGCTGAGGCAAGAGGATGGCTTGAGCCCTGGAGTTTGAGGCTGCAGTAAGCTATGATTGTGCCACTGCACTCCAGCCTGGGTGATAGAGCAAGAAAGGAAGGGAAAGAAAAGAAAAGGGGAAGGAGGGGAGGGGAAGGGGGAGGGGGAAGAAGGGAGGGGAGGGTCCTAACAATATTATATAAAGTCAGTATTGTGGAAAAGTTTTATAAAATGATATTAGGTGAAAAAATACAGCATATTACATGTATATCATGATTATAACTAAGCCAAATTAAATACAGATTGATAAAATATATAGAAATAAAAATGTCTATTGCACCAAGGTGATAAAATTATGCATAACAATTGTCTTTTAAAATTTTTTAGGGTTGTTGGTCTTTTAAAAATAATATTTTATAATGGGAAACAGCCAAAAATAAATAAGTAAAAATCACTCATTATCTCATCACCTAATTAATAACCACTGAACAATATTTTGAGTAAATATTCTTGGTCCTTTCCTCTAATATAGGCAAGAATTTATATAAAACAAAATTAGAGTTACACTACATGTACGATTTTTAACCTGATTGTTTTTATTTGCCAATATATCATAAACTTCCCCAGCATAGGCTTAATAATAAACTTCCAAAAACATTTTAAACAACAAGGTAACATTAATGGTGAAGACATACATTAGTGGACTGGGCATGGCAAAAGGAATAGACTCAGAGCCCAAATCCATACTAGCCTGCAACTGTTTAAATTGAATACTAAGCATGTCTAAGGCTCAACTACTATATCAATAAAACAAAGCACATGGTGAAACCCCATCTCTACTAAAAAATACAAAAATTAGCTGGGCATGGTGGCGCAGCCTGTAGTCCCAGCTACTCGGGAGGCCAAGGCAGGAGAATTGCTTAAACCCAGGAGGCGGAGGTTGCGGTGAGCCGAGATCGCGCCATTGCACTCCAGCCTGGGTAACAAGAGAGAAACTCCATCTCGGAAAAAAAAAAAAAACAAAGCAAGTACTGAAAAAAGATGAGTACTGATGCTTCTTTACAGCTATTACAAAGTATAATAAATGTAAAGAAATGCAGGAGAGTGAAGGAATGAAATATACTGACAAATCCTAACTCCCAGAATCGTCTCCCAAGCACTCCATCAAACTGATAACATACAACTCACACCATATCCCCAGGAGAAGTCCGAGCTGCCTTCAGTAGATATCCCTGTGCCTGCATAACTTGGAAAAGCAGACCGTGAATTCCCAGTGTCGGATGATGTAAAAGGTGATTCTCTTGTGATGTCAGACTCACTAAAGGTACAATTTAGGAGGAGGAGAGGAAAAAGAAAGTTTTTCATATGTCCTCAAGTTTCTGTATTGTTAACTATTCAACAACTTATCAAGTGATAAACGTGTACAAATATATTCACATAGGTAAAAATAAATGAAGAATTTGAAATTTGAGCATCATGGAAGGGTCCTAATTCCTATAGAATTAATGGCAGTCATTCCAAATAATTCTAGTAATAGTTTACCATGAATATTTCAACATCCCACCTATAACATAATCTTTTTTTTTTTTTGGAGACAGAATCTCATGCTGTTGCCCAGGCTGGAGTACAGTGGTACAATCTTGACTCACTGCAACATCTGCCTCCTGGATTCAAGTGATTCTCCTGCCTCAGTCTCCAAACTAGCTGGGACTACAGGCATGCACCACCACGCCTGTATTGGTGAAACCATCCCCTACCCCTACCACACAGTCCATGGAAAAATTATCTTCTAAAAAACTGGTCCCTGGTGGCAAAAAGGTTGAGGACTGCTGCTATAAGATATACTATTATCAGGTAATAGCTCTCACAGGAACTAATTTTTGTATTTTAGTAGAGAAGGGGTTTTACCATGTTGCAAGGGCTGGTCTTGAACTCCTGAGCTCAGATAATCCAACCACCCACCTCAGGCTTCCAAAGTGCTAGGATTTACAGGTGTGAGCCACCATCCCCAGCGTATAACATACTCTTGACAACTAAAGACATTTCAGAAATGTTAACAGTAGTATCTGAACTTGTATAGCACTATTAATTTAACTATCTATCTAATAGCACTATCTATCTATCTATCTATCTATCTATCTATCTATATCTATTTATCTATTTTGAGATGGAGTCTGGCTCTGTCACGAGGCTGGAGTGCAGTGGCACAATCTCGGCTCACTGCAAACTCCGACTTCTGGGTTCAGGCGATTCTCCTGCCTCAGCTTCCTGAGTAGCTAGGACTACAGATGCATGCCACCATGCCCAGCTAATTTTGTTTGTACTTTTGTTTTTTGAAATGGAGTCTCACTCTGTTGCCCATGCTGGAGTACAGTGGTGTGATCTTGGCTCACTGCAACCTCCTCCTCCCAGGTTCAAGTGATTCTCCTGCCTCAGCCTCCTGGGTAGCTGAGACTACAGGTGTGCGCCACTACACCTGGCTACTTTTTGTATTTTTAGTAGAGACGGGGTTTTGCCATGTTGGCCAGGCTGGTATTGAACTCCTGACCTCAAGTGATCTGCCCACCTCAGCCTCCCAAAGTGCTGGGACTACAGGCATGAGCCAACGTGCCCAGCTTTCTTTTTGTATTTTTGGTAGAGATGAAGTTTTGCCATGTTGCCCAGGCTGGTCTTGAACTCTTGAGCTCAAGTAATCCACCTGCCTCGGGCTCCCAAAGTGCTGGGACTACAGGTGTGAGCACCATGCCCAGCCTATGATTATATAATTTTTAAAAAATCACATATTGCATCTCAGACACTAACTGAAGTTCTAAGAGACTGAAGAACTGTCTTCCCTGTTGTATTACATAAAATAACTACAGCTAATATTTATGCATCTTTTTTTTTATAGAGCAAGCATTGTGCCAAGTTTTATATAAATTATCTCATTAATATTTGCAACATCCTATAAGACAGGGGTCCCAAACCCTGGGGCCACATGTTGGTCTGTGGCCTGTTAGGAACTGTGGCCGTTAGGAGGTGAGTGGCTGGTAAGTGTATGAAGCTTCATCTGTATTTACAGCAGCTCCCCAGGGCTCACGTTACTGAGATCTGCCTTCTGTCCGATCAGTGGTGCATTAGATTCTCAAAGGAGCATGAACTGCGAATGCAAGGGATCTAGGTTGTGCATTCCTTATGGGAATCTAATGCCTGATCATCTGTCACTGTCTTCCATCATCCCTGGATGGAACTGTCTGGTTGCAGGAAACAAGCTCAAGGCTCCCACTGATCCTACATTATGGTAAGTTGTATAATTATCTCATTATATAGTACAATGTAAAAAATAATAGAAATAAAGTGTATAATAAATGTAATGCACTTGAATCATCTTGAAACCATCTCCTACCTATACCACACAGTCCATGGAAAAATTATCTTCCAAAAAACTGGTCCCTGGTGGCAAAAAGGTTGGGGACTGCTGCTATAAGATATACTATTATCAGGTAAGTAATTTGCCCAATGTTACACAGCTCCTAAGTTACAGGACCAGGATTATAAACCAGATGTCAGACTCCTTCTGAGTCCATGTTCTTTTTTATTTATGTTATGTTATTTTATTGTTTGTTTTTTATAATCTTGCTCTTTCTGATATTTATTTATTATATGTTTTTTTTTTTTTTTTTTTTTTTGAGATGGAGTTTTGCTCTTGTTACCCAGGCTGGAGTGCAATGGCGCGATCTCGGCTCACCGCAACCTCCGCCTCCTGGGTTCAGGCAATTCTCCTGCCTCAGCCTCCTGAGTAGCTGGGATTACAGGCACGCACCACCATGCCCAGCTAATTTTTTGTATTTTTAGTAGAGACGGGGTTTCACCATGTTGACCAGGATGGTCTCGATCTCTTGACCTCGTGATCCACCTGCCTCGGCCTCCCAAAGCGCTGGGATTATAGGCGTGAGCCACCGCGCCCGGCCTATTATATGTTTTTGCTTGAGACAAGGTCTTGCTCTTTCACCCAGGCTGGAGTATAGTGGTGCAAAACCAGCTTACTGCAGCCTTGACCTTCTGAGCTCAAGCAATCCTCCCATGTCACTTCCCTAGTAGCTGAGACCACAGGTGCAGTGCACATCATGGTACCATGCTTGGCTGTGGGTTTTTTTTTTTTTTTTCGGTAGCAATGGAGTTTGCCATGTTGCCTATGCTCATCTTAAACTTCTGGGCTCAAATGATCCTCCCACTTCTTGGCCTCCCATAGTGCTGGGATTGTAAGTACTGAGCTCCATGTTCTGTTTTTATGTTTGTTTGTTTGTTTGTTTTCACTCTAATCCCATAGCATATTAGCCATATTCTTAACTATTTTATACTACTACTTTTCAAAGGTTAAGAAAATACCTATGATGCTGTCATTAGCTGTTTCAGAATGAAAACTAACTGGTACTGAAAACATGGCAAAAATTCTTATTTTGCTTTTAATTAGCACAAGGCTTGATACCAACCCTAAGCCAAAAAACAAAACCTTTGCCATAAGCAAGTGCAATAAGTAAACAAGTATGCTTTGTAGTTATTACCTTTGGGAACTTGTGTCTTTCTCATGGCTGTCACTGGTGGGGGAAATTTCCTCCAGCTTCTCTGGAGGGGGATGATGGTTAAGAGCATGTTTTGTTATTCCTTTCCTATGAAAGACAAAACAAGGTTATATTTCCTGTATAAAAATACATACAATTCAGTAATTTAATGTAGAAGTTAGTCACCTACTTCCTCTGCTCTGGAACTGCGATTTTTGACATGGTAGCCACCCCATTTAAAATATGTCTAGTCCGAATTGTGTTTTAAGTGTAAAACACATTGGATTTCAAGAAGAATGTGCAATACCTCATTATATTATCTTGATTACATATTAAAATGATAATATTTTGGATATATTGGGTTAAATATATTCTTAAAATTAGTTTCACTACAAATTTAAAATATAGTAGATATCACCACACACCAATTAGAACAGCTAAAATTAAAAATAATGATAACACAAAATGCAGGCATGGATGTGGAGAAACCAGATATCTCATATATTATTGCTGGCAGGAATGTCAAACGGTACAGCCATTCCGGAATAGTTTGACAGTTTCTAATAAAACTAAACATATGCATTTACCCAGAGCCCTAGCAGTTGCACTCTTGGGCATTATGCCTAGAGAAATGAAAACTTACGTTCACACAAAAATCTGCATACAAATGTTCACAGCAGCTTTATTTACAATTGAAAAAATAACTGAAAACAACTTAAATGTCCTTTAACATTTATATATCCACCTAATGGAATATTATTCAGCAATAAAAAGGAACGAACTATTGATACATGCAACAACTTGGATGGATCTCAAGAGCACCACGCTTTTTAGTGTAAAAAGCCAAAGCCAATAGAAAAACATTAAATACTACAGTTGACCTTGAACAACACAGGCTTAAACTGTGAGTCCATTTATATACAGCTCTTTTTCAAAAAATATATTGGAACATTTTTTGGAGATTTGCAACAATTTGAAGAAACTCAACAGATGAACCATGTAGCCTAGAAATATCTAAAAAAAAATTAAGAAAAAGGTATGTCATGAACGCATAAAATATGTGTAGCTACTAGTCTATTTTTGTGTTGACTATTTATGTTATTGGTAATGCTTCCAGTCAACAGTAGGCTATTAGTAGTTAAGTTCTGGGGGAGCCAGAAGTTAAACGTGGATGTTTTACTGTGCAGGGGGTTGATGCCCCTAACCCCTGCATTGTTTAAGGGCCATTTATATAATGGTATATTGGATAAAACTATAGTGGTAGAGAACAGATTAATGGTTGCCAGGGATGGAGACAAGTGGATATAACTATAAAGAGATAGGGATACACGATGAAGTTCCTTGATGATGATGAAACAGTTCTCCATCTTGATTTATAGTTGTATTTGCAGCAATCTATAAATGGGACCAAATTGCATAGAAAGAACTAGGTACACACATACACACACACAGGAGTAGATGTAAAAACTGGCTAAGTCTGTAGGTCCAGTTAACAGTATTGTACCAATGTCAGTTTCCTGGCTTTGAAATTACACCACAGTTAGCTAAGATGTCATCATTGGGGGAAGCTGAGTAAAGGGTTCATGGGACTCTTAGTACTATTTTTACAACTTCTTGTGAGTCTATAATTATTTCAAAATAAAAAAGTTAAAAAAAATTTTTTTGAGATGAGGTCTTGCTGTGTTGTCCAAGCTGGAGTATAGTGGTGTGGTCATAGCTCACTGCAGCCTTGACCTGGGCTCAAGGGATCCTTCTGTCTCAGCCCCCTGAGTAGCTGAGACTACAGGTGCTC